>NW_027248484.1:0-600000 GCF_031021105.1 Erythrolamprus reginae | reverse complement strand
GGTGAGACCACATTTGGAAGACTGTGTTCAATTCTGGAGACCTCACCTACAAAAAGATATAGATCAAATTGAACAGGTCCAAAGACGGGCTACAAAAATAGTGGAAGGTCTTAAGCATCAAACTTATCAGGAAAGACTTAATGAACTTATCTATCTATCTATCTATCTATCTATCTATCTATCTATCTATCTATCTATCTATCTATCTATCTGTTTAGTTATTTATTTAGTTAGTTAGTTAGTCCAATACACAATAATATCAATACACAATAATACACAATTTATTTATTTATTATTTATTTATTATTTGGATTTGTATGCCGCCCCTCTCCGAAGACTCGGGGCAGCTCACAACAAGTGAAAACAAATCATAAATAATCCAATTAATTAAAATATTTAAAGATTAAAAAAAACCCATATACTAACAGACACACACACAAGCATACCATGTATAAATTAAACATGCCCAGGGGGAGATATTTAATTTCCCCATGCCTGATGGCAAAGGTGGGTTTTGAGGAGTTTACGGAAGGCAGGAAGAGTAGGGCCAGTTCTGATCTCCGGGGGGAGTTGGTTCCAGAGAGCTGGTGCCGCCACAGAGAAGGCTCTTCCCCTGGGGCCTGCCAACCGACATTGTTTAGTTGACGGGACCTGGAGGAGGCCCACTCTGTGGGACCTAACTGGTCGCTGGGATTCGTGCGGCAGAAGGCGGTCTTGGAGATATTCTGGTCCGATGCCATGAAGGGCTTTAAAGGTCATAACCAACACTTTGAATTGTGACCGGAAACTGATTGGCAGCCAATGTATAGGATAAAATAATCAATGAGAGAATAGAAGAAAAGATATAGGGATAGAAGAGAATATATATGGGATATAGGAGAGACAATAGTATCTGTCTAGTCTGGAGGACAGAAGGGAAAGGGGGGACATGATTTTTGGCTCTTGGAGGGCCTCCAGGAGGATGGAGAAGGCGTTTTTACCCTACCCTGACTCCAAGGAAGCCTTTGGAGCCTGTGGAGGGCGAAACACGAGCCTACTGGGCCCACCAGGAGTTGGGATACAGGCTGTTTCCAACCTACAGAGGACCTCCAAGGGGTGGGGGAAGCTGTTTTAGCCCTCCCAAGGCATTGAATTATGGGTGTGGGCACTTGTACACTTGCACCCACCACACTCTTTCGGCACCTGAGGAAAACTAGGTTCGCCATCACTGGCCTTGCTAGATGGAAGACCCATAATAGGGTTGCTGCTAACCTTTTTTTAAAATTCTCTCTTAAAAAAAACAAAAAAACCCTTTCGCTTTGCAAACCTCAGCACATCTGTATATGGAAATCTCCCCTTCTGCAGCTCATCTGGATCTTATTATTACGTGATTCGCAGGCAAAGTCTCATATCGTAAGAATTTTGTGGTTGCATCAACCCAAGTCCTTTCCCCTGCTCTCTTCTGACTCCCACATCCCAACCCCTCCGCTTATCCCCGCCCAGGATCGAACCTCGTGTTTCTCAACCTCAGCAGCTCGAAAATGGGTGGATTTCAACTCCCAGAATGCCAAATTGCTGCTCGGGGAATTCTGGGAGTTGAAGTCCACTCGTTTTTTTCAATTTCCCCACGGTTGAGAGTCAGGGTTCTCCAACCTTGGCAACATTTTAGATTTGTGGACTTCAACTCCCAGAATTCCCCAGCCGGCATAGAAGGCCACAAGTCTTAAAGTTGCCAAGGTTGGAGACCTCTGGATCAGGTGACCCTTCTGCTCTTTCCAACTCTATCATTCATTCATGGCTGCCTGGGGAATTCTGGGAGTTGAAGTCCACCCATCTTCAAGTGGCTAAGATTGAGAAACGCTGGGTGAATGTAGTGGGCACATTTTCTTCTCATGAACTTCTCCTTTTCCCCTCTACTCCTCTCTCCCCAAGGAGGCCAAGGAGTGAGGTGCCCGATTGTTTCCTAGCCTGACTCATTTTTAAAAGCTCAAAAAGAAAACAAGTTTCTCCAGCTGCACCGAAACTTTGGGGTTTTTAATTCACCACGATGAGTCAAGCGAGGACCAAACTTCAGGGCCCTCCGAGCATCCTTTGGATCCTGCAAAATTTGGAGGGTGGCTTTGCTCCTCAGACGGAAAGAGGGGACTAAATGAGCCAGGGTGGCGCAGCAAGTAGAGTGCTGTACTGCAGGTCACTGAAGCTGACTGTAGATCTGTAGGTCAGCAGTTCAAATCTCATCACTGTCTCAAGGTTGACTCTGCCTTCCATCCTTCCAAGGTGGGTCAAATGAGGGCCTGGGAAATATTATTATTATTATTATTATTATTATTATTATTATTATTATTATTATGTCAGTACAACACAGCAAATGAGATCACTATGTTGGATTTCGTATTTCATCACCAGTCAGGTGCTTCATTATTATTATTATTATTATTATTATTATTATTATTATTATTATTATGTCAGTACAACACAGCAAACGAGATCACTATGCTGGATTTCGTATTTCATCACCAGTCGGGCGCTTCCCAAGCACCTAGGACTGCGTGATGTAGCGGCAAATTATGTTTGCCGATCCCAGTAAAGCGGCCTTTTGCAATTGACAGATGGAGATTTTGTCAATTCCGATGGTTTTCAAATGTCCGCTGAGATCCTTTGGCCCTGCGCCCAGCGTGCCAAGGACCACTGGGACCACTTTCACTGGCTAATAATAATAATAATAATAATAATAATAATAATAATAAGTAGGAGAAAAGAAAGAAGAAAAAATGAAGGAAGGAAGAAAAGGAAAAAAACTGAAAGAAAAATAAAAATAAAGAAAGTGAATGGAAAAAGAGAGAAGGAGAAAGAAAGAAAGAAAAAAGGAAAGTAGGGAGAGGAATAAAAAGAAAGGAAAGAAGAAAGCAGGAAGGAAGGAAAGGAAAAACTGAAAGAAAGGAAAGAAAGAGAGAGAAAGAAAGAAAGAAAGGAAAGGAAAGAAGGGAGAGGAAGAAAAAGAAAGGAAAGAAGAAAGAAGGTAGGAAAAAAGAAAGAAAAAGAAAAGAGAAAGAAAGGAGAGGGAGAAAAGAAAGAAGAAAGTAGGAAGGAAAATAATGAAAGAAAGAAAGAAAAAGAAAGAAAGAAAGAAACTTGCATTTTCTCCCCAGGGCTACCAACACAAACCTTGCAAGGCAGCAGGCTACCTGCATGCTTGCCTGCAGAGTGTGTCTTTGTGTGTGTGTGTGTGTGTGTGTGTGTGTTTGTGTGTCTCCTCCCCCCCACCCCTCTTTCAAAATACACCAGGCCTGCTGTAAACTTATCTCCTTCCTTTTCCCTGCCAACATCTGACCTGTCCACGCTCCAGCCAGGCTCCGCTTTCACTCCTGACGCAGGTTGCCCCAAAAGGGTGGGGGGGCATGATTGTGTGGGGGCCCATCCAGGAAAGTTCCCTGGCTACTCACCCACACAAACACAACCTTTTCCTAGCACGAGTGTGTGTGTGTGCATGGAGGGGGGGGATCTTTTATTTTTAAATCGTCCCCTGTCCGATTGTCTCTCATTTATCTCACATATCTGAGTCTTCGGAGAGGGGCGGCATACAAATCTAATAAACTATTATTATTATTATTATTATTATTATTATTATTATTATTATATATCTTTTCTTCCTTTCATATATCTTCTCCTCTATTTTTATATCTTTTCTTCTATCCTTTTCTTTATATATATTACTACATGTCTATTCTCTTCAATATGTGTATTGTGTATTGGACAAAATAAATAAATATAGAAACATAGAAACATAGAAGACTGACGGCAGAAAAAGACCTCATGGTCCATCTAGTCTGCCCTTATACTATTTTCTGAATTTTATCTTAGGATGGATATATGTTTATCCCAGGCATGTTTAAATTCAGTTCCTGTGGATTTATCTACCACGTCTGCTGGAAGTTTGTTCCAAGGATCTACTACTCTTTCAGTAAAATAATATTTTCTCATGTTGCTTTTGATCTTTCCCCCAACTAACTTCAGATTGTGTCCCCTTGTTCTTGTGTTCACTTTCCTATTAAAAACACTTCCCTCCTGGACCTTATTTAACCCTTTAATATATTTAAATGTTTCGATCATGTCCCCCCTTTTCCTTCTGTCCTCCAGACTATACAGATTGAGTTCATGAAGTCTTTCCTGATACGTTTTATGCTTGAGATCTTCCACCATTCTTGTAGCCCGTCTTTGGACCCGTTCAATTTTGTCAATATCTTTTTGTAGGTGAGGTCTCCAGAACTGAACACAGTATTCCAAATGTGGTCTCACCAGCATTCTATATAGCGGGATCATAATCTCCCTCTTCCTGCTTGTTATACCTCTAGCTATGCAGCCAAGCATCCTACTTGCTTTCCCTACCACCTGACTGCACTGTTCACCCATTTTGAGACTGTCAGAAATCACTACCCCTAAATCCTTCTCTTCTGAAGTTTTTGCTAACACAGAACTGCCAATACAATATCATAAATAAAATAAATCTCTACAGTTCTGCAACCAGTTCTGGATTGGCTTTTTCCACCTGCCTTCTGTGTCCCCCCTCCCCGTGTCATTCCCCCCCCCCAAACCCAGTTCTTCCAAATTGGGAACCCCAAGGGGCGGGCAGTCCCCAGAGTCCCCCCCAAACACACAAACACACAGTTGGAAAGGTATCAAACATGTATAAATGCACCAGCGTGCCTTCTGCCCCCTGTCCTAATGTTTCTTTTTTCTTTTTACTAGCCTCATGTATAGGAATATTATTATATCTTTGTATACTGGACAAAAAAAACAAATTAAAAAATAAACAGAGGAAAACCCAAGATGTGAAATGGATGCTTAAGACCTTCTACCATTTTTGTTGCGGGTCCAAAGACGGGCTACAAAAATAGTGGTAGAAGGTCTTAAGCATCAAACTGATCAGGAAAGACTTCATGAACTCCATCTGTCCAGTCTGGAGCAGTGTTTCCCAACCTTGGCCACTTTAAGATATCTGGACTTCAACTCCCAGAATTCCCCGAGCAGCGAATGCTGGCTGGGGAATTCTGGGAGTTGAAATCCAGATATCTTCAAGTAGCCAAGGTTGGAGGACAGGAGTGAATCATTTTAAATATGTTAAATAAGGTTCAGGAGGGAAGTGTTTTGAATTAGGAAAGTGAACCCAAGAACAAGGGGGCACAATCTGAAGTTAGTTGGGGGAAAGATCAGAAGCAACGTGAGAAGAAAATATTATTTGACTGGAAGAGTAGTAGAGGCTTGGAACAAACTTCCAGCAGACGTGGTCGGTAAATCCGCAGCAACTGAATTGAAACATGCCTGGGATCAACATATATCCATCCTAAGATAAAGTACAGGGAATAGTATAAGGGCAGACTAGATGGACCAGGAGGTCTTTTTCCTGCCGTCAATCTTCTATGTTTCTATGTGAATACCTATCGCGAAAGCAGAGGGTGGGAACCAGAGGTGAAGGAAGGATAAAGATGGCCGCCTCACCCTCTCTATGATAAATGGTGGTGAAATTATCCATAATAAATTATCAAGTGTTTTCCCCGTCTCTTGCACCTGTTATACAAACTATCTGGGCATTTGGCTTCCTTCCTTCCCTCCCTCCTTTTTCTCCCTCTCCCCTTCCCTCTTTTTCCTTTCCCTTTCCTCCTTTCTCCCTCCTTTCCTTCCCTCCCTCCTTCTCTCCTTCCCTTCTTCCTCCTTTCTTCCATCCCTTTCTCCTTTTCTCCATTCCTTCATTCCTCCCTCCTTTTCTTCCTGCCTTCCTGGTTTTTCTCTGGGCTTCCTTTTCTTTTTCCTCCTTTCCTTCCTTCCTCCTTTCCTTCCTTCCTTTTCCTTTCCCTCCTTCCTCCTTTCCTCCCTCCCTCCTTTCCATTTTCCTTTCCCTTCCCTCCTTCTCTCCCTCCTTTCCTTCATCCCTTCCTCTCTCCCTCCTTTCCTCCCTCCCTCCTTTTCTTCCTGCCTTTTCTCCCTTCCTTCTTCTCTTCCTCCTTTTCCTTTCCCTCCTTCCTCCTTCCCTCCCTCCCCGCTTTCCATTTTCCTTTCCCTTCTTTCTCCCTCCTTTTCTTCTTCTCTTCCTCTCTCCACTTCTTCATCCCTCCCTCCCTTTTTTCTTTTCCTTCCCCCCTTTCCTTCCTTCCTTTCCTCCCCGCTCCTTCTCTCCTGCCTCCCTCCCTCCCTCCTTTTCTTCCTGCCTTCCTTCCTTTTCTCCCTTTCCTTCTTTCTCTCCCTCCTTTTCCTTCCCTTCCTCCTTCCTTTCCATTTTCCTTTCCCTTCCCTCCTTTCTCCCTTCATCCCTCCCTTCCTTTTACTTCCATCCCTTCCTCCCTTCTTTCTTTCTTTTCTTTTCCTTCCCTTCCCTCCTTCCCTTTTTAAACCTCTGCCCGGGTTGCCAGCTGCTTCAAACTGGAAGTCTCCCCTGCCTTTGATATCGAGGGGTCGGCCATTGCCCCCACATCCCACTGGCAGGAGGGGGGGCTCCCTGCAAGCGTTTCATGGGGCTGGAGGGGGGGGGAGATGGAATGATATGGGGGGGGGTGTTTCCTTTTTTTAGCAGCGTGGCGGGGGGTGGGCAGGTTTTGCAAAAGTGCAAAAGGAAAGGGGGAGCAATGCAAGGGACTTCGGGCGTTGCATGCACTGCCCCTTCCTGCAGAGGGGCAGGGACCCCTTTGGGGGCATGGGAGGTAGACACCCCCCCCTCAAAAAAGAAAGAAAGAAAGAAGAGCAGGGCATTCCTGGAGCCTCGCCCCCTCTGGGCTCCTTCCCAGCTTCCTGTTTGACGTCAAAAGCACCGAATCTCCCCCGGCTGCCCGGGCGGCTCTTCTTACAACTTCAGTTGCGGAGTGTGTGAGTGTGTGTGTGTGTCTTTCTCCACCCCCCCCCCCTCCCCGCATGTAATCTGAGCAGCCCCCCCTCTTCCTCAAACAAGGGTGGGGAATCCACCCGGAGATTCCGTGCAACTTTCTTTCCTTCTTTCCCTCTCCCTTTCTTCCTCTTTCTTTCCTTCCTTCCTTCTTTCTTCCTCCTTCCTTTCTTCTTTCCCTCTTTCCCTTCTTTTTCTCAATCTCCCTTTCTTTTCTTCCTTCTTTCTTCTCTCCCCTTTCTTTTTCTCCCTCCCTCTCTCTCTTCTTTCTTTCTTCCTTCTTTTCCTTCTTTCCCCCTTTGCTCCCTCTTCCTTCCTTCCTTTTTCTTCCTTTTTCTTTTTTTCTCCCTCTCCCTTTCTTTCCTTCCTTCTTTCTTTCTTTCTTTGTTTCTTTCCTTCTTTTTTCTTCTTTCCCCTTTCTTTTTCTCTCTCCCTCCCTCTCCCTTTCTTTCTTTTCCCCCCTACCTTCCTTCTTTCCTTTCTTTTTCTCCCTCTCTCTTTTCCTTCCTTCCTTCCTTCCCTCCCTTTCCATTTTTGAAATTTCATCTTTTTTGGTCGGAAGGGAAGAGAAGAAGAGCGAAGACTTTGGGGGCGCCTTTGTTTTTGGGGTCTTCCCCCCTTTTCTGCAGGAAAGAGGATGATGATGGATTTCCTCCGGGCGGCGCGGCGGGACTCGACCCCTTCCCGCGTGGGTAGGCGACCCGCAGAAGGACAGACCTTAAGCGAGGACTGAAGCCTTTGCACCCACCCTTGGACTCAACTGTCAACCGGGTTTTTTAAAATTCAATTTCTAATTTTTTATATATATATATATATATATATATTTGCAAGCAGCCTTGGTGCTTCCGAAGCGAGCGCGCAACTCTCTCTCTCTCTCTCTCTCTCTCTCTCTCTCACACACACACACACACACACTCACACACGTACGGACCGAGTCACCCCTGCAAGGCGTTTGTGTGTGTGTTTGTGTGCTTGCGTGCGCGGTTTGCTGGTTCCGTAACTTCTGGGAAATCAGCATGGAGAAAAAACAAGGTAGCTCTTTTAATGTTGCAATTGCAAAGAATAACAATAATGAGAATTGTGTGGATTGCGGGGCGGCGGGGGGGGGGCGGAAGGAGGAGGTGGAGAGGGGGTAGGAAAGGGGGGGGGGTAAAATCCGAGTTTGCTCCCTTCCCCCCCCCCCCCCACTTTCATCCCCCCCCGTGCAAAGGTTAAAACACGCCCGTTTCTGCAGCGGTGGCGCCAGACGTGGGGCGGCGGGGGGGGGTGGTGGTGTTTAAAGCTTAAAATATGCAGGGGGGGGGGGAGAGAAATGAGATGCATTGCAAAATGAGTGTGCAAAAAGAAAAAAAGCCCCCAAACTTTTTCACAGGGGGGGGGGGTGTTTGCACGGGGGGGGGAGAGAAAGGGAAGCCGAAAGTGCAAAGGCTTTGCACGGCTCCAGTTTGGGGGTGGTCGCCGCTTGTGGGGGGGGGATTTCACTGCCCCCCCAAAATCATTGTGCAATGGGGGGGCAACCTGACGGGCGAAATGGGGGGGACTTGCAGAGCAGCGGGGAGTTGAACCCTGCAAAACTTTTAGAAAGATTTCCGGCCGGCGCTTGACACAATTTGCAGCGGTGTCGTGCAGGCGAAGCTGGAAAGAGCTGCAGCCTTGCCTTAAATATACAGTATATATTTGTAATTATTATTACGATTTTTTTTCAATGCAAAAAAAAAAAAAAGGATTGCGGCTTCCGTTTTTTCCTCCTTTCTTTCTTTCTTTTTTGCCACTTCTGCAAACGGGAGGCCACGGGAAGGGGGGCAGGGGGATTTCCAGTGGCTCCTCCCCATCAGCTGCTGTCGCCCCCCACCCACCCAAACCGGGGGGGGGGGGGCTTTGCTGACGTTAATGGCTGTGCATCCTTCCCACAACCTTTCCACTCCTTCCCTCTCTCCGCCTCAAACTAAATTCTTGAGCTCCGTTTCCTGTTTTCCAGGAGACCCGCATTGACGTTTAAAGGGTTGACACTCTGTGCATGCTTAGAGGTAGCCTGCTCCCCCTCTGTAGGGAGAAGGCAGTGGTGGAATGGATGGGTGGGTGACAGATGGGGGGGAGGAGCTTAAATATCCAGGATTTATTTTATCAATGGGTGAAGTTGGGGAGTGTTTGAGTTTAGGGGGGATACCCTCCTGCAAGGAGGAGCCCCCAATTGAGGTGGGCGAGACTCTTCCCTGCTTTAATTTTCTGAAAATAGTTATAAATCGCCATCTTTAGTGCATCTAATACATTATTATTATTATTATTATTATTATTATTATTATTATTATTATTAATAATAATAATATCATCATCATCATTATTATCATGATCATTATCATGATTATCATTATTATTATTATTATTATTTATTATTATTATTATTATCATTATTATCATTATCATGATTAGATTAGATTAGATTTATTGGATTTATATGCCGCCCCTCTCCGAAAACTCGGGGCGGCTCACAACAAGATAAAAACAATACATAATAACAAATCCAATACCCACCAATCCAATTACAATTTTATTATCATTATCATCATCATCATTATTATTATTATCATCATCATCTCAGTCATGATAGCAATTTGTTCTGAGGGCATTGGGTGCCTTTGCGAAATCAAATCAGTTGTGTGTTAGAGTCGGATGGGAGACCACTCAGTGATATTAGGCTAGACTGCGGGGAGTGGGGGAGGACGCTTGGTAGCAGGTTGACTTACAAGCCACTTTTGCATGGCTGCCAAAAAAGCTGGGCGGGGATGGCCATGAAGTCACCTAAAAGTTAGCTTGACTGACCGGAGGATTTTTTTTTAACCCTTTATGTAAATTAAATTATGTTCAGTTTTGGTTCTGCCCTGCTGGTTTTTTCTTTCTCTTTTCTGTGTTCAAATGCAGAAACATTTGCAAAGTTTGGATAGATGGATGATGATAGATAGATAGATAGATAGATAGATAGATAGGTAGATAGATAGATAGAGGTAGGTAGGTAGGTAGATATGAATAGAAGATAGATATAATGATAGACATAATGATAGATAGAAATGATAGATAGACAGACAGACAGACAGACAGACAGACAGACAGACAGACAGACAGGAGTCTACTTCGGAATAAGTGGCATATAAATACAATAAATAAAAAATAAAATATTGATAGATGATAGATATGATAGAGATAATAATGGAAATAATGATAGATGGATATAGATAGATAGATAGAATAGATAGAATAGATAGATAGATAGATAGATATTAATAGATGATAGATATAATGATAGATAATGATAGATAGTAATGATAGATGATAGAGATAAAGAGAAAGATCGATAGATCGATAGGTAGGTAGATACTGTAGATAGATATTAATAGATGATAGATTTATTTATTTATTTATTATTTATTTATTATTTAGATTTGTATGCCGCTCCTCTCCGAAGACTCGGGGCGGCTCACAACAAAATAGAACAAATCATAAAGATATAATGATAGATAGTAATGATAGATGATAGAGATAAAGAGAAAGATCGATAGATCAATAGGTAGGTAGGTAGGTAGGTAGGTAGGTAGATAGGTAGATATTAATAGAGGATAGATATAATGACAGATAATGATAGATAGTAATGATATATGATAGAGATAAAGAGAAAGATCGATAGATCGATAGGTAGGTAGGTAGATAGATAGATAAATATTAATAGATGATAGATATAATAGAAACATAGAAGTCTGACGGCAGAAAAAGACCTCGTGGTCCATCTAGTCTGCCCTTATACTATTTTCTGTATTTTATCTTAGGATGGATATATGTTTATCCCAGGCATGTTTAAATTCATTTACTGTGGATTTATCTACCACGTCTGCTGGAAGTTTGTTCCAAGGATCTACTACTCTTTCAGTGAAATAATATTTTCTCATGTTGCTTTTGATCTTTCCCCCAACTAACTTCAGATTGTGTCCCCTTGTTCTTGTGTTCACTTTCCTATTAAAAACACTTCCCTCCTGGACCTTATTTAACCCTTTCGATCATGTCCCCCCTTTTCCTTCTGTCCTCCAGACTATACAGATTGAGTTCATGAAGTCTTTCCTGATACGTTTTATGCTTAAGACCTTCCACCATTCTTGTAGAGATAATGATAGATAGTAATGATAGATGATAGAGATAGATAGATAGATAGATAAAGAGATAGAGAGATAGATAAAGAGATAGAGAGATAGAGAGATAGATAAAGAGATAGACAGATAGAGAGATAGAATGATAAAGATAGATAGATAATGATAGGTAGACAGACAAGTGTTTCCCAACCTTGGCAGTTTGAAGGTGAATATATATATCCTATATATATCCTAGACTCTATCCTAGTCTCCCTTAATTTTCAAATTCAGCAAAAACATGTGACATATATATATATATATATATATATATATATATATATATATATATATATATATATATATATACATATACACATACATATACTGCATTTTTTAAAGAACACATGTTTTGTGTCCTTGCCATTTCCTGGATTATCACACCAGTGTAGAATCTTTGGTATCCAAGGAGAAATTCCTAGGAATTCATTGTGTTGACATGTGCACAAGGAGCAAGTTGCTGGGTTTGGGGACGAAAGAATTGCTGGCATTGTTTGGAGCGTCGCAGAAGGAAGGCTGTGTGCCATCTGAACCAGGAATGAAGCCGAGTTTCCAGAGACACAACTACACCGTCTGTGGATAAACAGGAGCTGAGCTCCCTTAAGGCTGTGAATGTCCAAAAAACGTTTTGCACAAGGGTCCTCCTTCACCCTGGCTGTCGCTGCCAGGGTCAGAAACTTGGAAAGCCTAAAGATCAGCTGAGCTGGTTTTACACCCCTGTGAGGTAGACCTCCGTGTTCCTCCTGCAGACGCAAAACGGCTCCTCCTTGTTTGGCAACAATGAAGCATCCGATGAAAAAGACCCTTCCCGTTGATGGGCTCTGCAAAGCCGGTTAAAAAAAGCAAAAAGATCACAGAATCGTCATTTCACTTTGTCCACACCCGTTAAAGACCAAGCTGTTGGTTGCTAAATGAGGACCACACT
This sequence comes from Erythrolamprus reginae, assembly GCF_031021105.1. Classification (NCBI taxonomy): domain Eukaryota; kingdom Metazoa; phylum Chordata; class Lepidosauria; order Squamata; family Dipsadidae; genus Erythrolamprus; species Erythrolamprus reginae. The sequence goes on along the minus strand of NW_027248484.1, from coordinate 588,053 downwards.
GGAAACAGCACAATAATTTCGTGGAGAGAGTTACAAATACAGTGGTACCTCTACTTATGAACTTAATTTGTTTCCGTGACCAGGTTCTTAAGTAGAAACGTTTGTAAGAAGAAGCAATTTTTCCCATAGGAATCAATGTAAAAGCAAATAAGGCGTGCGGTTGGGGAAACCAAAGGGAGGGTGGAGGCCCTGTTTCCTCCCAGGAGATTCCTAGAGAGGCCCCACGGAGGCTTCTCCCCACCTTTTCCGGACCTGTTTCCTCCCAAGAGATTCCTAGAGAGGCCCCACAGAGGCTTCTCCCCACCTTTTCCTCCCAAGAGATTCCTAGAGAGGCCTCACGGAGGTTTCTTCCTGCTTTTTCCGGCCCTGTTTGCTCCCAGGAGATTCCTAGAGAGTCCCCACGGAGGCTTCTCCCCGCCTTTTCCTCCCAGGAGATTCCAAGAGAGGCCTCACGGAGGCTTCTCCCTGCATTTTCCGACCCTGTTTCCTCCCAGGATATTCCTAGAGAGGCCCCACGGAGGCTTCAATCCACCTTTTCCGGCCCTGTTTCCTCCCAGGAGATTCCTAGAAGAGGCCCCACGGAGGCTTCTCCCTGCCTTTTCCGGTTACAGTTTCAGAGGCTCGGGTTTGTAAGTTGAAAAATGGTTCTTGAGAAGAGGCAAAAAAATCTTGAACAACCGGTTCTTATCTAGAAAAGTTCGTAAGTAGAGGCGTTCTTAAGTAGAGGTACCACTGTACGGTGCAATTTGTATTTCCACTGGCAAGCTGCTGCAAGAATTTGGACCAAAGCATTTGATTTTTGTTTATTTTCGGACTTCCTCTCCTGCCGCCAGCCAAAGTTTGTGGTTTATTTTTTTTCCCGTCGGTTGGCATTACGCTGCGCCTCTGAGTGGGTGGGTGGGGGGCTAGAATTTGCCCTGGGAATTGAAATCCCAGGGCCACTTTTGTAGAATATAAACGGGAGGAGAGTATATCACCAGTTGCTTCTTTCTTCCCTGGCATTTTTTGGGTGCAGGACTTCGAACGCCAAGGCTATCGGAAATTGTGCTGTCATGGAACATTTTGACACACACACACACTCATGCACACACAAAGGCCACTTTGCAGCGCGATGTTCCACATTCCACAGGAGGGAACATTTTGCAAATGTCGTTGAAGTCCGATGGATGGCAAACCGGAGCGGCTGTGTTTTTTATTCCAAGATCATTGTATTTCCAGGTGTGCCCCCCTCTCCTCTGTCCAAAAATGGCATTGGTCACCTGCATGTCAGTTTGGAGAAGGAAGAGCACCGGATCGTCATTCGCAGGGAAAGTTTGGAACTGGGGGGGCCACCACCGAGAAGGTCTGATTGTAAAACCGCACCTGTTTCCGTGGTGTTTTAAGCGCCTGCTCTTTCAACATTGGCCAACGTTGACGTGGCGTGCCAAGTGGTCCTTTGCTTGCGACCGTTTGTGGAGCAACTGTTGGGAGTTACGACAGGGCTGAGCAAAGGGCCGTTCTTCGCAATTTAGGGCCATCACACAACCGCTCGGCTTGTGGTTGTTCCCAAGGCCCAAAATCACCTGCCCATCATGGCCTGCAAGGATTTTTGTTCTCCGCCTTCTTCCAGACAAAGAGAAGTTGACTGTCTCTGGGGCTTTGTGCAGAGGAAGGGGTGAATGTATTTTTACCATTCTTTTTGGTGACTCAAAGCCTGGTGACCTCACCGGATTCAGGCAGGCCAAAAAGACCTTATTCAGGAACAAAAGAGGTTTTTCAACAGTCCTCATCTTGGAAACCATGTGAGGACGTTTAGGAGGAGAATTCCAGATGAATGCTGAATTGTTTCTACTTCTACTTCTTCTTCTTCTTCTTCTTCTTCTTCTTCTTCTTCTTCTTCTTCTTCTTCTTCTTCTTCTTCTTCTTCTCTTCTTCTTCCTCTTCTTCTTCTCCTCCTCCTCCTCCTCCTCTTCTTCTTCTTCTTTTCTTCTTCTCTTCTTCTTCCTCTTCTTCTTCTCCTTCTCCTCCTCCTTCCTTCGTCTCCTCCTCCTCCTCCTCCTCTTCTTCTTCTTCTCCTTCTTCTCTTCTTCTTTTCTTCTTCTTCTCTTCTTCTTTTCTTCTTCTTCTCTTCTTCTCTTCTTCTTTTCTTCTTCTTCTCTTCTTCCTCTTCTTCTTCTTCTCTTCTTCCTCTTCTTCTTCTTCTCCTTCTTCTCCTCCTCCTCCTCCTTCTCCTCCTCCTTCCTTCGTCTCCTCCTCCTCCTCCTCCTCTTCTTCTTCTTCTCCTTCTTCTTCTCCTCCTCCTTCTCCTCCTCCTTCCTTCGTCTCCTCCTCCTCCTCCTCCTCTTCTTCTTCTTCTCCTTCTTCTCTTCTTCTTTTCTTCTTCTTCTCTTCTTCTTTTCTTCTTCTTCTCTTCTTCTCTTCTTCTTCTCTTCTTCCTCTTCTTCTTCTTCTCTTCTTCCTCTTCTTCTTCTCCTCTTCTTCCTCTTCTTCTTCTTCTCCTTCTTCTCCTCCTCCTCCTTCTCCTCCTCTTCTTCTTTTCTTCTTCTTCTCTTCTTCTTTTCTTCTTCTTCTCTTCTTCTTCCTCTTCTTCTTTTCTTCTTCTTCTCTTCTTCCTCTTCTTCTTTTCTTCTTCCTCTTCTTCTCTTCTTCTTCCTCTTCTTCCTCTTCTTCCTCTACTTCTCCTCCTCCTCCTCCTCCTTCCTCCTCTTCCCCTTCCCCTTCTCCTTTTCCTTCTTTCTCCTCCTCCTCTTCCTCTTCTTCTTCCTCCTCTTGCTCTTCCTCCTCTTCCTATATTATATTATTATTATTATTATTATTATTATTATTATTATTATTATTATTATTATTTCTTTGGGGTTTTAATATTAGTTTTAGGCTGGGTTTCTCCGGCTACATTTTGTATTATATTTAATGCATTTAACGAGTATTTGGACTTTTAAAACCCACCCTTTGCATTCAACAGTCATTCTATAATGTTTCTCAGCTGGGACTACATGTAACATCCTATCAGTTTCTTTAATAGAGCAATGAATGAATTTAATGGATTTTTAATGGATTTAAATTTTTTAATGGATCTAAGCTCCCTTTCAAACCCGTGAAGTAGCGACTCCGCGAAAGGTGAATCGCGAAGTAGCGAGGGATTACTGTAATCATAATAATCATAATGGAGAGATCTTGGCATTTGGAAAGTCTGAACCAGGAAAAAAACAAACAAAAAACGAGCAAACCGGAAGTGTCTTTTCCAAACTTTTGGTTTGTCTGTTGTGGGGGCTTTTTTGCACTCTGGGGCTTCCCTGAAGCGTTTCCCAAGGCCGAAAATCAGCAGACACAGGGCAAAGCCTCGCGTGCCCTCCGATATAGCTCCGTGTGGCACCTGTGTCATAAGTTCGCCATTCAGATTGTCCAATCTCTTGATGAAACACCCACAACCTGTGGTGGCAAGTTGTTCCACTGGTTAATTGTCCTCACTGCCAGGAAATTTCTAGGCGGCTTCTCTCCTTCATTAGTTGCCACCCATTGCTTCTTGTCCCGCGTTCGGGGACTTTGGAGAATAGGTGGACCCTGTCTTCTTTGTGGTGACTCCTCAGATCTTGGAAGATGTCTAGCTTGTCGGCACGAGTCTTTCTTTTCATTAAATATTGTGTTTGCAATTCAGCATAATGATCCTCGACTACTGTAACACTCTCTGCATGGGGCTACCTTTGAAAAGTGTTCGGAAACTTCAGATCGTGCAGAATGCAGCTGCAAGAGCTATCATGGGCTTCCCTAAATATGCCCATGTTACACCAACACTCCGCAGTCTGCATTGGTTGCCGATCAGTTTCCGGTCACAATTCAAAGTGTTGGTTATGACCTACAAAGCCCTTCATGGAATCGGACCAGAATATCTCCGAGACCGCCTTCTGCCACACGAATCCCAGCAACCGGTTAGGTCTCACAGAGTTGGCCTTCTCCGGGTCTCGTCAACTAAACAATGTCGTCTGGCGGGCCCCAGGGGAAGGGCCTTCTCTGTGGCGGCCCTGACTCTCTGGAACCAGCTCCCTCCGGAAATTAGAACTGCCCCCACCCTCCTTGCCTTCCGTAAACTCCTTAAAACCCACCTCTGTCGTCAAGCGTGTGGGAATTGTGACTTTTCCTTCCCCCTAGGCTTATAAAATTAACTTAAATATTAGATTTGTTTACATTGTATTATTATTGTCATTAGCCGCCCCGAGTCTACGGAGAGTGGTGGCATACAAATCTGATAAACAAACAAACAAACAAATCAATCAATAATCAATCAATCATTCCTTTCTTTCTGGGATTAGGTTGTGTAGGTGTGCTTCTCTCCCAAAAACACACACCTTGCCGCCCTGCTAAGATATATATATATATATATATATATATATATATATATATATATATATATATATATATTTTTTTAAAAGAGGAATTTCCATTTTAGGAAAATCAACGGAAAAGAAAAAAAACAGCCACTGCAAATTCTACTTGCTGTGTGTTACCTCTTTTGACCAACAGCAACAGTTGCTGGGCAACACAGCCAGGAGAATCACAACGTGCGCACGTCGTGTGTGTGTCCTGCTGTGCAGCTTTCTAGAAATGTCCATCTGTCCTCTAGGAAACAGACCCAAACTTGCCCGGACTTCTAGAAGGAGGCCCTGGTGGGTCTCAGTCCTGGATTCCACCAGCTGGGGATCAAGTCTTCTTTTGAGTCCTCGGAAAACAAATGGTGGCCCAGCCAGATTTAGAGGCCTTTTAAGACACCCGTGTGTCCTCCTCCGCTGGGGTGACACGTGTTGGACTTGCAAGCGATTTGGGTGTCAATTCCTTCCTTCCTCCCTCCCTTCCTCCCTTCCTCCCTCCCTCCCTTCCATCCAACCATTTCTTCCCTCCCTTCTTCCTTTCCCTTCCTTCCCTCCCTATCTTCCCTCCCTCTCTTCTTCCTCCCTCCCTTCCTGCTTTTCCTTCCTTCCATCCCTCCCTCCTTCCTTTCTTCTCTCCCTTCTTCCTGTCTCTTCCTTTCTTCTTTTCCTTCCTTCCTTTCATCCATCTCTTCCCTCCCTTCTTCCTGTCCCTTCCTTCCCTTCCTCCTTCCTTTCTTCTCTCCCTTATTCCTGTCTCTTCCTTCCTTCTTTTCCTTCCTTCTTTTCATCCATCCCTTTCTTCCCTCCCTTCTTCCTGTCCCTTCCTTCCTTTCCTCCTTCCTTTCTTCTCTGCCTTCTTCCTATCCCTTGCTTTCTCCTTCCTTTCTTCTCTCCCTTTTTCCTGTCCCTTCTTTCCTTCCTTTCATCCATCTCTTTCTTCCCTCCCTTATTCCTGTCCCTTCCTTTCCTCCTTCCTTCCTTTTCTCCCTTCTTCCTGTCTCTTCCTTCCTTCTTTTCCTTCCTTCCTTCTTTCCCTTCTTCCTGTCCCTTCCTTCCTTCCCTCCCTTCCTTCCTTCCATCCATCCCCCCTCCTTCCTCCCTTCCCTTGCTCCCTTCCCCTTCCCCCTTCCCCCTTCCTTCCATCCATCCCTCCTTCCTTCCTTCTCTTCCCCAATTCCTTCTTCCACTCCTCCCTCCCTTCCTTCCTCCCTGTCAATACATAACCCAAAAAATCTGTGCCAGAGCAAATAGCAAATTAACAGCATTAATTCATGAGATTTTGCACCGCCTGGAAAATTAAACCCCTCCAATCCAGGATCTTGGGGAAAATCTCACCCCTCCTATCCTGTTTGTTTTTGGATTCGCAAAAGAAAGCGAATTGCCTCTGCCATCGATATTTGCCAGTCTGTACAATAAGCAATGTCAATAAACAAACTCCTGTTGCCTGTGGATGCTTAAGCTCTGGCTTTGCTTTGGAGGACACATTTATGCATGAACTTCCATTCTTGTTTTGAAACCCAAATGTTGCTGCAGAATCATTTCTGGAGGTTTTGTGTCCTGGTCGGTTTTTATTTTTCTGACGGGCCTCTTGCCTGTGTGGTTCATCTGCTGCCATTGGCGTAAAAAGAGGAGAAAGAAAGCTACCAGATTAGCAAACTTTGCAGAAATGCAAAATCCCGTGCTAGGACTTTAGGTAAACCCCGTGAGAAAGTTCTGGGAGCCAAGCAGAGGATGATCCAACTAGGATTCTGTTGCAGGAGGATTCCTCCCCACCAAGAAAGCCTAGAACTAAGACGCCTTAAAGAAGATCTAAGTATTGCCCACAAGATCATATGCTGCAACGTCCTGCCTATCGGCGACTACTTCAGCTTCAACCACAACAACACAAGAGCACACAACAGATTTAAACCTAATATTAACCGCTCCAAACTTGACTGTAAAAAATACGACTTTAGTAACCGAGTTGTCGAAGCGTGGAACTCCATAGTGTCATCCCCAAACCCCCAACATTTTACCTTTAGATTATCTACGGTTGACCTATCCAGATTCCTAAGAGGTCAGTAAGGGGCGAGTACAAGTGCACTAGAGTGCCTTCCGTCCCCTGTCCGATTGCTCTCCTATATCTTCTGTACCTTTCTTCTATTCCTATATCTCTTCTTCTATTCTTTCATTGATATGTTCTATTACTATATCTTCTTTTCTATTCTTTCTTAGATATATTTTACTATGAGTATCTCCTCTATAACCTTCATCATGTATTTTGCTGTGTTTGTGTGTGTGTGTGTATATATATATATATATACACTGTATGTATATATATCTGTATATATATATATACACACACACACACATTAAAACTCTCATTGTGTATTGGACTAAATAAATAAATGAAATAAATAAAAAATAAATAAGATGTTTCCTCTACATCAGGTATGTCCAACCTTGTGGACTTTAAGAATTGTGGAATTCCAACTCTCCAAATTCCCAAAACAGGCTCAGAAATTCTGGGAGTTGAAGTCCACAAGACTTAATGTCACTAACATTGCTGACTAGGGAATTCTGGGAGTTGAAGTCCACAAGTCAACAAAATTGCTGGCTGGGGAATTCTGGGAGTTGAAGTCCACAAGTTTTAAAGTCGCCAAGATTCATGGCTGGGGAATTCTGGGAGTTGAAATCCACAAGACTTAGCACCATTAACATTGCTGACTAGGGAATTCTGGGAGTTGAAGCCCACAAGTCTTAAAGTCAACAAACTTGCTGGCTGGGGAACTCTGAGAGTTGAAGTCCAGAAGTTTTAAAGTTGCCAAGATTTCTGGCTGGGGAATTCTGGGAGTTGAAGTCCACAAGCCTTAACCTCACTCACATTGCTGGCTGGGGAATTCTGGGAGTTGAAGTCCAGAAATCTTAATATCATTAACATTACTGGCTGGGGAATTCTGGGAGTTGAAGTCCAGAAATCTTAATATCATTAACATTACTGGCTGGGGAATTCTGGGAGTTGAAGTCCACAAGCCTTAACCTCACTCACATTGCTGGCTGGGGAATTCTGGGAGTTGAAGTCCAGAAATCTTAATATCATTAACATTACTGGCTGGGGAATTCTGGGAGTTGAAGTCCAGAAATCTTAATATCATTAACATTACTGGCTGGGGAATTCTGGGAGTTGAAGTCCACAAGTCTTAAAACTCAGCAAAGTTGGGTTTAGGTCATTGTTATGCTTTCCGATGCATCCATGCAAAACTGGAAGCGTCTGGGATTCGTGCAAATTGCATAGAGGCCTCCGCTGCATTTTCTGCAGCCCCTGCGTGTGAACGAATGCATGCACGGCTGTCGCTCACGAGCTGCAGACTCGGTGCAGCAACCCGATACTCCATCCTGCTGCCTGACAAGCCTCCCAAGAAAGATGGAATTTCCTGCAGAGCTTGTTGGGTCAGGATCGGTTGGCAGCCTGAGTGGGCGGAGAGGTTACAGGTTGTCCTTTTCCAAATTCGGGCTGTTGCAGGCGCTCCGCCAAGTAAACACAGAGGAAAGAAGCTGGGTTTTTAGTTCACATTGTGGCTGCGAGGCTGCTAGGCAAGGTGCTAGTCCTCATTGTGTCCTCGCTCGTAAAGGCAAGACGTTTGCCAGACGTCCTGAGATTAAGGAGTGGAGTGGTTCTTTAAATTGGGTTTTTTTTAGATTGTTTTAATATTAGATTTGTTTACATTGTCTTTTTATATTGTTGTTAGCCGCCCCGAGTCTTCGGAGAGGGGCGGCATATAAATCTAATAAATACAAATACAAATTGGCATGACATTTTTCCCCATAGGCCCTGCTGTAATTTCAAGCGGTTGTTAATGGAATAGAATAGAATTCTTTATTGGCCAAGTGTGATTGGACACACAAGGAATTTGTCTTTGGTGCAGATGCTCTCAGTGTGCATAAAGGAAAATATAGAATAGAATAGAATAGAATTCTTTATTGGCCAAGTGTGATTGGACACACAAGGAATTTGTCTTTGGTGCAGATGCTCTCAGTGTGCATAAAGGAAAATATAGAATAGAATAGAATAGAATTCTTTATTGGCCAAGTGTGATTGGACACACAAGGAATTTGTCTTTGGTGCAGATGCTCTCAGTGTGCATAAAAGAAAAGAGACATTTGTCAAGAATCAGAATCAGAATAGAATAGAATTATTTATTGGTCATGTATGATTGAACACACAAGGAATTTGTCTCAGTGTACATAAAAGAAAATATAGATTTGTCAAGAATCAGAATAGAATAGAATAGAATAGATTAGAATAGAATAGGATTATTTATTGGCCGTGTGATTGCACACACAAGGAATTTGTCTTTGGTGCAGATGCTCTCAGTGTACATAAAAGAAAATATAGATTTGTCAATAATCATGAGATACTATACTTAATGATTGTCAAACTAGCAATCAGGAAACAATCAATATTAATAAAAATCTTAAGGATGCAAGCAACAAGTTACAGTCATACAATCATAAGTGGGAGGAAATGGGTGATAGGAATGATGGGGAAAAACTAGTAGTAATAGTAGTGCAGACTTAGTAAATAATATAATAATAATAATAATAATAATAATTTATTAGATTTGTATGCCGCCCCTCTCCGAAGACTCGGGGCGGCTCACAACACGATAAAAACAGTATTATACAGGCACAAATCTAATATTTAAAAAAAAAAACCCAAAAAATAAGCCTAAAAAAACCCCCTAAAAAAATAGTTTGACAGTGTGGAGGGAATTATTTGTTTAGCAGAGTGATGGGAAAAAAATTGGGGGAAATGTTCTTGTGTCTAGTGGTCTTGATGTGCAGTGCTCTATAGTGTTGTTTTGAAGGTAGGAGTTGAAACAGTTTATGTCCAGGATGCGAGGGGTCAGTAAATATTTTCACAGACCTCTTTTTGACTCGTGCAGCCTACAGGTCCTCAATGGAAGGCAGGTTGGCAGCAATTGTTTTATTCTGCAGTTCTGATTCTCCTCTGAAGTCTGTGTTGGTCCTGTTGGGTTGCAGAACCGAACCAGACAGATATAGAGAGGTGCAGATGACAGACTCAGCTAAATGAACCATATAGGGTTGCAGTCTACCTGAACAGCATATGCAAATTCTAGATCCTCGTCTTGTCGCTACGAAAAGATTTTAGCAGGTCGAAAACTGGATTGGCCAGACTGGGTAGTTTTAGTCACCACTGGATGAGTAAAAGGGTACGCACCGTCTGCGGCACAGCCAAATTTACTCTGCCAGGCACTCCTTTTCCTTAAATCCCAGTTCAAATCCACTCGTGAACTTTTCCTCATTGTTTGGGGAAGGAATGCTGCGGAGATTATTATGCAAGCAACACGCCTCGCTTGGTTTCCCTTTAAATCTTTTTTAAAAGCGTCATTTTATTTATTACTTATTTATGCATCTCAAACGATCCATCTGTTAAACTACTGAAGTTTGCAGATGATACAACAGTGATCGGACTCATTTGAGACAATGATGAATCCGCATATAGACGGGAAGTTGAACAACTATCCTTGTGGTGTGACCAGAACAATCTAGAACTGAACACACTCAAAACCGTAGAAATGGTGGTAGACTTTAAGAGAAACCCTTCCACCTCTCACAATACTAGACAACACAGTATCAACAGTAGAGACCTTCAAATTTCTAGGTTCTATCATATCTCAAGACCTAAAATGGTCACCTAACATCAAAAACATCATAAAAAAAGCACAACAAAGAAGGTTCTTTCTGCGCCAGCTCAGGAAGCTCAAACTGCCCAAGGAGCTGCTGATTCAGTCCTACAGAGGAATCATTGAGTCTGTCATCTGCACCTCTATAACTGTCTGGTTTGGTGCTGCAACCCAACAGGACCGACACAGACTTCAGAGGAGAATCAGAACTGCAGAAAAAACAATAGCTGCCAACCTGCCTTCCATTGAGGACCTGTATACTGCACGAGTCAAAAAGAGGGCAGGGAAAATATTTACTGACCCCTCACATCCTGGACACAAACTGTTTCAACTCCTACCCTCAAAACGTCGCTACAGAGCCCTACACACCAAGACAACTAGATACAAGAACAGTTTTTTTCCGAACGCCATCACTCTACTAAACAAATAATTCCCTCAACACTGTCAGACTTTCTACTAAATCTGCACTTCTATTCTACTAGTTTTTCTCATCATTCCTATCACCCATTTCCTCCCATGTTGACTGTATGACTGTAACTTGTTGCTTACATCCTAAGATTTTTATTAATATTGCTTCTTCGTTGCTTATTTGACCCCTATGACAATCGTTAAGTGTTATACCACATGATTCTTGACAAATGTATATTTTATTTTATGTACGCTGAGAGCATATGCACCAAGACAAATTCGTTGTGTGTCCAATCACACTTGGCCAATAAAAATTCTATTCTATTATTAATTGGATTTGTATGCCAATTACAGGATTATAGAATTTGCTTCCTAAATCAAGCCCTTGCCTCCAAGTTTAAGAGTGTTCGGATCAGGCCACAAGGCCGTCTTTGTTCCAGAGGCCTTTTCACAAGGGACTTTTCAGGTGGCGTTTTGCAATGCGTTTCTCTTGCTCCAACTAATCAAGGAGAGAAGCAACTTAGAACTAAGGAGAAAATTCCAGCCAGTTAGAACCATTAACCGGTGGAACAACTTGCCACCAGAAATTGGGAATGCCCCAACACTGGAAGTTTCAAAGCAGATGTTGAATAACCATCTGTCTGAAGTTGTGTAGGGTTTCCTGCCTAAGCAGGGGGTTGGACTAGAAGACCTCCAAGGTCCCTTCCAACTCTGTTGTTGTGGTGGTTTTTGTTATTATTATATTATTATATCCAAGTCTTCGGAGAGGGGCGGCATACAAATCTAATATATATATTACATGGTTTTTTTGCTGAATTTGAAAATTAAGGGAGACTAGGATAGATCTATTTTGGCCTCATCAGCTAGCCATACCCACTGGGACTTGAACCTGCAACCTTTGCCTTGTAAGGCAGAGAATTATACTCTAGGCTACAGTATCCAATCCCTTCAGCTCTGTACCAGGGAAGGGTTACATTTTTGTGTCGAATCACCCTGGTATATTTAAGGAACATCACAGCTCCTTTTTTGCCTCTCGGCCCAACCCAGGGCCATTTCCAAGGCAGTTAATTTTATTGATAGCCGACAATTCTATCTATATGTGTCACATGTTTAAGCTGAATTTTGAAAATTAAGGGAGACTAGGATAGATCTATATATATATATATATCAGGTTCAAGTCCCAGTGGGTATGGCTAGCTGATGAGGCCGAAATAAGGCCGAAATAGATCTATCCTAGTCTCCCTTAATTTTCAAATTCAGCTTAAACATTTGACATATATATATATATATGTAGATTGTTCTGAGTTCGGGTTTTGCCTCGTGTAATATTTTGCATGTCTATGCGACGTTTCGGTGAAATCACATTCACCATCATCAGGCTGAAGTTGTAAGCTTCGTGCTGCTGTGGATATAGTATATATAATATATATATATATTTGTTTTCGTAGATTTTCACGGTTACAGGTATGACGGTCTTGGCATATTCGGGTTTCTTCCCGTGTAGGATTCAGAGATTTCTGGCGACGTTTCAACAAGGTCCCACTCGTCATCTTCAGGCTGGTGCTAGAACAAGGACAGAAGCACCAGCCTGAAGATGACGAGTGGGACCTCGGCGAAACGTCGTCAGAAATCTCTGAATCCTACACGGGAAGAAACCCGAATATGCCAAGACCGTGATGTATGTACATACATATATTGTTGTTGTTGTTGTTGTTATTATTATTATTATTATTATTATTATCTCAATACAACACAGCAAACGAGATCACTATGCTGGATTTCGTATTTCATCACCAGTCGGGCGCTTCCCAAGCACCTAGGACTGCGCGATGTAGCGGCGAATTATGTTTGCCGATCCCAGTAAAGCGGCCTTTTGCAATTGACCGATGGAGATTTTGTCAATTCCGATGGTTTTCAAATGTCCGCTGAGATCCTTTGGTACTGCTCCCAGCGTGCCTATTATTATTATTATTATTATTATTATTATTATTATTATTATTATCTCAATACAACACAGCAAACGAGATCACTATGCTGGATTTCGTATTTCATCACCAGTCGGGCGCTTCCCAAGCACCTAGCACTGCGTGATGTAGCGGCGAATTATGTTTGCCGATCCCAGTAAAGCGGCCTTTTGCAATTGACAGATGGAGATTTTGTCAATTCCGATGGTTTTCAAATGTCCGCTGAGGTTCTTTGGTACTGCGCCCAGCGTGCCTATTATTATTATTATTATTATTATTATTATTATTATTATTATTATTATTATGTCTTAAATTTGCCATGGTTGGGGAGAAAACGCTTTGCTGTATCTAGAGCCGGACTCCCCCAAAGTTTCTGGATTCTTCTCAGGTCCGTTCATGTTTTCTGCAAGAGGAGGAGGAGGAGGAGACTCCTGTGGATAAGGGCACTTTGGTTGTAACCCTGGCAGCGTTTCTGGAAGTGGGAAACACTTAGCTGGAAGGGAAGCATATACAATCTTAAAATAAATGGGATTATAAATGGAGGAGCTGTAGGCTCTCTTCAGGGGTTGTGAATGATGGCTGCTTTGCCTTCCTGGCTTTCTAGAGCTGTGCAGGAGGTTCACACCAGGTCACCTGGGCTTGTTGAGCTGCTAAGCACAGTTGGAACAAACTTTGGTTTACTGCAATGTGTAAGCGGTTGCAATGGTTTTCTCCCCCTTATTCTTGCGAGGGAGATAGATAGATAGATAGATAGATAGATAGATGATGGATGGATAGAAGGATAGATTGATTAGATAGGTATGTAGGTATGTATGTATGTATGTAGGTAGGTAGGTAGGTAGGTAGGTAGATAGATAGATGATAGATAGATAGATAGATAGATAGACAGACAGATGATGGATGGATAGAAGGATAGATAGATTAGATAGATAGATATATAGGTAGGTAGGTAGGTAGGTAGATAGATAGATAGACAGACAGACAGACAGACAGACAGGCAGACAGACAGACAGACAGACAGTCAGACAGATAGGATGATAGATAGGTGGGCGACAGTTAAATGATAAAAGACAGGGGAGGATAATAATATAACCTGAGTCTGCGGATAAGGGCAGCATATAAATCCAAATCAATCAATCAATTTTTCTTTTTTTGTTAGCTTTTGCTTCATACTTCAAATTCTGGAGTCCTTCCTTCCTTCCTTCCTTCCTTCCATCCATCCTAACTAATTTTCTTCCTTCCATCCATCCATCTATCCATCCTAACTAATTTCCTCCCTCGTTCCATCATAACTACGTTTGTTCGTTCATTCGTTCCTTCCTTCCTTCCATCCATCCTAATTTCCTTCCTCCCTCGCTTCATCATACAGGTAACTAATTACTTTCATCCCTCCCTTCCTTCCTTCGTTCCATCCATCATAACTAATTTCCTTTCTTCCTTCCCTCCTTCCTTCCTTCCTTCCCTCTGTCCATTCATCCATCCATCCTAACTAATTTTCTCCCTCGTTCCATCATAATTTCCTCCCTCCCTCCCACGTTTTTTTAAATTTTATTTTTTTAATCGAGATACAGAATCTCCTTGTGGGAAGAACCAACAAAGAGGTTTCCCTCACCTTCCTGGGTTGGCTTTTGAAATCCTGGCAACGGGAGGACCTCTAGTGGTTCTGCTCATGTCAGGATTGGAATGTAGAAGCGTGAAAGTTGGCCTGCATTCAAGTAGGACAAGTCAGCCTCCGAATTCGAACAGCTGCTGGGCGTTGAGGTTTCCCCAGTACAGGCCAAAGCTAGGACTGGTTCAGTCCATGCAAACAAACAGAATGAAACCAAATACTGCACTAATGGTTTGTGTCTAACACACATTTCTCCACGGTGGACTTCAGAATGATTTTTTAAAAACAAAAAAACTGTTTTGATTGTTGAGTTTAAATTGTTCTGAATTGTTTTTAGTGGTTTTTATATTGCATTATTTGCATCTGGTGTAAATCAGGACCTGCCAGTAATTCATAAACACTATCCGAATCAGAATCTGCGAAATCCCAAAACTGAACAGGAGTATACACAACAGTTCTGAATTGTTTTTAGCGGTTTTTATATTGCATTATTTGTATTTGGTTGCGAGCCATCCAGAGTCCTTTGGGAGTTGGGTGGCATATACCGCGTTTTTCGGAGTATAAGACGCACCTTAGTTTTGGGGGAGGAAAATAGGGAAAAGAATCCGCTTACCAGGTATTCATCTGGCTAGCGTCCTTAGCCAGCACATTATTTTATCATCTGGTTAGGGTTTTGAAAAAACTTTATTTGGAGAAAGTAACAATGAAAGAGCTTGTAAGTTTAGTAAAAGCTGGGAACATCATTAGCACCTGGAAAGAAACATTTGGAGCAAGTAGGGCAATGGAAAAACCCTGCAAAGACTTAGGGCTTGGAAAACATTATTCGCAGAGAGTAACAATGAAAAAGCTTGCAAGCTGGTAAGAGCTGAGAACATTGTTAGTATCTGGTTAGGGCTGGAAAGAAACGTTCAGAGCAAGTAAAGCAATGGGGGAAAAAACCCTACAAAGACAGGGTTGGGAAAACATTATTTGCAGAGAGTAACAATGAAAGAGCTTGCAAGGAGGTAAGAACTGGGAACATCATTAACACCTGGTTAGGGATGGAAATAAACGTATTCGGAGCAAGTTAGAGCAATGAAAAAAACCTACAAAGACTTAGGGCTTGGAAAACATTCTTTGCAGAGAGAAACAATGAAAGAGCCTGCAAGGTAAGAGCTGAGAAGATTGTTAGCAGCTAGTTAGGGCTGGAAAAAAACCTACATTCAGAGTATAAGAGGCACCCAAATTATCAGCCTCTTTTGGGGAGGAAAAAAGTGTGTCTTATACTCCGAAAAATATGGGTATGTCCAAATAAATAAATAAAATAAATCTGGCTTCCAGATTGGCTGTGTGAAAGGTTTTGGCCATCATCAAATGCAACACAGCTTTTTTGCAAAAAAATTTATTGGGCGCACAGAAGTATTTTTATCTGCTTATCATAATCCAGCTATTCTGGCTTTATTCTTTTTTTTAACAACATCTGTTTCTTAACCTCTCCTCTCTTCTCTTGCAGATCCCAAAGGATCTTTGGAAAAGCGAAAAGTTGGTAAGTGAGTTCTACATTTATTTATTTTTAAATTCCTCCTCTGCTGAAAATCACATTTATTTATTTATTAAATTTATATGCCGCCCCTCTCCGTAGACTCGGGGCGGCTCACAGCAGTAATAGAAAAAACAATGTACAATACAAATCTAATAATTAATATTAAAAACCCATAATTTAAAAAACATGCACACAACATACCATACATAAACGGCAGAGGTGGGTTTACGAAAGGCCAGGAGGGTGGGGGCAGTTCTAATCTCCAGGGGGAGCTGGTTCCAGAGGGTCGGGGCCACCACAGAGAAGGCTCTTCCCCTGGGACCTACCAAACGACGTTGTTTAGTCGATGGGACCAACTCTGTGGGACCTAATCGGTCACTGGGATTCGTGCGGCAGAAGGCGGTCCCGGAAATATTCTGGTCCGATGCCATAAAGGGCTTTATAGGTCATAACCAACACTTTGAATTGTGCCCGGAAATTGATCGGCAACCATTGCAGACTGCGGAGTGTTGGTGTAACATGGGCATATTTGGGGAAACCCATGATTGCTCTTGCAGCTGCATTCTGCACGATCTGAAGTTTCCAAACACTTTTCAAAGGTATCCCCATGTAGAGAGCGTTACAGTAGTCGAATCTCGAGGTGATGAGGGCATGAGTGACTGTGAGCAGTGAGTCCCGGTCCAGATAGGGCCGCAACTGGTGCACCAGGCGAACCTGGGCAAACGTCCCCCTTGCCACAGCTGAAAGATGGTTCTCTAATGTGAGCTGTGGATCGAGGAGGACGCCCAAGTTGCGGACCCTCTCTGACGGGGTTAATGATCCCCCCCCCAGGGTGATGGATGGACAGATGGGATTGTCCTTGGGAGGCAAAACCCACAGCCACTCCGTCTTATCAGGGTTGAGTTTGAGTCTGTTGACACCCATCCAGACCCCAACAGCCTCCAGGCACCGACACATTACTTCCACTGCTTTTAAATTCCTCCTCTGCTGAAAATCACATTTTTTAGCATGTCTAACTTCTTCATTCTTTGGAAATGGAAATAGAGAAGAACAGAGTCACTAGACCCCAGGCTTTGGCCATTGAATGTGTAGTATGGTCGTGGTGCGCATTTGAATGAATGAATGAATGAATGAATGAATGATTTTAATATCATATTTATTAGGGTTTTTAACTAATGGTTTTATAACTCAGTTTTATATTTGACTTCTTTTTATTGCCTTGTATTTTATACTGTTGTAAACCGCCCTGAGTCCTTCGGGACTGGGCGGCATAGATGAATAAAATAAAATATAAAATAATGTTTAACCTTTTTAGAATGTTTTAAATTAATTCTCTGCATTAACTGGATTTAGATGTATTATTGTATATTGGATTTTTTTTATTGATATGTTGTGAGCTGCCCCGAGTCCACGGAGAGGGGAGGCATAAAAAGTCCAATAAATAGATAAATATGTAACGAGAAAATGTATAAATAAAATGTTAAAAATCTATACGTCCTTTTTTCTTCCAGCAACAAAGAAGAAAAGGCCACCCATATTAAGAATGCCATCGGCGAATAAAGAAGCAGCTGTTCCTGCGACGTAAGATCTTAGGGGTCGTGATTTCTGACAGTCTCCAAATGGGTGAACAGTGTGGTCAGGCAGTAGGGAAAGCAAGTAGAATGCTTGGCTGCATAGCTAGAGGTATCACAAGCAGGAAGAGGGAGATTGTGATACCGCTGTATAGAGCGCTGGTGAGACCACATTTGGAAGACTGTGTTCAGTTCTGGAGACCTCACCTACAAAAAGATATTGACAAAATTGAACGGGTCCAAAGACGGGCTACAAGAATGGTGGAAGGTCTTAAGCATAAAACGTATCAGGAAAGACTTCATGAACTCAATCTGTCTAGTCTGGAGGACAGAAGGGAAAGGGGGGACATGATCGAAACATATGTTTAAAAAGGTTAAATAAGGTTCAGGAGGGAAGTGTTTTTAATAGGAAAGTGAACACAAGGACAAGGGGGCACAATCTGAGGTTAGTTGGGGGAAAGATCAAAAGCAACGTGGGAAAATATGATTTGACTGAAAGAGTAGTAGATGCTTGGAACAAACTTCCAGCAGACGTGGTTGGTAAATCCACAGGAACTGAATTGAAACATGCCTGGGATAAACATATATCCATCCTAAGATAAAATACAGGAAATAGTATAAGGGCAGACTAGATGGACCAGGAGGTCTTTTTCTGCTGTCAGTCTTCTATGTTTCTGTGTTTCTTCTATCCACACATTAATCCTTTCCCAGTATAATTTAGTTTTTTCATCAAATCCCACCAAATATGATAAAACGAGCCCGGCTGAAATTCTGTTTGGAACTGAAGCGTTGACCTTAAAGATGATGAAAGTTTGAGAAGGCACAGCAATTATTTTCCGAATGCGATAAAATCAAAATTAACGCAATCAAAGGTGGTTTCTCCGGATTGCGCATTTAGCAAAGTGTCGATGGAATGAAAACAATGTTCTTTCAGGCACAATGCCGCCCACGGTCCGTTGTTTCTGAATCAGTCTGGACAAGCGGCGTAATTTTATGTCGGTAGCATCCAATTACATAAGGAGATAATGGATGTTTTCACATAATGTGCCTCCATTTATGTCGCCCGTGTGGTTTGGTGACGTTCAATTATGTGTTCAAGCAAATGATGTAAGATGGTGCACCTGAGGTCAACGTTTCAATTACATAACTGCACGAAAGAACATCCATTGCAATCACTCAGATTTAACGGACTGCCTGCTATCCTAAACAGTCTGTTACATGGAATAATAATGATAATAATAATAATAATAATAATAATAATAATAATATGGACAGTTGGCGGAACAAAGCATTACATGGACAGTTCTTGGAGAAGATTGAAGGCAAAGTGGATAAAGAAAAGACCTGGTCATGGCTTACAAGTGGAACACTCAAAAAGGAGACAAGAACAGGCCATTAGAACAAATGCTGTCAAAGCCAGAATTGAAAAATCAACAGACGATCCAAAGTGCAGACTCTGTAAAGAAACAGATGAAATAATCAATCACATACTCAGCTGCTGCAAAAAGATCGCACAGACTGACTACAAGCATAGACACGATGCTGTGGCACAGATGATCCACTGGAACTTGTGCCGGAACTACCATTTCCCAGTGGCAAAGAACTGGTGGGAGCATAAGCCCGAAAAAGTGGTCGAAAATGAACAAGCAAAACTACTGTGGGACTTCCGACTGACCGAATTCTGAAGCATAACGCACCAGACATTGTGATCATGGAGAAAAAGAAAGTATGGATCATCGACATCGCAATCCCAGGAGACAGCAGAATTGAGGAGAAGCAGCTAGAGAAATTAGTGAAATACGAAGATCTAAAAATCGAGCTGCAACGACTCTGGCATAAGCCAGTGAAAGTGGTCCCAGTAATACGTGGCACGCTGGGCGCAGTGCCAAAGGATCTCAGCGGACATTTGAAAACCATCGGAATTGACAAAATCTCCATCTGTCAATTGCAAAAGACCGCTTTACTGGGATCGGCAAACATAATTCGCCGCTACATCACGCAATCCTAGGTGCTTGGGAAGCACCCGACTGGTGATGAAATACGAAATCCAGCATAGTGATCTTGTTTGCTGTGTTGTACTGACATAATAATAATAATAATAATAATAATAATAATAATAATACATGTAATAATAATAATAATAATAATAATAATAATAATAATAATAATAATAGAGTTGAAAGGGACCTTGGAGGTCTTCTAGTCCAACCCCCTGTGTAGGCAGAAAACCCTACACCCACTTCAGACATCATCCAACATCATCTTTAAAATGTGCAGTGTTGGAGCATTCACAACTTCTGGAGGCAAACCGTTCCACTGATCAACGGTTCTGACTGCCAGGAAATTTCTCCTAATAATAATTAATAATAATTTATTAGATTTGTATGCTGTCCCTCTCCGAAGACTCGGAGCGGCTCACAACAAGTTGCTTCTCTCCTTGATAAGTTCTACCCATTGCTTCTTGTTCTACCCTCAGATGCTTTGGAGAATAGGTTGACTCCCTCTTCTTTGTGGCAACCCCTGAGATACTGGAAGACTGCTCTCATGTCTCCCCTGGTCCTTCTTCTCATTAAACTAGCCATGCCCAGTTCCTGCAACTGTTCTTCATATGTTTTAGCCTCCAGTCCCCTGATCCTCTTTGTCGCTCTTCTATGCACTCTTTCTATAGTCTCAACATCCTTTTTGCATCGTGGTGACCAAAACTGAATGCAATATTTCAAGTGTGACCTTACCAAGGCATTATAAAGTGGTATTAAGGTAGTTTTGTTATAATGCATTACAAAGGATGAATCTTCCACCTTGGGTTTTCTGATTTTTCAACGAAAGCTGCAACTCAATGGATTATAATTTTATCTTGTTTTCTGTCCGTCCGTCCCCATGCTAGAGCATGGGAGATGGGCTTTTGGGTTTCTGGCAAGGTCTTCTCCAGAATCATTTTGGGACCAGATTTAATTATTTTCTTTCTTTCTTGTTCTATAGACCTCCAAGGAACTTGGATTCCAGGACTTTTATCACCATTGGGGAAAAGGTAGATCTTATTCCTACCCAGCCCTCTATCCGAGCTTTTGACCTTTTAATTTTTTTGCAGAAGTCCTTGTTTATCTTACTGTTTGTGCGTTTTATGAAATTTGTGCTTTGTGCATTTCATGAAATTAAAAAAGTAGCGATATGGAGAAGGCTCACAACTCTAAAGACATGAGTTGTGATAGTGCCACCTCTATACAAGTGTTTCTTTGTGTAGACAAAGCTTGTCTTTTGCCCAGTTGGGACAAAATCCAAAACGCTTTCACCATCTCCTTGTTGAAGTTGTGAATAGAATAGAATAGAATAGAATTCTTTACTGGCCAAGAGTGATTGGACACACAAGGAATTTGTTTTTGGTGTATATGCTCTCAGTGTACATAAAAGAAAAATATACATTTGTCAAGAATTGTGAGGTACAACACTTAAGGATTGTCATAGGGGTCAAATAAGCAATGTGGAAACAATATTAAAATAAAAATCTTAAGGATACAAGCAGCAAGTTACAGTCATAAGTGGGAGGAAATGGGTGATAGAACTGATGGGAAAAAACTAGTAGTAAAAGTAGTGCAGTCTTAGTAAATAGTTTGACGGTGTTGAGGGAAATATTTGTTTAGCAGAGTGATGGCGTTCGGGGAAAAACTGTTCTTGTGTCTAGTTGAAAATACTTGTGTCTAGTTGAAAAAACTATTCTTGTGTCTAGTTGAAAAATTGTTCTTGTGTCGTGGAAAAATTATTCTTGTGTCTAGTTGAAAAACTATTCTTGTGTCTAGTTGAAAAAACTGTTCTTGTGTCTAGTTGAAAAAACTGTTCTTGTGTCTAGTTGAAAAAACTGTTCTTGTTTCTAGTTGAAAAAACTGTTCTTGTGTCTAGTTGAAAAAACTGTTCTTGTGTCTAGTTGAAAAAACTGTTCTTGTGTCTAGTTGAAAAAACTGTTCTTGTGTCTAGTTGAAAAACTATTCTTGTGTCTAGTTGAAAAACTATTCTTGTGTCTAGTTGAAAAACTATTCTTGTGTCTAGTTGAAAAACTATTCTTGTGTCTAGTTGAAAAAACTATTCTTGTGTCTAGTTGAAAAACTGTTCTTGTATCTAGTTGAAAAATTATTCTTGTTTCTAGTTGAAAAACTATTCTTGTGTCTAATTGTGGTCCCATAACATAACAAAGAAACAAGCTTGGTTGGGTACACACACACACTAGCAACTGTGTGATTTACTTGGTTTTTTTACTCAGCAAGATAAAATTCTCCTCACATTTGTAGACCACGATTATTCAAACCTGGCCAACTTTTTAAGACATGTGGACATCAAACTCCCAACGTGCTGATTCTGGGGTATTCTGGGAGTTGAAATCCAATCTTGGCAATTGCGAGTTTGGAAAAAAAAACAACCCAGTGTTGTAGACCATGAGTCCTAGCTGTGTAGGTTGTTATCAGCCTTGCGCTAGCCGTAGTTACCACAAGGTGGGCGAGAATCCATCTCAGCTTGCTTGATAACATCTCCAGAACTTCTGGAAGAACGTTCTTCTAAGATCTCGGAGGATCTGAAGCGCTTGGGGCAACCCAACCCAGCTCTCTTCTTTCACACCTCTGTTTTCTGTAAAACTTGACCTCAGTTCTCCTCTGGATTCCTCCTCTTCTTTCATATTCCACTTTTGTGAGCCTGGCTTGACCCGATGGATGGGTCGCTTGAGGTCAACCTTCGCTCTTCCTCCCAACACTGCCTTTTTCTATTCCAGCCTTTGAAAGCTTTTCATTGGCTGCGGGGTGGCTTTTGGAGTTTGTTGTGACCCTCACAACTTACACCAGCTCGAAATAGCTGCTGGTTTTGGGTTACAAGCTGCCTCCTCCTTGGTCAGTCAAAAGAATAAATGGCTTTAGTTTCAGACATAGAGAATCACTTCCTTCTTCCAAGTGAGAAGGATGAACTCTTGAAGATATAAAATTAAGATATAAAAAGATAAAATTGAAGGGGTCCAAAGACGGGCTACAAAAACGGTGGAAGGTCTCAAGCATAAAACTTATCAGGACAGACTTAATGGACTCAATCTGTATAGTCTGGAGGACAGAAGGAAAAGGGGGGACATGATCGAAACATTTAAATAGAATAGAATAGAATGGAATTATCTACGGTTGACCTATCCAGATTCCTAAGAGGTCAGTAAGGGGCGAGTACAAGTGCACTAGAGTGCCTTCCGTCCCCTGTCCTATTGCTCTCCTATATCTCCTATACCTTTCTTCTATTCCTATATCTCTTCTTCTATTCTTTCATTGATATGTTCTATTCCTATATCTTCTTTTCTATTATTTCTTAGATATATTTTACTATGAGTATCTCCTCTATAACCTTCATCATGTATTTTATTATCTGTATATAGATATATACCCACTAAAACCCTCATTGTGTATTGGACAAAATAAATGAATAAATAAAATAAATAAAAGAATAGGGTAGAATAGAATAGAATTTTATTGGTCAAGTGTGATTGGACACACAAGGAATTTGTCTTGGTGCATATGCTCTCAGCGTACATAAAATAAAATATACATTTGTCAAGAATCATGTAGTACGACACTTAATGATTGTCATAGGGGTCAAATAAGCAACGAAGAAGCAATATTGATAAAAATCTTAGGATGTAAGCAACAAGTTACAGTCATACAGTCAACATGGGAGTAAATGGGTGATAGGAATGATGAGAAAAACTAGTAGAAGTGCAGATTTAGTAGAAAGTCTGACAGTGTTGAGGGAATTATTAATGTGTTAATAATGTGTTGAGGGAATTAAATGTGTTAAAGGGTTAAATAAGGTTCATGGGGACCAGAATTCCACATGGAAGTCAGAACACGGTTATTCTTTCTTCCTTTTTGAAGGACATTTTCTGTGATTCCCAGATCGTCCATGGCAATAAATTCACTTGAATGGGTGGTGTATTGTGCCTCGGTGTCCGGGATGGTTTGTTGGGCGTTTAGGACACGAGATCCGTTGTTATGTTCTTAACTTGTCGGTCATTCCTTTGAGTCTGTTTTTGGCAACGATCTGCAGAACTTTGAAGTGGAGGCCGATGACTTGGTGAGCATTTCCGAACTGGGCAGAGGGGCTTATGGAGTGGTGGAGAAAGTTCATCATGCGAAGAGCGACACAGTCATGGCTGTGAAGGTGAGAACCTTAGCAAAAAGGGCTCAAAATATTTGGAACCTAGTGGGGTTGCATGGTCAAACCGTCAAGGGAGATCAGACTACGACAGGTGCCAGCCTAGAAACTGGGAGATAGAGAGTTCTGGTACTGCCAGCTGGGTGTTTTGGGCCAGTCACCAGGAGACTGGGAGTTCTAGTATTGCCTTAGTCAGGCTGGGTGACTTAGGGCCAGTCACCAGGAGACTGGGAGTTCTAGTATTGCCTTAGTCAGGCTGGGTGACTTAGGGCCAGTCACCAGGAGACTGGGAGTTCTAGTATTGCCTTAGTCAGGCTGGGTGACTTAGGGCCAGTCACCAGGAGACTGGGAGTTCTAGTTCTAGTCCTGCCTTAGATATGAAAGACGGCTAGGTGACTTTGGGCCAATCCCCAGGAAACAGGGAGTTCTAGTCCTGCCTTAGTCAGGCTGGATGATTTAGGGTCAGTCACCAGGAGACTGGGAGTTCTAGTATTGCCTTAGTCAGGAATGCCGGCTAGGTGACTTTGGGCCAATCCCCAGGAAACAGGGAGTTTATTTATTTATTTATTATTTAGATTTGTATGCCGCCCCTCTCCGCTTCTCTCCTCTTCTAGTCCTGCCTTAGTCAGGCTAGATGATTTAGGGCCAGTGACCAGGAGACTAGGAGTTCTAGTATTGCCTTAGTCAGGAATGTGGCTGGGTGACTTAGGGCCAATGTGGGTGACTTAGGGCCAGTCACCAGGAGACTGGGAGTTCTAGTATTGCCTTAGTCAGGAATGTGGCTTTGTGACTTAGGGCCAATCTGGGTGACTTAGGGCCAGTCACCAGGAGATTGGGAGTTCTAGTATTGCCTTAGTCAGGAATGTGGCTTTGTGACTTAGGGCCAATCTGGGTGACTTAGGGCCAGTCACCAGGAGACTGGGAGTTCTAGTATTGCCTTAGTCAGGAATGTGGCTGGGTGACTTAGGGCCAATCTGGGTGACTTAGGGCCAGTCACCAGGAGACTGGGAGTTCTAACCCCACTTTAGGCACTGCTAGATCTTGGCAATCCCTCTCTCTTTCTCCACCCCACCAATCTCTCAGAATTGTCGTGGGGGAAACAAACTAGGCAGGAATATTAGGTAGTTCCCCATGGATTTCCAATAACTATCAACGTGGCTCCATCTTGTGAGAGTAGACCGCCAAAATCCCAGGAGGCCCCAGCCAGCAGAGCTCTGCAGTGCGAATTCTAGGCCTTGTGGCCGCTTGTCTTGAGGCTAGGTCTTCTTCGTCTTGCCTTCCCATGCTCCATCACCGATTGGTATCCCTTTGCTCCCAATCCAGAGGATCCGAGCCACTGTGAATACACAGGAGCAGAAGCGGTTGGTGATGGATCTCGATGTCTCCATGAGGACCGTCGACTGCTTCTACACGGTTACATTTTACGGAGCTCTGTTCAGAGAGGTATCAAAAGAAGCCCAAGAGCCTTCATAACTCCTTGGTTGAAAGCCGCTCTGGATTCAAATCCGAGTAGCCCTCATCTTACTTACGAGGGTCGCCAGAAAGGAATGTACAGTGTTCCCTCGATTTCCGCGGGGGATGCGTTCCGAGACCGCCCGCGAAAGTCGAATTTCTGCAAAGTAGAGATGCGGAAGTAAATACAGTACACTATTTTTGGCTATGAACAGTATCACCAGCCTTCCCTTAACACTTTAAACCCCTAAGTTGCAATTTCCCATTCCCTTAGCAATTATTTAGATTATTACTCACCATGTTTCTTTATTAAAGTTTATTAAAAAGAAATATTTATTAAAGATGGACAAAAGTTTGGTGATGATACATGACGTCATCGGGCAGGAAAAACCGTGGTATAGGGGGGAAAACTGCAAAGTATTTTTTAATTAATATTTTTGAAAAACCGTGGTATAGACTTTTCGTGAAGTTTGAACCTGCGAAAATCGGAGGAACACTGTATTAAATCTGCCAGTAGCACATTTGTTAAGTAAATCTGGCTTCCCCATTGACATTTATTTATATATTTATTCATTTATTTATTGGATTTATATGCCACCCCTCTCCGAAGACTCGGGGCGGCTAACAGCAATCATAAAACAACGTACAATAATAATCCAATACTAAAAACGATTAAAAACCCATTAATATAAAAAACCAAACATACATACAGACACACCATGCATAAAATTGTAAATCATTTTCGGAAGGAATAAAATCTCTTCTCTGGTTCTCAGGGCGATGTTTGGATCTGCATGGAACTGATGGACACGTCACTGGATAAGTTTTACAAGAAGGTTCTGGAGAAGAAGAAGACCATTCCTGAAGATATTCTAGGAAAAATTGCCGTGTCTGTGAGTGTTACCTTTACCTGCCTGATATTAGACCCAGGGCCATTTTAACAGCATTATGGGTCCCAGGAAAAACAGTGTACTGGGACCAGCAGTGAAATCTACTTACCTATATTTTTCAGAGTATAAAACCAGGGTGCCTAGCAAACCTGGAAAACAGGTTATTTATTTATTGGATTTGTATGCCGCCCCTCTCCGGAGACTCAGGGCGGCTAACAGCAATAATAAGACAGTGTACAGCAATAATCCAATACTAAAAACAATTTAAAACCCATTATAATAAAAAGCCAAATATACATACAGACATACCATGCATACAATTGTAAAGGCCTCGGGGGAAAGGGTATCTCAATTCCCCCATGCCTGGCGGCAGAAGTGGGTTTTAAGTAGCTTACGAAAGGCAAGGAGGGTGGGGGCAATTCTAATCTCTGGGGGGAGTTGGTTCCAGAGGGCTGGGGCCGCCACAGAGAAGGCTCTTCCCCTGGGTCCCGCCAAGCGGCATTGTTTAGTCAACGGGACCCGGAGAAGGCCAACTCTGTGGGACCTAACTGGTCGCTGGGATTCGTGTGGCAGAAGGCGGTCTCGGAGATATTCTGGTCCGGTGCCATGAAGGGCTTTATAGGTCATAACCAACACTTTGAATTGTGACCGGAAACTGATCGGCAACCAATGCAGACTGCGGAGTGTTGGTGTAACATGGGCATATTTGGGGAAGCCCATGATTGCTCTCGCAGCTGCATTCTGCACAATCTGAAGTTTCCGAACACTTTTCAAAGGTAGCCCCATGTAGAGAGCGTTACAGTAGTTGAGCCTCGAGGTGATGAGGGCATGAGAGACTGTGAGCAGGGTTAATCGGGGAATTATCAGGGAAATCGGCGGGTTCAGGAAATATCAGGGAATTCATGGAAAAAATCGGGGGGAAAACCAAAGTCAGGGAAAAAACAGGTTTAAAAAAATGAATCGCGCTGCCTGGCAGAGTCAAGTAAAAATGAGCATAACTGTGGCAACAACTTGCTTTCTCAGCTACCGATATTTCTCCAGGGCTTAGCCGTTTGGTATGATGTCATCTACGACTGGGCCTTAACTAGATCGCAAGTTATAGGGAAATGTCAGGGAAATTTGCCCAGGGGGGCGTTTGCCTGGTGCATCAGTTGTGGCCCTATTTGGACCGGGAGTCACTGCTCACAATCACTCATGCCCTCATCGCCTCAAGGCTTGACTACTGTAATGCTCTCTACATGGGGCAACCTTTGAAAAGTGTTCGGAAACTTCAGATCGTGCAGAATGCAGCTGCGAGAGCAATCATGGGCTTTTCCAAATATGCCCATGTCACGCCAACACTCCGCAGTCTGCATTGGTTGCCGATCAGTTTCCGGTCACAATTCAAAGTGTTGGTTATGACCTATAAAGCCCTTCATGGCACCGGGCCAGATTATCTCAGGGACCACCTTCTGCCGCACGAATCCCAGCGACCAGTTAGGTCCCACAGAGTGGGCCTTCTCTAGGTCCCATCAACAAAACAATGTCGGATGGCGGGGCCCAGGGGAAGAGCCTTCTCTGTGGCAGCCCCGACCCTCTGGAACCAACTCCCCCCAGAGATTAGAATAGCCCCCAGCCTCCTTGCCTTTCGTAAGCTCCTCAAAACCCATATCTGCCGTCAGGCATGGGGGAACTAAGATAATCTTTCCCCCTAGGCTTCTACAATTTATGCATGGTATGTTTGTTTGTATGATTGATTTTATAACAAGGGTTTTTAGCTGTTGTAGTATTGGATTTTTACATTCTGTTTTTTGTCACTGTTGTTAGCCACCCCAAGTCCACGGAGAGGGGTGGCATACAAATCCAATAAATAAATAAATATCAGGGAAATTTCAAAATGCTTTCCCCCTGGACACCCTGAAGACACGCCACACCGGTGAAACTTTGAAAATTAGAATATCGTGCAAAAGTTCCTTTATTTCATATAATGCAACTTAAAAAGTGCCCAAATGAGTATATATGCATGCTTATATTATTCAGAAGTCCGATATTGTTCCATGTGCAATGCTTCTTTTATTGATCACATGTAATATTTTAATTTTCTGAGATTGTGGAAGTGGGTTTTCATGAGTTATACGCCATAACCATCACAATTATGGAAAATCACGGCTTGGAGTTTCTTGCTTTACATATAATGAATCTCTCTTATGTCTTACGTTTCACCTTTTAAGTTGCATTACTGAAATAAATGAACTTTTGCACGATATTCTAATTTTTCAAGTTTTACCTGCAGTTTTTTGGAGAGGAAAATAGGGAAAGTTTTACCTAAACTGGAGTAATTATCCCAAGAATTACTTTGGGCGTATCCTGGATGGAGATCGTGAAAAACTTACCTCCGTATCCTCAGTTCTGGTTTTCTGAGGTTTTAAAATTTCAGTGCGCAGATTTTAAAAAGATTAATTGATTTGGGTTTTTTAAAACTTATCTTGTTATTTTCCGTAAGCAGCCCAGAGTCGCTCTACCGGGGCGATATTATATTTTATAAATAAATATAATAAATATTTATTACATTTAATAAATTTAAATAATTTTATTTAAATGTATTAAATGTAATAAATATTTATTATATTTATTTAAAAAATATAATATCTCCCCGGTATAATTTTTAAAATAATTGTTAAATAAAATTATTTAAATTTATTAAATATAAATTTAATAAACAAAATAAAGCAGCGATTCCTCATGTTTCTTCATGCGTCAAAGGATCCAGTTTGGATCTGTTGCGACGCCTGTAGAAAAATAACAAGAGTTTGAAACTTTTGTAGATGTAGTTGAGGCAGAAAAAATGGAATGAAATGGTTTAAGCAGCTGCTAGAAAGTGTGTAGTTGTGAGAGAGTCTCACAACTTATGGACATCTGCTGTTTCTCTCCTTTCTGTCCAGATTGTGCGAGCGCTTGAACACCTCCACAGTAAATTGTCGGTGATCCACAGAGGTAGGTTGCAATTGCAGATCCCATCAAGATGACAGAGAAAGCAGATGAAGGGTTAATAACACAGGTGGGGGCCCAGATTCGAACTTAGATATGTCACATGTTTTTGCTGAATTAGAAAACTAAGAGAGTCTAGGATAGGTCTATTTCGGCCTTGTTCTGGCCTCATCAGCTAGCCATGCTTCACTGGGATTTGAACTTGCAGCCTTTGCCTTGTAAGGCAGAGAATTAACCTCTAGGCTACAGTATCTAATCCCTTCAGCTTTTCAACAGAATACATACATACATACATACATACATACATACATTGTGTCAAAAAAAGCATATAACCCTTCCCTGGTACAGAGCTGAAGGGATTAGATACTGTAGCGTAGAGGTTAATTCTCCGCCTTATGAGGCAAAGACTGCAAGTTCAAATCCCAGTGAGGGTATGACTAGCTGATGAGGCCAGAACAAGGCTGAAATAGATCTATCCTAGTCTCCCTTAATTTTCAAATTCAGCAAAAACATGTGACATGCATATAAATAATTATATATATAATTTTTTTTAAAATTCCTTGAGGAGTTGGGCAGCATATAAATTAGATTAATCAACAAACAAATAAACCAATTGTGCTCATAAGTCGAGGCCTTTTTTTACCTGTGCAAAAAAAGGAAAAAAAAAGGTGTTTATGATCCCAGGCTGTTTCCCTCCTCTGCTTTCCAGATGTGAAGCCATCCAACGTCTTGATCAACAAACAGGGACACGTCAAAATGTGTGATTTTGGAATCAGCGGCTACCTGGTGGATTCGGTGGCTAAAACGTTGGACGCCGGATGTAAACCTTACATGGCTGTGAGTTTGGGGTGGGTGGGGTGCAGTTAGAGGTGTCTGTGTGTATGGAAGGGGAGAGAGTCCCCTAGGGCAGTGTCTCCCAACCTTGCCAACTTGAAGGTATCTGGACTTCAACTCCCAGAATTCCCCAGCCAGCATTCGCTGGCTGGGGAATTCTGGGAGTTGAAGTCCAAATACCATCAAGTTGGCAAGGTTGGGAGACACTGCCCTATGGGGACCTCACACGGGTGTGTGAGTTAGAGGAAGGATCTCTTTTCCTCTGATTTTAATTTGCCTTTTTCTTCTTTCTCTTTTTGTGCAGCCCGAAAGAATTAATCCAGACCTCAACCAGAAGGGATATAATGTGAAGTCAGATGTTTGGAGTCTTGGGATCACTTTGGTAAGAAATTTTATTTTATTTTATTATTTTACTTAACTTAACAACTTGACCTTACCTTACCTTATTTTATTTTATTTTAGTATTTTATTTTATTATTTTATTATACTATTTTATTTATTTTATTTTATTTTATTTTATTTTTATGTCGTCAGTGATAGACAGGAGTGGGATTTGTCCTCTGAGCAAACTTCTAGCACTGATGATGTTCATGAGATGGGTTATGAAATGTCTGCAAGGGAGCCACCACCTTCAGGGAATACAAAGGATCCCACAGGACTTCCTCCTCCTCTTTCTCCTTTTCCTCTTCCTCTTCTTCTTCTTCTTCTTCTTCTTCTTCTTCTTCTTCTTCTTCTTCTTCTTCTTCTTCTTCTTCTTCTTCTTCTACTTCTTCTTCTTCTACTTCTTCTTCTACTTCTTCTTCTTCTACTTCTTCTTCTTCTTCTTCTACTTCTTCTTCTACTTCTTCTTCTACTTCTTCTTCTTCTACTTCTTCTTCTTCTTCTTCTTCTTCTTCTTCTTCTTCTACTTCTTCTTCTACTTCTTCTTCTTCTACTTCTTCTTCTTCTTCTACTACTACTTCTTCTTCTACTTCTTCTACTTCTTCTTCTTCTACTTCTACTTCTACTTCTTCTTCTTCTACTTCTTCTTCTTCTTCTTCTACTACTACTTCTTCTTCTACTTCTTCTACTTCTTCTTCTTCTACTTCTTCTTCTACTTCTTCTTCTTCTACTTCTACTTCTTCCTTTTCCTTTTCCTCCTCCTCCTCTTCTTCTTTTTCTTCTGCTTCCTCCTCTTTTTATTTTTCTTCTTCCTCTTCCTCCTCTTCCTCTTCTTCTTCCTCCTCCTCCGCCTTCTCCTCCTCTTTGTAAACCCCACCCCCTCCCAGCGTTACTAATATTATCTCGTTGGGTGACGAAACATTGGCAAGGAAGCCCCCTGGTCTGCCCAGGTTCTCTCCTGTTGTCATCCACCCTTTGCCTCCCTCCAGATCGAGATGGCCATTCTCCACTTCCCCTACGACTCCTGGGGGACCCCCTTCCAGCAGCTGAAGCAAGTGGTGGAAGAGCCCTCCCCCCAGCTCCCAGCCGATCGCTTCTCCAAAGACTTTGTCGACTTCACCGCCCAATGGTGAGTCTCTTTTGAGTCTCCTGGGGAAGTTGGCCCCAAAGCCACTGGGTATTTTCTCTTGTTCCAATGATAAATCTTGATGCTTTGATGAGTGATGTTCTGGGTGGTGTTTTCTCTCCCCCCCCCCCCCCACCAGTCTGACGAAGGATCCTGCTAAACGAATGAGCTACTTAGAGATGATGGTGAGTTGATCTTCTTTCCCAGGGCCCAGTTTTAATCTGTTTAATTCAGATTCCAGCAGGTGAGTAGAAGGCAACTTGAATGCCTCCTCCTCCTTCTTTTTCTCTTCCTCCTCCTCCTCTTCTTCCTCCATCTCCTCCTTCACCTCTCCTTCTCCTTTTTCTCCTTCCTCTACTCCACCTCTCGTCCACCTCCTCCTCTTTCACCTCTCCTCCTCTTCCCCCTTTTCTCCTTCTCCTTCTCCCCTTCATCTCTCCTCCTCTTCCTCCTTCTTTTTTTCCTTCTTATTCTTCTCCTCCACCTCTCCTCCTCCTTTTTTCTCCTCTTCTCCTTTTTCTCCTTCTTGTTCTACTCCTTCGCCTCCTCCTCCCCCTCCTCCCCTCCTTCTCCTTTTTCTCATCCTCTTCTTTTTCTCCTTGTTCTCCTCCTTCGCCTCTCCTCCTCCTCTCCTCCTTCTCCTTTCTCCTTCTCCTCCTCTTTTCCCCCCTCCTCTTCTCCTTTTTCTCCTCTTTCACCTCTCCTCCGTTTCCTTTTTCTCCTTCTCCTCCACCTTTTTCTCCTTTTTCTCCTTCTTGTTCTCTTCCTCCACCTCTCCTCCTCCTCCTCCTCCCCTCCTTCTCCTTTTTCTCTCCTTTTTCTCCTTGTTCTCCTCCTTCGCCTCTCCTCCTTCTCCTTTCTCCTCCTCCTCCTCCTTTCCCCCCTCCTCTTCTCCTTTTTCTCCTCTTTCTCCTCTTTCACCTCTCCTCCTTTTCCTTTTTCTCCTTCTCCTCCACCTTTTTCTCCTTCTTGTTCTACTCCTTCGCCTCTCCTCCTCCTTTTTCTCCTTCTCCTTTTTCTCATCCTCTTCTTTTTCTCCTTGTTCTCCTCCTTCGCCTCTCCTCCTCCTCTCCTCCTTCTCCTTTCTCCTTCTCCTCCTCCTTTTTCCCCTCCTCTTCTCCTTTTTCTCCTTTTTCTCCTCGTTCTCCTCTTTCACCTCTCCTCCTTTTTTTCCTTCTCCTCCACCTTTTTCTCCTCGTTCTCCTCCTTCACCTCTCCTCCTTCTCCTTTTTCTCCTTCTCCTTTCTTTTTATTCTCCTCCTCTCCTCCTCCTCCTTCTCCTTCTTTCTCTCCTCCTCCTTCTCCTCTCACCCTTCTCCTTTTCCTTCTCCTCCTCCTCTCCTCCTTCGTTTTCTCCTTCTCTTCCTCCTCCTCACTCCCACAACTAACCCCCTCACACACTTTTTCTCCTCTTTCTCCGACAGGATCACCCCTTCTTCACTCTCCACGATACCAAAGTTACCGAGATGGCTTCCTTCGTCACGGAAATCCTCGGGGAAGACTCTTAAATTTCTCCTCCCCCTCCCGCCTCCCTCTACCCCCTCCTCCCCCCCCTCCAACCTCGCCGTTGTGCGAAATAAACTGGAGTACCATCGGCCGTCTTTCTCCCCGGTGGGAAGAACCGAGGCAGTTTGTGAAAACTTCGCACGACCGGCGGTTTGCACAAAGTGGATTGAATGTCTTTGTCCGGCGACCCTCTGCCCCACATTTTAACCTCACCTCCGTATCTTCGAAAGATAGAGGAGGGGGGCCACAGCGACTGGGGTGCCCCCCCAAACCTGCGCGAAGAAATCTTAATTTCGGAAGCGCCGTTTGCAGGGACGCGAAGTCGGTCCTTGAAATTCTTCACTGCCGTTTCACCTGCCGGGGTGTGTGTGAATTTTCGGGGTTGCAACTGTGGACATGCAGAATTTTTTTCTAGACTTAATCGAAATCCCTCCGTCCTTTTGAAGAGTGACCCACGGACGCCTCTGCTAAAAAGAAGCTTGTGCCGGCTTTTTAACACTCTGCAATTCCCCCCCCCCAAAAAACCAATAATCTCTATGGAAAATCGAGAAGTTTTAAGTAGTTTCTGGGAGTAGGTATTCTATTTTTATTTTATTTTTTGGCAATTCTCTCTTTTTTCGCGCTCTCTCTTTTTTTTAAAACTCCGTGGCAGCATTCCTCAATTTCAGCAATTTTAAGGAAGTTTAAAGACTTTCAACGCCCAGCATTCTTCAAAAGCCACGCAGGCAGGAGGTGAAGTCCACAGGTCTTAAAGTTGAAAAGCTGTTCTGGAGGAACAATTTCTCTTCTCTCTCCAACCCCTCCCCTCCAAAATCCAAACATCTCCCACCTCCTGGAAGAATTTTACAGCCCAATTTCGTAGCCTCTGCCGCTGGATTGCAAAGTTCCTAACCCATCCCTTGGTTATTTGTTGCCTCTTTCCAATGTTTACAATCAACAAATTCAGACACAAAGAGGATATTTGATCGTTTTGGTATCGGCAGCCCGAAGTTCACATGCCTTGTCGAAACGTCTTTGGTCTTTTCAACATAAACGGCTGTTTTGATATATGTTTCACCTTTAAAAGAAATGGACTGGGCAGCCCACCAAACCCCAAAATGGCCGGCTATTGTGTGGGTGACATCGCTGGAGGTCGAAAATGTTAATTAGAAACGGAAATGGCCTCCAATGGGTTTCAAGAGATGGATTTGGAGTGGATTACCTTTAACTGCACTGAAATTGGGAAGATTTGTTGATCCGGTGAATTGATTCCTCCTTTCTCACTCCTTCGCTCCAAGACTGATCCACCAGAAGTTTGCTTCCTTGTCCACCACCACCCCTCCACAAAACCCAAGTTTTGCACACCTATGTCCTCCGGTGCCAACAATGTAGTTTAGTCTACTGTGTGAACCCAATGGTGGATGAACAGCACATGAATTACGTTCACCAATTCAAGCACTCACCTCTGCATTGAAAGCTCATGAGATTCTGACCGAGATATACCCATCATGGTTTAGGAGCTAACAAAGACCTTGTTTCACACCTATGTACCGCATATTGGCTTGCACACAGAGTTAGTCATGCTAGAACTATGGTGGTTAAGTGATGGGTTTTTCAGCCTGTTCGAGAACATCTGGATTGAAGTGGAAGACGCTTGACCTATGAAAGATGTGCTTCTTGCATTGAGCCCATTTCTGTTTGATAATCTATATCTTACTACTGCAGGGGGGGGAAACCCCCTTAGGAACATGGGTGATGTGTGAATGGTTCTTAAATGGGGAACTAATGAAATATTTTTTCTTCGCCTTACCTCCAAAGAACTCAACAACGTGGAGAATTCTTCCCTTTTGACATTTTGCTTCTAGGAAAATGTTCTCCCTACTCAAAAGCAAATTATTACCTTTGGCTTAATTGTCCCTTTTTGTTTTTCAATAAATTCTCTCCCTTCTGCTTTTCCCACCAAAAGTAAATTATCGTTTAAGTGTGTGTAAATGTTTGTGCAAGTGATGAATAGGCGTGGAGGAAGCAATAGTGGTGGAAATTTTCAAGAGGATGTTAAAACACAAGACACCAAGAAAAAAAAGAGGAATCTTATTTTAAAAGACACTGGAAAGTGTTGTATGTTAGCAGTGTATGAGTCAGATGCTAAAAGAACAAATCTACCTACTATTTATTTTATCCGTCCAGTCTGAAGAAATGAGCCTTCTCAAACTATGACTTGGTCTTCACCCACAGACATTTCCACTGGGGTTTGAATGAGTTGCTAGTCCCTATTGATCCCTTAGATTAGAATATCTCAGCCTTGGCAATATAACATCCTTCTGCAAGATTATTTTAAAAATAAAGTTTGCCAAACCTGATCAGCTTTGAGAAACTCTGGTGATCTATCACCCAAGTGCTAACCAGACCCACAGTGTTCCCTCTAATTTTTTGGGGGGGTGGATGGAAAAGTATAGTGTCTGAGCGGCAGTCCCTTCGGGACTGGGCGGCACAGAAATAATAAACAAACAAACAAA
This sequence comes from Erythrolamprus reginae, assembly GCF_031021105.1. Taxonomy (NCBI): domain Eukaryota; kingdom Metazoa; phylum Chordata; class Lepidosauria; order Squamata; family Dipsadidae; genus Erythrolamprus; species Erythrolamprus reginae. Next base: position 553,127 of record NW_027248484.1, on the reverse strand, counting down.
CAAAAAACCCACCCTGTTTTGCCTCAGAGAATTTCAAAATAAAATATTGTACTGTGTGTCTATAACAGTGAGCTCATAATAGGGCAACTCTGTCAATATCAAAATGCCACTTAAATAGTTGAGCTGTTTCAAACTAGATTTTGATTTTCTTTCTCTCTTCCTTACTCCCATTCTTTTTCTTTCTCTTTTCCTTCCTCTCTTTTTTCTATCTGTTTCTCTCTCTTCCTCTCTTCCTCTCTCTCTCCTTCCCTCTCACTCTTTCCCTCTCGGCTTCTGGGCAGGTTTGGAAAACTCTGAGTTGATGATGATTTTTAAGTGAGCGATTGCTCACTGCTCAGCTTAGAGGGAACTATGCAGACCCAGCCAATATAATATTTTTCAGGATCAGCTGTCGGTCGGTCCCTCACACCTCCATAAGGGGTTTTTTAAATCTAGGCTAATTTTAATTGCGCCCTAGAAATTTATTCGGACAGGAATAAATGTTCTAAAAGGTGGCTTTCGTTGAGCTGTTCCAATAGGTCTGAGTTACTGATCTCTTTGAAGACCACCGGTCTGACCTTAACGTCTTTAGATAAGACGGGTGGAAAATAAATACACTTCCCTTCCAGATGTTTAACCTCCCCTTTTGAGAGTTTCTGTCGCCTTAAGTTACCTATAAATAAAAGCTGAATTTTAAAAACGAATGTTAATTTGCAGATCATGAACGATTCGGGGAGACTATTCCATCCCTTCCCTTTGTAAGTTGTTCCACTTTTGGGTTTTGAGCTGATCCTATGTGATTTGGGGGAGGATTCCAGGCTTGATCCAAGGCCTCACCCCAAAGCCCCTGCTTCCGTATTGTTATCGCTTGAACCAATGAACAGAGATACTCCCAATCATGTTTTCCCAATTTAATAATAATAACAACAGAGTTGGAAGGGACCTTGGAGGTCTTCTAGTCCAACCCCCTGCTTAGGCAGGAAACCCTACACCACTTCAGACAGATGGTTATATCAAATCTTTAAAAACCTCCAATGTTGGAGCATTCACAACTTCTGGAGGCAACTTCTGTTCCACTGATCCATTGTTCTAACTGTCAGGAAATTTCTCCTTAGTTCTAAGTTAACTTCTCTCCTTGTTTAGTTAACTTGTTCTGGTTTGTGTTTCTTTAAAAAACTGACCTTTTTTTGGAAGCAAATGTAGAAAATGTTTCCTGCATATATTTCTTTTTCTTTTGAGTCTAGTGTTAACGCTTCTCAACCTGGACCCCTTGATGGTTGCTTCCATTCGCAGAATTCTCCAGCCAGCACGAGAGATGGGATTCTGGGAGTAGAAGTCCACGCAACTAAAAAGTTGCTAAATTTGAACCATGCTGGTCTAATCAGATGGACTTTGGGTAGCAGGTTTTGGGTATCTGTAATATTTTTCTTTCTGATTTTGGATTTGCAAGAACCATTGCTTCCCGAGCCTCTCCATCTCCTTCTCGTCCTTCAGTGTTTGTTTCTTCAAATGCATGCCTTTGGATTTTACAGGGTTTGAGTTCCTTCCTTCTCCATCTTGCAAAATAATAATAATTTTGATTTGCAACCCAGCAAATGAAATGACCCACAGAGCTCCTTTGTGGACCACGAGCTGGGTCTCCATGGGGCAAAATGTGACCAGCTTTTCCAGGCTGATCTTGGTTTGGAGAAAGCTTTGAGTCCCAAACTCTCCACCCTTTTATTTTTATTTTTTCCTTTCACCCCTTCTTCTCCCTCCCCTTCCCCCCTGTCAGGTTTCCAGGGGAAATGGAAGACTATTTATATTTAGACAAGGAACTACGGGTGCTTTTATGATTTGAAAGGTTCTCTCTAATAACTAACTCAGTTGTTGGTTTTCAATAAAAGAAGCTCCCGATCTTAATTTCTGGCTTGCTGGCTTTCTTGGAAAAGGGAGTGGTGCGTTCCTTCGTTCGTTCGTTCAATCACATTGAAATTTTCTACAAAAAGAGGGATTGGATCTGAATCTGGGCTTATTGACCTCTCAATTACAGGATAGTCCTTGACTTGAAACGATTTTGCTTAGTGACAGTTCAAAGTGCCAACAAATGGCAACATTTTATTTTATTTATTTTATTTTATTTTATTATTGATTGATTTGATTTGATTTGTATGCCGCCCCTCTCCGTAGACTCGGGGCGGCTCACAACACAATAAAACAGTTCATGGCAAATCTAATAATTTACAATTTAAAATATTTTTAAAAACCCCATTATTAAGCAGACATACATACAAACATACCATACATAAATTATATGGGCCCGGGGGAAATATCTCAGTTCCCCCATGCCTGACAGCAAAGGTGGGTTTTGAGGAGTTTACGAAAGGCAAGGAGGGTAGGGGCAGTTCTAATCTCTGGGGGGAGCTGGTTCCAGAGAGTCGGGGCCGCCACAGAGAAGGCTCTTCCCCTGGGGGCCGGCCAACCGACATTGTTTAGTTGATGGGACCCGGAGAAGGCCCACTCTGTGGGACCTAATCGGTCGCTGGGATTCATGCAGCAGAAGGCGGTCTTGGAGATATTCTGGTCCGATGCCATGAAGGGCTTTATAGGTCATAATCAACACTTGCAACCATGTTCGGGTTTGAAACCGTTGCACATTGTATGGTCAACATTCAGGCATTTGGTCATTGGTGTGTTATTTCCCACAATTGCAGCATTTAAAGAGAGTCGCCATTTGAGGCCTTCCCAGCTGGCTTTGGACAAATAAAGTCAACAGGGAAATGTGGTTTAGCATAATAACTGCCTAATGATAATACAGGTATTGCCTGCTAAATCCCATTGGGGGGCAAACGCACTTAGGGTTAGGGTTAGCTCCCCATGAATTCAGGGAATACTTGGAGTGCATGGTTATGGGTAGGAGGGTGCTGACTTCAAGCCTGCCCTATTTACTTTCTGTGGCAAAGTCTGAGGGTCACCCAACAAGCAATGCACCACATTTTTTTTGCTTAGCCTACAGTAATGGTACGAATGTGAAACTTTAGATATACATTATTTGAATTCTCAGGAGTGCGTGTGTATATTTTTGCATTTCTTCGGACAGAACATAAACACAACATACAAACACGTATAGACACACACACACCAAAAGATATTCTCATCCATTAAACACATTTTTACGGCTATTACAGTCGGCGATACAGAAAAAAGAAAATTGGTTCTTGTTATTTAATTTATATAGATATTTGTCCTGCTTTTTACCGCCTTGTGTCAATCAATATTATAATATTTCAATTAATACAAATCAAATCATTTATTATCTATCTTTAAAGAGTTGATATTTAAATAACATTGCCCTTCTTACTCTTATATCTATCTTATATCTCCAAGTCCCGGAGAGGGGCAGCATACAAATCTAATAAATAATAATAATAATAATAATAATAATAATAATAATAATAATAATTCATAATTATACTCCTAATTTTGTTCTTTCCTTGTTTCTAACCATTCACGAAATGAGTTGCAAGTTTTGTAATATTCTGAGAATTCTTTATTGTTTAATTTTAATGTCAATAGCCTATGATGAATTTTTATTTTAAGACTCTGGGCTGTTCATTTAACCCAGGGGGATCCACCCTTGTGAACTTTATGACTTGTGGCTACAGTGATCCCTCCATTATCGCGAGGGTTCCGTTCCAGGACCCCTCGCGATAATCGATTTTTTGCGATGTAGGGTTCTGGAAGTAAAAACACCATCTGCGCATGCGCGCCCTTTTTTTTCATGGCCGCGCATGCGCAGATGGTGGGGTTTGCGTGTGGGCGGCAGGGAAGACCCAGGGAAGGTTCCTTCGGCCGCCCAGCAGCTGATCTGCTCGGTAGCGCAGCAGCAGCGAGGAGCCGAAGATCGGGGTTTCCCAGCCGCCCGCGCAAAGGGGAAACCCCGATCTTCGGCTCCTCGCTGCTGCTGCGCTACCGAGCAGATCAGCTGCTGGGCGGCCGAAGGAACCTTCCCTGGGTCTTCCCCGCCGCCTCGGCTCCTCGCTGATGCCCGCCCACCGTTTGCCGCTCGCCCGTTCACCCACCCGCCCGCCGTTTGCCGCTCGCCCGTTCACCCGTCCACCCGCTGTTTGCCGCTCGCCCGTTCACCCGCCGCTCGAGAGCAAGAGGAAGGAAGAGAGTGACGTCATCGTGGGGAAAATCGCGATATAGCGTTTCGCGAAGATCGAGATCGCGAACATCGAGGGATCACTGTATTTAACTCCCGGAATTCACCACCCTTCCACTCATTTACCCCAAGGTGGTGCTGTTGGTTTACGTTGCATTCTGCTGGGGGGTCAAGGATATTTATAAAATTTAATGCAATTGCAGGCTCTCGTTTTTCAAAAGCTAGTTTCTCATTTCTGTCTTCCCAGCACTTAGGTGGATGAGATTGAAGGAGGGAGACAGATGGGAGTGCTAAGGCAAGATAATTTGGATTTTAGAGGTGGAATTTGGCGATTGGGCATCCAAAGCAGTAATGGCTTACGACCAGTTCCTCCGAACCGGTGGCGGAAATTTGCCCCCGCTCGCTGGCTGGCCATGCCTCCAGTCGCCACTCCTTGAAAGTGGCTTGCAAAGAATCCTCTGTGCATGCACAAAGGTTTTTGCGCACAGGGGGTCATATCCCCGGCATAGAAACATAGAAGACTGACGGCAGAAAAAGACCTCCTAGTCCATCTAGTCTGCCCTTATACTCTTTCCTGCATTTTATCTTAGGATGGATCTATTTTTATCCCAGGCATGTTTAAATTCAATTCCTGTGGATTTACCAACCACGTCTGCTGGAAGTTTGTTCCAAGCATCTACTACTCTCAGTCAAATAATATTTTCTCATGTTGCTTCCGATCTTTATTTTATTTATTCATTTGTCCAATACACAATACATATGGAAGAGAATAGACATGAAGTAATATATATAAAGATAATATGTAAAAATAGAGGAGAAGATATATGTAAGGAAGAAAATATATACAGTATGATATATGAGATAAAGGAAAGACAACTGGACAGGGGACGAAAGGCACACTAGTGCACTTATGTACGCCCCTTACTGACCTCTTAGGAACCTGGAGAGGTCAATCGTGGATAGATCTTTCCCCAACTAACCTCAGATTGTGCCCTCTTGTTCTTGTATTCACTTTCCTATTAAAACATTTCCCTCCTGAACCTTATTTAACCCTTTCACATATTTAAATGCTTCGATCGTATCCCCCCTTTCCCATCTGTCCTCCAGACCAGTGTTTCCCAACCTTGGCAACTTGAATATATTTGGACTTCAACTCCCAGAATTCCCCAGCCAGCGAATGCTGGCTGGGGACTTCTGGGAGTTTAAGTCCAGATATCTTCAAGTTGTCAAGGTTGGGAAACACTGCTCCAGACTATACAGATGGAGTTCATGAAGTCTTTCCTGATCAGTTTTATGCTTAAGATCTTCCACCCTTTTTGTAGCCTGTCTTTGGACCTGTTCAATTTTATCCATATCTTTTTGTAGGTGAAATCTGCAGAACTGAACACAGTACTCCAAATGGGGTCTCACCAGCTATACAGATTTCATTGTTTATTTTTTCATCCCAGTTCAGTTAAACAGAACATCCCTTCTTACTTTAGCTTTAAATCTGATATCTTCTTCAAACCTAAAAGAAGACCTAAGAATGTGCAACCGTGTGCAATTTGCTTTTTTCTTGTTCTGGGTTATGAATGGCTTTTTTCTCTCCTTTCTTTATTACACCATTTTCAAATAGCCTCCAATTCTCTCAATAAAAAGAGAGCGACTTATGCCCCCTTCTGTGTAGCCAAACTGGTTAAACCAGCGGTCCCCAAACTACGGCCCGCAGGCCACATGCGGCCCACTGAGGCCATTTATCCGGTCCGCCAGTGAGTGACAAGAGCACAGGGAAAAGAGAGAGAGAAAGAAAGAAAAGGGAAAGAGAGGGAGGGAAGGAGGAGAGGAATGAAGGAGGGAAGGAAGGAAGGAGAAATGGAGGGAACAAGCAAGGAAGGAACGAAGGAAGAATGAAATGAATGGAGGGACAGAGGAAGGAAGGACTGTTTTTTTGGGGGGTAATTTTCTTTAATTTTTCTCTCAACATACCTTCAAACAACACAGTGTACCATCTAATTTTCCATGAATAAAATGCAGTATCTTGTTAGTAACTAATATCAATCATTTAAAAAGTTGCAAAAGTTTTTTTTTCTAATTTTGTCATCTAGTTACATTCATTTTCTTTTAATTAAATTTCCTCCAATTATATTTCTAACTTATTAACCATTATGCCAAAGTGTTTCCTTCTTTCTTTATACATTTTTCATAAGCCAAGAAAATCTTGTATAGCCAATCAGATGTCAACAAAAGAAAATTAAAAACAAAACATAAACATATATGAATTTCAGACCTTCTCCCCCCTCTAAATAGTACGTTCCCATTTTGTTTTTTACTTTAAAACAAGGTATGTGCAGTGTGCATCGGAATTTGTTCATAGTTTTTTTTTATAGTCCGGCCCTCCAACAGTCCGAGGGACAGTAAATTGGCCCCCTGTGTAAAAGGTTTGGGGACCCCTGGGTTAAAAAAATCAACGTGCCCAATACTCAATGCCCAGATTCGGTTTAAATTTTAAGAGCGTTAAAAGTTCTTGCTGGCTGCTCTAGAGGAGGATGAGAAGTGACAGCAGTCATTGTCTGATGGACCACAGAATCTCTCTTGTTCGTGGGGCGAGGAGGACGAATCGGATGCGAAGGGAAAGGAGCGTGATTGTAAGGCTAATACAATAGATCTTTGGTCCCCAGAGGAGGCAAATTTATGGGAAGAGCAGTTCCTCCAACATCACAAGACCGAAGTGAAATCATTAGGCCTCGTAAGCGATGTATCAGCTTCTTGTCCTCATCTCATCCTATTAAACAGTGTGTCAAACTGTTGACGATAAACTTGGTGATAATTTAATGGCTTGCCACTCTATCTGTGCTCAGTTTTGGAGACCTCACCTACAAAAAGATATGGATCAAATTGAACGGGTTCAAAGATGGGCTACAAAAAAAGCGGAAGGTCTTAAGCATAAAACGTATCAGGAAAGACTTCATGAACTCAATCTGTATAATCTGGAGGACAGAAGGGAAAGGGGGGACATGATCAAAACATTTAATTATATCAAAGGGTTAAATAAGGTCCAGGAGGGAAGTGTTTTTAATAGGAAAGTGAACCCAAGGACATAGGGGCACAATCTGAGGTTAGTTGGGGGAAAGATCAGAAGCACCGTGAGAAAATAATATTTGACTGAAAGAGTTGTAGATGCTTGGAACAAACTTCCAGAAGACGTGGTTGGTAAATCCACAGGAACTGAATTTAAACATGCCTGGGATACCCATCCAAATATGAAATACATGAAATAGTATAAGGGCAGACTAGATGGACCAGGAGGTCTTTTTCTGCCGTCAATCTTCTATGTATATAATATAATGTACCGGTATATATTTTGTGTGACTGTGTATAATATGTATGTATACATAAGGCGTATATACATAGAATTAAATAGTATATTTTGGATGTTCAGTAATAGTAAATAGATAAGGGAATTGTCTCTCTTTGAAGTGAGGAGAAGCCAGGCACCCTAACCCAAACCCTTGATGTGAGTGACGTCCAGTTGGCCACCTTTAAGCCAGTCACATGACCTTTAAGTCACCACCGCCCGGTCACATGACCGTCAAGCCATTCCCATCTGGTCACATGGCTGGCAAGCCACACCCACAAAACAAGCCACACCCACAGTGTGATAGTAAACATTTTTGCAGCCCTTCACTGGCCTGGAGGAACATTCTCCATGGAGTCGCGATGGGTTGGAGCCGACTTCACCACTAACTATAACAACCACAACTTTGAAAAGTGTTCGGAAACTTCAGATCGTGCAGAATGCAGCTGCGAGAGCAATCATGGGCTTTCCCAAGTATGCCCATGTTACACCAACACTCCGCAGTCTGCATTGGTTGCCGATCAGTTTCCGGTCACAATTCAAAGTGTTGGTTATGACCTATAAAACCTTTTATGGCACTGGACCAGATTATCTCAAGGACCGCCTTCTGCCGCATGAATCCCAGTGACCAGTTAGGTCCCACAGAGTGGGTCTTCTCCGGGTCCCGTCAACTAAACAATGTTGTTTGGCGGGACCCAGGGGGAGAGCCTTTTCTGTGGCGGCCCCAGCCCTTTGGAACCAACTCCCCCCAGAGATTAGAATTGCTCCCACCCTCCTTGCCTTTTCTAAGCTTCTTAAAACCCACCTCTGCCATCAGGCATGGGGGAACTGAGATATTCTTTCCTCATAGGCCTTACAATTTATGCATGGTATGTTTGTATGTATGTTTGGTTTTATAATAAGGTTTTTTTTAGTTGTTTAATATTGGATTGTTACATGCTGTTTTTTGTCACTGCGGAGAGGGGCGGCATACAAATCCAATAAATAAATAAATAAATAAGTAGGTAGGTAGGCAGGCAGGCAGGCAGGCAGGCAGGCAGGCAGGCAGGCAGGCAGGCAGGCAGGCAGGCAGGCAGACAGACAGACAGAGATAGAGGCAGAAACACACACACACACTGCTCAAAAAAAATAAAGGGAACACTTAAACAACACAATATAACTCCAAGTAAATCAAACTTCTGTGAAATCAGTCCACTTAGGAAGCAACACTGATTGACAGTCAATTTCAATGAGAATATTTAATTGATTCAGATCTAAGATGTGTTCTTTGAGTGTTCCCTTTATTTTTTTGAGCAATGTACGTAAGTATGTATGTATGTATGTATATATAAATATACATAAATATAACCTTATAAATAGGGGCGGCATACAAATCCAATAAATAAATAAATAGGTAGGTAGGTAGGTAGGTAGGTAGGTAGGTAGATAGATAGATAGATAGATAGATAGATAGATAGATAGATAGATAGATAGATAAATAGACATACAGACAGACAGACAGACAGACAGACAAACAAACAAATAAAAGAAAGGTTTGGGGATCGCTAAACGGGCTTCCTCTCCTCCTTCTATGTGCCCCAAACTTTTCATCCACGCCTTTGTGGGGAAGCTTAAGTTCCGACATGTCCAAATAGCTGCAGCGACTACCATGACGAAACCTTGAAAAAGGTTTTCTCTTACTCGGCGAGAAATCAATAGTTCCGTGGCAATTCTCCAAGATCTGCAGAAGGAGCGGAAAGTGAGGAAGCAGACGGGAGATGTTAGTCTTGCACAAGGGTTATTGATCCACTCTGGGCCGATAGCTCTCTAGAGATCCACTCAAAGGAGTAGCAAAATGCCAGACTTCCCGAGTAAACTAGACAAGGAAACATGAGCAGATGAGCTAATTCTACTGTACTGAATGGAGCTCCCACTGTCTCTAAAAAGAGGCTCCCTTATGAATCCCTTCCTCCAATCTTATTTTTTATTTATTTATTCATTTGTCCAATACATAGGAAGAAAAATAGACATGTAGTAATATATATAAGGGTAAAGTGAACTTAGAGGAGAGGATATATGAAAGAAAGAAAATATATATGATAAGTGAGAGAAAGGAAAGACAATTGGACAGGGGACGAAAGGCACACCAGTGCACTTATGTACGCCCCTTACTGGCCTCTTAGGAACCTAGAGAGGTCAATTGTGGAGAGTCTAAGGGAGAAATGTTGGGGGTTAGGGGTTGACACAATTAAGTCCGGCAATGAGTTCCACGCTTCGATAACTCGATTGTTGAAATCATATTTTTTTACAGTCAAGTTTGGAGCGGTTCATGTTAAGTTTGAATCTGTTGCGTGCTCTTGTGTTGTTGCGGTTGAAGCTGAAGTAGTCATTGACCGGTAGGACGTTGCAGCATATGATCTTGTGGGCAATACTCAAATCGTGTTTTAGGCACTGTAGTTCTAGGCTTTCTAGGCCCAGGATTGTTAGTCTATTTTCGTAGGTATTCTGTTTCGCGTGGAGGTAGATAACTATTATGATTTAGTTGTCATGATTTGCACTTATGTATGCCACTTCTGTCCGAATATACAGAGCTACACAGCAGGACGTGTCAAGATACCAGAATTTATAGCGTGGCAATTTAGGAACCAGTGCAAAGAAATAACGGAGACACTGTTGTAGAAAATTAGCAGTAAACAGTTTTACTCTTCAGTACAAGCAAAATATCTTCTGCCTTAGTCTTCTATTTACAGGAACAAACTTTAACTACGTGCAGTAAAGCTTCCTTACATGTAGATACTAAACCAATCCAGGTTTCTCCATATCGTCTGGTGGGACCCAGGGGAATAGCCTTCTCTGTGGTGGCTCCGACCCTCTGGAACCAGCTCCCCCCAGATATCAGAGTTGCCCCCACCCTCCTTGCCTTTCGTAAACTCCTTAAAACCCACCTCTGCTGTCAGGCATGGGGGAATTGAAACATCTCCCCCTTGCCCATGTTGTTTTGGTGTATGATTGATTGTGTGCTTGTTTTTTATATATATTGGGGTTGTTTTTATGAATTTTTTAACCTAAAACTGTAATTAGATTGGTAAATATTAGATTTGTCACTATGTACTGTTTTTGCCATTGTTCAGAAGTCTCCCTAAAAAAAAAACCCCAAAGTGCTTTAAAATTCTCCTTCCTGCAGGATGTGTCTTGGACTTAGGATTTTCAAAGCGTGACTTTGTGCACTTTAGACCCACCTGATATCTCAGGACATGCTCGCCTGGAGCTGGTTACCTTGAGCAAACCGGTGGCCTCCGATTCTGCAATCCCCAGAAGAAACCATTTATCTCCCCGCTGACAGCCGAGCCGTCAACATGATCACGCCAAAGGCAGGATCAATAGCAATTCAGTTATGTTGTATTTTTAACCAGGCTTTCACAGGGCGGGTGTTTTGTGTTAAGTCCATTTAGCAGGAGCTCAGAGGCAGCGGGATGAAGACGGAGAGGCTGTCTCGAAGGCACCAGCGTTGGCTGACCCCAAACAGCCTTCATACTGGAAGAGGCTCTGAGCAGATCTGAAATTACATCTGAGAAGGCTACACATTCCAGGAGTTATTTATTAGAAGAACTGGTAGCAAAGGCAGAGGCAGAGAGAGAGAGAAAGCAACAGAAGAGTTTGCGTTGTCTTCGATGTGAATTTAGAACATATAAGACTGTTTGGAACCCATATTGCATCTTGGACATTAACACCCTTGAAAATGTCCAAAGATACTTCACCAGAAGAGCCCTTCACTCCTCCACTCGAAACAGAATCCCCTACGAAACTAGACTTACAATCCTGGGTCTTGAAAGCTTAGAACTACGATGATCTGAGTATTGCCCACAAGATCATATGTTGCAATGTCCTGCCTGTCAAAGGCTACTTCAGCTTCAGCCACAACAACACAAGAGCACACAACAGATTCAAGCTTAACATTAACCACTCCAAACATGACTGCAAAAAATATGACTTCAGTAATCGGGTTGTTGAAGCGTGGAACTCCTTACCGGACTCCATAGTATCATCCCCAAACCCCCAACATTTTACCCTTAGACTATCCACGGTTGACCACTCCAGATTCCTAAGACGTCGGTAAGGGGCGTACATAAGCGCACTAGGGAGGGAGAGAGGGAGAGAGTAAAGGAAAGAAGGAGGGAGGGAGGGAGAGAGAGAGAAAGAAATAAAGGAAGGAGGGAGGGGGAGATGGAGAGAGAAAAGGAAGAAGGGAGAGAGGTAGAGGGAAAGAGAGGGAAGGAAGGAAGGAGGGAGGGAGGGAAAGAGAGATTATAGAAAGGGAGAGAGAGGGAGGGAGACATTATAGGAAGGAAGGAAGGAGAGGGAGAGAGAGGGAGAGAGAGAAAAGGAAGGAAGGAGAGAGAAGGAGAGAGAAAAAAGGAAGGAAGGAGGGAGAGAGGGAGAGAGAAAAGGGAGGAGAGAGAGGGGTAGAGGGAGAGAGAGAAAAGGAAGGAAGGAGGGAGGGAGAGAGAGAGAGAGAGAGAGAAAGAAAGAAAGAAAGAAAGAAAGAAAGCAGAGTATGGAGATTGAGGCTGGGCATAGATATGGCAATTAATAGAAAGAAAAAAAATCCAAGGCCCAGGCAGGAATTCTCTCTCTCTCTCGGTCCAAAGTCCTTTCCTTTGTTATATTTAGCAAGATTCAAGAGGAGAAACCACGAGAGGCAAGCGAGTTCTGGGCTCCGCTAGCAGATGGATTTCAAAGGGGAAAGCCAGAATTTCGTTAGAAATAGAGACGCAGACCCTGTTGCTTTGAGCCTGACAAATAAGGCGTAAATAATTGAGCATCCTTGCTTTCTTTCTCGCCTGACAAATAAAAAACGCAGGCCTTTCTCTCTAACCTGCCTTCCTCCTACCCAAAAAAGATTTTCCCCCTTCCTCCGCCTTCTTCTTACGATTAGATTTCAGCAGTAAAAGCAAACGTTTGACTTTGGAGTCATAAAAATATCTCCCGTTAAAGTATCTTGGCTTTCGAGCACCAGTATTGATTAATAAATGGGATTCTCATAGCTGCTGGCATGTCTAACCTGGTTTACTTTGAATGCCCATCATTATATATATACAGGTGTATATATACTGTATATATATATAAAACGTGTTTTTGCTGAATTTTTAAAATTAAGGGAGACTAGGATAGCGCTATTTCGGCCTGTGATGTTCCCTCAATATACTAGGGTGATCCAACAGAAAACACACACACAAACACACACACACACACATATAGAAACATAGAAACATAGAAGACTGACGGCAGAAAAAGACCTCATGGTCCATCTAGTCTGCCCTTATACTATTTTTTGTATTTTATCTTACAATGGATATATGTTTATCCCAGGCATGTTTAAATTCAGTTCCTGTGGATTTACCAACCACGTCTGCTGGAAGTTTGTTCCAAGGATCTACTACTCTTTCAGTAAAATAATATTTTCTCATGTTGCTTTTGATCTTTCCCCCAACTAACTTCAGATTGTGTCCCCTTGTTCTTGTGTTCACTTTCCTATTAAAAACACTTCCCTCCTGGACCTTATTTAACCCTTTGACATATTTAAATGTTTTGATCCTGTCCCCCCTTTTCCTTCTGTCCTCCAGACTATACAGATTGAGTTCATGAAGTCTTTCCTGATACATTTTATTCTTAAGACTCTCCACCATTTTTGTAGCCCGTCTTTGGACCCGTTCAATTTTGTCAATATCTTTTTGTAGGTGAGGTCTCCAGAACTGAACACAGTATTCCAAATGTGGTCTCACCAGTGCTCTATATAAAGGGATCACAATCTCCCTCTTCCTGCTTGTTATACCTCTAGCTATGCAGCCAAGCATCCTACTTGCTTTTCCTTCCTACATATATATGGGACCTGGATGGGTGTCAACAGACTCAAGCTCAACCCGGATAAGACGGAGTGGCTGTGGGTTTTGCCTCCCAAGGACAATTCCATCTGTCCATCCATTACCCTGGGGGGGGGATTATTGACCCCCTCAGAGAGGGTCCGCAACTTGGGCGTCCTCCTCGATCCACAGCTCACATTAGAAAACCATCTCTCAGCTGTGGCGAGGGGGGCGTTTGCCCAGGTTCGCCTGGTGCACCAGTTGCGGCCCTATCTGGACCAGGACTCATTGCTCACAGTGTCTCATGCCCTCATCACCTCGAGGCTCGACTACTGTAACGCTCTCTACATGGGGCTACCTTTGAAAAGTGTTCGGAAACTTCAGATCTTGCAGAATGCAGCTGCGAGAGCAGTCATGGGCTTACCTAGGTATGCCCATGTTTCACCATCACTCCGCAGTCTGCATTGGCTGCCGATCAATTTCCGGTCACAATTCAAAGTGTTGGTTATGACCTTTAAAGCCCTTCATGGCATTGGACCAGAATGTCTCCGAGACCGCCTTCTGCCGCACGAATCCCAGCGACCGATTAGGTCCCACAGAGTGGGCCTCCTCCGGGTCCCGTCAACTAAACAATGTCGGTTGGCGGGCCCCAGGGGAAGAGCCTTCTCTGTGGCGGCCCCGGCTCTCTGGAACCAACTCCCCCGGAGATTAGAACTGCCCCTACTCTCCCTGCCTTCCGTAAAGTTCTTAAAACCCACCTTTGTCGTCAGGCATGGGGGAACTGAAACATCTCCCCCGGCCACGTACAATTTATGTATGGTATGTGTGTGTGTGTGCTTGTTAATATAGTGGGGTTCTTTTTTAAACTATTTTAAATACTTAAATTTATTGAATTTATTTGGATTTGTACGATTGTTTATATTTTTGTTGTGAGCCGCCCCGAGTTCGCGGAGAGGGGCGGCATACAAATCTAAATAATAAATAAATAAATATATATATATATGTATAAAATATGTGTGAGCGTGTGTACATATACCATATTTTTCAGAGTATAAATGCACCGGAGTATAAGATGCACCTTAGTTTTTTGGGTGGAAAATAGGGAAAAGAATCTGCTTACCAGGTATTCATCTGGTGTTCATCTGGTTAGCATCATCCTTAGCCAGCACATTATTTTAATCCCTGGTTAGGGCTTTGAAAAAAACCTTATTCAGAGAGAGCTTGCAAGCCAGTAAGAGCTGGGAACATTGTTTTTGGCACCTGGTTAGGGCTGGAGAGAAACACATGGAGTCTTCGGAGAGGGGCAGCGTGCAGATCTAATAAATAATAATAAAATAATAAAAATAGAGAATGAAAAAGAAATCAAAGACAGGGCTTGGAAAACATCCTTTGCAGAGAGTAACAATGAAAAAGCTTGCAAGCCGGTAAGAGCTGGGGACATTGTTAGCATCTGGTTGGGGCTGGAAAGAAACTTGTTCGGAGCAAGGTAGAGCAATGGAAAAAACCCTGCAAAGACTTAGGGCTTGGACAACATCCTTTGCAGAGAGAAACAATGGAGGAGCCTGCAAGGTAAGAGCTGGGAAGATTGTTAGCACCTAGTTAGGGCTGGAAAAAAAAGGCTATGTTCAGAGTATAAGACGCACCCAAATTATCAGCCTCTTTTAGGGAGGAAAATGGTGTGTCTTATACTCCAAATAATATGGTATATACATTATATATATTTCAACCGCTTTATGCCCAGTTAGATAGGAAAGTGCCAGGGACCCAGACATGCTATTTTTAGATACATCTGGCACCTCTTCCAATCGCTGGGCAAATTATTTGAAATTACCGTTCCCTCTAGAATGGGGAGGGAGGGAAGACCCCTAAAATGATAGGATGTGCTAAAATATTTAACAAAACTCCCTTTATTATCCCTCGAAGCCCATGTTTTATTTAATGAAGCCCAGGGAGGTGCAATTCATCTTTGGCTTCTTCTCTATCTCTTTAGTCCTTGACCCATCAAAACAGGAAACCGTCTTTTTTACTTGAGTAAAGCTCAAAAATTCAGTTTAGTGGAAAGGGGAGATTAAACAGGAGGAGGAAGAGGAGGGAAGGAGAAAGAGGAGGAGGTAGAGGAAGAGGTGGCAGGAGGAAGAGAGAGGAGGAAAGAAGAGGAGCAAGAGAAAGAGAAGGAAGGAAAAGAGGAGGAAGGGGAAGAGGAGGAGGAGGAAGAAGAAGAGGAGGAATCGAGAAGGAAGGAAGAAGGAGGAGGAAGAGGAGGAGGGACAGGAGGAAGTAAAAAGGAGGGAAGAGAGGAGGAAGGAGGAGGAAGGGAAAGAGGAAGAGGAGGAGGGAAGGAGGAAGAGGAGGAGGGGGCAGGAGGAAGGGAGAGGAGGAAAGAAGGAAGAGGAGCAAGAGAAGGAGAAGGAAGAGAAGGAAGGAAAAGAGGAGGAGGAAGGGGATGAGGAGGAGGAGGAAGAAGAGGAGGAATCAAGAAGGAGGGAAGGAGGAGGAGGAAGAAGAGGAGAGAGGAGGAAAGAAGGAAGAGGAGCAAGAGAAGGAGAAGGAAGAGGAAGAGGAGGAAGAAGGGGAAGAGGAGGGGGATGAGAAGGAGGAAGAAGAGGAGGAGGAATCGAGAAGGAGGGAAGAAGGAGGAAGAGGAGGAAGAGGAGGGGAGGGGGAGGAAGTGAAAAGGAGGGAAGAAGAGGAAGAGAAGGAGGAGGAAGAGGAGGAAGAGAAGGAGGAGGAAGAGGAGGAGGTAGGGAAAGAGGAAGAAGAGGAGGGAAGAAGAAGAGGAGGAGGAAGGAAATGAAGAGGAGGAATAGGAAAAGGAGGAGGAGAAATGATTTAAAACAAATGAAAGATTAGATTAAGTTTTTTTTAAAGTCAGTCCCTGGGATTTCTTTTCATCTTGGCCTGCATTTTTATCTCCTGCTCAGCTGGTAAAGATGGATTTTTAAAAAATGGTCGCTGCAGATTGATTTAAAAGTTTTCTTTAAGAAGACTTCGCAGAATTTAGATTGTTTCCATCCCGAAGAACATCTGCTGAATTTTCTGGAACTTCACGCCTAGTTTGCAGGTGGAACTGTTTTCTCTATGTCCGTGTGTCTTCTGCGCCAGATCCCCCGTCGGGGGTCACCTTCCCTCCCCACTCTCCTTAAGTTTGGAGCAGGAGTCTTTGCCTTCGATAAATCAACACCGTGATCAATTTTCTCCCACTGAAATGCTGAACATCCACGCGGAGCCAGAGGGCTGCTTCAGCCTTGCCTCGGATGACATTTGGTGTGTGAAAAGAGGCTAATTATGACTTAATTGCTTGTGTAATTTTGAGAAGGTCACATGACACAGAGGAAAAGAGAGGATTCTGCCAAGGCACCCTGTGGCTCTCGTGGGGAGGGGAGAAACGACTTTTCTTGGAATGGAGCACAGAAAGACGGGCAGGCAGAATGTATTGGAGGCTGGCTGGCACTTTTGAATTATTAGGGGTTTAAAAATAATAAAAAATAAAGGAAAGAAAAATAAGTTGTTGGATGCTCTTTTTGGCCACTGCAAGGCAATCAGCCATTAGAATGGAGTGGAATGGGATAGAATAGAATAGAAAAAGATAATAGAATAGAATACTAGAGTAGAATAGAATAGAAGAAGATAATAGAAATGAAGAACAGAATAGAATACTATAATACAATATTAGAATAGAATGGAATAGAATAGAATAGAAGAAGATAATAGAAATGAAGAATAAAATAGAATATTAGAGTAGAATAGAAGAAGATAATAGAAATGAAGAATAAAATAGAATATTAGAATAGAATAGAATAGAATAGAATAGAATAGAATAGAAGAAGATAATAGAAATGAAGAACAGAATAGAATACTATAATACAATATTAGAATAGAATAGAAGAAGATAATAGAAATGAAGAATAAAATAGAATATTAGAGTAGAATAGAATAGAATAGAAGAAGATAATAGAAATGAAGAATAAAATAGAATACTATAATACAATATTAGAATAGAATAGAATGGAATGGAATAGAATAGAATAGAATTCTTTATTGGTCAAATGTGATTGGACACGTTACAAATTTGTCTTTGGTACAGATGCTCTCAGTGTACATAAAAAGACAAGATACATTTGTCAGGAAACATGAGGTACAACAATTAATGATTGTCATAGGGTACAAATAAGCAACCAGGAAACAATCAATATTAATATAAATTGTAAGGATACAAGCAACAAGTTACAGTCATACAGTCCAAAGTGGGAGGAAAAGGATGATAGGAACGATGAGAAGACTAATAGTAATGGTAGTGTAGACTTAGGAAATACTTTGACAGTGTTGAGGGAATTATTTGTTTAGCAGAGTGATGGCGTTCGGGGGGAAAACTGTCTTTGTGTCTAGTTGTCTTGATGTGCAGGGCTCTATAGCAACATTGTGAGGGTAGGAGTTGAAACAACTTATGTACAGGATGCAAGGGATCCATAAATATTTTCTCAGCCCTCTTTTTGACTCGTGCAGTCTACTGGTCCTCAATGGAAGGCAGGTTGGCAGTAATACTTTTCAAAGGATCGCTGTGGCTTCCTTATATCGCTGGTGGGGGCTAGCTGTCAGCTGAATGAATGTTCACAAATGAGAGATTTCCCTTTTCTAAATTTTGTTTTATTTATTTGATCTATTTGGAGCTTTATTTATTTGATTTATTCCACATTTTAATCCCAGCTGTATTACTTTATAAGCAATTCATGGTGTTGACCATATGTACTGCTCTAAAAAATAAAGGGAACACTTAAGCAACAGAATCAAACTTTATTTTATTTATTTATTCATTCATTTATTCATTTGTCCAGTACACAAATACATAGGAAGAAAAATAGACATGTGGTAATATATATAAGGGTAAAACTGAACTTAGAGGAGAGGATATATGAAAGGAAGAGAATATATAAGATAGGTGAAAGAAAGGAAAGACAATTGGACAGGGGACGAAAGGCCTCTTAGGAACTTGGAGAGGTCAATCGTGGAGAGTCTAAGGGAGAAGTGTTGGGGGTTAGGGGTTGACACAATTGAGTCCGGTAGTGAGTTCTGTGAAATCAAACTGTCCAGATCTTCCCCCTGACCAATGAATGTTTTTTTTTAGTATGGTTGTTGAATAAGAATGTTAATGGAAGTTTTTTTAAAACTAGAATTTTAAGGACTGCTTTTTATGTATATTAATTGGATTGTTTTACTATTGTTTCTTGTATAGGTTGTGAGCTGCCCCGAGTCCTCGGAGAGGGGCGACATACAAATCCAATTAAACCTAAACCTAAACTTAGGAAGCAACACTGACTGGCAATAAATTTTACACATTGTCAGCACATTCAACTTTGTCCAGAACAAAGTATTCAACGAGAATATTTCACTCATTCAAATCTAGGATGTGCTCTTTGAGTGTTCCCTTTATTTTTTTGAGCAGTGTATATAAGTATACAATATATGAAAATATCAGCTTGTTTGTGGCTGAGGAGGTAGCACCAATTTGGGTCTGTCAATCAAACATTTGGTTTTCGCACAAGTCCGGTGTGGTGCTTTTCTAAGGCGGCTCAATCTAGTTGCGTCAAAAGGGAAAAGTCGTGTTGTCAACATCACAAATGGAAAAGGGGAGATCTTGTACGGAGAAATTGACAGGCACAGTTCAACGAAATCCTAAGTGACCTCGGAATGAAGCTCGAAGACACCCGAGCAGGTTGCCACCATCTGGTAGGACCCTTTGCCGAGCGGCGCTGGGGAACAGAAAGCTTCTCGGTTTTAAAAATAAAAAAAGGAAATTAAATTCCCCCTGAAAAATAAAGCACGAAGTTAATGAGTTTCTTCATTAGGCAAGAAGAGATATGCAGCTGTCGCTGGTACCGAGTGGATGATGAAGAAATGAGATTTAATTTTAGGAGGGAGGCTCTATGGAGCCTTACAGATTAACAGAGTTGGAAGGGACCCTTGGAGGTCATCTAGTCCAACCCCCTGTCCAAGCACGAGGCCCTACAGCATTTCTGACAAATGGCAGTTCAACCTCTTCTTGAATGTCTCAAGTGATGAAACCCCCACAGCTTCCAAAGGCAACTTTTGTTCCTTTCATTGCTTGTTCTCAGTGTGAGAAAATTTCTCCTTATTTCTAGGTTGAGTTTCTCCTTGGTCAGTTTCCATGCATTATTCTTTGTCTGGCCTTCTGGTGCCTTGGAAAAATAGCTTGACCCCTTCCTCAAATATTGGAAGACTGCTATCATGTCTCCCCTGGTCCTTTTCTTCATCAGATTTAACCATCATTCATATGTTTTAGCCTCCAGTCCTCTAATCAGACATGGGGGAACTGAGACATCCCCCCCTTGCCTATGTAGCTGTATGTATGATATGTTTGTGTGTATGCTTTTTTATATACAGCGTTCCCTCGATTTCCACGGGGGATGCATTCCGAGACCGCCCACGAAAGTTGAATTTCCGTGAAGTAGAGATGCGGAAGTAAATGCACCATTTTTGGCTATGGACAATATCACAAGCCTTCCCTTAAGACTTTAACCCCCTAAATTACCATTTCCCATTCCCTTAACAACCATTTACTCACCATTATTACTGGTACTCACCATTGAATAAGACACTTAGTGATCCTGATATTTATAAACATAATTATTTATTAACAATATTTTTTTTTTGTTATTTATTTGCAAAAAGTATTAGTTTGGCGATGACGTATGATGTCATCGGGCGGGGAAAAACGTGCTATAGGAAAAAAACCGCAAAGTATTTTTTAATTAATATTTAACACTGTATTGGCTTTTTAATGTAAAATTGTTATTTTAAACTTTAATATTAGATTTGTTACTGTATATTGTTTTTATCATTGCTGTGAGCCGCCCCGAGTCTGCGGAGAGGGGCGGCATACAAATCTAATAAATAATAATAATCATCATCATCATCATCATCATCCTGGTTGCTCTTTTCTGCACTTTTACTAGAGTCTCAACATCTTTTTTATAGTGTGGTGACCAAAATGGGAAGCGGCATTCAAGATGCGGACTTACTAAGACTCTATAGAGTGGTATTAGTACCTCTCTTGATCCTGATTGCATCCCTCTGTTAATGCAATTTAGGATTGCATTGGCATTATTGGCTGTGGCTGCACACTGCTGGCTCAGATTTAGCTGCTATTAAGCCTGGTTTCACCTAATTTACTTCTGTTTTTCTTACCTAAGTGTACAACTTTACTTTTCTCTACATTGAATGTCATTTTGTTAGATTGGCCCCAGTGTTCACATCTGTCAAAATCCATCTGGATCTTGAGCCTATCTTCTAGGGCAGAGGTCTTCAAACTTGGCAACTTGGAGACTTGTAGACTTCAACTCCCAGAATTCTCCAGCCAGTCCACAAATCTTCAAGTTGTCAAGTTTGGGGACCCCTATTCTAGGGTGTTAGCTATTCCTACCAGCATCCCTCCATCCCTCCATCTCTCCATCCTCCCTTCCATCTCTTTCTATCATCTATCATATCTATTTATCATCATCTCTGTCCCTCTCTCTATCCATCTTTGTATCAGTTATCTATCTATCAATCTATCCATCCATCATCTATCTATCTATCTATCTATCTATCTATCATTATCTGTTTATCTATATATCTAATCTATCTCTATCTCTATCTCTATCTATCTATCTATCTATCTATCTATCATTATCTATCTGTCTGTATCTGTCTGTCTGTTTGTCTGTCTGTCTATCATTACATGTCTCTTTGTCTCTATCACCTGTCTGTCTATCTGTCTGTCTGTCTGTCTATCTATCTATCTATCTATCTATCTATCTATCTATCATTATCTATCTGTCTGTATCTGTCTGTTTGTCTGTCTGTCTATCATTACGTGTCTCTCTGTCTCTATCATCTGTCTGTCTATCTGTCTGTCTCTCTGTCTATCTATCTATCTATCTATCTATCTATCTATCTATCTATCTATCTATAAACTCACTATCATCTACCATTATCTGTCTGTCTGTCTAGCTGTCTATCACCTCTATATCTATCATCTCCTCTATCTCCCTATCATCTATTTATCTATCAATATCCATCCACCCACCCATCCATCATCCTGCATCTCAGCTCCAAGTGCATTCAACCCATTCAACTCACAGAAGCAAAACGGTCACAAAAGACGAGATAAAGGCTTTCTTCCCAATGAGGCATGAAAAGGAAATAATAAATGTGTCTTGTCACTTCAAAAATATAATTAACCCAAATAAGAGATTTTTTTTCAAAAGAAAAAAAATGGGCCCTGCAGAGGGAGCGTTTTATTCTTAGCTGAACGGAGAGGTGTGTGTGTGTGTGGCACTGTCATTAATTACAGAAAGCCTCAAGCTGTGACATTCTCCCATTTCAGAGCTCATAATGGCTTTATCTTCCTGACATCTTGAATTTATTTTGAGGCAGCAAACTCTTCTGGAATCTGGTGGCGCACTGTATGTCCACCTGCAGGTAGCTAAGAGGATTATCCTGGCCAAAACATATAAAACAAACACATTCCCCAAATCAAATTTGCCTTAAATTTTAACATAGAAACATAGAAGACTGACGGCAGAAAAAGACCTCATGGTCCATCTAGTCTGTCCTTATACTATCTCCTGTATTTTTTCTTAGGATGGATCTATGTTTATCCCAGGCATGTTTAAATTCAGTTCATGTGGATTTACCAACCACGTCTGCTGGAAGTTTGTTCCAAGCATCTACTACTCTTTCAGTGAAATAATATTTTCTCACGTTGCTTCTGATCTTTCCCCCAACTAACTTCAGATTGTGTCCCCTTGTTCTTGTGTTCACTTTCCTATTAAATACATTTCCCTCCTGAACCTTATTTAACCCTTTAACGTATTGAAATGTTCCGATCATGTCCCCCCTTTCCCTTCTGTCCTCCAGAGTATACAGATGGAGTCCATGAAGTCTTTCCTGATACGTTTGATGCTTAAGACCTTCCACCATTTTTGTCGCCCGTCTTTGGACCCGTTCAATTTGATCAATATCTTTTTGTAGGTGAGGTCTCCAGAACTAAATACAGTACTCCAAATGGGTTCTCGCCAGCGCTCTATACAGTGGAATCACAATCTCCCTCTTCCTGCTTGTTATACCTCTAGCTAAAATTTTTGCAAAACCGCCTCCAAAATTATTTGTTTCCCAATACCCGTGGCCTGAATCTGGGAATGGCTTGCATCGTTTTTTGTCATCCTATGGTGGATGGTCCTCCATGTAAAACGAGGAGAACTTAAATGCAGCACCAAATTTGAACCCAGGACCAACCACAAGTTTGTCTATGAAACTGAGCAGAAGGGAGCGAAGAGCAAGGTGACTCAAAAGTCTGTTTTTCTAAACCAGGGGTCCCCAAACTTGGCAACTTTAAGACTTATTTATTTATTTTATTTTATTTATTTATTTTGTCCAATACATAATACATATAGAAGAAAATAGACATGTAGTAATATATATAAAGAAAAGAAAAGAAGAAAATATATGAAAATAGAGAAGATATATGAAAGAAAGAAAATATATATGATATATGAGATAAAGGAAAGGCAATTGGACAGGGGACGAAAGGCACACTAGTGCACTTATGTACGCCTCTTACTGACCTCTTAGGAACCTGGAGAGGTCAATCGTGGAGAGTCTAAGGGAGAAATGTTGGGGGTTAGGGGTTGACAGGGACGGGGGTGGAAATGGCGCTTCCAATTTTGACAACTTGTTGACAAAATTTGCCGGAGAAAGAGAAGATATATGAAAGGAAGAAAATATATATGATATATGAGATAAAGGTGCTGCATTTAAGTTCTCCTCGTTTTACGTGGAGGACCACCCACCATAGGATGACAAAAACCGATTCCCAGATTCAGGCCATCAGTTTTGGGAAAGAAATAATTTTGGAGGCGGTTTTGCGAATTTTGCAACTTTTTGACAGCTATGCTGGCTGGAGAATTCTGGGAATTGAAGTCCACAAGTCTTAAAGTTGCCAAGTTTTGAAGACCTTTGCTCTAAACGTCAATGTCTAACTAAAATGAACATTGCACATCAAGAGAGTTGTGTTTGTGGCCAAAAGCTTGCCAAGGGTGCTGGCTGCACTGCCCAAAAGCAGAAAACTAGACAATATTTGAGCACAAAGAGTCCATTTGAGGCCATGTCGGTTTAGCCTAACCTGGTCTATCCAAAGTGCCTGGACACAGATGTAAGATTTTTCTTCCGCTGAGCAAGGCTACCATAGTTTCCTGCCAAAGCAGATCAACGCCAGCTGAGGCCCAACTGAGCCTTCTCTACAATTGCAAAATGTTTTTCATGGAGGAAGCTTTTGGGTGCGGATTCCATGGTGTGGTATAAAGCAATTGGCCACTATTTTTAATCCACAAGAATAAACCAAAGATTGCTTGGTCCAAGGCAAGCGATGAGGTCCTTGAATCCTCCAGCTGAATTAGAAGGAGAATTAGAAGGACGCAGAATGTAATTTTTCTGAAGGAGGCATTCCCTGAAATATTGGCACCAAGGCATAAATCTTTCTGGTTTTTCAGGGCTGATGAAAATTTAATTCGGAGGTGAGCTATTGGATTTAAGGCACTTAAAGCCGTACTTTAGGATGTAACGTACACATTGTGTACTGTGGTTTTATTGCCTAAGATGGTCTCGTATGTTCTTAAAGCCGGCACTTTTCCTTAGAGTGACGTTATAAATCTAACATCTAACAAAATGAGCATTGCGCATCAAGACACTTGTGTCTGTGGCCAAAACCAAGCCCAGGATGCTGTTGTACTGACAAACTGCAGAAATCCAGACAGTAATAGAGCATGAACAGCCCATTGGGGGCACATTTTCGCCTGGCCTAATGGAGTCCATCCAAAATGACTGGATAGATGCAGGATTTCCCCCACCGACTTCAGAACTAAAGAGGGTGTTGGAAAGCTGAGATTCATTTTGAAACATGGCTGTTTGGGAGGAGGAGGAGGAAAGGGAGGAGGAGGAAGAGAGGAAGAGGAGGAGGTAAAGGGGAAGAGAAAGAGGAGGAGGAGATTGAGATGGAGGAGGAGGAGGAAGAAGAAGAGAAGGAGGAAGGAGGAAGAGGAAGAAGAAGCGGAGGAGCAGGGAAAGAGATGGAGGGGAATGAGATGGAGAAGAAGAGGAGGAGTAGGAAGAGGAAAAGAAAGAGGAGGAGGAAGAGGAGGAAGAGAAAGAGGAAGAGGAGGATGAGAAAGAAGAAGAGGAGGAGGAAGAGGAAAAGGAAGAGGAGGAGGAAGAGGAAGAGAAGGGGAAGAAGAGGAGGAGGAGGAAGAGGAAGAGGAGGACAAGGAGAAAGAAGAAGAGGAGGAGAGGGAAAGAGGAAGAGGAGGAGGAGGAGAAAGAAGAAGAGGAGGAGGAGGGAAAGAGATGGAGGGGAATGAGATGGAGAAGAAGAGGAGGAGTAGGAAGAGGAAAAGAAAGAGGAGGAGGAAGAAGGAAGAGGAGGAAGAAGGGGAGGAGGAGAAGGGAAGTAGGAAGAGAAGGAGACAGAGAAAGAGACGGAGAAGTCGAAGAGAAAGAGAAGATGCAGGTGGAGCCAAGCAAAACATCCACGGACAGATTTTAGGACCATATTGCTGACCCCGAGAAACATGAACTCAAGTGACCTCTCGAATGGAGTCTTGGAGGATTAAAAAAGCTCAGAGCAAGATTTCCCACAAGGATCCAGAAACCGACTGATCACCCTAAAGCTCCTGCCAGAATCGTAAATTTTTTTTAAAAAAATTAAAAAGAGCCACCGAGAGACACCAGATGATCTCCAGTGAAATCCTTCCCAGGCTGAGCCAACCTCATCAAATCCATCCGTCTCGCACAGGGGGTCAGCTGGGTTACTGACGAGACGTAAATACTTTTATGTAACTGGGTCCAGCAGTTGTAATAATAGCCATCTTTGCTACTCAGGGGAGTAGGAGCCGTCCTTGGTGAGAGCCAGAGGAACGTGATGGTACAAGGGACTAAAATCTCCCCATCCCAAAATCTCAAGGGCTGCCCCCCCATGGGGGTTGAGGGATGCAGTGGGGGTAATAAGTTTATGCGCTATTTATTGGATACTTAATATTTTTTTTAATGTCCTTCCTTCCCTAGTACCTTAGTAAGATCCTTAATTACTTTTAAAATAGGAAATAATTAAATAGTCTGTTTTTACTCGTAAATGCTTGAATCATTTTAATCATTTTCTAGAACTGAACTTTTATAGCCATTAAAGAAAATTGAGCTACTTGCCTAATCTGTTATCATACTGAGCCTTCCGGGTTCAGGACAAAACCTTAAAATGTGACTGATCCTCCTCAACAAATAATGCCATCTATCATTTGTCCTTTTTTGTGGCTATTGAGCCGCTCCAAGTCCTCAGAGAGGGGCGGCATACAAATCTAATAAATAATAATAATAATAATAATAATAATAATAATAATAATAATAATAATAATAATAATAGTAATAATGACTTCATCCACTGAAAAAGAGTCCAAGCCCCTATTTGAAAACTTATCTTGGTGGGTAAGCCACTCACACCCAGTCACGTGATCTTTAAGCCACTCCCAGTCACATGATTGTCAGGCCACTCCCACCTGGTCACATGGCCAAAAAGCCACTCCTACCTGGTCCCATGGCTGTCAAGCCACACCCACAAAATAAGCCACGCCCACAGTGTGGTGGTAAAAAAATTTGGCATCCAACCTAACAGAAATTCCAGAGCAGCAGAAGCAATTCCGAAATTTCGAATAGTGGAGAGGGGGAAGAGAAGACTTTGGGATATAGCTGTGAAGGAAGCGATTCTGGATTTAGCCCACTTGAAGGAGTGGGCTAAATTCTTCTTCTTCCTGATGGAGAAGAAGAAACAGAAGACGGGATTCTTTCTGTTCCGACAGCTTCTTTGGGTGCAAGCTGTTTGTTCCTCAGTTTAACTCTCTGTTTAGAATAGAAGCAAATTCTTCATTGGCCAAGTGTGATGGGACACACAAGGGCTTTGTCTTTGGTGCAGATGCGCTCAGTGGGTGTGAGCACTTGTACATGTGTAAGCTGACCCGATTTTACCATTGCTAAAGAGGAACACCATTGACGGGGGGGGGGGGATGTTGATTAAAAATTTGCTGTATACGGAGCAAAAAAAAATTCTTTCTTTCTCTCTCTCTCTCTTCCTCCCTCCCTTTCTCTCTCTTTCTCTCTCCCCCTCCCTCTTTCTTTCTCTCTCTTCCACTCTCTTTTTTTTTTCTCTCTCTCTCTTCCTTCCCCTTTCTCTTTTTTCTCTTTCCTTCCCTCCCTCACCACTCTTGCTCTCTTTCTCTCTCTTCCTTCCTCCCTTTCACTCTTTCTCTTTCTCTCTCCCTCTGTATTTCTTTCTCTTTCTTTCTCTACCTGCCTTCCTTTCTATCTTTTTTCTCTCTCTTTCTCTCTCCCTCTCTGTTTCTCTTTCTTTCCCTCTCTTTCCCTCCTTCCCTCCCCCTCGCTCTCTTTCTCTCTCACTCCCTCCCTCTTTCTTTCTCTCTCTTCCTTCCTCTCTCCTTTCTCTCTTTCTCTCTTCCTTCCCCCTTTCTCTTTCTTTCTCTCTCCTTCCCTCTCTCACTCTCTTTCTCTTTCTTCCTCCCTCCCTTTCACTCTTTCTCTCTCTCCCTCCCTCTTTGTTTCTCTCCCTTCCTTCCTTTCTATCTTTTTTCTCTCTCTTTCTTTCTCCCTCTCTATTTCTTTCTTTTTCTCTCCCTCCCTCTCTCTCTCTCTCCCTGGTCTGGTCACCTTACGACAGTGCGATAGCATGCACCCAAATTCTTTCGGCACCCAAGGAAATAAAAAGGTTCGCCATTACTATTCTAGGCTAGCTAAGCCCAATATTTCAATTCTAGTTGCATCAGGTATTCTGTTGCGAGCAGAGGACTCTTCTTGTGAAATATTTTTGGACTCTCTCAATTGCATTGATGTCCGATATACAGTGTTGGTTCAAGACAGGTGAGTTGTATTCAAGAATTGGTCTTGAAATTGGTGCTCGGCTTTTTCTTCCCAGCAGTTCATTTAATGTCCCTCTCTCTCTCTCTCCCCTGCAGGATGCCAATCACTAATGAAGATCTCTCAATTCACAAGCCACTTGACCTGCTGTGGAGCCATTAGCAACAAAAGAGTCAGAAAGACACACACACACCAAACTCTTTGCTTGGAGCATTTTACTCAAGCCCTTTAGGAGCTACCCGGGGAGTTAAAAGTACCTGTTCTTGGCAGGACAATATTCGTTTTCAGGTTTGGGTTTCTTTTGTCCTTCTCTCTCTCTCTCCCAGGCCTTTTATTGCCACTCCAAGTCAAGATCATCTTTATTCATCAAGCATCTTCTGAAATGGATCTCAGAGAACAGGCAGTAAGGGCGGGGGGAAAGATTGGATGAAATCGAATGCAATCGAATGAAGTTTTTCTAACTTCTGAATGCACGCACATATACTGTATTATTATACCTCTGGGACCACCTTCTGCCGCACGAATCCCAGTGGCCAATTAGGTCCCACAGAGTTGGCCTTCTCCGGGTCCCGTCAACTAAACAATGTCATCTGGCGGGACCCGGGGAAGAGCTTTCTCTGTGGTGGCCCCATCCCTCTGATCCCTCTGGAATCAACTCGGAGATTAGAACTGCCCCCACCCTCCTTGCCTTTCATAAGTTGTTAAAAACTCACCTTTGTAGCCAGGCATTGGGAAATTGACATATCCCCCAATTATCTTGGTTTGGGTATGGTCTGATTGGATTGTGTGATTATAAGGTGTGATTGTGTGATACAAATATTGGATTTGTACACTGTTTGTTGTTATGAGCTGGGGTCGTGATTTCCGACAGTCTCAAAATGGCTGAACAGTGCGGTCAGGCGGTAGGGAAAGTGAGTAGAAGGCTTGGCTGCATAGCTAGAGGTATAACAAGCAGGAAGAAGGAGATTGTGATCCCTCTGTATAGAGCGCTGGTGAGACCACATTTGAAATACTGTACTGTGTTCAGTTCTGGAGACCTCACCTACAAAATATATTGATCAAATTGAACCGGTCCAAAGACGGGCGACAAAAATGGTGGAAGGTCTGAAGCATAAAACTTATCAGGAAAGACTTCATGAACTCAATCTGTCTAGTCTGGAGGACAGAAGGGAAAGAGGGGACATGATCGAAACATTTAAATATATTAAAGAGTTAAATAAAGTTCAGAAGGGAAGTGTTTTTAATAGGAAAGTGAACCCAAGAACAAGGGGGCACAATCTGAGGTTAGTTGGGGGAAAGATCAAAAACAACATGAGAAAATATTATTTGATTGAAAGAGGAGTAGATCCTTGGAACAAACTTCCAGCAGACGTGGTTGGTAAATCCACAGGAACTGAATTTAAAGATGCCTGGGATAAACATAGATCCATCCTAAGATAAAATACAGGAAATAGTATAAGGGCAGACTAGATGGACCATGAGATCTTTTTCTGCCGTCAATCTTCTTTCTATCACACAAAGGATTTTATAAAGTTTTTGCATGGTCTTGAGTGAAGGAAGGAAATCAATTCCTTCTCTTTGGCCTTTGAAATCCTGTAATTGATGGTAATTGACGCTTTGTAGCTATAATTGACCATAATTGGCATTTTGTGTGGCTGTGCTGCTTGGAGCTGTCACTTATTTATTTATTTCCCCCCTCCTCCTCTCCCGGTCCTGCCAATCTGTTGGTCACCTGACAATCAATGCTAGTAATCCCAAATCTGGCATTTTTTCAAATTAACTTCTTTTCGGGATCATCTCTTAAGGGAAAAAGCCAACAGCTGCGGGAACATACCACCAGATGAGCTGCCTTCGGGGAAAATAAATCAAGAGGGCTAGAAACTTGATTTAAAAAAACAAAAATATTTTACCGATGGTTGAATTTCAAAGCTTTATTTGAATGTTGTGGCCAACAGCCAAATAAATGTCTCAGTGGACAAATAAACCAGCTATAAATTCCCAATAAAAGCCATCCATTTCTTCTTTTTTATAATAATTTTTTACTAAGTTTTATAATAACGCATACACATTATATAAAACTTAGTGCACAGTGGTGCATGCTCCCACCACCCAACAACCTAATGAGGGTTTACTATATTTATAGCATTTTAAACCAAGAACATTAAAATATTTACAAATTGTAGAGTGATTCCAGTTTATTCTTTATACCTTGGTCTCAAATTCTACTAACCATATAACCTCTAACCCTGTCCCATTGTCCCACCAGTTCCTGCACTTTATTTTCATTAATCATATTCATCTTTATATCCATAATTTCAAAGTGAAAGTGTTCCACTATGGACCAGTATCAATTTTGTAATTATCCATTTTGTTGCATCCTTCCAACCTAAAAAAACCCATCCATTTCTTCAAAGAATCAGAGGATGCAAATTTAACATCAAAAAACAGAGTTCAATGTAGTATCCTGCCTGTATTTGCTACCTATCCATAGAAACATAGAAGATTGACGGCAGAAAAAGACCTCATGGTCCATCTAGTCTGCCCTTATACTATTTCCTGTATTTTATCTTACAATGGATATATGTTTATCCCAGGCATGTTTAAATTCGGTTACTGTGGATTTTCCAACCACGTCTGCTGGAAGTTTGTTCCAAGCATCTACTCCTCTTTCAGTCAAATAATATTTCCTCACGTTGCTTCTTATCTTTCCCCCAACTAACCTCAGACCTGTGCCCCCTTGTTCTTGTGTTCACTTTCCTATTAAAAACACTTCCCTCCTGAACCTTATGTAACCCCTTTAACATATTGAAATGTTTTCGATCCTGTCCCCCCCTTTCCCTTCTGTCCTCCAGACTATACAGATGGAGTTCATGAAGTCTTTCCTGATATGTTTTATGCTTGAGACGTTCCACCATACTTGTAGCCCGTCTTTGGACCCGTTCAATTTTGTCAATATCTTTTTGCAGGTAAGGTCTCCAGAACTGGACACAGTATTCCAAATGTGGTCTCACCAGAACTCCAGCTATTAATAGTACTTAAACAGGTGCTTCCACCTCTATTCTACCATCCTGGGATCAAATGAGGTTTCTCTAAAACGTTTTGGGGAGACCAATAAAAAACACGTAACATTTCAGGACCCCTGGAATTCACTCCCAGACGAAAAATGCTCAAGTCACACAACTCCCCTTTGTTCCTCATCCCTAAATGGCAGAAACTGGGCTTTCTGTTTTGGGCAGTAATTCTTAGAAGACACCACGTTCACAAAAATAGATCTCCGGATGGAAATGAACGGAACTGCATAGCCACCGGTTGACCTCGCGGGATGTAAAAGGCAGAGATTCTTGGCACCTTTCTGAATGGGATCCAAACGGAACCCACGGTTGTGTGTTTTCCTACTGCGAGAGAGAGAGCTCTCTTCGCATTGTCCCACTGCCTTGCCTTCCGTAAGAGTCCTAAGTCTCATTTATGTTGCCAGGCTTGGACAATTAGATCTTAGCGCCCCTCCCCCCCGGCCGATGAATGTTCTGTATATAGCTGAGGTCTGAATGAGTACGATTGATTTTTAAAATATTAGGGATTTTAGGTTAGTTATCTAGTTTAATTTATTGAATTTGCCATTGTATTTTATTGTTTTTTTAATTATATGTTGTAAGCCACCCTGAGTCTTCGGAGAGGGGCAGGATAGATAGATAGATAGATAGATAGATAGATAGATAGATAGATAGATAGATAGATAGATAAAGATAAGATAAAAGATAAGACAGACAGACAGATAGAAAGATAAGATAAGATGAGATGAGATAATAAGATAAGATAGAGAGAGAGAGAGAGATTAGTTAGATAGATAGAAATAGACGATAGATGATAGATAGATAGATAGATAGATAGATAGATAGATAGATAGATAAAATATTGATGGATAGATAGATAGAGAAATAGATAGAAATAGATAGATAGATAGATAGATAGATAGATAGATAGATAGATAGATAGAGATATTAGTTAGAAAGATAGAAATAGATGATAGAGAGATGATAGATAGATGGATAGATAGATAAGATTAGATAGATAGATAGATAGATAGATAAGATATTGATGGATAGATAGATAGACAAATAGATAGAAATAGATAGATACAGAGAGAGATAAGATTAGATTTATTGGATTTATATGCCGCCCCTCACCGCAGATTCAGGGCGGCTAGAGAGCTTACCGTAGTTATATAGAAATACAGTAGATGATACATAGACAGACAGACAAGTAAGCAAGCAAGTAAGTAAATAAGTAAATAAGTTAATAAATAAATAAATAAACAAACAAACAAACAAACACCGGTCTCCCAAATTGAGAGGAAAAACCAATAAAATAGATCTTGCCAACCCTGATTTCTGGAAAAGTGCTAAACTGTGTTGGAGCTGTGGCTCTCTGGAATTAAAGCTCAGGCTGGAATGTCAGACAGAGAAGCTAAAAAAAAAAATAACCTTTAGAAGTTTCCCAGAGTTGCACTGGAGTTTGAAGACGGAAGAAGTTGGGAGTGGAAGACGCTGCCTTGACTCCAGGGTGCTCGGAGATGTGGTGAAGCTGCTATGCTCACCCATAAGCGGTAGGAGGGAGTGAAGGCTTGTCGGAGAAGCTGGCTCACCCTGGTTGCCTGCTCCATCAAGAGGCTTAGCAGTGGGGGGAAAGCGATCGGCGTTAAAATACAGCCTCTCTCTCTCTCTCTTTCCCCCTCTCTCGCTTCTCTGCAACAGCCTCAATCACCAACAGCACCAGAAGGAGAAGTAAGTGGCTGCAACTCCTGAGCAGAGAAGCAACACTGCTGGGTGACAGACAGGCAGCTGAGATGTCTAACCACGATTAAAGTCAGATCCTTAAGGAGATTGTCGTCCGTCTCTGCTGCTTTTGGGCACCGTCCCAGCCTCACTCCAACAGGGTGCAAGCAAGGAGTTTGACATTCAACCCTTCCTCTAAACTGGATTTTCTTGGATTTTATATTATTATTATTATTATTTTTTCACAGTAGCTGCTTTTTTATAAAAAAAATCCATTTCTCTCCTGCTCAGGGAGAGAAAACTTGTGGAGGGGGGGGGGTTGATTTAATTTTCTTTTTTCCTGCCCCCCCTACTCCCCCCCCCAATTTTCTTTCTTCTGCTGCTTTTGGAAGATTTTTTTTAGGGTGGGGGACTCCTGATGTTTCTAACGGAACGGTTAACCTGCCCAAAGGGCAGAGCTGAAGCTCAAGACTTATGGGATGTGAAGAAAGAGCTCGGGATCCCTTCTGGATTGGGACTACAAGGAAGGATGGGCCCCCCAAGGAAGTTTGTGCAGTGAAGGTAAGTGATAAAAGAAGGCTCATAATCCTTGCCGGTGAGATAGATAGATAGAAACCATACAGGCCTATAACTGAGGCACAAAAAATAAGTCTTTTCAGCCAATGGCTGAGAAGGAACTCCGAAACGCTAGAAAAATGCTCAAAGTAGCATCAGATTAACAGAGTTGGAAGGGACCTTGGAGGTCTTCTAGTCCAACCCCCTGCTTGGGCAGAAAACCCTACACTACTTCAGGGAAATGGTTATCCAACATCTTCTTAAAAACTTCCAGTGTTGGAGCATTCACAACTTCGGGAGGCAAGCTGTTCCACTGGTCAATTGTTCCAACTGTCAGGAAATTTCTCCTTAGTTCTAAGTTGCTTCTGTCCTTGTTTAGTTTCCACCCATTGCTTCTTGTTCTACCCTCAGGTGCTTTGGAGAATAGGTTGACTCCCTCTTCTTTGTGGCAACCCCTGAGATATTGGAACGTTGTTATCATGTCTCCCCTGGTCCTTCTTTGCATAAGACTAGACATACCCAGTTCCTGCAATCATTTTTCATAGGTTGTATAACATCCAGGGCCATAATAATAATAATAATGATGATGATGATGATGATGATGATGATGATGATGGAGTTGGAAGGGACCTTGAAGATCTTCTAGTCCAACCCCCTGCTTAGGCAGGAAACCCTCCACTACTTCAGGCAAATGGTTATCCAACATCTTCTTTAAAACTTCCAGTGTTGGAGCATTCACAACTTCTGGAGGCAAGCTGTTCCATTGATCTATTGTTCAAACTGTCAGGAAATTTATCTTTAGTTCTAAGTTGCTTCTCTCCTTTCCACCCATTGCTTCTTGTTCTACCCTCAAGTGCTTTGGAGAATAGCTTCACTCCCTCTTCTTCATGGCAATCCCTGAGATACTGGAAGACTGCTATTCTGTCTCCCCTGGTCCTTCTTTTCATCAAACTAGCCATGCCCAGTTCCTGCAACCGTTCTTCATATGTTTTAGCCTCCAGTACCCTGATCCTCTTTGTTGCTCTTCTCTGCACTCTTTCTAGAGTCCCAAACATCCTTTTTACATTGTGGTGATCAAAACTGTTGAATCCCCCACAATTTATGTGTTCCAGGGATTCCACTGATCGATTGTTTTCAGTGTCAGGAAATGTCTCCTTCGTTCTACGATGGGCCTCTCCTCTCCAACATGAACCGAGTTGAATCTTAGGTTTCTTTTTGTTTTTAAAAGGAAAAAGAGCTAGAATGTCGTACTGTGATCGTTCAAGGATTGGCCTAGGACTGGAGAAACTCAGATTCAAATTCATCTCCAACACATATTGGATTCAGACAAACTCTCTTGAAGCAGCCGGTCTCCCGGGATTAAGGTTAAGGCTCTAACTGTAGGTCCCCTGAACCTTCGAAGGAGGAGGAGGAGACCACCACTCTAATGTATCTTTGAAGGTATAAATAGAAAC
Organism: Erythrolamprus reginae; assembly: GCF_031021105.1. Lineage (NCBI taxonomy): Eukaryota > Metazoa > Chordata > Lepidosauria > Squamata > Dipsadidae > Erythrolamprus > Erythrolamprus reginae. Next base: position 519,081 of record NW_027248484.1, on the reverse strand, counting down.
ATAGAAGACTGAGGGCAGAAAAAGACCTCAAGGTCCATCTAGTCTGCCCTTATACTATTTTTTGCATTTTATCTTAGGATGGATCTATGTTTATCCCAGGCATGTTTCAATTTAATTACTGTGGATTTACCAACCACGTCTGCTGGAAGTTTGTTCCAAGGATCTACTACTCTTTCAGTAAAATAATATTTTTCCCATGTTGGTTATGATCTTTCCCCCAACTAACTTCAGATTGTGCCCCCTTGTTCTTGTGTTCACTTTCCTATTAAAAACACTTCCCTCCTGAAACTTATTTAACCCTTGAACATATTGAAATGTTTCGATCATGTCCCCCATTTCCCTTCTGACCTCCAGACTATACAGATTGAGTTCATGAAGTCTTTCCTGATACGTTTTATGCTTAAGACCTTCCAACATTTTTGTAGCCCATCTTTGGACCTGTTCAATTTTATCCATATCTTTTTGAACACAGTATTCCAAATGAGGTCTCACCAGCGCTCTATATAGCGGGATCACAATCTCCCTCTTCCTGCTTGTGGTACCTCTAGCTATGCAGCCAAGCATCCTACTTGCTTTTCCTACCGCCCGACCACACTGCTCACCCATTTTGAGACTGTCAGAAATGGGTGAGCAGTGTGGTCGGGCGGTAGGAAAAGCAAGTAGGATTATTTTGAAATCCCATTCCGATCGAAGCACAGACCTCAGATAACTCCCTGTCTTAAAGGAGCTTCCTTTAGCCTATGAGTTGGCAAAAAAAAAAGTCTAAAAAACCCCCGAACTTCTATTTTTTTCTGCCTGCTTATTGTTCCTCTCCAGCAAAGACCTGGAGTGATGCCGTCCTTTGTGTTTTCACAAGGAAAAAGATGAGGAAAGGGGTGGATGATTCCTCTAGTTTTGGAATAGTAATAGTAATAATAATAATAATAATAATAATAATAATAATAATAATAACAACAACAACATGATGATGATATATGAGTTGCCAATGGCCTCTGTACTTGGATCTGCGCGCATTATACGAAAATACATCACACAGTCCTAGATGCTTGGGGAGTGTTTGACTTGTGATATTGTGATACAAAATCCAGGATATAAATCTCATTTGCTGTGTGTTACTTTTTTTTGTGCATAACATAATGATGATGGTGATGGTGATGGTGAGGGTGATAATGATGATGATGATGATGATGATGATGATGATGATAATAATAATAATAATAATAATAATAATAATAAAACTGAGTTGAAAGGGAACTTGGAGGTCTTCTAATCCAACCCCCTGCTTAAGCAGGAAACCCTACACTATTTCAGACAAATGGTTATCTAACATCTTCTTAAAAACTCCCAGTGTTGGAGCATTCACAGCGTTGGAGCATTAGAGGCTAAAACATATGAAGAACAGTTGCAAGAACTGGGCATGGCTAGTTTAAAAGAAGGACTAGGGGAGACATGATACCAGTCTTCCAATATCTCAGATATGGTTGCTACAAAGAAGAGGGAGTCAACCTATTCCCCAAAGCACTTGAGCGTAGAACAAGAAGCAATGGGTGGAAACTAAACAAGGAGAGAAGCAAGGAGAGAAGCAAGGAGAGAGTCTTCGGAGAGGGGCGGCATACAAATCTAATAAATTATTATTATTATTATTATTATTATTATTATTAACTTAGAACTAAGGAGAAATTTCCTGACAGTTAGAACAATTGACCATTGGAACAGCTTGCCTCCAGAATTTGTGAATGCATTTACTATGAGTATCTCCTCTATAACCTTCATCATGTATTTTACTATGTGTATACCCACTAAAACCCTCATTGTGTATTGGACAAAATAAATAAATAAATAAAGTTTGGAGCAATTTATATTCAGTTTGTATCAATTACGTGCTCTTGTGTTGTTGTTGTTAAAAGTGAAGTAGTCACTGACAGGAAGTACATCATGATGTATGATTTTATGAACAACAGTTAAATCAGTTCGGAGGCGACGTAGTTGTAAATTTTCTAGATGTAGTATTTGAAGTCTGGAGGAGTAGGGTAATTTGTTACGTGAGGAGGAGTGTGAAGTATTTCTGGACTCCTTCGATTGTATTAATATCTGATGTGCAATATGGATTCCACACAGGTGAGCTATATTCTAGAATAGGTCTGACAAATGTTTTGTATGCTATGGTTAATAAATCAGTGTTTCTACTTCAGGAGAATAGATTGACCCTCTCTTCTTTCTGACAGCCCCTCAAATATTGGCAGACTGCTATTATTATTATTATTATTATTATTATTATTATTATTATTATTTATTAAATTTGTATGCCGCCCCTCTCCATAGACTCAGGGCGGCTCACAGCAGTGATAGAAACAATGTACAATACAAATCTAATAATATGAAGTTAAAAACCCATAATTTAAAAAACATGCACACAACACACCATACATAAATTATATAGGCCTGGGGAAGATATTTCAATTCCCCCATGCCTGACGGCAGAGGTGGCTTTTGAGAAGTTTACGAAAGGCAAGGAGGGTGGGGGCAATTCTGATCTCTGGGGGGAGCTGGATCCAGAGGGTCGGGGCCGCCACAGAGAAGGTTCTTCCCCTGGGTCCCGCCAAATGACATTGTTTAGTCGACGGGAACCGGAGAAGGCCAACTCTGTGGGACCTGACCGGTCGCTGGGATTCGTGCGGCAGAAGGCGGACCCGGAGATATTCTGGTCCGATGCCATGAAGGGCTTTATAGGTCATAACCAATACTTTGAATTGTGACCGGAAACTGATCGGCAACCAATGCAGACTGTGGAGTGTTGGTGAATCATGTCACCCCTTGTTGTGGTTCAGCCTGAGGCAGATCAAAGGCCAGCTGCGTCTCTGCTGGCTCCATGCCCGGAGGAGGCTGACAGCGAAGAGGAGGGGGCTGAGCAGTCGGACGGGGGAGGGTCCAGTCAGGAATGCTTTGTAAGGACATTTTCTGTTAGCTTCGTTTTCCTTGAACATTATAAAACTGTATTTGAATTTTACCGGTGTGTCTGGATTATCTTTTTGGGTTGGTTATAGCTTCCGGAGTGACCCAGACAGAACACCCCTAATCCTTCTTTTCATTAAACTAGGCATATCCAATTCCGAATTGACTAAAAGCCCTCTGCGACGAGAAAGACAACAATGATGAGGCCAACCCTGTCCCGTCCCAAACCCTCCCTTGCTCACTCACTTCCATTCTTTCATTTGCACGATGAAAAAAAATTGGAGAGCTCGTTTTCAATCGTAATACATCAATTGCTGACCTCTGCTATAACAATGAGGGTTCCAAATTGCACAGCGGTTTTTAGAAAGAGTGCCACCATAAGCACGAGAAATAATTTATTACATATTAGACATTTTCTGACAGTGAGAACAATGGACCACGTGGGACAGCTTGCCTCCTGGAGTTGTGGGAGGTTTTCAAAAATAGACCGGACAAGCCTTTTACTTGGATAGTGTTAAGGTCTCCTCCCTTAAGCAGGAGGTTGGATTCAGTGAAGGGTTGCAAACGTTTTTACTACCACACTTTGGGTGTGGCTTATTTTGTGGGTGTGGTTTGCTGGCCATGTGACTAGGTGGGAGTGGTTTGATGACCATGTGACTTGGAGGGTGGCTTAAAGGTCATGTGACTGGCTTAAAGTTGGCCAACTTGACGTCACTCACGCCAAGGGTTTGGGTTAGGGTGCCTGGCCTCTCCTTGCCTCAAAGAGAGACAATTTTCCTCTCTATTTATTATGACTGAACATCCAAAATATACCATTTAATTCTATGTATATATGCCATATGTGTACGTACATATTACACACAGGCACACAAAAGTATACATTATCTACTATATAAACTGTATGTGTATGTACACACACAGCTCTTCCAAAATTATACACATTCAACCTCATTTACTGCGATAGGAAAAACATACCCTGAGCCCAGAAGGGTCCCGTCAACTAAACAATGCCGTTTGGTGGGACCCAGGGGAAGACCCTTCTCTGTGGTGGCCCCAACCCTCTGGAACCAGCTCCCCCCAGAGATTAGAACTGCCCCCACCCTCCTCGCCTTTCGTAAACTCCTTAAAACCCACCTCTGTCATCAGGCATGGGGGAATTGAAACATCTCCCCCGGGCCTATACAGTTTATGTATGGTATGTTTGTGTGTATGTTTGCTTTTAATAATGGGTTTTTTAGTGTTTCTCTTAAATTATTAGATTTGTTATATATTGTTTATTATTGCTGTGAGCTGCCCCGAGTCTACGGAGAGGGACGGCATACAAATCAAATTATTATTATTATTATTATTATTATTATTATTATTATTATTTATTGGATTTTTATGCCGCCCCTCTCCGCAGACTCGGGGCAGCTAACAACAGTGGTAAAACAACATGAACAATCCAATTAATAAAAACAACTAAAAAAACCCCTTATTATAAAAAAAACCAAAAAAACGAAAACCAAACATACATGCAAACATACCATGCATAACTTGTAACAGCCTAGGGGGAAAGGATAACTTAACTCCCCCATGCCTGGCGACAAACGTGGGTCTTAAGTAATTTGCGAAAGACAAGGAGGGTGGGGGCCATTCTAATCTCTGGGGGGAGTTGGTTCCAGAGGGCTGGGGCTGCCACAGAGAAGGCTCTTCCCCTGGGGCCCGCCAAACGACATTGTTTGGTCGACGGGACCCGGAGAAGGCCAACTCTGTGGGACCTTATCGGCCGCTGGGATTCGTGCGGTATCAAATCAAATCAAATCAAATCAAATATAAATAAATAAGAAAAAAATTATCTACCAGTTTTGGGTACGTGACCAAAATTTTGCTACCCGTTCTGCATACCAGACTGTACTTGTAGCAGCCTATCACTGGTTGGACTAGTGGACCTTTTAGTTCCCTTCCAGCTCAAGGAATCTTTATTCTTACTAATAAGCATAGCAATCCCACATTCTTACAAAACACTCCCAAATCTTGATATAAACTTCCAAACTCGAAACGTCCCTTCAAGTTGTATTCAAACCTTTCTTGAAGTTTTCACACAAGTCTTTCTAACATAGGGTTGATGTGCCCTTCCCTTCATAATTCCCAAAATTCTTTGGCAAAACCGCACGGTGAGAGTTTTATTTCTTTCCCTATCAGCTGAGTGTCGAAAAAGAATACTCATTTTAAAGAAGGGAGGATAGGGGCGAGGAAGTAGAAAGGAAGAAATCACACCCCAGGAAAAAATAGCAGTGCAACAGAAATAGTAGCATATTTGCACAAACGAAGGATGTTACTTTTTGCCTCCCTGCAAAACAACAAAAAACCCCAAACCCTTCCTTCTGAGTTATATATATTTGGAAAGCGCTTTCAACTGTGCCAATGTAGTATTTACACCCTGGTTTTTGTGTGTTTGCAGCCTGGGCTGACTAAAATAGCTTTTATCTTTAGTAATTGGGTTTTTCAGAAACACTGTTCGCAGACAGAGTAGCACCCTGGGTGTTTATTTCAGAGCCTTGAAAACAAGCGAGGGTGCGATTTTTTGCGTGAAAGTTATAAAAAAATTGTCTGTGCCCCATACGCCGCCCGCCCGGCGCATGTGTTTTGATTCCGATTCTGGTTTCAGACCCCTGCTATGTAAGGAGTGCGAGAGCTATTTTTTGCCGTCGGTTCTTAGAAAGAAATGTGACGGGTTTATTTAAGAGGTGTGTGTGCCGACGTCGAAAAGAAATAGATCGTGTGAAGAGTTTAGGCTTTTTTTTGTGTGCTGTCTTTGAGGTTGTGACTTGCTTCGGAGGGGTGGGAGACTGTGGAAGGGGGTCACTGAGGTCTAGAGCCTTTCTAAAGTCTGAATTTGTCGCCAGGCAAGCTGGCCCCGAAGATGGAAACTACAAAAGTTGTAATCTCAACAGCTTTTCCTATTTTAGATGTTTCTGCAAACAGAAGCTGCTGTTGATAGGTGGTCTTTGGCTTAGGACCCAAAGGGAACCCCCCAAATGCCTTTAGAACACCATCTTTCAGCTGTGGCGAGGGGGGCGTTTGCCCAGGTTCACCTGGTGCTCCAGTTGCGGCTCTATTTGGACAGGGAGTCTCTACTCACAGTCACTGATGCCCTTATTACCTCAAGGTTCGACTACTGCAACACTCTCTACATGGGGCTACCTTTGAAAAGTGTTCGGAAACTTCAGATCGTGCAGAATGCAGCTGCGAGAGCAATCATGGGCCTTCCCATATATGCCCATGTTTCGTCAACACTCCGCAGCCTGCACTAGCTGCCGGTCAGTTTCCGGTCACAATTCAAAGTGTTTGTTATTACCGACATGGCATCGGACCAGAATACCTCCGAGACCGCCTGCTGCTGCACGAATTCCAGCGACCGATTAGGTCCCACAGAGTTGGCCTTCTCCGGGTCCTGTCGACAAAACAGTGTCATCCAGCGGGACCCAGGGGAAAAGCCTTCTCTGTGGTGGCCCCGGCCCTCTGGAATCAACTCCCCCCGGAGATTAGGACTGCCCCCACCCTCCTTGCCTTTCATAAACTCTTGAAAACCCACCTATGTCGCCAGGCACGGAAGAATTGATATATCCTTAGCTGTCTTGGTTCATGTATGGTTTGTTTGGGTTGTATGATTGTTTTTTAATAAGGGTTTTTAAAACTGTTTTAATATTGGATTTGTATATGATGCTTTTACTTGTTGTGAGCTGCTCCGAGTCCTCGGAGAGGGGTGGCATACAACTCTAATAAATTATTATTATTATTATTATTATTATTATTATTATTATTATTACTGCAACGCTCTATACATGGGGCTACCTTTGAAGAGCGTTGGGAAACTGCAAATTGTGCAGAATGCAGCTGTGTGAACAGTCATGGGATGAACCCAGACGTATACATATCTCTCCAACACACCACGGACTGCAATTGGCTGCCAATTAGCATACAAATCTAAATAATAATAATAATAATAATAATAATAATAATAATAATAATTAGAACAAATGCTGTCAAAGCCAGAATTGAAAAATCAACAGACGATCCAAAGTGCAGACTCTGTAAAGAAACAGATGAAACAATCGATCACATACTCAGCTGCTGCAAAAAGATCGCACAGACTGACTACAAGCATAGACATGATGCTGTGACACAGATGATCCACTGGAACTTGTGCTGGAACTACCATTTACCAATGGCAAAGAACTGGTGGGATCATAAGCCCAAAAAAGTGGTCGAAAATGAGCAAGCAAAACTACTGTGGGACTTCCGAATTCAGATTGACCGAATTCTGAAGCATAACACACCAGACATTGTGATCGTGGAGAAAAAGAAAGTATGGATCATCGACATTTCAATCCCAGGAGACAGCAGAATTGAGGAGAAGCAGCTAGAGAAATTAGTGAAATACGAAGATCTAAAAATCGAGCTGCAACGACTCTGGCATAAGCCAGTGAAAGTGGTCCCAGTAATACGTGGCACGCTGGGCGCAGTGCCAAAGGATCTCAGCGGACATTTGAAAACCATTGGAATTGACAAAATCTCCATCTGTCAATTGCAAAAGACCGCTTTGCTGGGATCGGCAAACATAATTCGCTGCTACATCACGCAGTCCTAGTGCTTGGGAAGCGCCTGACTGGTGATGAAATACGAAATCCAGCATAGTGATCTTGTTTGCTGACATAATAATAATAATAATAATAATAATAATAATAATAATAATAATAATAATAGGTTTCCGGATGCAATACAAAGTGTAGGTTATGATCTATAAATCCCTACATGGCATGGTCGTAAGTGCGAAACATGGTCGGAACTTACTCCTAAGTTGCTTTCTTCCAGTGCTTTGTTTCTTCGAAAGGTTACTAAACAGATGACTGTAAATCAAGAACTGATTTACTTTCTAAGCCATTTGCAACAAGACTGTTCCATGACCCCCTGTAGGTTACCAGATCAGCTACCTGAATACATTGCATAAAAGTTTACTAACTAAAATAAACGGAATAATACATTGCACCAAACAGCAGAGAGATATCTTTAAAAGTTAGCATGCTGGGTTAATCATGCTCAGAGAAATGCATTAGGCTTTAATATTTCACAAAATCGTTTCTTTTTGGGGAGATTGCTTATTATTGACCATGCTTTCCTATTGTCCTTTGGCTAAATTTAGCCAAAAATCTATATATTTTAACCTGCTAGGGTAGATTAGGCCAACAGAGACTTCAAACTGGTTCATCAGCCTTCTGTAGCTGTGGATTGTTAACCCTACCTTTCAAAACCACCCTTAACTAGCCTGAATGAAAACCCAGGTTTGTCAACCCAAATGAGCTGGAATTGGTTGTTTGCACATTACAGAAAAAAAGAGCAAATTCTGCTTTATATGTCCCGCTAGATAAGTTCATACTGGCTAACAATCCAAGCCCTTTGGAGCTGTCAAGCTATCAATCATCCTGATAGACCAGGAAAGAAACCAAAATGGCATGATCCAAATTATAGCATCGTCAAGGCAGCAGGAAGGGGAATAAAGTTATCTCGGAATATCTCCGAGACCGCCTCCTGCCGCACGAATACCAGCGACCAATTAGGTCCCACAGAGTGGGCCTTCTCCGGGTCCCGTCAACTAAGCAATGTCGGTTGGCGGGCCCCAGGGGAAGAGCCTTCTCTGTGGCGGCACCGGCCCTCTGGAACCAACTCCCCCCGGAGATTAGAACTGCCCCTACTCTTCCTGCCTTCCGTAAACTTCTTAAAACCCACCTTTGCCGTCAGGCATGGGGGAATTCAAACATCCCCCCCCTGGGCACGTTTAATTTATATATGGTATGCTTGTGTGTGTGTCTGTTAGTTTGTGGGGTTTTTAAATCTTTAAAATTTTAAATTGTTGATTACTTATGATTTGTTTTTTACATGTTGTGAGCCGCCCCGAGTCTTCGGAGAGGGGCGGCATACAAATCCAAGTAATAAATAATAAATAAATAAATAAATATTAAATCCCAAGGAAAAGAATAGTGAGATAGGGAATTAAACCACAAATTACGACCACCACGGGCCCCAAATTTCTATTGTAAGGCAGGATGGTTGTTAAGTGAGTTATAAATAGAAATATAGAAACATAGAAGACTGACGGCAGAAAAAGACCTCCTTGTCCATCTAGTCTGCCCTTATACTATTTCCTGTGTTTTATCTTAGGATGGATATATGTTTATCCCAGGCATGTTTAAATTCAGTTACTGTGGACTTACCAACCACGTCTGCTGGAAGTTTGTTCCAAGCATCTACTACTCTTTCAGTAAAATAATATTTTCTCACGTTGCTTTTGATCTTTCCCCCAACTAACTTCAGATTGAGTCCCCTTGTTCTTGTGTTCACTTTCCTATTAAAAACACTTCCCTCCTGGACCTTATTTAACCCTTTAATATATTTAAATGTTTCGATCATGTCCCCCCTTTTCCTTCTGTCCTCCAGACTCTACAGATTGAGTTCATGAAGTCTTTCCTGATACGTTTTATGCTTAAGACCTTCCACCATTCTTGCAGCCCGTCTTTGGACCTGTTCAGTTTTGTCAATATCTTTTTGTAGGTGAGGTCTCCAGAACTGAACACAGTATTCCAAATGTGGTCTCACCAGCGCTCTATATAAGGGGATCACAATCTCCCTCTTCCTGCTTGTTATACCTCTAGCTATGCAGCCAAGCATCCTACTTGCTTTCCCTACCGCAGATTTCCACCCAGGAACCTGTTTGGGAAACCAGATTCTCCAAAGAGAAAAAAAACTAGGCGCGGTGAGTGCTAGCCCATGACTGCTGACTCAGCAAGAAACTTGGTCCGTTTTTAATGCTCCAGGAAGGAAATGCTCTTGAGGATAAGCTTAAAGAGAGAAGAGCCTCGGAGCTATTTCAGGGCTCCCGGAAGTGGTGGCCGAGCGACCAGTTCCCAAAAAGTTCAATTTCTCCTACACCTTTGGAGGAAGCTGACTGGGCATAACATGAGTTACGGTGCCAAAGGGACAGACCCTTGGCAAACGAACCATAGAATTACAGATTTGGAAGGGACCTTGGAACCAAGAAGAGTTACCAGCAGAGAATAGAATAGAAGCATAGAAACATAGACCTCATGATCCATCTAGTCTGCCCTTATACTATTTTTTGTATTTCATCTTAGGATGGATCTATGTTTATCCCAGGCATGTTTAAATTAAGTTACTGTGGATTTACCAACCACGTCTGCTGGAAGTTTGTTCCAAGGATCTACTACTCTTTCAGTAAAATAATTTCTCATGTTGCTTTTGATCTTTCCCCCAACTTCAGATTGTGTCCCCTTGTTCTTGTGTTCACTTTCCTATTAAAAACACTTAGCTCCTGAACCTTATTTAACCCTTTGACATATTTAAATGTTTTGATCATGTCCCCCCTTTCCCTTCTGTCCTCCAGACTATACAGATGGAGTTCATGAAGTCTTTCCTGATACGTTTTATGCTTAAGACCTTCCACCATTCTCGTAGCCCGTCTTTGGACCCGTTCAATTTTGTCAATATCTTTTTGTAGGTGAGGTCTCCAGAACTGAACACAGTCTTCCAAGTGGGGTCTCACCAGCGCTCTATATAGCGGGATCACAATCTCCCTCTTCCTGCTTGTTATACCTCTAGCTATGCAGCCAAGAATCCTACTTGCTTTTTCTACCGCCTGACCACACTGCTCACCCATTTTGAGACTGTCAGAAATCACTACCCCTAAATCCTTCTCTTCTGAAGTTTATGCTAACACAGATATAGAATAGAATAGAATAGAATAGAATGTGTGATTGGACACACAAGGAATTTGTCTTTGGTGCCGATGCTCTCAGTGTACATAAAAAGACAAGATACATCTGTCAAGAATCATTAGGTCCAACACTTAATGATTGTCATAGGGATCAAATAAGCAAGGAAGAAACAATCAATATTAATAAAACTCTTAGGATACAAGCAACAAGTTACAGCCATACAGTCCTAAGTGGGAGGAAAAGGATGATAAGAATGGTGAGAAAAAACTAGTAGAAATAGAAGTGCAGACTTAGTAAATAGTTTGACAGTATTGAGGGAATTATTTGTTTAGCAGAGTGATGGTGTTTGGGAAAAAACTGTCCTTGTGTCTAGTTGTCTTGGTGTGCAGGGCTCTGTAGCAACGTTTCGAGGGTAGGAGTTGAAGCAGTTTATGTCCAGGAAACGAGGGGTCAGTAAATATTTTCACAGCCCTCTTTTTGACTCGTGCGGTACACAGGTCCTCCAGGAAAGGCAGGTTTACAGCCATTGTTTTGTTCTGCAGTTCTGATTGTCCTCTGAAGTCTGTGTCGGTCTTGTTGGGTTGCAGAATCAAACCAGACAGTTATAGAGGTGCAGGTGACAGACTCAATGATTCCTCTGTAGAACTGGATCAGCAGCTCCTTGGGCACTTTGAGCTTCCTGAGTTGGTGCAGAAAGAACAGAAAGAAACCCTGTTTTTCGGGGTCTGCCTCTTTCTTCTTGGAAATCCAAGAAAAGAGGGGTGACTCTGCTTCGTTCGCCCTGAAACCCTGCAATTACGATCTCTCTCTCTTCCCCTCCAAGCATTTTCTGCAACACCCACCCCCAATTTTAGATCCTGATTGCATTGGTACATCTTCCTTCTGTTTATTTTTCATTGGAGGAAATATATATTTTCCTTGCTGGGCCAAAGTTTCTTGCTAAAGAGTTTTTGATTTATGTCTCTCTTGCGGGGGATCGATTAAAACAGATCCAAGGTCTTTGGGGAGAGGGAGGAAGGGAGCAATTTCCCCACCTCCTTTCTAGGAAAGGAAGCCATCAAATTGTTCTTCGGGAATGAGAACCGATCGGATTTCAGGCCGTCCAGCGATCAATGGATTTCGAGGAATTGTTGCAGTATGCATTATTTTGGAACGGGGAAGGGGAGGTCTCTGCAAACTTCCATTTGTTGTTGTTATTATTATTATTATTATTATTATTATTATTATTATTATTAATTAGATTTGTATGCCGCCCCTCTCCGGAGACTCGGAGCGGCTTACAACAACAATACATAGTACAAATCTAATGGTTAAAAGGCATGTTTAAATTCAGTTCCTGTGGATTTACCAACCACGTCTGCTGGAAGTTTGTTCCAAGCATCTACGACTCTTTATTTTCTCATGTTGCTTTTGATCTTTCCCCCAACTAACCTCAGACTGTGCCCCCTTGTTCTTGTGTTCACTTTCCTATTAAAAACACTTCCCTCCTGGACCTTATTTAACCCTTTGACATATTTAAATGTTTCGATCATGTCCCCCCTTTTCCTTCTGTCCTCCAGACTCTACAGATTGAGTTCATTAAGTCTTTCCTGATACGTTTTATGCTTAAGACTTTCCACCATTCTTGTAGCCCGTCTTTGGACCCGTTCAATTTTGTCAATATCTTTTTGTAGGTGAGGTCTCCAGAACTGAAGGGGCCCCTCTCAGAACTGTTCAATAATGCCGACTGAGAGCGTAGATCCACCCCAACCATCTGAGGGGGGACAGATGTCCCAGGCAGATGGCCTTCCCATCGAGAACAGCTCGCAAGGGAGATCTTGTGACTTTGTCTGTGCTGGAAGAAAAGTAGAATCAGGGTGCAATGTGGAAGGAATGGAAGAGTTGATTCTGTCCCCAGGGTTCAGGAGGCTTACCCGAAGCCCAGGGAGAGCGAAAGCAGCTGAGAAAAAGGCCCACGCTGTGTTGTGGTTAGCTCTGGCCCCAAGGAATGTGCAGGTGGATGTGGGGGAGACATCCACATGCCGCAGGCCTGTTTGGCTCCCAATGGAATCTGCCGACGAAGCCTCCTCTGACCAAGGCAGCATGAGTGACAGGGAAGAGGGGAGTTTGGCAGACAGCCCAGGAGGAGATCAATCATCTGTATCATCCCTGGATTCTGAACAAGAATTAATGACACATCCACGCATGCATAGGAGACAAGAACTGAAGGATTATTACAAGAGAAAATGAGGCCACCTGCGTTTGGGTGGGGCTCCAGTAATTAGGCTGCTGCTATAAATAGCAGCGTGTGGGTTTGGCCGTTGTGAAAGAGTATCTGATTGCAGTTCTTCAGGAATCGTGTGTTTTGCTGTTTTCTGGACTTTGTTTGTTGATTTTTTCACGTCTTTGAAACCAAAGCAGAGCAATGTGTGTGTGTATGTGTCTCACTTCGTTGGAAGAAGAAGGGGTGTGAAGTTTCTTCAAGGCTGCTAGCTAAGTACTTAATGACTGCTTAAGGGAAATTGTACAGACTACTCGGTTGTTTTGGGAAGAGTGCTCTTTGCAATACAAAAAGAGTGCTTAGTTTATTTTGACTTTTGGGATAAAGAACATTGTTTTGAATTTTCAAACGTGTGTGTGCCTGCAATTTGTACCCTTGAATTTTTGGGAGGCTCCTATCAGAGAGCTTGGCAGAACATGCTGGAGCTGACATAGGTCAATGCCTCACGTGCCCTGAGATATGGCTCCATAGGTGCCATAGGTTCGCCGTATTGCTCTAGACCAGGAGTAGGCAAAGTTGGCTCTTCTATGCCATGCGGACTTCAACTCCCAGAATTCCTGAGCTAGCATGATTGGCTCAGGAATTCTGGGAGTTGAAGTCCACAAGTCTTAGGAGAGCCAACTTTGCCTACCCCTGCTCTAGACAGAAGCCAATGGCCAATAATGGAGACCTAGCGTGGTGCAGTGAGGAAGGGTTAGGGCTGAGAAAGTGGGAGACAGTGAGTTCTAGGCCTGCTAGAAGGACATGAAAACCAACTGGGTATCTTTGAGCCAATCACCAGGCAACGGGGAGTTCTAGTTGTAGTTTAGCCATGGAAGCTATCTGGCTGACGTTGGGCCGATCACCAGAAGACGGGGAGTTCTAGTCTTGCCTTAGGCATGAAAATCAACTGGGTGGCTTTGGGTCAATCATAGGAGATAGTGAATTCTAGTCCTGATTTAGGCCTGAAAACCAACTGGGTGACTTTGGAGTGATCACCAGGAGACAGTGAGTTCTAGTCCTGCTAGAAGGACATGAAAACCAACAGGTTAGCTTTGGGCCAATCACCAGGCAATGGGGAGTACTAGTCCTGCTTTAGCTATGAAAGCCAACTGGTTGACTTTGGACCAAACACCAGGAGACGGGGAGTTCTAGTCCTTCTTTAGGCATGAAAACCAACTGGGTGACTTCACACTGGTTACCAGGAGACAGGGAGTTCTAGTCCTTGAAAGCCAGCTGGGTAATTGGGGCTCAATCCCTCTCTCAGCCCAATCCACCACGAAGGTTTGTTGTTGTGGAGGGGGGGAAATGGAGGGAGAAGGAATACGAAGTACAGTAGTACCTCTACCTAAGAACGCCTCTACTTACGAACTTAGAACCGGGGGTTCAAGATTTTTTTTGCTTCTTCTCAAGAACCATTTTCCACTTACAAACCCGAGCCTCTGAAACTGTAACTGGAAAAGGTGGTGAGAAGCCTCCTTGGGGCCTCTCTAGGAATCTCCTGGGAGGAAACAGGGCCGGAAAAGGCAGGGAGAAGCCTATGTGAGGCCTCTCTAGGAATCTCCTGGGAGGAAACAGGGCTGGAAAAGGCAGGGAGAAGCCACCGTGGGACCTCTCTAGGAATCTCCTGGGAGGAAACAGGGCCTCCACCCTCCCGGTGGTTTCCCCAATCGCATGCCTTATTTGCTTTTACATTGAATCCTATGGGAAAAATTGCTCCTTCTTACAAACTCTTCCACTTAAGAACCTGGTCACGGAATGAATTAAGTTCGTAAGGAGTGGTACCACTGTACCTCCACCCCTGGAGTTGACCCAAATGCATTCAAAAAGCAGAATAAAACAACAACAGGACCCTCCACAACTTCTACGTCTGTGTCAAAGTAACCAGCTACACGGATCTTGAGCTAAAGGAGATTTTTAACCTCCTTCGCCTTTTGTTTAAAAAAACCGGACGGTGACTAATGGAGGCCCTGCGGGCTAAGACCCTGGACAGCCCCTCCTTACAAGAAAAGACCTTCTTCGCTTCTCAACAGGGCGCTAAATATCAGCTTTTGTTCAGCCTTTGGAAGAAGAGCGCAGGAACTGCTTTGCTCCATTTAAAAAGCAAACACAGTTAGGCCAAAAAAAAGAAAAATAATTTTAATTTTTTTTAAAATAAAGACTTTTTAAAGGAAGCCCCTCAGGAATATTCTCCTTTCTGAGGGGTGGGTGGCACAAAAAGGGCCTAAGTGCTAAGGGTAGCCGCATGGCCTACTTTTGCTGCCTGCTTTGAAGATCTCCGCTAATGTGAGGAGGGGGAGCCCTCTTACCTACGTCTTACTTACCCCCATGTTTCCTCAACACTCCGTGGCTTGCATTGGCTGCCGATCAGTTTCCGGTTATAATTCAAAGTGTTGGTCATGACCTTTAAAGCCCTACATGGCTTTGGACCAGACTACCTCCGGAACCACCTGCTACCGCATGAATCCCAGTGACCGATAAGGTCCCACAGAGTTGGCCTTCTCCGGGTCTCGTCGACTAAACAATGTTGTTTGGCGGGCCTCAAGGGAAGAGCCTTCTCTGTGGCGGCCCCAGCCCTCTGGAGCCAACTCCCCCCAGAGATTAGAATTGCCCCCACCCTCCCTGTCTTTCGTAAACTACTCAAGACTCATTTATACCGCCAGGCATGGGGGAGTTGAGATATTCCTTCCCCCTAGGCCATTACAAGTTATGCATGGTATGTCTCTGTGTAGGTTTGGTTTTATAATAAGGGTTTTTAGTTGTTTTATTATTGGATTGTCACATGCTGTTTTTATCATTGTTGTTAGCCGCCCCGAGTCTACGGAGAGGGGCGGCATACAAATCCAATAAATTATTATTATTATTATTATTATTATTATTATTATTATTATTACTTACATCCCTGTCTTACCGCCCTCACTTTTTTCTGTCTTTCCAAAATGGATATCCCCTTTAGAGGCAATGACGTACCCAACGCTTTGGGCAAGTGATAAGATAATCAATTATCAGTAAACCATGGGTGAAAATAATGTAATGCTACCCAAAGAGACTTTAATGAGTAAAGGAATGAATTGAGATTGGATAAACTATTTGCAAATAAAATCAAAATTTAAAGAAGAGAAATCTTGGTTTGCAAAACTATAATGAGCTGGATGGGATTCTTTTGGGATCAGCAGACAAAATAATATTAAAAATTTATAGCATGCTGCTGGAGCATTTTATGGTAGAAGAACAAGTAAAACCCACAATGATAGCATGGGCTCAAAATTTGGGCTACCCCATAAATCTAAACAAATGGGAAAACGTTTGGAACCAAAACTACAAACTAACAGTGGCAGTCCCATACAAAGTGTTCTGTCTGGGTTCCCCCAGACCTCAACACCAACTGGAAAAAACAGCCAGACACGCTGGTAAAAGCAAAAGTACTTTATAGCTTGAAAAATAAACACAGAGAAAAACCTGTTCTTCCCAACAGACAGGCTATAAGACTTTACAGCAGAGTCCTGATGTCCAGACAATACAGCAGCCTTCTTGCTGGCACACCCACCACTGTAGAGAATAAGACCCCCACCTTTTTCTCCCAAGGTTTCAGTATTCAAAGTCACAAACCAGAATTCCAAGACGCCAAAGATCACAGCCAGGTCCCAGGATTCCCAAAGATAATACTCCACAAGCCAGGAAGGGTGGGTCTGACTTTTAGCCTTTCCAGAGAAATCCACACCCAAACCCAGCTGTTGCCTCTTTAGTGCTGAAAGTACCTAGCTAATTGGTCCCTTCGCTGGGTTGCTCTTCTCTGTCGCAGATCGATTATTGCTTGGGCATTTTCCTCTAAGGAATCCAGGCTGCTTGCTGGGGAGAGCTCCCTCTGGGGGGACTCTGGCTGTCCCCCCTCTTCTTCAGCCTGAGATTCCTCCTCCTCGTCTGCCTGCACCTCCTGTTCCTCATCCTCCCCCTCTGAGCCGGAAACCGACAGAAGATCAGCCGTTCCCTGAGGGGCCTCAGACGGAACCACAACACAAAGAAAACCTTTATAAGATAGTTTATAGTTTATTAAACCCCTAGCTATGCAGTCACACACATTTAACCTAATCTATCATGCAATAAGGCCAAAAATATAATAAAAAGGGTGAATGATTGTAATTATCCCCACGCCTGGCGACAAAAATGGGTCTTGAGCATTTTATGGAAGGCGAGGAGGGTGGGGGCTATTCGAAAAATGTATTATCGTTAGCACTATCCCCCCATCCTGTATTGCAAAAATGTTTCCCAATTCTTCACCAAAAGGTTGGAAATGTAAAGAAAAAATTGGCACCTACTACCATATCTGGTGGACATGTGCAGTAGCAAAAAAATATTGGAAAAGAATGAAATTTTATTTGATTCGCTTTCTTATTTTTTTTTTTTTTAAATTGGGAATCTTTAAAAAAACATGTACAATATCAAAATTGCAATACACAAGTTAAAAGGCCGTAACAAAAAACTACATAAACAACCAACACACAAAAAAAGGGGGGGGGGCAGAAATAAATAGAGATAGAAAAAGGGGGGGAAAGGAAAAAAGTTTAAAAAGAGAGAAATATCTTATTTCTCTCATAACCATCTTACTTTTGAAGCATAAAAGTCTATGGAGACGGGCAGCATACAAATCTAATAAATAATAATAATAATAATAATAATAATAATAATAATAATAATAATAATAATAATACAGTAATATCATTCCATATCTTATGCAGCTGTTTGTTTCATTTAACCTGTTAAAGTTCTCATATTTGGTGTATGGTAATTAATTATAGCAATTAATTATAATTAACTATGATTAATAGCAAGATTATTAAAGTTAAATAGTTTATACTATGAATTGTTCACTCCACATTTATACAATAAACAGTCTTCAATTTTACATTTCTCCATCTATCACACACTTTTGTCTACAAATCGTTCTTCATATCTATATATTCTCACTAGTATTTCCTCTATGCTACTTATATTATTTTGTTTTCTTCATTTTGTCCAACCATTTATACCATTTGTCCCAAAGTTTGTAATAGTCTGTTTGTTCTTTTTCTTTTATTCACATTGTTACTCTATTCACTTTCTCCACTTCAAGTATTTTATTTATAACCAAGAGGTTATTATTATTATTATTATTATTATTATTATTATTATTATAGAAACATAGAATTATTATTATTATTATTATTATTATTATTATTATTATTATTTATTGGATTTGTATGCCGCCCCTCTCCGAAGACTCGGGATGGCTAACAGCAATAATAAGACAGCATATAATAATAATCCAATACTAAAAAAAATTAAAAACCCATTATAATAAAAACCAAACAGACATACAGACATACCATGCATAAAATTGTAAAGGCCTAGGAGGAAAGAATATCTCAGTTCCCCCATGCCTGTCGGCAGAGGTGGGTTTTAAGTAGCTTACGAAAGGCAAGGAGGGTGGGGGCAATTCTAATCTCTGGGGGGAGTTGGTTCCAGAGGGCCGGGGCTGCCACAGAGAAGGCTCTTCCCCTGGGTCCCACCAAGCGGCATTGTTTAGTTGACGGGACCCGGAGAAGACCCACTTTGTGGGACCTAACTGGTCGCTGGGATTCATGCAGCAGAAGGCGGTCCCTGAGATAATCTGGTCCGGTGCCATGAAGGGCTTTATAGGTCATAACCAACACTTTGAATTGTGACCGGAAACTGATCGGCAGCCAATGCAGACTGCGGAGTGTTGGTGAAACATGGGCATATTTGGGAAAGCCCATGACTGCTCTCACAGCTGCTTTCTGCATGATCTGAAGTTTCCGAACACTTTTCAAAGGTGGCCCCATGTAGAGAGCGTTACAGTAGTCGAGCCTCGAGGTGATGAGGGCAAGTTATTAATGTCTTCTTGTCCTCATTTATCCGTACTTACTCATGTTTATGTTTTATACCCATACCTGCTATCTTGTACATGTTTGACAAACAAACAAATAATAATTAAATAAAATTAAAAAATCTTGAGATGCACACACACACTCTCCCCCCAACTGTCCGTATTTTTTTTTCCAGCAAAAAAATAAATAAAAATCCACCAGCCTGAATCTCACCACTCCGCCCCCCCCTTCCCCAAAGCCACTGCTGGCTTGTCATTTTTAAGGTGACAGAAGGCAACTGGTTTTTAAAATAGATGGAGATAATCAGGTTGGCTGGATGCAATTTAATGTTAATTAAAATATAAAGTCAGCAAAATCAGATTTAGCCACTGGTCAGCTGCTTGGGAAAAAAAAGCTAGGGAAATAGAATTCGGCTTGCAAAAAAGGTTCAATTTCCCCACCACTGCCGCCTTTTAAGAAGTGGGCGCATCTCATACATTAACAATAAATAATCCAATAAATAATAATAAAATAATAATAAATAACACCCTTGAAAATGTCCAAAGATACTTCACAAGAAGAGCCCTTCATTTCTCCACTCGAAACAGAATACCCCACAAAACTAGACTTACAATCCTGGGTCTTGAAAGCTTAGAACTACGACGCCTTAAACATGATCCGAGTATTGCCCACAAGATCATATGCTGCAATGTCCTGCCTGTCAAAGACTACTTCAGCTTCAACCACAGCAACACAAGAGCACACAAGAGATTCAAGCTTAATACGAACCGCTCCAAACTTGACTGTAAAAAATATGACTTTAGTAATCGGGTTGTCGAAGCGTGGAACTCCTTACCGGACTCTGTAGTATCATCCCCTAATCCCCAACATTTTACCCTTAGATTATCCACGGTTGACCTCTCCAGATTCCTAAGAGGTCAGTAAGGGACGTACATAAGCACACTAGAGTGCCTTCTGTCCCCTGTCCTATAGTCTCTCCTATATCTCGTATTTCTTCTCTACTATATCCTCTATAACTTTCATTGTGTATTATTGTGTAGTGGACAAAATAAATAAATAAAATAAAATGATACCGTAAAAGCAGAAATGAGTGAGTGAGTAGCTGGGTGGGTGGGAAACAAAGAGAGGTGTTAACTTAATTGAAGGAAGTTTGTTTGGGTTTAAAATGATGGTGGGTTTGCCTTTCTTCTATCTGGTTTCTTGGGGTTAAAAAGCGTCTTACGACATTTAGTGATCATTCGAAGTTACAACGTCAACAAAAAAAATAATAATAATAATAGTAACAACAATTTTTGAGTTCCTAAACTTGAGTTAGTGTTTAAATTTTGTCATTTTGAATTTGTTCATCCTTCTATCATTGATTCATAATGTTGTTTTATAAGTTTGTGGGATAGTTGTTTGGGTGAAGGGTAGGAGGATCATGATGGAGTTATATGTTGTCTTTCCTCCAGCCCAATGTACCATTTATTCCACACTTTGTAGAACTCTGATTCCTTTTTATCCTGTAATTCAAGGGTCATTTTTGTCAGCTCAGCACATTCGTGAGTTTTGTTAATGAAATTTAGGGTAGATGGAGTGTGATCCAATTTCCAAGTTTGGGGGAATTTTTGTTATTCTGGGCGTTTGCCCAGGTTCGCCTGGTGCACCAGTTGCGGCCCTATCTGGATCGGGAGTCACTGATCACAGTCACTCATGCCCTCATCACCTCGAGGCTCAACTACTGTAATGCTCTCTACATGGGGCTTCCTTTGAAGAGTGTTCGGAAACTTCAGATCGTGCAGAATGCAGCTGCGAGAGCAATCATGGGCTTCCCTAAATATGCCCATGTCACACCAACACTCCGCAGTCTGCATTGGTTGCCAATCAGTTTCCGGTCACAATGCAAAGTGTTGGTTATGACCTATAAAGCCCTTCATGGCATTGCACCAGAATATCTCCGGGACCGCCTTCTGCCGCATGAATCCCAGCGACCAGTTAGGTCCCACAGAGTTGGCCTTCTCCGGGTCCTGTCGACTAAACAATGTCATCTGGCGGGACCCAGGGGAAGAGTCTTCTCTGTGGTGGCTCCGACCCTCTAGAACCAGCTCCCCCCAGAGATTAGGATTGACCCCACGCTCCTTGCCTTTCGGAAACTCCTTAAAACCCACCTCTGCCGTCAGGCATGGGGGAATTGAAACATCTCTCCCTTGCCCATGTACTTTTTGTGTATGATTCGATTGTGTGCTTGTTTTTTTGGGTTTTTTTATATATTGGCGTTCTTTTGGATTTTTTAACTTAAAACTGTAATTTAAATTTGTTACTATGTATTGTTTACCATTGTTGTGAGCCGCCCCAAGTCTACGGAGAGGGGCGGCATATAAATCCAATAAATCTAATCTAATCTAATTTATTTTTATTTATTTATTCATTTGTCCAATACACAAGTACAGTACATAGGAAGAAAATAGACATGTGATAATAAAAAAAGGGTAAAAGAGAACTTAGAGGAGAGGAAATATGACAGGAAGAGAATATATAAAATAGTTGAAAGAAAGGAAAGACAATTGGACAGGGGACGATAGGCACACCAGTGCACTTATGTACGCCCCTTACTGGCCTCTTAAGAACCTGGAGAGGTCAATCGTGGAGAGTCTAAGGGAGAAGTGTTGGGGGTTAGGGGTTGACACAATTGAGTCCGGCAATGAGTTCCACGCTTCGATAACTCGATTGTTGAAATCATATTTTTTACAGTCAAGTTTGGAGCGGTTCGTATTAAGTTTGAATCTGTTGTGTGCTCTTGTGTTGTTGCGGTTGAAGCTGAAGTAGTCATTGACCAGTAGGACGTTGCAGCATATGATCTTGTGAGCAATACTCAAATCGTGTTTTAGGCGCCGTAGTTCTAAGCTTTCTAGACCCAGGATTGTTAGTCTATTTTCGTAGGATATTCAGTTTCGAGTGGAGGAGTGAAGGGCTCTTCTGGTGAAATATCTTTGGACATTTTCAAGAGTGTTGATGTCTGAGATGTGGTATGGGTTCCAGACAGATGAGCAGTAGTCTAGGATGGGTCTGGCAAAAGTTTTACAGGCTCTTGTGAGTAGTGTGAGATTGCCAGAGCAGAAGCTGCGTAGGATCAGGTTAACAACTCTAGAAGCTTTTTTGGCGATATTGTTGCAGTGGGCTTGTGACAAAGGGGGATTGCAGCAAAGATTGTCAGTGCAAAAAAACGGTTATAAGCCACTTTTTTTTTTTTGTAACTTCAAACAGCCACTAAGCGAGTCGAGAACTTCCCGTAATCATGCCTCTTTCTGTTCTTGCTTCGTTGCAGAGACACTGCTCGGATCGACCGGCCTGTTTTCCGTAGAAGCCGAGTGAGGCCTTCGAAGGCGCCCAGAGTTACTACAGGCCGACTCAGGGATGAGCGCAGGCAGAGCCAACCCTTACAGCATAGTATCTTCTGAGGAAGACGGCTTGATCTTGACCACCATGCCCGGCGTGAATGGCTTTGGCAACGGTAAGATCCACACACGGAGGAAATGCCGGAACCGATTCGTGAAGAAGAACGGCCAGTGTAATGTCGAATTTACCAACATGGACGACAAACCTCAGCGGTACATAGCTGACATCTTCACCACCTGCGTGGACATCCGGTGGAGGTACATGTTGTTGCTCTTCTCCTTGGCTTTCCTGGTCTCCTGGTTGTTGTTCGGCCTCGTCTTTTGGCTGATCGCCCTGGTCCACGGGGACATCGAGAAGCCCACGAAAGACGAGACCTTCACCCCTTGCCTCCTACAAGTGAATGGATTCGTGGCTGCCTTCCTCTTCTCCATAGAGACTCAAACCACCATCGGTTATGGCTTCCGTTGCGTGACCGAGGAGTGTCCCCTAGCTGTCTTCATGGTAGTCCTTCAATCCATCATAGGCTGCATCATCGACTCCTTCATGATCGGTGCCATCATGGCGAAAATGGCCAGGCCGAAGAAAAGAGCCGAAACGTTGCTCTTCAGCCATCACGCCGTGGTAGCCATGAGGGACAGCAAGCTTTGCTTGATGTGGCGAGTGGGTAACCTTCGGAAGAGTCACATCGTCGAGGCTCACGTCCGAGCTCAGCTCCTTAAACCCCGGATCACTGAGGAAGGGGAATACATCCCTCTGGACCAGATCGACATCGACGTCGGCTTCGACAAAGGCTTGGATCGTATTTTCCTGGTCTCACCTTTGACGATCCTTCACGAGATCAACGAGGAGAGCCCTCTCTTTGGGATTAGCCGGCAGGATTTGGAAACGGACGACTTTGAGATCGTGGTGATCCTGGAGGGCATGGTGGAGGCCACAGCCATGACGACCCAAGCTCGGAGTTCGTACTTGTCCAGCGAGATCCTTTGGGGTCACCGCTTCGAGCCGGTCCTCTTTGAGGAGAAAAGCCAATACAAAGTAGATTACTCGCACTTCCATAAGACGTACGAGGTGCCCTCAACCCCCTGTTGCAGTGCCAAGGATTTGGTGGAGAACAAGTTCCTCCTTCCGAGCACCAACTCCTTCTGCTATGAGAACGAACTTGCCTTTATGAGCCGCGACGAGGAGGAGGAGGAGGAGGAGGCGGAGGAGGGAGATGGCAGAGGTTTGGACAATCCATGCTCAGAGGACCAGCCTGAATTTGATAGGCTGCCAACGACTGTCGGGCCTCTCGATCAAAGGTCCTACCGGAGAGAATCGGAAATATGACTCAGGGGCTTCCTCCTTCGCTCTCTCCTTTCTCCCTCCCTCTCGCTCACCTTCTCAACAACAACAACAACGACAAAATGTATGCAGAACAATGCAAAAGTGCCATAGGGGCGCCTGAGAATTCACGTTGGTTTGTCGGGGGTTGCGTTTTGGAAAGAATTAAGTGCAATAATAATAGCTGAATGGCAACGGGCTTCGGAACGCAGTCTCCCTCCAAGGTTAGAACATCATTCAGGGCAGGTCCCAAATTGTCTCCACACACACACAGGCCGTGGGTTTTGCAGCTAAAACTGAGACACACACGTTTCTGGGTTGTATGCTTTGTGCAGGAATGACAATGCACTTTGAAAGGGAATTACAACAGCAATAGCATTAAGACATATATACCGCTTCACAGTGTTTTTACAGCCCTCTCTAAGCGGTTGACAGAGAGTAAGCATATTGCCCCCAACAATCTGGGTCCTCATTTGACCCACCTCGGAAGGACAGAAGGCTGAGTCAACCTTAAGCCTACTGAGATTCGATCTGCCAAACTGCTGGCAGCCGGTGATCAGCAGAAGTAGCTTGCAGTACCGCACTCTAACCACTGCACCACCAAGTATAGGCAGATCTCTCCTCTTGGTAGAAAATTAGTGGGGGGGGGGTTAAGGTTACCATTTTCTTAGAGGTGGAATCCCAAGGCTGGCTCTACTATTAAGGCAGGGGTCCCCAAATTTGGCAACTTGAAGACTTGTGGACTTCAACTCCCAGAATTCTCCAGCCAGCCGGCTAATTCTCCATGCTGGCTGGAGAAATCTAGGAGTTTGACGTCCACAAGTCTTCAAGTGGCCAAGTTGGAAGGCCTCTGCATTAGGGGGGAAATGAGGAAGCCCAAATGGTCAATTTTGCACAAGATGTCCTCCATAGCAGGGGTCTCCAACCTTGGCCAGTTTAAGACTTGTGGACTTCAACTCCCAGAATTCCTCACTCCAGGAAAGCTGGCTGAGTAGCTCTAGGAGTTGAAGTTCACAAGTTGACGTCCACCTTTGGACTTCAACTCCCAGAATTCCTCACTTCAGCAAAGCTGGTTGAGGAGCTCTGGGAGTTGAAGTCCACAAGTCTTAAGGTTGCCCAGTTGGAGACTCCTTACTCTATACTATAGGAAAACTTACGAACCACAGAGAGATCTTGGGTGGTCAGAAAATGTTGGCTTCCTTTTGCAAGCTAACCTACTTTCCTCATAATGAGTTTCTGTTGGGCTCATTCAACAAATAGAAGCTTCCTCAAGTGATGCTCAATGCCCGATGAACATACGGATGCTTCCATAGGAGTCTTCTTGGTGATTATATAGAAGTGAGTTTGCCTGGCCTTCTTCCGAGAAGTTTTTAAAAGGGTTCCCAGCCTTCAGTCCTCTTGTTTTAGGAGCTTCTCCTCTACGTTCTTCTAACTGGGCTTGCTTAGCTCTTAAAGTCCATTTCAGTTGCCAGTTCCATCCCCAAGTGCTTTGAGCTCCTGGAGATACACTCACAGATTGCAGCCCTGCAACAGGGTTGGGGGTGGACAATTCTGCCTCTAAGAACCATCGTATCATCTGTTGACGATGGCCCTCACCCATCCTTCCTCAAAGACGGATGTCCTGGTTTTAAAAACAGCAGATGCCCAAGAGATGAAATGATTTTCTCCGCCGGTTTTCCTCCAAGCCAGAGACTTTCGTTAGTCAACAGGGGAGGGGCCCTTCCTTGGCGTTCACTGAGCTTGGTTGTTCCCTTGAAGACCTTTCTTGACCCACACTAGGCAATATCATCTTACTCCTCTTCTTCTTCCTCCTCCTCTTCTTCCTCCTCCTCCTCTTCCTCCTCCTGTCCACAAACCCCTCTGCCTTCTAGAATTGATGATGTTACCTAGTTTGAGTCATGTCCAAAGATACTTCACCAGAAGAGCACTTCACTCCTCCACTCGAAACAGAATGCCCTACGAAAGCAAACTATAAATCGTAGGTCTAGAAAGCTTAGAACTACAACGCCTAAAACACGATCTAAGTATTGCCCACAAGATCATATGCTGCAAGGTTCTGCCTGTCAATGACTATTTCAGCTTCAATCACAACAACACAAGAGCACGCAACAGATTCAAACTTAATATTAACCGCTCCAAACTTGACTGTAAAAAATATGACTTCAGCAACCGAGTTGTCGAAGCGTGGAACTCATTACCTGACTCAGTAGTGTCAACCCCTAACCCCCAACATTTCTCCCTTAGACTATCCACAATTGACCTCTCCAGGTTCCTTAGAGGTCAGTAAGGGGCGTACATAAGTGCACCAGTGTGCCTTCCGTCCCCTGTCCAATTGTGTCTCCTTATCTCATTTATCTTTTCTTCCTTTCAAATATGTTCACCTATACTTTTATATCTTATCTTCTATTCTTTTCTTTACATATTATTACATATCTTTCTCTTCAATGTGTATTATGTATTGGACAAAATAAATGAATAAATATAAGAAACGTCTGCAAGAAATTAAACAAGCTCAGAGAACACCAAGGACCATTCATTAAACACCTTTGTAAGGACAAATCTAATAAATAAATAATAATAATAATAATAATAATAATAATAATAATAATAATAATAACAACAACAACAACAAGGCAAATCTTTGCCCCAAAGCCATCCCTCTCCATCTTCCCTCTTGACCTTACACCCACTTTGCTCTACTGGTGCCTTCTTCTTCACCGGCTATTTCTGAGCTCTGCTCCGTCTTCATCCCACCCGCCTACCCACATGCCCCCCCTTTAATCGGAGTCACATGTCCATCCATCTGGATGCAGGCATGGGCCAAACCGAGCAGCCGATCACGTCAGCAATAAATGTAAAAGATGTTGCACCGGCCATCGGTTTCCGAGTACCTCCCATTAGCTGTTACTGTAAAAGCCAGACATATAAAATAAAAAAAATAAAATAAATCGTCATAATCATAAGTATCGCAAACGGCTGAAATTTTCCCCTGCGGCAAACTGCGGAAGGACGCGATGTGTTTCGGTGACAGCTTGCAAACGAGAGAGCTTTGGAAGAAACCGTCTAAAATTAGCAGCCGTTATTTCTGAAATTTAAGGGGAGCCAAGTGACGCTGCCAACGGATCAGACGGCAGATGTGGTTTTGCCCGTCTGACTTCTGTGGCTTTCAGAGCAACCTGCTGTCCAAAAATTTCAAAAATTGGGCCCGACAGAAACTGAAAATAAAGTTTAGGGTTGCCAGAACTAAAGCTCGCATCTCGTAAGTCTACAGGTAACCCTTGGCTTATGACATCCATCCATCTATCTATCTATCTATCTATCTATCTATCTATCTATCTATCTATCTATATCTATCTATCTCTCATCTATCTATCTATCTATCTCTCATCTATCTATCTATCTATCATCTATCTATCTATCTATCATCTATCTATCTATCATTTATCTATCTATCTATCTAT
Source organism: Erythrolamprus reginae (assembly GCF_031021105.1). Taxonomy (NCBI): domain Eukaryota; kingdom Metazoa; phylum Chordata; class Lepidosauria; order Squamata; family Dipsadidae; genus Erythrolamprus; species Erythrolamprus reginae. The sequence continues at coordinate 492,077 of NW_027248484.1, read as the reverse complement.
CTATATCTATCTATCTCTCATCTATCTATCTATCTCTCATCTATCTATCTATCTATCTATCTATCTATCTATCTATCTATCTATCATCTATCTATCTATCTATCTATCATCTATCTATCTATCTATCATTTATCTATCTATCTATCTATCTATCTATCTATCTATCTATTTATCACTTCTCTCTGTGTGTGTGTGTGTCTGTCTGTCTGTCTGTCTGTCTATCTATCATCTATCTATCTATCTATCTATCTATCTATCTATCATCTAGCTAGCTAGCTATCACTTCTCTGTGTCTGTCTGTCTGTCTGTCTGTCTGTCTATCTAGCTATCTAGCTATCTAGCTATCTAGCTATCTAGCTATCTATCATCTAGCTATCTATCTATCTATCTATCTATCTATCATCTATCTATCATCTATCTATCTATCTATCTATTTATCACTTCTCTGTGTCTGTCTGTCTGTCTGTCTGTCTGTCTGTCTGTCTGTCTATCTGGCTATCTGGCTATCTGGCTATCTAGCTATTTAGCTATCTAGCTATCTAGCTATCATCTCTTTTTCTAGCTCTCTCTACTGTATCATCTCTGTCTGTCTGTCTGTCTGTCTGTCTGTCTGTCTATCTATCTACCATCTTCAACTTTCATGTTTGAGTGCAACCTCAAAATGAGGTTAAACTATGGTTTAAAACCTTTTCCCATGATCGATTATGGAGAGGTCACCATCATTCAACTCCCTTCTGTAGCCCACCTCTACTCAGTCCAGTTTGGGGGTCAACCTATTGCCCAACCTATCACTGAACCATGGAAAGTCCTGCATTGTTGGCTACATGGGGAAATTGGGAGGAGGCCTCTCCATTTTTCCAACTGGGACTTCATACCGGATTGTCCATGCAACAGCCCACTTACTGAACCCATCAAACTTGAGGATTATATATATATTTCTCTCTTTCTCTCTCTTGGGACTTCCTGTCTGCTGTTTCTACAACCTAATCTCCTATTTAAAATTGCCTTTTTCAACCTTTTTGTTAGGGTGGTGAGCCAAAACATCTGAAAGACTCTGGAATTTTTTGTTAAAGCAGGAGTTAATTTAGGAATGCACATAGAAGTACCCCAAAATCTACTCTTTCTCACCCCGATGCTACATAGATGCCTTTATATACAGGTTCCAGCCAATTGCTCTTGACCCAATAAGCTACTTCGGAAGGATAGAATTAAAAACGTTGGTTTCTTTCCAAGGAATTGGTTGTGTGTTTTGCCATTGTTTTTCTTAATAAATTCTTATTGCTAACTGAGGAGGGTGGATGGATGGGTGACGTTCGGTATACGAATTTCTTAAGTGTATAGAGCCGTAAATATTTGTAAAAGAGGAAAAGAGTCAAATACTTGCTTTTTAAATTATGTGATATAATTGTACAGTCTTGGTCCCAGAGACTAAACTATTCTACATACATATATAAATATATATATGTATCTATGTATTTTTTAAACTGTTGCATAGAGCCACTTGAAAAAAATATTGTAGGTATGCAATGCAAACTTAGCAAATAACTATTTCTTCTTCTTCTTCTTCTTCTTCTTCTTCTTCTTCTTCTTCTCCTCCTCCTCCTCCTCCTCCTCCTCCTCCTTCTTCTTCCTCTTCTTCTTCTTCCTCCTCTCCTCCTCAGTTCTGCTTCTTAATCTTCTCTCTGCTTCATAACAAGCTATGGAGAATAATGTTACATAAAATGTATATCTCTAGAAACTGAATGTGTTGTTATATAATGTATAATAATTATATGTGTATATATTTATATAGAGATATATAGAGATATATATTTTTTCGCCTATCCCTGAGTGATTTACTGCATAATTTTTTTTTGCAAGGTAATTGGCAAGCCAGCTAGGAATAACCTGGCTTGGTTTATTACAAGCCATGGACAAAAGTTGACGTTGACTCCTGTTTCTCTTTTTCGTACTCTTCTATATATATAATAACCCAATACAAGCATTCTAAAACCAAAGAAATGGGTCTTCTTATATAAGGGCTGGGGAGAAAAAAACCAGGAACCCTTAGGTTGGGCAAGAAGTCAATAAACCCTGATCCATGTGTAAATGGTATCCTCCCCATCTTGGCCAACTTTTTCAAACTGAGGTTGACCATTCTACAAAAAATAGAACCAATTTTCTTCTATGTGTTTCAACACTATTGACAGGGCTGTGGAAACCCTTGGTTTTAAGATCGCTTCTCTTTGAAGAATTAGCTGAGGAAAACTCTCAGTTTCAAGGACACAAACAAGCCATAAAACGATGTTGGTTTAGAAATCATGATGGTACTTGAAATAAGACTTAATGAACTCAATCTGTATCGTCTGGAAGACAGAAGGGAAAGGGAGGACATGATTGAAACATTTAAATACGTTAAATGGTTAAATGAGGTTCAGGAGGGAAGTGTTTTCAATAGGAAAGTGGACACAAGAACAAGGGGGTGCAATCTGAGGTTAGTTGGGGGAAAGATCAGAAACAGCATGAGAAAATATTATTTGACTGAAAGAGTAGTAGATGCTTGGAACAAACTTCCAGCAGACGTGGTTGGTAAATCCACAGGAACTGAATTTAAACATGCCTGGGATAAATCTAGATCCATCCTAAGATAAAATACAGGAAATAGTATAAGGGCAGACTAGATGGACCATGAGGTCTTTTTCTGCCATCAATGTTTCTATGTTTCTAAATATCCAATGCAACTCACCCCACTGGGAAAGATTGGGATTGGCTCAGCTCATTGATTGAAAAATGTTAGCTATGGATGGCATCAGATCCAAAACCAAGAATGACATGTGCCTGTCCTTCCAAGCCGAGTTCTTTATTGTTTCACACCGATGGACAGAATCTTGCCAGACTGAAGACTCCAGTATCTGCATTTACATTTTAGATGATAATAACTAAATAACTGCATTGGCATCCTTCAGTCTCGAAAAACAATGGTATCATCAACTAAATAACTAAATAACAACTAAATAACTAAATAACTAAATAACTAAATAACTAAAAATAACTGAATAACTGAATAACTAAATAACTAAATAACTAAACAACTAAATAACAACTAAAGAAGGAAGGAAGGAAAGCAAAAGAGGAATGTAGGAAAAAAGGTATGAAAGGAAGGAAGGAACATAGAAGAAAGGAAGTAAAGGAAGGAAGGAAGGAAGGAAGGAAGGAGGGAGGGGGAAGGGAAGGATTAGGAAGGAAGGAAGAAGGCAGGCAGGAGGGAGGGAGGAAAGGAAGGAAGATAGAAGAAAAGAAGGAAACGAAGGAAGGAGGGAGGGAAGAAGGAAGGAAGGAAATGTCAGGTTACATTAAATTTCCAACCACCCCTACAATCTTTTTTTTTAAAGGCCTCTCTGTTGTTTTGGAGCTGGGGTTTCAATCCAAGCCAACGATGCAGCAATCCATCCAAAAATAATATTAATGATAAAATGTATTTCTCAATCGGACATCCGACGCTTCAGAGGGTGCATCCCTCTCCCCCACCTGCCGGAAGCTATGCAAGAAGGGATCCCTTTGGACGGAATAACCCAAACAACAGCCTCTTCCTCCAGGGCTCAACGGAGGCAAATAGCGCACAGGGGCAGCCCAGCCAACCCCAGGCGAACCTGCCAGCAGGCGCTGATATTTGGAGCCTGAAACTGGAGTGGGGAACTGGATACCCTTTTGGGTCTTGTCCAAGCTGAAGGGACAGCTCAGCTGCTGTCCGATGAAGGGGAGGGGAGAGGAACGCCGCCCCCTCCCCTCCCCTGGCGTCGTTGCCTTTCAACTTGCTTGCTGGGTATCTTAACTTTTGCAGAATCTCTCTGCCTGACTGACCTTGAAACCTTTGGGGAACCAGGGTTGTTTTTTCTACCTTTCATAAGGCACCACAAAATATAATAATAATAATAATAATAATAATAATAATAATAATAATAATATGAAATCCAGCATAGTGATCTCGTTTGCTGTGTTGTACTGACATAATAATAATAATAATAATAATAATAATAATAATAATAATAATAATAATAATAATATAATAACAATAATAATAACAACAAGAGCAACAACAACACCAGCAACAGCAACAACAATACCATATTTTTTGGAGTATAAAATGCACCTTAGTTTTGGGGGAGGAAAATAGGGAAAATAATCTACTTACCAGGTATTCTGGTCAGCTTCAGTAATTATTTTATCCCCTGGTTCAGGCTTCAAAAAACTATTTGGAGGGAGTAACAATGAAAGAGCTTGCAAGCCAGTAAGAGCAGGGAACATCATTATCACCTGGAAAGAAACATTCAGAGCAAGTAGAGCAATGAAAAAAAACACCTGCAAAGACCTAGGCTTGGAAAACATTATTTGCAGAGAGTAACAGTGAAAGAGCTTGCAAGCCGGTAAGAGCTGGGAACATTGTTAGCTCCTGGTTAGGGCTGGAAAGAAACTTATCTGGAGCAAGTTAGAGCAATGAAAAATACCCTGCAAAGACTTAGGGCTAGGAAAACATTCTTTGCAGAGAGTAACAATGAAAGAACCTGCAAGGTAAGAGCTGGGAAAATTGTTAGCACCTAGTTAGGGGTGCGGAAAAAAGCTTCAAAAACAGTTACATTCAGAGTATAAGACGCCCCTGAAATTTAAGCCTCTTTTAGGGAGGAAAAATCTGTGTCTTATACTCTGAAAAATACGGTATATATATTTCTAAAGGCAGGGTGTTTGTGTGTGTGTGTGTGATTTCCATCGTTGCTGCAGCTCCTGGGCCTTTTCCCTGCTTTAAACTCCCCCAAAGATCAAACAGGATTTCTTTTTCTCCTTGCGAGGATGATAAAAGCAGATGACATAGAGGCAGGAAACGAATTGGCTGAATTAAAAAGGGAGAATGGACCCATTCTTCAAGATCCCAAAGAATAAATGGATTCAGCTACGGATGTAGATCGCTGGTTTTAGATGAAGGGAATATTGCCTGGATGAATGAATCAGTGCGATGAGTCTTGTCATCATCGGGCAGCATTGATGATGTTACCTAGTTTGGTCATTAAAGGTCTGCATGAGAACTGAGCTCAGAGAGCCCCATGGATCCCACAGTACTCCTCTTCCTCCTTCCTCTTCCTCCTCCTCTTCCTCCTCCTCTTCCTCCTCCTCTCTACAAACTCCATTCTCTTCTAGCACTGATGGTGTTATCCAGTTTGGTCATAAAACGTCTGCAAGAAGAGAACTGAGCTTAGAGAGCCCCATGCACCCCATAGTTATCCTCCACCTCCTCCCCATTCTCTCTGCAAACTCCACTCCCTTCTAGCACTGATGCTGTTGCCTAGTTTGGTCATGAAACGTTTACAAGCAAACAACCCAGCTCAGCGAGCCTTCCCCATCTAGTTGAGCCTTTGATGAGGGTGGGCCTTGCAGGTGAACAAGCCCCTGGAGAATTGCAATGGGAGACCAAGGGATAACATGGAAAGGGGGCTCTATTTAAGGACGGTGAAAGGAAGGTCAGCAGGTCCCCGAAATGTAAGGAAGGAGCAGGAAGGAAGTGCCGAAATTGGATTGATGGCGATGACAAAGATATTGCCCTGATGGCTCCAGAGAGGAAAATGACATCAGTGGACAGGGAAAGGTGCGGAGAGGATGAAACCTGGGAAATATTTATTGGACCAGGACAGAAATAACCTGGTAAGGCCAATGCCCTGGAGGGGCAAACTCCTCTTTCTCTCTCTCTCTCTGCATTTTTTAATTTATTTTACTTTATTTATTCTTTGTCCAATATACAATACATATGGAATGAAATAGACATTAAGTAGTATATATAGGGATAGTAAGTAAAAAAGAAGAGGAGTGGATGAGAGGGAGAGAATATATAAGATATATGAGAAAAGGAAAGGTAATTGGACAGGGGACGTTAGGCACATCAGTGCACTTATATACGCCCCTTACTGGCCTCTTAGGAACCTGGAGAGGTCAATCGTGGAGAGTCTAAGGGAGAAATGTTGGGGGTTGGGAGTAGACACTATAGAGTCCGGTAATGAGTTCCACGTGTCGACGACTCGATTGTTAAAGTCATATTTTTTACAGTCAAGTTTGGAGCGGTTAATATTAAGTTTGAGTCTGTTGCGTGCTCTTGTGTTGTTGCGGTTGAAGGTGAAGTAGTCGTTGACCGGAAGGACATTGCAGCATATGATCTTGTGGGCAATACAATTTACAACAAGGAACACAATTCCAGTGTTTGCAATGGGTTGCCTCAGTGATGGGCTCCTACAGGTACAGTCAGATACGCAGAAGCAGTAGAAAAAAAATTGAATTCTTTTTTCTTTTTTTCCCTTTCTGGGCTCTGGGTATGTTTTTCCTATCACAGTAAATGAGGTTGAATGTGACGGCAGAAAAAGGACCTCCTGGTCCATCTAGTCTGCCCTTATACTATTTTCTGTATTTTATCTTAGGATGGATCTATGTTTATCCCAGGCATGTTTACATTCAGTTCCTGTGGATTTACCAACCACGTCTGCTGGAAGTTTATTTATTCATTTTATTTATTTATTTATTTTGTCCAATACACAATGAGGGTTTTAGTGAGTATATATCAATATACACGTAGTAAAATACATGATGAAGGTTATAGAGGAGATACTCATAGTAAAATATATCTAAGAAAGAATAGAAAAGAAGATATAGGAATAGAATATATAGGAATAGAATACTGTATATAGAATATATAGAATATAGTAACAGAATATATATATATATATATATATATATATATATATATATATATATATATATATATATATATATGTAGATTGTTCTGAGTTCGGGTTTTGCCCTGTGTAATATTTTGCATGTCTATGCGACGTTTCGGTGAAATCACATCCACCATCATCAGGCTGAAGTTTCCAAGCTTCCAATATATATACATATTCACATACACATACACATACACATACACATACACATACAAATACATGCATACATACATACATACATACATATATACATATATATATATACATATATATATATACAAACATTCCATTTTACAACAGCACGAGGCTTGGAAACTTCAGCCTGATGATGGTGAATGTGATTTCACCGAAACGTCGCATAGACATGCAAAATATTACACAGGGCAAAACCCGAACTCAGAACAATCTACATATATACATATATATATATATAAGAATAGAGTATATCATGAAAGAATAGAAGAAGAGATATAGGATATATAGGAGAGTAATAGGACAGGGGACGGATTTTAGAAGAGCTCTGCGTGTGTTTGTGTGTGTACATACACATACAGTTTATATAGTAGATAATGCATATTTTTGTGTGCCTGTGTGTAATATGTATATACACATATGGCATATATACATAGAATTGCATAATATATGTTGGATGTTCAGTCATAGTAAATAGATAGGAAAATTGTATCTCTTTGAGGCGAGGAGAGGCCAGGCACCCCAACCCAAACCCTTGACGTGAGTGACGTCAAGTTGGCCATCTTTAAGCCAGTCACATGACCTTTAAACTACCCCCCGGTCACATGATCGTCAAGCCACTCCCACCTGGTCACCCCCACCCCCATAATCCTTTTTATTATTTTCCTGTTTTCTCTTTCTTTCTCTTTCCCTCCTGCTTTTTCTTCATTTGTTCCTTCCTTCTTTCCTAAATCTCTTTATTCTCTCGCTTTTCCTTCCTCCTTTCCTTCCTTTCTCCCTCCCTTCATCCCTCCCTCCCTCCTTTATTTCCTCCCTCCCACCCTTCCCCCTTTTCTCTCTCCCTCTTTCCTTCCTTCCTCCTTCTCTCCCTCCTTCCCTCTCTCCCTCTTTGTGTCCTTCCTGTCCTCCCTCCCTCCATCTTTTCCTTCCTTCCTTTCTTCCTTCCTCGTTCTCTCCCTCATTTCCTCCCTGCCTCCCTTTCTCCCTCACTTTTTTGTTTGTTCCTTCCTTCCTCCCTCCTTCCTTCCTTCCTCCCTTGCTCTCTTTCCTCCTTCCGTCCTTCCTCTCTTCTTCCTTCCTCTCTTTCCTCCTTCCTTCCTCTTTCCTCCTTCCTTCCTCTCTTTCCTCCTCCCTCCCACCCTCCTTCCTTCCTACCTTCCTCTTTCCTCTTTCCTTCCTTCCTCCTTCCTTCCTCTTTCCTGCTTCCTTCCTTCCTCCTTCCTCTCTTTCCTCCTTCCTTCCTTTTCTTTCCTTCCTCCCTCCCTCCCTTTCTCCCTTCCCTCCCTCCTTCCCTTTTTGCTGTTTGCCAGCGAATTCCAGGAAGGTCAACCTGCCTTTCTTGTGGGAGCTACCAGAGACCACAATCCCATTGGGAGGGCAGTGTGATGCTTTGCACAAAGTAACCATAGTAACACCCCATCAGTACTCAGGTTGCCTCTAATATCAATTTTGAGGTGTTTTTTTCCCCCTGTTAGCATTCAGGGAGACCGTCTTCCTCTGCGTCTTTATCTCAGCCAAGATGAATGGAAAATCTTCGAAGGACTCACAAAACCTCTGCGGGAATTCGTTCCTCTAGTCATCTCCAGGGACGTTCGCCGCAGGGGAGCCGGGCTATTCAAACCGCTCAAAGAATTTAATTCTTCCCTTCCTCCTTAATGAAGAGATGGGGATGAAAATGAGGCTTCCCTCGGGACTGGTATTAAAGTAATTCTGTCAAATTAAATGTTTTTCACGTTTTAAAGAACGATATCTCCTTTTAAAAACACAATCATCCTTGTAGGGAAAACGTGCTGGATTTTTCAAGAACAAAGCTAGAAACATAGAAACATAGAAGACTGACGGCAGAAAAAGACCTCATGGTCCATCTAGTCTGCCCTTAAACTATTTCCTGTGTTTTATCTTAGGATGGATATATGTTTAGACCAGGCATGTTTAAATTCAGTTACTGTGGATTGACCAACCACGTCTGCTGGAAGTTTGTTCCAAGGATCTACTACTCTTTCAGTGAAATAATATTTTCTCACATTGCTTTTGATTTTCCCCCCAACTAACTTCAGATTGTGTCCCCTTGTTCTTGTGTTCACTTTCCTATTAAAAACACTTCCCTCCTGGACCTTATTTAACCCTTTAACATATTTAAATGTTTCGATCATGTCGCCCCTTTTCCTTCTGTCCTCCAGACTATACAGATTGAGTCTTTTCTGATAAGTTTTATGCTTAAGACCTTCCACCATTCTTGTAGCCCGTCTTTGGCCCCGTTCAATTTTGTCAATATCTTTTTGTAGGTGAGGTCTCCAGAACTGAACACAGTATTCCAAATGGGGTCTCACCAGCACTCTATATAATTCATGAAGTCTTTTTCCTGATACGTTTGATGCTTAAGGCCTTCCACCATTTTTGTAGCCCCTGGAGTGGTAGTGGTGGGTCTTCTGACCCTTGGGAAAATGGTAGCATTAACAGATCCCCTGGTGGCCATATTGGTCCTTTAGAAAAAAATACTTTCCTAGCTCTTTCTCTCCCAGCAAGCCGACCTCAACTAATCGATACTGAACTCCGGCCCCCCTCTTCCAACAATTATAAATGCAAGTATCTTTGTCTTCCATCGACCAGCTCAGCAGTTTGGCTCCTTGCTGGAAAGCGAGAACGTTTTCGTGTTGTACTCTTGCTACGTGCCTTTTCTCTCTTCGCTGCCGGGATGCTTAAAGAAAGAGACGTCTTCCGAGCCTTCGGGTCATCTAGCAAACCATTTAAATAATTCTGCCTTCTGCCAGGGAAAAAGATCAGAATGTCAATGCAGGAGTTACTTTTATTGGCAAACGCATGTCTGGCTATGATTTGCCCGTCTCCGGTCAAAATGTTGATTAATGAGGGCACTCGGATTTGAAAAATCTCCGCGGATAACTTTCTGGGATAGAACGAGGGTTATTATTTATTTATTATTATTTATTATTATTTATTTATTATTTAGATTTGTATGCCGCCCCTCTCCGCGGACTCGGGGCGGCTCACAACAAGGCATAAACAAATCGTAACAAATCCAAATAATTTAAATATTTAAAAAAGTTTAAAAGAGAACCCCAATATACTAACAAGCACACACACAAGCATACCATACATAAATTATACATGCCCGGGTGAGATGTTTCAGTTCAGTTATTATTATTATTATTATTATTATTATTATTATTATTATTATTATTTAGATTTGTATGCTGCCCCTCTCCGCAGACTCGGGGCGGCTCACAACAGAATAAAAACAATTTATAACAAATCCAAATATAATTGACTATGTCACAAAGGTGTTGGATCAAGGTGGTGCCGTGGATATTGCCTATCTGGACTTCAGCAAAGCCTTTGATACGGTTCCACATAAAGAGCTGATAGATAAATTAGTGAAGATTGGACTTAATCCCTGGATAGTTCAGTGGATTTCAAGCTGGCTGAAGCATAGACATCAGAGAGTTATTGTTAATGGCGAGTATTCTGAGCAGAGTCAGGTTACAAGCGGTGTGCCACAAGGGTCTGTTCTGGGTCCTATTCGTTTTAATATGTTTGTGAGTGACATAGGGGAAGGTTTGGTAGGGAAGGTTTGCCTATTTGCCGATGACTCTAAAGTGTGCAATAGGGTCGATATTCCTGGAGGGGTCTGTAACATGGTAAATGATTTAGCGTTACTAGATAAATGGTCAAAGCAATGGAAACTGCAGTTTAATGTTTCCAAATGTAAAATAATGCACTTGGGGAAAAGGAATCCTAAATCTGAGTATTGCATTGGCAGTTCTGTGTTAGCAAAAACTTCAGAAGAGAAGGATTTAGGGGTAGTGATTTCTGACAGTCTCGAAATGGGTGAACAGTGTGGTCGGGCGGTAGGAAAGGCAAGTAGGATGCTTGGCTGCATAGCTAGGGGTATAACAAGCAGGAAGAGGGAGATTGTGATCCCCTTATATAGAGCGCTGGTGAGACCACATTTGGAGTACTGTGTTCAGTTCTGGAGACCTCACCTACAAAAAGATATTGACAAAATTGAACGGGTCCAAACACGGGCTACAAGAATGGTGGAAGGTCTTAAGTATAAAACGTATCAGGAAAGACTGAATGAACTCAATCTGTATAGTCTGGAAGACAGAAGGAAAAGGGGGGACATGATCGAAACATTTAAATATGTTAAAGGGTTAAATAGGGTTCAGGAGGGAAGTGTTTTTAACAGGAAAGTGAACACAAGAACAAGGGGACACAATCTGAAGTTAGTTGGGGGAAAGATCAAAGGCAACATGAGAAAATATTATTTTACTGAAAGAGTAGTAGATCCTTGGAACAAACTTCCAGCAGACGTGGTTGGGAAATCCACAGTAACTGAATTTAAACATGCCTGGGATAAACATATATCCATCCTAAGATAAAATACAGGAAATAGTAAAAGGGCAGACTAGATGGACCAAGAGGTCTTTTTCTGCCGTCAGTCTTCTATGTTTCTATGTTTCTAATTTAAAATATTTAAAAAACCCCGATTTGATTTTAAAAACCCCATTTACTAAACAAACATACATACAAACATACCATGCATAAATTGTATATGCCCAGGGGAGATGTCTCAGTTCCCCCATGCCTGACGACAAAGGTGGGTTTTAAGGAGCTTACGAAAGGCAAGGAGAGTGGGGGCAATTCTATTCTCCGGCGGGATTTGGTTCCAGAGGGCCGGGGCCGCCACAGAGAAGGCTCTTCCCCTGGGGGCCTTTAGTTGACGGGACCCGGAGAAGGCCCACTCTGTGGGACCTAATCGGTCGATGGGATTCGTGCGGCAGAAGGCGGTCTCGGAGATATTCTGGTCCAGTGCCATGAAGGGCTTTAAAGGTCATAACCAACACTTTGAATTGTGACCGGAAACTGATCGGCAACCAATGCAAACTGCGGAGTGTTGGTGAAACATGGGCATACCTAGGTAGGCCCATGACTGCTTTCGCAGCTGCATTCTGCACGATCTGAAGTTTCCGAACACTTTTCAAAGGTAGCCCTCCAACCACATTTCGCCGACAGGCAAGGCAGCTTTGGAAGGGATGCAAATATTTATAGCAAATTTTTGCATGCTTTTGTTACTGGTTCCTGGTTCTACAAACCAGCAAATGAATGAACCCCAAAGTTAAATGGAGCAAAAGTTATTTCATTCCCCAAATTTATTTGAATGTTCTTGGAGGTGTCCAGTTTTGGTCACTACATCGCATCACTGTACGAGTCAAAAAGAGGGCAGTAAAAATATTTACTGACCCCTCGCATCCTGGATATAAACTGTTATTTTATTATTTATACTTTATTACTTTTATTATTTGGTTCTGCAACCCAACAAAACTGAGGATAATCAGAACTGCAGGAAAAACAATTGCTGCCAACCTGCCTTCCATTGAGGACCTGTAGACTGCACGAGTCAAAAAGAGGGCGGTGAAAATATTTACTGACCCCTCGCATCCTGGACACAAACTGTTTCAACTCCTACCCTCAAAACATCGCTACAGAGCACTGCACACCAAGACAACTAGACACAAGATCCGTTTTTTTTCTCGAATGTCATCACTCTATTAAACAGATAATTCCCTCAACACTGTGAATTACGCCAGTGTTCCCCAACCTTGGCAACTTGAAGATATCTGGACTTCAACTCCCAGAATTCCCCAGCCAGCATTTGCTGGCTGGGGAATTCTGGGAGTTAAAGTCCAAATACCTTCAAGTTGCCAAGGTTGGGAAACACTGAATTACACTAAAACGATTACCGCTTGGGCACTTTCTATAACTGCTTCTTTAATTTCTCTGAATTCACTCATATCACTCCTTATTACTAATACTGCCCTCTTTTTTTGTGATCATCCATTTTATTTATTTATTTTATTTATTAGTTGGACTTGTATGCCGCCCCTCTCCGAAGACTCGGGGCGGCTCACAACAAGTAAAAACAGTCACAACAATCCAATTAATTAAAATATTTAACGATTTAAGAAAAACCCCATGTAATAGCAAACACACACACAAGCATACCATGTATAATTAACATGCCCAGGGGAGATGTTTAGTTTCCCCATGCCTGACGGCAAAGGTGAGTCTTAAGGAGTTTTCGGAAGGCAGGAAGAGTAGGGGCAGTTCTAATCTCCGGGGGGAGTTGGTTCCAGAGAGCCGGCGCCGCCACAGAGAAGGCTCTTCCCCTGGGACCCGCCAAGCGGCATTGTTTAGTTGACGGGACCCGGAGAAGGCCCACTCTGTGGGACCTAATCGGTCGCTGGGATTCGTGCGGCAGGAGGCGGTCTCGGAGATATTCTGGTCCGATGCCATGAAGGGCTTTAAAGGTCATAACCAACACTTTGAATTGTGACCGGAAATTGATCGGCAGCCAATGCAGACTGGGAGTGTTGGTGAAACATGGGCGTACCTAGGTAAGCCCATGACTGCTCTCGCAGCTGTATTCTGCACGATCTGAAGTTTCCGAACACTTTTCAAAGGTAGCCCCATGTAGAGAGCATTACAGTAGACGAACCTCGAGGTGATGAGGGCATGAGTGACTGTGAGCAATGAGTCCCGGTCCAGATAGGGCCGCAACTGGTGCACCAGGCGAACCTGGGCAAACGCCCCCCTCGCCACAGCTGAGAGATGGTTTATGTTTACTATCAACCTATCCTCCAAGGCACCTGAGGGTAGAACAAGAAACAATGGATGGAAACTAATCAAGGAGAGAAGCAACTTAGAACTAAGAAGGGATTTCCTGATGGCGGGGACAGTTAACCAGTGGAACTGCTTGCCTCCAGAAGTTGTGAGTGCTTCAACTCTGGAAGTTTTTAAGAAGGGAGTGGATAGAAATTTGCCTGGAATGGTGTAGGATCTCTTCCTTCACCTCCTTCAACAGGGGTTTGACTAGAAGACCTCTAAGGACCCTTCCAACTCTGTTATTTTGATTGACCTTTAGGTTTATATGGCCTACATAAAGAAGATGGAAGGATAGAGGACAGATTTCAGCAGCTGTTGCACAGAAATCAGAGAAAATTGGTTCTCTGTCCATGGTCCTGGCTCTGTAAAAAAAGCAGGATGGACATCGTAATTTCTCCTTTTTTATTATTATTCCTGCGTCTCCTTCTGTTTGCAATATTAACCAACCTGGTTCAACATTAACTTTACAGCATTCCAGGCAGTCCATGTGTATGAGTATTTGTGTGTTTTAAATCTGAAAATCCACACGAAAATCCAGTTTAGACTAGAGTCAATTTAATCATATAAACCATCTGCTTTCCTTGGAAAAGTCAAAGGTAAAGCTACTTTTATTTCCAAGTGCTGGTAAGATTTGCTTTTAATTTAAGCAGGACCAGAAACAATTCATTCATTCTGTCTCTCTCCCTCCCTCCCTCTCTCCCTCTCTCTCTGTTTCTGTCTCTGTCTGTCTGTCTCTGTCTCTGTCTGTCTGTCTGCCTGTCTATCTCTGTGTGTGTGTGTGTGTGTGAGTGTCTATCTGTCTGTCTCTCTCTCCCTCCCTTCTCTCTCTCCCCTCCCTCTGACTGTTTCTCTCTCTCTCTCTCTCTCTCTCTCTCTCTCTCTCCCTCCTCTCTCTCCCCTCTCTCTGACTGTTTCTCTCTCTCTCTCTCTCTCTCTCTCCCTCCTCTCTCTCCCCTCTCTCTGACTGTTTCTCTCTCTCTCTCTCTCTCTCTCTCTCTCCCTCCTCTCTCTCCCCTCTCTCTGACTGTTTCTCTCTCTCTCTCTCTCTCTCTCTCTCTCTCTCTCTCTCTCTCTCGGTATGGATGTGAGTCACTTTTTCAGTCTGTCTTTCTCCCTCTGTGAGTGAGTGTGTGTCTTTCTGTCTGTCTCTCTCTCTCTCTTTCCTAGAATGAGAATGTTCAATTCCAGAGAGAGAGAGAGGAGAGAGACAGACAGAAAGACAGACAGACAGAAAGACAGAAAGACAGCGACAGAGAGAGAAAGAAAGAGAAACAGTCAGACAGAGACAGACAGAGACAGACAGAGACAGACAGAGAGACAGATAGACAGAGACAACAATGTTTTTCTCTGCAAAAAACCCCCCCAAAAGCTTTTAAATCTTGAAGGGTAAAGGATGAACTTTCGTTCAAATCAATCAACGGGATGCCGTGGAGAAGTTGTCTGATACTTTCGTAGATGGTTCACACAACACTATAATCCATGACATTTTGACGGTTGGGTTCTGGCCCTCCATTCTGGATTGCAAAATAGTTGTAATGGCTGATACAGCTATATTTAAACTGCCACATAATAGGGATTGTTTCTCATGATTAATATTCTGCAGCCCTTCATCCCCCTTGTAAATTTTAAAAACAAGTAGAATAGGCACATACAGTAGATAGTCCTTCATTGAGAATGCAGAGAAAGAGAAGGCAAAAGTTTTCCAAGGAAACATCAACCGCCAGAATTGAGAAGATGCCAAGGCAGGAGTTGTTGGTCTTGTGAATGATTCTCTCAACAGAATAGAATGGGACAACTTGCCACAGCCAATCCACGGTGTCCTACTCACCATGGTTAACTTGCTATAACCAACTCATGGTGGCCAACTCACCATGGCCAATTCACTGCAGCCAACTCGCCATAGCAACTCACTGTAGCGAACTCAAGGTGGCCAACTCACCATGGCCAACTCATGGTGGCCAACTCACCATGGCCAACTCATGGTGGCCAACTCACCATGGCCAACTCATGGTGGCCAACTCACCATGGCCAACTCACTGCAGCCAACTTGCCATGGCCAACTCGCTGCAACCAACTCACTGTGGCCAACTCACCATGGTCAACTCACCATGGCCAACTCACTGCAGCTAACTTGCCATGGCCAACTCACTGCGGCCCACTCATGGGGGCCAACTCATGATGGCCAACATACCATGGCCAACACACCATGACCAACTCATGGTGGCCAACTCACCATGGCCAACTCACTGCAGCCAACGTATGGTGGCCAACTCACAGTGGCCAACTTGCCATGGCCAACTCACTGTGTCCAGCTCATCATGGCCAACTGACTGCATGATAACTCACTGTGGACAATTCACTGCACGACAACTCGCCACTGCAAAACGTGTTGCAGGACAATTTAACAATTCCATGTAACTATTTAAAATAAATTTTAAAAATCATTTCAATTTTTGCCATTATTCGCATTTCCTTCTGCCTCTCCTTTTTGTATCCTTTCTTCAATGATTCGATCCCACCATTTCCATGATACCAGCATAACTCTTATCCCACAGCGGGTTTGTCCTGCGGTGAGTTGACCGTCGCAAGTTGGCGGTGGGGAATTGTCATAGGCCCCAACAGGAAGGCTCGGCTTGGCTTGACTCAGCTGGCATCTCCTCTCATTGTCATCAGGAAGCCGTCTGCCTCTTACTCCCCAGCGGGGCTGCGATGAAAGATAAATTGGGAGCAGATAAATCTGTAGAACTTTTGCCAAAGCATCCCTGCCTGGAATGTGTCCGTCCATTCGGCAAAGGGCGGGCAGTTTTTAAAAATTGTATGTCTCATCGCTTCTGGCCCACGTGACAAGGTAGACCTGAACTTTACAATCATACAGAATAAAGCTTTTTTTAAATCCCCAGCCAGGGGATAAAACAATGTGCTGAAGTTGACCAGACTAAGGACGCTGGCCAGATGAATACCCTGGTCAGCAAATTATTTTCCCTATTTCCCCCCCAAAAAACCAAGGTGTGTCTTATACTCCCAAAAATACAGTAATTCCCAAAAGTCAGAGCTGCCACAGAGAAGTCCCTTCCCCTGGGCCCTGCCAGGCAATATTGTTTGGCTGACGGGACCCGGAGAAGGCCAACTCTATGAGCTCTAACCGGTCACTGGCATACTTGAGGCAGTATGCGGTCCCGGAAGTAATTCAGTCCTAAGCCATGTAGGGCTTTATACCCTGTTTCCCCGAAAATAGGTCACCCCCGAAAATAAGACCTAGGAGAGGTTTCGTAGAATTGCCTAATATAAGGCGTCTCCCGAAAGGAGACGTTTCATTTCGCAGCATTCCCAGACAGAACATATAGAACACTGCTGTTCATAAATTGCTTCTCAAAACGCTGCATCAATCAGATTTAAAACACATCCAACAGGGTAGTAGTCCATAATGATACAGTAGTAGTAAGAAATTCTTGATAGGATTCACAGTTTATCTGGTTATTGTTTGTTTGTTTGTTTATTATTATTATTATTATTTATTGGATTTGTATGCCGCCCCTCTCCGCAGACTCGGAGTAATAAAGTAAGTTTACTTACTTACTTACTTACTTACTTACTTACTTACTTACTTACTTACTTACTTACTTACTTACTTACTTACTTATTTATTGTTAGAGTTGACAGGGACCATGAAGGCCATCAAGTTCAACCCCCTGCCCAAGCAGGAACCCTATAGCACACCAGTCAACCTTCTCTTAACAATGTCCAGAGTGTTGGAGTTCACAACGTCCGCTGGTAAGTGGTTCCATTGGTTGATCGCTCTGACCGTCAGGAAGTTCCTCCTTATCTCCATGTTGAATCTCTCCTTGGTCAACTGCCAGCCGTAGCTCCTCGTCCGGCCCTCTGGTGCCCTGGAGAATAAAGGGATCCCCTCCTCTCTGTGACATCCCCTCGTATACTTGTAGTCTGCTATCATGTCCGCTCTGGCCCTCCTTTTCTCTAGGCTATCCATGCCCAGTTCCCTCAGTCTCTCTTCGTAAGTCTTGGTTTCCAGTCCTTTAATCATCTTGGTTGCTCTTTTTTGAACCTTCTCCAGAGTTTCAATGTCTCTTTTGAAGTGTGGTGACCAGAACTGAATATAGTACTCCAGGTGTGGTCGGACCAGGACATAGTAGAATGGTATGCTGGTTTGTGATGACAACTACTGTACAGTATATAATAAATGTTCTTCAGAAGAGAAGAATTTAGGGGTAGTGATTTCTGACAGTATCAAAATGGGTGAGCAGTGTGGTCGGGCAGTAGGAAAAGCAAGTAGGATGCTTGGCTGCATAGCTAGAGGTATAACAAGCAGGAAGAGGGAGATTGTGATCCCCTTATATAGAGCACTGGTGAGACCACATTTGGAATACTGTGTTCAGTTCTGGAGACCTCACCTACAAAAAGATATTGACGGGCTACAAGAATGGTGGAAGGTCTTAAGCATAAAACGTATCAGGGAAGACTTAATGAACTCAATCTGTATAGTCTGGAGGACAGAAGGAAAAGGGGGGACATGATCGAAACATTTAAATATGCTAAAGGGTTAAATAAGGTTCAGGAGGGAAGTGTTTTTAATAGGAAAGTGAACACAAGAACAAGGGGACACAATCTGAAGTTAGTTGGGGGAAAGATCAAAAGCAACGTGAGGAAATATTATTTCACTGAAAGAGTAGTAGATCCTTGGAACAAACTTCCAGAAGACATGGTTGGTAAATCCACAGTAACTGAATTTAAACATGCCTGGGATAAACATATATCCATTGCAAGATAAAATACAGGAAATACTATAAGGGCAGACTAGACGGACCTTGAGGTCTTTTTCTGCCGTCTTCTATGTTTCTATGTTTCTATGTTTCAGCAATAAATGTGAATTCTTCTTCATTGAAAAAAAATAAGACATCCCCTGAAAATAAGACGTAGCACATTTTTGGGAGCAAAAATTAATATAATATGCTGTCTTATTTTCGGGGAAACAGGGTAGGTAATAACCAACACTTTAAATTACGTTCGGAGACCGACCGGTAGCCCATGCAGCTCAGATGCTAACTATCTTCGTAGCCTCCTCCTGGTTTTGAGTTTTTTCCATGCAAACTTGGAGAGACAAACCCGAGCAGCAAAACTACAGCCCCATCGCCTTTCCTTCTAGAAAGGCCAAAAAAACAGAGCTAGGTCTCCAGGCCATGAAGATCCACTTAGGTGGGCTGGATCTTCTGCCAAGCCAATCGCCCAGGGATCGGCCGGAAGAAGAGATTGGTTCCAGATTTTCCAATGTGCTAAAATCCTAAAACAGTCCCAGGGGTCAAAAGAGCTAAAGCCGCCTCGTTCATTCTTGGCCAACGGAAAGGGTTGAAACCCAACCCCTGATGGCGCATCAGCTGAGATGGAAATTGAATCAACAAGCCTGCAACAAACAACGCCTCTGTCGAAGTTCATTTAAATAGTTGAAGAGACTTTTAACTTCCGCTGTTTTCATGGGTCGTTTCTCTCTCTCGTACCCAGATGCTCATGTGAATCCACTTTAGGAAATATGTATGTGTCAGTGTTCCAATTAACCTCTGAGAAATAGTATTCCATAATACTTGGGACAGGTGGTATGTCTGGATAACCAAAAAAATATGTATACAAATACAGTATTTAAAATCTTGATTGCGAATACACACTCAAATGAAAATGGAGATAAAAAGCAAACTCTTGTCAAATGTAAATATAGTTGTTTTAATGAACCATTATACCACAGAAAAAATAGCGTTGAAACGAAAGGAAACACAGAGAAATAGATATTGATAATTTAAGGAGACTAACGTGTATTAGTAAGTAGGAATTGAAATGTTTGCAAATGAATAAGCTGCAAATAAAAAAAATATCCTGCTACATAGTAGGTATCCATTCTAAATTCTGATACCAAAGTTACTTAATGTATAAAGCAGTGTTTCCCAACCTTGGCAATTTGAAGATATCTGGACTTCAACTCCCAGAATTCCCCAGCCAGCATTCAGGGAATTCTGGGAGTTGAAGTCCAAATATCTTCAAGTTGCCAAGGTTGGGAAATACTGGTAGAAACATAGAAACATAGAAACATAGAAGTCTGACGGCAGAAAAAGACCTCATGGTCCATCTAGTCTGCCCTTATACTATTTTCTGTATTTTATCTTAGGATGGATATATGTTTATCCCAGGCATGTTTAAATTCAGTTACTGTGGATTTATCTACCATGTCTGCTGGAAGTTTGTTCCAAGGATCTACTACTCTTTCAGTCAAATAATATTTTCTCATGTTGCTTTTGATCTTTCCCCCAACTAACTTCAGATTGTGTCCCCTTGTTCTTGTGTTCACTTTCCTCTTAAAAACACTTCCCTCCTGGACCTTATTTAACCCTTTAATATATTTAAATGTTTCGATCATGTCCCCCCTTTTCCTTCTGTCCTCCAGACTATACAGATTGAGTTCATTAAGTCTTTCCTGATACGTTTTATGCTTAAGACCTTCCACCATTCTTGTAGCCCGTCTTTGGACCCGTTCAATTTTGTCAATATCTTTTTGTAGGTGAGGTCTCCAGAACTGAACACAGTACTCCAAATGTGGTCTCACCAGCGCTCTATATAAGGGGATCACAATCTCCCTCTTCCTGCTTGTTATACCTCTAGCTATGCAGCCAAGCATCCTACTTGCTTTCCCTACCGCCTGAGTGCACTGTTCACCCATTTTGAGACTGTCAGAAATCATTACCCCTAAATCCTTTTTTTTTGAAGTATTTGCTAACACAGAACTGCCAATACAATACTCAGATTGAGGATTCCTTTTCCCCAAGTGCATTATCTTACATTTGGAAACATTAAACTGCAGTTTCCATTGCTTTGACCATTTATCTAGTAAAGCTAAATCATTTACCATATTACAGAC
This sequence comes from Erythrolamprus reginae, assembly GCF_031021105.1. NCBI lineage: Eukaryota > Metazoa > Chordata > Lepidosauria > Squamata > Dipsadidae > Erythrolamprus > Erythrolamprus reginae. Next base: position 471,551 of record NW_027248484.1, on the reverse strand, counting down.
CCCTCCAGGAATACCAACCCTATTGCAAACTTTAGAGTCATCGGCAAATAGGCAAACCTTCCCTACCAAACGTTCCCCTATGTCACTCACAAATATGTTAAAAAGAATAGGACCCAGAACAGACCCTTGTGGCACACCGCTTGTAACCTGACTCTGCTCAGAATACTCGCCATTAACAATAACTCTCTGATGTCTACGCTTCAGCCAGCTGCAAATCCATTGAACTATCCAGGGATTAAGTCCAATCTTCACTAATTTATCTATCTATGGTATAAAGCATAATGCTTTATTTTTTCTTTTTTGTATGTATGTATCAATGTAAATAACCAATTAAAATATTTTAAAAAAAACATCTGAGAAATAAATCAGAGTTCAAACCTTGGCCTTCTTCCAAGTTCCAATTTATTAACAGAGCAACCAAGGGCTGCAAAATTATTTACTACCACACTGTGGGCGTGGCTTGTTTTATGGGTGTGGCTTGCCAGCCATGTGAGCAGGTGGGAATGAGTTGAAGATCACATGACCGGGGAGGGGCTTAAAAGTCATGTGACTGTGTTTTAGTCTCCAGTCCCCTAATCGTCTTTGTTGCTCTTCTCTGCACTCTTTCTAGAGTCTCAACATTCTTTTTTTCATCGTGGTGACCAAAACTGAATGCAGTATTCCAAGTGTGTCCTTACCAAGGCATTATATAGTGGTATTAACTTGGGGAGTGTTGAGGCCGTCCCTTGGAGACTATCCCAAGATCAATAATTTTGGAATGACATTAATGGAGCCACCGAATCGAGATGGCACAGAATGTTAGAAAATGGAGAAGGGACAGAAAACTCCACATTTTCCCAGCTATTCAAGCAAAAAAACAATTTAAAAACCCACCCTTCGCTCTTCCCCTTTTCCTCCAAGCCCAAATTAGTTGAAGCAAATGGACTTTTAATTATTCATTCGTCAAGGAGGGCCTATTAAGAAATCATAAGAGCAAATGTCTAGTGGCTTTAAAAATATCTGCCTCTCGCTGATGAAAGATTCGGAGGGAGAAGGACAGGTGAGGGGAGGGGGAGATTGCTACGAATTCCATTACAGAACTCAAATAATTTAGTAGGATGACATCTTTGTCCTGTCCATTAATAACAGGAAATCAACAGCTATCAGAAATTTGGGGTTGAGAAGGAAGTGGCAGCTTCAAGTGCGGGAGAGAGTCAGATCCAGGTGTTTTTTGAGAGGGCGGTGGTCTTTGAGGGGGTTGTCCCACCGATGTGACCTCCTTGAATGTCCGTGTGTCTTGTACTCTGAAAAATACGGTAGATGCGAGAACGTCTGAGCCACGATTTGATTCCGAAAAAGGGTTTGGAGCTGGGAATGGGAAGGAGAAAAAGGCACATTTTGCATGACAAATGCTAAGCCTTTTGTGATAAATGCCAACCTGTTGGCTATCTCCCAGCAGGACAATTTTCCTGGGGGTGACTCGGCGGCAACCTCAGTAGCCTTGGAGAAAAAAATGTTCCCCTTGCTTCCTAACATTCCTCCCACGGCAAATGGAGAAAGTGCATCTGATAACCACTGAAATCTCTCCGAATGAAAAATAAATCCAGGGAGAAGGACAGAAACGTTTCATTCACTCGCAATGATAAAAATATGTTTATTTTTGTTCCCCCTGAGCTAGAAAAAGTGGGCGTTAAGAACCGGTCTTCCCCTTTGAAGGCTGCAATACAATGGTGCCTCTACTTACGAACTCAATTTGTTCCGTGACCAGGTTCTTAAGTAGAAATGTTTGTAAGAAGAAGCAATTTTTCCCATAGGAATCAATGTAAAAGCAAATTGGAGAAAGCACAGGGAGGGTGGAGGCCCTGTTTCCTCCCAGGAGATTCCTAGAGAGGCCCCACGGAGGCTTCTTCCTGCCTTTTCCGGGCCTGTTTCCTCCCAGGAGGATTCCTAGAGAGGCCCCACGGAGGCTTCTCGACACCTTTTCCAGCCCTGCTTCCTCCAAGGAGATTCCTAGAGATGCCCCACGGAGGCTTCTTCCTGCCTTTTCCGGCCCTGTTTCCTCCCAGGAGATTCCTAGAGAGGCCCCACGGAGGCTTCTCCCTGCCTTTTATGGTTACACTTTCGGAGGCTCGGGGTTGTAAGTGGAAAATGGTTCTTGAGAAGAGGCAAAAAAATCTTGAACACCCGGTTCTTATCTAGAAAATTTCGTAAGTAGAGGCATTTGTAGGTAGAGGTTCCACTGTATTTTAGATCCACATCTCTCTCCCTCAGCGGGTTTAAGAAGGGTGGACTCCAACTCCTAGAATTCTCCAGCCGGCCATGCTTAAGATACTTAAGAAGTACATTTCAGCAGGACGTTCCTAACAGCTGTTTGCAATGGATCAGCCTGTCTTGAGATGTGATAGACGGTTTTCTTTGGGAGATGTGGAAACATGGGTTGGACAGCCATCTGTCAAGGATGCTCTTACACTGAACAAGAGCCTGTAGCCTCTCCTGACCCAACCCTTAGAGTTGTTATTGTTAGTTGCAAAATAGTGTCCGACCCATCACGACCCCATGGACAATGTCCCTTCAGGCCATCTTGTCCTCTTCCATCCTCTGGAGTCCATTTAAACTCACACTGACTGCTTCAGTGACTCCATCTGGGCATATATATATATATATATATATATATATATATATATATATATATATATATATATATATATATATATATATATTTCTCTCTCTCTCTCTCTTTCTTTCCTTCCTTCTTTCTTTCTTTCTTCTTTCTTTCTTCTTTCTTCTTTCTTTCTTCTTCCTTCCTTTCTTCGCGGTTCATCTATTGCAGATTCGCTACTTCGCGGATTTTCAAAAAGGAGCTTAAATCCATTAAATCCATTGAAAATTTTAAATCCATTCAAAATTCATAAAATTCTTCTACAGTCCTACTGTACTCTATTAAAGAAACTGGTAGGATATCTCATGTAGTTCCAGCTGAGAAACATTATAGAATGACTGTTTAATGCAAAGGGTGGGTTTTAAAAGTCCAAATACTCGTTAAATACATAAAAATATATATTTCCTCTACTTCAGGGAAATTCATTTTTCACGGGTGGTCTTGGAACGCATCCCCTGCGAAAAATGAGGGATTACTGTATACAAATCAGTGGAACAGCCTGCCACCAGAAGTTGTGAATGTCCCAACACTGGACGTTTTTAAGCAGATGTTGGATAACCCTCTGTCTGAAGTGGTGCAGGGTTTCCTGCCTAAGCAGGGGTTGGACTAGAAGACCTCTAAGGTCCCTTTGAACTCTGTTGTTATTATTATTATTATTTGCCTGGAATTGAGAGGGCCAGATGCCACGATTTTAGTTTTCTTCTTTTTTTTATTACTTTTTTAATTTTTGATTTTATTTTACAAATGTGACATACAAGACAAAGGGAAAAAACATGTACATAAAAACATATATATACAACATTTGGGAAATGAAAGTTTCCCACTATTTTTTTTTTAAATATTTGATCAGAGAATTACACTTCTTTTACATAATATTAATTTTTGAATTCTTTTATTTGACGTGTTGCTTTGCATAAATTTTTATTTATTTCTTTTAGCCAATCATAAAATTTTGCCCATGTTTTATAGTAATTTGATTCTTTTTTTCCCTCTAATCTTTTGGATAGCCTGTCCATCTCCGGACAGTCTAGTATTTTTAAAATTATTATGTTTTTTTTCGGTATTTTATCTGTTTTCCACTGTTGGGCATATACTATTCTGGCAGCTGTTAGTATATGTATAACTAGGTATCTTACTTCTTTTTCTATTTTTTTATTAAAAATACCCAATAAATATAATTCTGGTTTTTTCCCGATTTCTTCATTTGCTATTTCTTTTAACCAATTTGTTATCTTATTCCAAAACTTTTTTGCCTGTGTGCATGTCCACCATTGGTGGTAGAACGTGCCTCTTTCTTTTTTACACTTCCAACATATTGGAGAGGTTTTAGATTTTAGTTTTCTTATTAATGCTGCACTTCAAGCCAACTTTTACACACTCCTCCTTCGCCCGCATCAAGAGGCCCTTGAATTCCTCTTCACTCTCTGCCATTAGAGTACCGAGAGACGATTTTGGGAAGGTTGCCTTCACGATATGAAGTTGCTGCTGGTAATGATAGCGAGGAGGGCAGCTCCTTTAAAAGCCTCTTTGCTTTGTTCGGCAAATTTGATTGACATCTCTGTAGGCAGCTCAGAGTCATCCCTAACAATGGGTATCAGTTACAGGGGTGACTCAGAATCACGTGTGGAATCTAACAATCTTTTCTTGCCCAGAGAATAAGAGTTCTGGAAAGTGTGAAAAGAGTGTATAAGATGCAGCTTTTTCCTCCGTAAAAGAGGCTGATAATTTGGGTGTGTCTTACACTCTAAATGTAGCTTTTTTTCTGCCCTAACTAGCTGCTAATAATCTTCACAGATCTTACTTTGCAGGCTACTTCATTGTTTCTCTCTGCAAAGAATGTTTTCCAAGCCCCAAGTCTTTGCAGGGTATTTTTTAATTGCTCTAACTTGCTCTGAGTAAGTTTCTTTCCAGCCCTAACCAGGGGCTAATAATATTCTCAGCTCTTGTCAGCTTGCAAGCTCTTCCATTGTTACTCTCTGCAAAGAATGTTTTCCAAGCCCTAAGTTTTTTTTTCATTGCTCTAACTTGCTCTGAGTACGGTAAGTTTCTTTCCAGCCCTAACCAGGGGCTAATAATATTCTCAGCTCTTGTCAGCTTGCAAGCTCTTCCATTGTTACTCTCTGCAAAGAATGTTTTCCAAGCCCTAAGCCTTTGCAGAGTTTTTTTCATTGCTCTAACTTGCTCTGAATAAGTTTATTTCCAGCCCTAACCAGGTGCTAACAATGTTCTCAGCTCTTGTCAACTTGCAAGCTCTTCCATTGTTACTCTCTGCAAAGAATGTTTTCCAAGCCCTAAGTTTTTGCAGGGTTTTTTTTCATTGCTCTAACTTGCTCTGAGTAAGTTTCTTTCCAGCCCTAACCAGGTGGTAACTCAAACAGTGTGGTAGTGGCTTATTTTGTGGATGTGGCTTGCCGGCCATGTAACTAGGTGGGCGTGGCTTGACGATCATGTGATGGGGTGCTTTAAAGGTCATGTGACTGGCTTAAAGGTGGCCAATTTGACGTCACTCGTGTCAAGGGTTTGGGTTAGGGTGCTTGGTACTCTCTGAACTTAGATGTTCTCTTGAAGGTGTTTGATGATGACCCAATAGGGGAATGCCATCAATGGTAGAAGGCAGCCGGGTTTGGGAGGAGAAGGAGGAGGAGGAGGGAGGCAGGCAGGAAGGAAGGAAGGACGGAAAGAAGGAAGGAAGGAAGAAGGGGAGGGAGGGATGGAGGAGGGAGGGGAAAGGTGGAGGTGGAGGAGGAGAAGGAGGAGGAGGAGAAGAAGAAAGAGAAGAGAAACAGAAAGGGAGAAAGAGAAAGGAGAGAGAAAGGAGGATGAAAAAAGAGGAGGAGGAGTGGAGAGAAAGAGAGAGAGGGAGGGAGCAATGATTAGAGATTAAAATAGCTCTCGCCCTGGCTGCAACTGAATATGAAGCTCCTGGAAGGGCATAACAGATGTTTAAAACAGATTGAAATGTCACAGTAGGCATGGAGGGTGGAACAAAATGTTATCAGATCCTTCTCACTCTTCTAATCAGCCTGTTCCTTTTGCCCAGCTCCCTGGGCGATAGGGGTGGCACTGAAGGATGGTCCAGAGTTGAGAAGAAATCCCAAAGGGGAGCCCCTGGCAGAGAGAAGTGGGGGGGGGAGGAGGAGGAGGAAGAGACTACGGGGTCCTAGATGGAGAGAGAGATAGGTAGGTAGGTAGGTAGGTAGGAAGGAAGGAAGGTAGACAGACAGACAGACAGACAGATAGATGATGAGAGAGAGATGATAGGAATGAAGGGAGAAAGGGAGGGAGGAGGATGTATATAGACAGATAGAGAGAGAGAAAGAGAGAGAGACAGAAAGAAAGAAAGAAAGAAAGAAAGAAAGACAGGAAGGTTGGAGGGAGGGAAGGAAGGAGCCATCAGCCCTTTCTAAAAGTGGCCAGTTTGGAGTTACGTCACTTCCCGTTAGGAATTCACTGTATGTATGTGAAATATATACAGTGATGGGCTACCATATATATATATAGTCTTGGTATATTCGGGTTTCTTTCTGTGTATGTTTCAGAGATTTCTGGCGACATTTCGACGAGGTTCCACTCGTCATATTGAGGCTGGTACTTCTGTCCTTGTTTTAGGGCAAACTAGAACAATGACAGAAGCACCAGCCTCAAGATGGCGACTGGGACCTCGTCGAAACGTTGCCAGAAATCTCTGAAACCTACACAGGAAGAAACCTGAATATACCAAGACCTTTATATATATATGAAGGTATATATATACAGAAACAGAGAGAAAGAGCTGAAGGAAGGAAGGAAGGCAGAAAGGAAGGAAGGCAGGAAGGAAGGAAGGAAGGCAGAAAGGAAGGAAGGCAGAAAGGAAGGAAGGAAGGCAGAAGGGAAGGAAGGAAGGCAGAAAGGAAGGAAGGAAGGAAGGCAGGAAGGAAGGAAGGAAGGCAGAATGGAAGGAAGGAAGGCAGAAAGGAAGGAAGGAAGGCAGAAAGGAAGGAAGGCAGAAAGGAAGGAAGGAAGGCAGAAGGGAAGGAAGGAAGGCAGAAAGGAAGGAAGGAAGGCAGGAAGGAAGGAAGGAAGGAAGGCAGGCAGGCAGGAAGGCAGGAAGGAAGGAAGGAAGGAAGGAAGGAAGGAAGGAAAGAAAGAGCCATCAGCCCTTTATAAAAGTGGCCGATCTGGAGTTATGTCCCTTCCCGTTAGGAATTCCTATGCGCTCTAGCAAGGTGGATGACCAAAAGGGAAAGGCAGACTCGACAATGGGGCATTGTTGCTGGCAGGATGGCCATGAAAGAACTCAGAGCGATTTGAGCTTCATCTTCCTGCTTCGAAATGCCACGACAAATCACAGCCTACCCTCTAATGGCATCTAGACCAGGGACCTCCGAGAGCCCCCACTATTGTCCTGACTTTGAGCTCGTTATTGTCCTGTCTTTGAGCTTGACTTCATCCATTCTGTGCCTGATCCAGAGAGAGAGAGAGAGGCCTTTTCTTCAGGCTTGCTAACTTGCCCCGAGGATCTGATGTCATGAAAAAAGCAAAGGCTGCCAGCAGATGGAACAGAATTGCATTCAACCCCTGGATTGGTTTTGTTTTTTATTTTATTTTATTTAGCAAATAAAGTTATTTCTCTCCCCTCCCCCCCGACACACACACACCCCACGGAAATAGATGCTGCTAAACATAGCCACTCAGAAGTGGAGCCCACCTGAAAATATCTATATTTTCAAGCAACGGAGGATGGTTCTTCTGAAAGGAAGATGAATTAATGTAAAATTATGCCTCCAGCCAGCTTCAAGAGAGGGAGGGGGGAAATAGACAGCCCTCCTTCATACAGAGAAAAAGAGAGAGAAAATCCTGCAAAAATCCTTCTCCGGGTCCCGTCAACCAAACAATGTCGTTTGGCGGGACCCAGAGGAAGAGCCTTCTCTGTGGCGGCCCCGACCCTCTGGAACCAACTCCCCCCAGAGATTAGAATTGCCCCCACCCTCCTTGCCTTTCGTAAGCTGCTTAAAACCCACCTCTGCCACCAGGCATGGGGGAACTAAGATACACTTTCCCCCTAGGCCTTCACAATTTTATGTATGGTATGTCTGTATGTATGATTGGTTTTTATATAATGGGGTTTTTAACTGTTTTTTAGTATTGGATTTTGTTGTACTGTTTTACTGCTGTTGTTAGCCACCCCAAGTCTGCGGAGAGGGGCGCCATACAAATCCAATTTATAATAATAATAATAATAATAATAATAATAATAATAATAATAATAATAAAGGACCAGCTTTGCAAAATGAAGCCCGTTCCTCATTTCCAGACACTCTGGGGACAATGGATTTCAAAAGATCTCTTTGATCGGGCAGGAAACGTTTCTTCGGCCTCTTGACCTCCCCGAGAACTGAGATTCTTACGTAGAATAGGTGACATTTCAGGGAGAAAGAGAAAGATTTGCAGTTAAGCCACTGTTGTTCCTGCTTCTGCTGCAGGACCTCTGACCCCATATGGATAGGAGTTGAAATTTATTTATTTTATTTTTATTTTTTATGCAGCCCTTCTCCTTAGACTCAGGGCAGCTTACAACATGTTAGCAATAGGACTTTTTAACATAGCCAGCATGTTAAACAATGTCGTTTGGCGGGACCCAGGGAAAGAGCCTTCTCTGTGGCGGCCCCGACTCTCTGGAACCAACTCCCCCCGGAGATTAGAACTGGCCCCACCCTCCTTGCCTTTCGTAAACTCCTTAAAACCCACCTTTGCCGCCAGGCATGGGGGAATTGAGATATCACCCCCGGGCCTATACAATTTAGGTATGGTATGTTTGTGTGTATGTCTGCTTAATAACGGGTTTTTTAAAAATGTTTTTAAATTATTAGATTGGTCATGAACTGTTTTATTGCTGTTGTGAGCCGCCCCAAGTCTACGGAGAGGGGCGGCATACAAATCTAATAAATAAATATTGCTCCCACAATCCGGGTCCTCATTTTACCCACCTCGGAAGGATGGAAGGCTGAGTCAACCTTGAGCCGGTGATGAGATTTGAACCACCTATCCACATATCTTAATGATAACACGGCTGGGAAATGCTACATTAAGATGTCCACTTTAGAACCAATTGGCAATCTAAGCTTGTGTATACTTTGGATGGATGGGTGGGATCCCTCCTTGTTTAGTTTCCACCCATTGCTTCTTGTTCGACCCTCGGGTGCTTTGGAGAATAGGTTGACCCCCTCTTCTCAGGGATTGCCACAAAGAAGAGAGGGTCAACCGATTCTCCAAAGGACCGGAGGGTAGAACAGGAAGCAACGGGTGGAAACTAAACAAGGAAAGAAGCAACTTAGAACTAAGGAGAAAATTCCTGACAGTCAGTGATCAGTGGAACAGCTTGCCACTAGACGTTGTGAATGCCCCAACACTGTCTGTCTGTCTGAAGTAGTGTAGGGTTTCCTGCCTAGGCAGGGGGTTGGACTAGAAGACCTCCAAGATCCCTACGCTTCTTCTTCTTGTTGTTGTTGTTGTTCTTATTATTATTATTATTATTATTATTATTATTATTATTACTTTCCCAAATAATGTAAATATGAAAAGGAACATGAGTATCACTGATGGGCTCCTATGGGTAAGGTAAGGTACACAGAACCGATAGAAAAATTTTGAATATTTTTCTTTTGTTTCCCCTTCTGGGCTCTGGGTATTGTAGAAGAGCTGTGCGCACACACTTTTGTGTGTCTGTGCGTACATACACATACAGTTTATATAGTAGATGATGTAAATCTCCTCCCACTTATGACTATAACCTTGTTTCCTGTATCTCTACAATTTATATTGTTTTATTTCTTTCGTAGTATGATTTGATTGCTTATTTAGTATCCTATGACTAAGTGTTTTAACTTATGATTCTTGGTGAATGTATTTTTATGTACACTGAAAACATATGAACCAAAGACAAATTCCTTGTGTTTTCCAATCACGCTTGGCCAATAAAGAATTCTATTCTATTCTATTCTCTTCTATTCTATTCTACTCTTTTTTTTCTTTTTTTTTTCTTTGTCCAATATACAATACATATGGAATGAAATAGACATTAAGTAGTATATATAGGGATAGTAAGTAAAAAAGAAGAGGAGTGGATGAGAGGGAGAGAATATATAGGATATATGAGAAAAGGAAAGGTAATTGGAAAGGGGACGAAAGGCACACCAGTGCACTTATGTACGCCCCTTACTGGCCTCTTAGGAACCTGGAGAGGTCAATCGTGGATAGTCTAAGGGAGAAATGTTGGGGGTTGGGAGTAGACACTATAGAGTCCGGTAATGATTTCCAGGCGTCGACGACTCGATTGTTAAAGTCATATTTTTTACAGTCAAGTTTGGAGCGGTTAATATTAAGTTTGAATCTGTTGCGTGCTCTTATGTTGTTGCGGTTGAAGGTGAAGTAGTCGTTGACCGGAAGAACATTGCAGCATATGATCTTGTGGGCAATACTTAAATCGTGTTCTACTCCACTCTACTCTACTCTACTCTACTCTACTCTACTCTACTCTACTCTATTCCATTGCTAATTCTATTCCGTTCTATTCTGTTCTGTTCTATTCTATTCCAATCCAATCTTAAAGTCCTATTTATTGGGCAGACTCTAACTCTCCAGTGGTTAAAACTACACTTCCCAGCATCCCTAGCAGCCAGCTAGGCTGTTGGGCATCGTAATTCGGTAAAACTCCAAATGTGTAGGTTCTTAACCTTTGTACTGTACTAACAGCTTCTGATCAGCGTTTTTTCTTTTAAAGATATGGATGCTTGATCCTTCATCCATTAGGACAATTATTTCCGAATATAAGATAGCTCTACTAAACAAGACTGCCACCTACTGGGCTGTTCTGAAATGGCTGCTTGTGAAATTACAACTACAGTACTGTACTGTGGTTCTTGATTTATGACCCATACTGGGACTGGAACATTCAAACATCCATGATTAAGTTGCACCTAATTTTATGACTTTTTTGCCACAGTTGTTATTGGGGACCGCTGCAGTTGTTAAATAAATCCCCCCATTGACTTTACTGATCAAGGGCTGCCTGGGAAAGTAGATGATGATAGAATAGAATAGAATTGAATAGAATTTTTATTGGCCAAGTGTGGTTGGACACACAAGCGATTTGTCTTGATGCGTATGCTCTCAGCGTACATAAAATAAAATACACATTTGTCAAGAATCATGTGGTACAACACTTAATGACTGTCATAGGGGTCAAATAAGCAATGAAGAAGCAATATTAATAAAAATCTTAGGATATAAGCAACAAGTTACAGCCATACAGTCAACATGGGAGGAAATGAGTGAAAGGAATGATGAGAAAAACTAGTAGAATAGAAGTGCAGATTTAGTAGAAAGTCTGACAGTGTTGAGGGAATTATTTGTTTAGTAGAGTGATGGCGTTCGGGGAAAAAACTGTTCTTGTGTCTAGTTGTCTTGGTGTGCAGTGCTCTGTAGCGACGTTTTGAGGGTAGGAGTTGAAACAATTTGTGTCCAGGATGCGAGGGGTCAGTAAATATTTTTCCCGCCCTCTTTTTGACTCGTGCAGTATACAGGTCCTCAACGGAAGGCAGGTTGGCAGCAATTGTTTTTCGATGATTATTGTTGTTGTTGTTGTTGTTATTATTATTATTATTATATTACTATTATTACTCAGGAAGCTCAAACTGCCCACAGAGCTGCTGATCCAGTTCTACAGAGGAATCACTGAGTCTGTCATCTGCACCTCTATCACTGTCTGGTTTGGTTCTGCAACCCAACAAAACCGACACAGACGTCAGAGGAGAATCAGAACTGCAGAATAAAACAGTGCCTGCCAACCTGCCTTCCATTGAGGACCTGTAGACTGCACGAGTCAAAAAGAGGGCAGTGAAAATATTTACTGACCCCTCGCATCCTGGATGCCGCCCCGAGTCCACGGAAAGAGGCGGCATACAAATCTCATTAATAATAATAATAATAATAATAATAATAATAATAATAATAATAATAATAATAATAATAAACTGTTTCAACTCCTACCTTCAAAACGTCGCTACAGAACACTGCACACCAAGACAACTAGACACAAGGACAGTTTTTTCCCAAACACCATCACTCTGCTAAACAAATAATTCCCTCAACACTGTCAAACTTTTTACTAAGTCTGCACTTCTATTTCTACTAGTTTTTTCTCATCATTCCTATCACCCATTTCCTCCCACTTAGGACTGTATGACTGTAACTTGTTGCTTGTATCCTAAGTTTTTTTTAATTAATATTGATTGTTTCTTCATTGCTTATTTGATCCCTATGACAAGCCTTAAGTGTTGTACCACATGATTCTTGACAAATCTACATTTTTGAAGGTAGAAGTTGAAACAGTTTATGTCCAGGATGTGAGGGACAGTAAATATTTTCAGTAAATATAGAATAGAATAGAATTCTTTATTGACCAAGTGTGATTGGACACACAAGGAATTTGTCTTTGGTACAGATGCACTCACTGTACATAAATATGAACCCATGCGGACAAAACTCTTAGATCTCCTCCACCAATTTTAAAAGCGGGGAAGGAGAAACGTCACGCTTGGAGCTGTCTGGCAGAGGAAGAGAATGCGAACGCTATTGTAAGGCTCTTAAATCAAAGTATTATTATTATTTTAAAAAAAATAATCTTTATTAATTTTGGCCTTTTCCAGGTCCCATCGACTAAACAGTGTTGTCTGGCAGGCCCCAGGGGAAGAGCCTTCTCTGTGGCGGCCCCGGCCCTCTGGAATCAACTCCCCCCAGAGATCAGAATTGCCCCCATCCTCCTTGTCTTTCGTAAATTGCTTAAGACCCACCTGTATCGCCAGGCATGGGGGAACTGAGATACCTCCCCCAGGCTTATATAGTTTTATGTATGATATGCTTGTGTTGTATGGTTTTAAATGACAGGTTTTTAGATGCTTTTTAAAAAATATTAATTTGTTACATTGTCATATTGTTATTATTGTTGTTGTGAGCCGCCCCGAGTCTGCAGAGGGGCGGCATACAAATCTAATATTTATTATTGTTGTTGTTGTTATTGTTATTATTGTTGTTATAAAAAGACAAACAATAAAATCAACAAACAGATAAATATGTATAACATTATACAAACACACACACACACACACACACACACACATATATATATATATATACTATATATATATATATATATATATATATATATATATATATATATATATATATATATATATATATATATATATGAATGACTGTACAGAAAACATTCAACATACACTCAACCATCTAAAGTGGTTGAAATGCAAGAGGCTATTAAATTAATGCTAGTAAAAAGTGAACGGAAGCGGTAGCCTTTGGAACCATCCTCGCCACGCCCTCCCCGGCTGCGGAAGGCCCGCCCCTCGCTTAGCTCCGCCCAGGAGGCCGCTGAAGACAAGAGCGACCTTCTTCCTAGCGCGCCTCTCGCGCCTGCGCGTTCTACCTCTTTCCCGGCAACCTTTGCGGGCGGATCCCTTGAGCAGCCGCAAGATGGCGGAGGCACCCGGTGAGTCTTTCTCCGGGGCGGGAGAAGCCAAGGTGACCCCCGGTTTCTGGAGCCCTGAAAGTCGCCTATGGCCTCCTAGATAAACCGGGGGAGGCAACCTGGACGACGGTTTTTTTGGGGGGGTTGGACGGGTTGGGATATTAGTACCCGTGAGCCCCGCCGGCTGGGACTGATGGGCTTTGGAATCCAGGGGGAAGCTTTATTTCCATATCCCAAGTTCTATGCTGTTTTATAAATGCAGGAAAAGTGTGTGGGTGTGGGTGTGTATGTATGTACACTATATATATGTGTGTGGGGGGGTTATGTGTGTGTGTATTATATATGTATACACACACACACACATATATATGATATATATATCAAATTCAGCAAAAAAACATGTGAAATATATATATATACACACACACAAATATATATGTATATATATATATGTGTGTGTGTATGTGTGTGTATATATATATTTGTTTTCTTAGATTTTCACGGGTATATGTATGTAGATTGTTTTGAGTTCGGGTTTTGCCCCGTGTAATATTTTGAGTGTCTATGCGACGTTTCGGTGAAATCACATTCACCATCATCAGGCTGAAGTTTTAAGCTTCGTGCTGTTGTAAATATGGATGTAAATATTTACAACAGCACGAAGCTTAAAACTTCAGCCTGATGATGGTGAATGTGATTTCACCGAAACGTCGCATAGACACTCAAAATATTACACGGGGCAAAACCCGAACTCAAAACAATCTACATACATATAAATATTAATATGTATGTATATAAGGCAGAGGCCCCACGATCAAATCCCAGTAAGGGTATGGCTAGCTGATGATAGATAATTAATAGATAATTCTTTAAATGCTGCATTCTTTCCCAACATGTTTTGCTGTCCTTTTTTTAAAAGTACCTATTAAAAATTTGAGGCTCCTCGATGTGAAACTGGGTCAGTTGCCCACCTGGTTGTCATCACTCAATTACACCCCGAGAGCATTTCTGGAATCGTGCAAAAGAGGTTAGTATTTGGGGGGGGGGGGGGTCTTATGAGGTGTGGGGGGGGGAGAGCAATATTCCTTAGGTATTTACAAGATGCATATTGGAATTTCCATGAAAGCAGCATTTCAGAATTGCGTTATTTACATTTGCATCCATAATACTGTGGCTAGAATATATGCAGTTAGTCGAGACTACTAAGTTCATGGAAGTATTGTAGCTTGTCAATAAAAACGATAGGGAAAGATGGGAATTGTCTGCAGGTATTGATCAAAATATTTGAAATTTAGGTTGAGCTGCAAACCTGCTTCAACTTGGGGTGGTTTTTTTTCATAACTCTGGATTTGAACTTCTCTTCTATATTCTAAATTGGTATTTGAATGTGGCCTGTACATTCGATCAGTTATTTGCGGTTGAATGGTTGAGAAAGATTTAAGTCATAAAACTTTCTGGTTATTGGTAAAAAAAAAAAAATTAAGTTGTCAAGTTACAGCCCCAGACACTTGGCAAAGAATTCCACTTAGCTTGTTGAATTTGGAAAGATTCACTACCTGGGTAAAAATGTTCCCCTAATTATGGCTTCAGGCTGGCTTTTTTTGTCCATTAGACAGTTCTTGACTTACAAATTACAATTGAGCCCAACATTTCTGTTACGTGAGAGTTTTGCCCCATTTTATGACCTTTTCTTGCCACCGTAGCCAAGTGAATCACTGGAGTTAAGTTAGTGGCAAGAAGCAGGGTGCACGAAAGGGTAATTGAAGGGCAGACTGCCAATGTTGGAGCACCACAACATAGAAACATAGAAGATTGACGGCAGAAAAAGACCTCATGGTCCATCTAGTCTGCCCTTATACTATTTCCTGTATTTTATTTTAGAATTGATATGTTTATCCCAGGCATGTTTAAATTCAGTTCCTGTGGATTTACCAACCACGTCTGCAGGAAGTTTGTTCCAAGCATCTACTACTTTCATTCAAATAATATTTTCTCACGTTGCTTCTGATCTTTCCCCCAACTAACTTAAGATTGTGCCCCCTTGTTCTTGTGTTCACTTTCGTATTAAAAACACTTCCCTTCTGAACCTTATTTAACCCTTTCACGTATTGAAATGTTTCGATCCTGTCCCCCCTTATTCTTCTGTCCTCCAGACTATACAGATTGAGCTCATGAAGTCTTTCCTGATCGGTTTTATGCTTCAGACCTTCCACCATTTTTGTAGCCTGTCTTTGGACCCCTTCAATTTTATCAATATCTTAGTGGCAAGTTAAATGGACCTGGCTTCCCCATCGGATTTGCTTGCCAGGCCATAAATGGGGATCACATGACCCCAGGAGCATGCAATCATCATAAACATGAACCGGTTACCAAGCTTCATTTTGATCACATGACCAGATGTTACAATGGTTATGTGAAAAATGGTCGTAAATCACTTTTTCAGTCCTGTTGTAATTCTGAACGGTCACTGAACCAACTGTTGTAAGTCAGGACTGCCTCTATTTTCATTGCCACCAGATGTTTATCTTCTTCCTCTTCTCTCCCCCCCTAAAAAGTTTTTATTATGAATGACCTCTGCCCATTACTCTGACTTCTAAGGTGGGTTTCCACTTTGATTAGGTCACAACAGGTTCTACGCAAAATACTGGGAACCGAAGAGATGTGGAATCGCCGGTCCTGGCATATTAGTAACCGCCTATGTGGTTTTCAGCTACTACTTAGTGTACGATAACCTCAGTAAGTACTTTAAAAAAAAAAAAATTACACTACGTTCACGCAATGTGCCAAGATTCTGTAACGGGTTGACGTTTTGGGGCTGTGTTCAAGGCCTCCCTGTCACATCTGGTTAGCGCAGAACCAACTTACCCTGTGCAAAACCAGCTTTAAGTTCTGGTTCCTGCAAGTGGACAGGGGTGAGAGATTTATGGGACACAAAACTTGAAAAACTGCTTCAGATAAAATAGCCCAAACTTGCAGCCCTGCATGGGAGAGTTAAGCCACATTAAATTATGGTTTTACTGTTGAATGGATGCGAGGTGCTGTGGCAGCCTAAGACATGGTTCTTGTTGAGCATTGCATGAGTTTTTGAGGTTGGTAGACATTGATCCAGAGGAATTTGTTTACCATATTTTGCGGAGTATAAGACGCACCTCAGTTTTGGGGAAGGAAAATAGGGGGGGAAATAATCTGCCTACTAGGTATTCACCTGGCTAGTCTTTAGTCTGGTCAGCTTCAGCACATTAATTTGCTGGTTTTGAGCCTATGTGCTTGCTTTTTATCCCCTGGTTAGGGATAAAAAATAGTTTCTAAAACATTTTTCCCTCTTCAGAGAGAAACAATGAGAAAATCGGGCTAAGCAACAACACTTGGTTAGCAAAGCACAGAACTTCATTCATTAGCACTCTATTAGGGCTGAAAATCTTAGTAAAAGATTACATTCGAAGTATAAGACACACCGGAAATGAGAAGGAAAATATTACATAAGTGGTATTTTACTCCCGTTCAACTCGCACACTTTCAGCAGAAGGTCAGGGGGAATTGTTGGCATGGGTGTCAAGACAAAGGAGTGTTTATGCATATGTTTTGGGAATGCCCGATAGTGCAGGAATTTTGGCAAAAAGTGAAAGAGGATATCAATAGAATGCTAAACATACAATGGACAATCACTAAGGAAATGGCAGCACTAGTTAAAAGCAATGCGATGGGAGAATTTAGAGAAATAAAAAAAGCAGCAATAGAAAGCGCTCAGGCAGTAATAGTCTTTGGTTGGAAGGATGCGACAAAATGGACAATGCAAAATTGGTATAGGTACATGGTGGACCATATTCAATTTGAAATTATGGATAAAAGGATAAATTTGGATAATGAAACTGAATTGAGACAACTGATGGGACAAGGTAAGACGATATATGATGAGCAGAATCCGAGACCAAGCTACAAGAAATAAATTGGAATCACTCTATAATATGTAAATAGATATAATGCTCTTGGGTCAAGTGGATTATATAAGAAACACCCCCGATTTGGTGGTGGGGAATGTGTGTGTGTCTGGGTGGGGGGCACATTTCACTATGCACTGTTTTATGTTGTGTGTAATATAAATTTGTTAAAAATCAATAAAAAAAATTTTTTTTAAAGTATAAGACACCCAAATTTTCAGCCTCTTTTAAGGTGCATCTTTTAATCCAAAAAATATGGTAGTGCTGTCCACTATAATTAAAACTCATTGGCCAAAATCAGTTTCTAGGACTTGTGCGCTTTGCTTCCCCCCCGACTTCAGACCAGCCTTGTAAATGTAATAGAAGAGGTTGCACGTAAGGCTTTCTCTGTGGTTGTACAGGTAGTCCTTGACCTATAGCCACAATCCAGGCCAAAATTTCTGTACTTGACGGAGACATTTGTTAAGTGAGTTTTGCTCCATTTTACAACTTTTCTCGCCCTTTATTAAATGAATCACTGTGGTTGTTAAATTAGCAACTCGATTGCTATGTCAGTATGGCTTCGCCCCTCGGCTTGTCAGAAGGTCGCAAAAGGGGATCGCATTTCCCTGCAACTATGAGTCAGTGGACAAGCGTCTGAATTTTGATCGCGTGGCCACTGGGATGCTGCAACGGCCATGGGTCACTTTCCAGTGTCACTCTAACTGAATGGTCAATAAATAAACTGTTATAAGTCAAGGACTACCAGGGTCCCGTTGATTAAACAATGTCGTCTGGCGGGCCCCAGGGGAAGATCCTTCTCTATGGCAGCCCCAGCCCTCTGGAATCAACTCCCCCCAGAGATCAGAACTGCCCCCACCCTCCTTGTCCTTCGTAAATTGCTTAAGACCCACTTATATCGCCATGCATTGGGGAATTGAGACATCTCCCCCAGGCTTATATAGTTTTATGTATGGTATGCTTGTGTTGCATGGTTTTTAAATGTTGGATTTTTAATGTGTTTTCTTTTAAACATTAGATTTGTCACATTGTACATTGTTTTATTATTGTTGTGAGCCGCCCCCAGTCTGCGGAGAGGGGCGGCATACAAATGTAATAAATTATTATTATTATAAAGTACCTTCTGCCCGGTACTCGGTAAAATATATTTTCCCAGAAATCTGGTAACTGCAAACGAGAACAGGAATTGGTAATACAGTAGTACCTCTAGATACGAGCTGCTCCACATGTGAGTATTTCAAGTTACGAGCCACGACGGGAGCGAAATTTCTGTTCCAGGCCCGAGCTCAAATTCGGGATACGAGCCGAACTTCCACTAGGTGGCGCAAGAATCCTTGCTTCTGGTTATCTCCGCAGGGAAAAACAAAGTCTAAAGCCATTTGTTCCAGATACGAGCTGATCGACATACGAGTTCCGTTCTGGAACGAATTAAACTCGTATCCAGAGGTACTACTGTATAAGGTTGTCCTCAATTTTACTTCCATCTTTTTTTCCCAACTCAGCGGATTAGCAGGAATATTTAGCATTCAATTATGATATCTTATTCATAAATTTTACTGGCCATGTGTACAAATGTTTTAAATAAAAGCTAGTTTCTGTTTAAGGGTTTTAAAGAAAACTGCAATCTAACCAAAACTGGTTCTGATTATTTAGAGGAAGAACGCATGAGAAAATACCACTAAGATTCCACCAACAAGAAATCAAGTTTCTCTTGCTGTGACCAGTCAACCACAGGAAACGTGACTTCTGCTATTTTTCCGTCAAACTATCAAATGTATGCTGAGACCAATAATAAAATAATTCAACCTGTGTCTGGTAGAACTTATTTCAAACAAGAAATAAGACAAATGAGATTAAAAAAAGACCTTTCTTTAAAATTATATATAGAAAAGACCTTAAAATTATAAAAAGTACAGTGATACCTCGTCTTACAAACGCCTCGTCATACAAACTTTTCGAGATACAAACCCGGGGTTTAAGATTTTTTTGCCTCTTCTTACAAACTATTTTCACCTTACAAACCCACCACCGCCACTGGGATGCCCCACCTCCGGACTTCCGTTGCCAGCCATGTACCCGTTTTTGCACTGCTGGGATTCCCGAGGCTCCCCTCCATGGGAAACCCCACCTCCGGACTTCCGTGTTTTTGTGATGCTGCAGGGGAATCCCAGCAGTGCAAAAACGTGTGCTTCGCTGACAACGGAAGTCAGAGGTGGGGCTTCCCAGAGAGGAGCCTCAGTGAAATCTCAGCATCGCAAAAACACAGAGGTCCGGAGGTTGGGTTTCAAGGACTTCGGTGTTTTTGCGATGCTGCAATTTCACTGACGCTCCCTTCACTGGGAAACCCCACCTCCAGACTTCCGTAGCCAGCGAAGCGCTTGTTTTTGCGATGCTGGGATTCCCCTACAGTATTGCAAAAACACAGAAGTCCGGAGGTGGGGTTTCCCATGGAGGGGAGCCTCAGGGGAATCCCAGCAGCACAAAAACGGGCACTTCGGCTGGTAAAAAGGGTGAATTTTGGGCTTGCACACATTAATCGCTTTTCCATTGATTCCTATGGGAAACATTGTTTCATCTTACAAACTTTTCACCTTAAGAACCTCATCCCGGAACCAATTAAGTTTGTAAGACAAGATATCACTGTATAGGAAGATACTAATAGTAGCTTCACCAAGATCTGAAACATTAATCACATTTTTTTTTAATGGCTAAGCTTTGTGTCTGGAATGCCTAGAAAATATGCAGCAATTCAGAGTCTCAGAATAATTCAGTTTTGTGACTGAAATTAGTCTTAAGTCTAGACCAACTTAACGACATGACAAAATATTATTCCGTGAGGATCTTTTTTTAAAAATGGGGTTTTGTAAAAAACTGCAGCTTACTTCTAAACAGGATTTTTTTTCTTGTTTTCTTTTTTAAGCTTTCAGTTGATTTAATGATTTTGGATGTCAGAATATTATGTTCCTAGGGAACCTTGGATCATTTTTAGTATGCTTTTTTTTTTGTGAGCCACCCCGAGTCTCTGGAGAGGGGCGGCATACAAGTCTAATAAATCATAATCATAAATCATGCTCCGCAAATGAAAATTGCATTGCAATGGCACATAATTTAGATCGCTTCCAAAATGAAGGAAAGATTTGCCTTTTTTCCCCCATAAACCTGCTTTTCATAATTTGCCTGCGTTTGTTCAGCCACCAACTATCTTAAAATACAAACTATAGATGTAGACAAATACAAGTGGACCCGCTCTTCTGAAGAACAAGATGAATTCCCTCTTGAATTAGCCTTGGTCCCAGACTAGAGAAGGAACACAAAGATGGAGAACAAATACCACAAAAATCGTGGTCTAGGATAGACATGGCTTGGGGAGATATGGGAGTGGACAATTGTATAGATAGAACAAGTGGAGATTGGACCCAATATATGCCTGCATTTGTTCAGCCACCAACTATCTTAAAATACAAACTATAGATGTAGACAAATACAAGTGGACCCGCTCTTCGGAAGAACAAGATGAATTCCCTCTTGAATCAGCCTTCGTCCCAGACTAGACAAGGAACACAAAGATGGAGAACAAAGCAGAACGGGGCAGTCGCTCACATACACACATATTTATCATCTTCTGCCAAGGACTGTTGCAAGAACAGGCTAAACATTTTCGAAGGAGAAAGCTTTCACCCTTTTGAACCAAAAATCCCTATCTCAAATGTTCTTCTTTTAGAAGGCTTGTGTAATTACATTTGCTTCTTCGGGCTGTGAACAAGGAGGCACTACGTTGTAGCCTTAAAAATTAAACCAAGGAAATGCCAAAACAAACAAGAGGAGTTGCGCATCAAGTGATTCTTTCACTCGGCCAATCCTTTGGTGCAGGTATAAAAAAAGGTGGTTCATTCATTCAAGATGATGCTAGAGATAATTCGGCTCGTAAAGATATATATATAAAAAAAGGCTGGAAAGTCCGTTGGTTCATTGTCCACTAAGGAAAGCCAAATGTCCTTTGGTACATCTGTTGGCGTAATGTCCTTTTTCACCACACTAAGATAATTGCAAAAAAAAAAAAAAAGTACATATATAACGAGACTTTAATGAATCGTTTAATCTGAATATTCACAGTTGAAAAAAACTTGCTTTTTTTCTCTAAATAGCCCATTCTGAAAGTCCAGAGTTAGGAACATGAACACTTAATTTCAAAATAATCTTAAGTGAAAATCAATGGACTGTTGCTGTTTTATTTCATGTTTGTATTTGGGCATGAAAACCTCACATCCATGTGGCTAAATTTGACACTGCCAGAAGTACTGAAGAAAACGCTACGGCATACCACACGCTTCCACCTAAATGTGTTGATGTTTTCAAGCTAACATTTTCCACCCCATTCTACTATTACCCTTCATTCCCCATTGTCTATTCCCATGATGGCAAACCTCTGGCATGTGTGCCACAGGTGGCGTGTGGAGCCATGTTAGAGGACGTGCGGAATTGCCATATGTCAACTCAGCTGATTTTCAGCTTTGGGAAAGGCTGTTTTGCTCTCTGGAGGCTTTAGGAGGCTTCCCTGAACCCTCCAAAGGGTTAAAAACGGCTCAACTGGCAAATAGAATTCAGTTTTTCTGAATTACAGTGTTCCCTCGATTTTTGCAGGTTGGAACTTCGCGAAAAGTCTATACCATGGTTTTTCAAAAATATTAATTAAAAAAGACTTCACGTTTTTCCCCCCATACCACGGTTTTTCCCACCCGTTGTCATATGTCATCGCCAAACTTTCATCCGCCTTTAATAAATATTTTTTTAATAAAGTTTAATAAATAAACATGGTGAGTAATGATGTAAATGGTTGCTAAGGGAATTTGTAATTTAGGGGTTTAAAGTGTTAAGGGAAGGCTTGTGATACTATTCATAGCCAAAAATGGTGTATTTACTTCCGTATCTCTACTTCGCGGAAATTCGACTTTCGCGGGCGGTCTCGGAACGCATTCCCCGCAAAAATTGAGGGAACACTGTACTGCTTTTCCCATAGGGCTGTTTTTGACACTTCGGAGGCTTCAAGGAAACCTGAAGCCTGGGGATGGCGAAAAACAGCCCAATTTTGTAAATTTGTTTCTGAACAAAAATGTTTCGCCGTTTTTCATCATCTCTAGGCTTCAGTATGCATTGAGGGGGGGGGGGGGGAGTGTGAGTTGTGTGCATGCGTGTGGGGGACGGTGCAGGGGTTGTGCACTTGCACAGGGGAGGGAATGGGTGTGGAGATGCATGCATGTGCTAGTGCGTGCGTGAACATCCTTTTGGCACATGAGCAAAAAAAAGGATCAATGTCACTAGTCTGTTCCGTTACAATCCTACACATTTCTTTCAAACATTCATGGGGGTGGGAGGCATCTTATGCTTTTGTCGCTTTTCACAAAGCACACAAGTGTGTCATTTCTCAAATTCCACATTCCAGAATCGGATGGGAACATCCCATATTCAAAGAGTGAAAATTATGCGCAGTTATCGTGTCAGCTCCGGAATTCTGGGTTGGCCAGTGGAAGTGCACCGATCAGCCTCCCCCTCTCCCTGCACAGCTCATTCCCTCATAAAACCCAGCCTAAGGCAGCCTACCTTACCTTATAACAGGTGACTTGTTCCAGGGGGCGAGGGCCTCTGTTCCCTATGCTGTTGTTTTGGGACTGCATGACCCCAATGACCTGTGGGGTCCTCTGTTGGTTGGGGGAAGACTTCTGACTTGTCAGCTGGATAAGAGAGGATGACCTTTGCAATGGCACGTTGTTGTTTTGCTGGAAAGGAAAAGCAGCCCGCATAAATATGTATTACACACCTTAGCAGCAGTTTTCTCTCCTCGGACAATAATCACAAGTATTGCCCCAGACTTGTGCCTAGGTCGCCAAAAGCAATCCACACCCCACAAAGGTGCCCCATTATAAGCTTACAGTGTAAGTGGAAACTGTCACTCTGTTGGTTGACAGCCTCCAAAGACATCCAGAAACATCCAGTAGTTAAATAGTTAACTCTTATTTGTTAATGTAGCTCCTCCCTTTCTATGATGTATCCCTGCTTTCCTCACTTCCTTTTCTGTACAGGAAGAGAAGGCAGACACTTTCTTTCTATTCTAGTCTTTACAATGTGAAGACATGCTTTTTGCCTGCTCAAGGCATTATAATCATTTTTTACTTTTCTAATCAAAAATAACTTCGTTCAGAAGGTCTCCTCGCAGCTCATTTCAATCGACTTCGTGGTTAGTCTCATTTCAGCTCACGCGGGCTGATCCTACATGAGCTCTTTCCACGGCAGAAACATTGTGAATCCTCCCTGTAAATGTGTGGTCCTGGGGCTTATCATGTGGTCAGACTGCCCCCTCCCCCCCAAAAAAACCCCTTTAACTGTTGGTGGGACTTTCAATCTCTACCTCAAAAGCTATTAATCAGAATCGAGCTGGAAGGGACCTTAGAAGTCTTCTAATCCAACACCCTGCTCAACTTCCTGTTGTAGATGTCATACCAAATGGCTAAGCCATGGAGAAATATCGGTAGCTGAGGAAGCAAGTTGTTGCCACATTTATGCTCATTTTTGCTTGACTCTGCCAGGCAGCGCAATCAGGTTTTGTTTTGTTTTTACAAGATTTTTCCCCTGACTTTTAAACATTTTAATCGTTTGGTTTTTCCCCACTGATTTATTCCATTCTCTGCTAATTCCCTGATATTTCCCAAACTGCTGATTTCATTGATAATTCCCTGATTACCAGGTTTGCTGGACACCCTGTGCGAGACTCCTGAGGCAATTTGATTGAAGTATCATCTGTGGTTTTGGCCCATGCTTGGAGTGTCCTTAATTAAAAGCATTACTACAACTACTACTCTTTGAATGTCAGTGACCCATCCCTTCCCCCTCTGCAAATCAAGTGCCACTATGTTGTGGTTCAGCCTGGGACCCCTCCGGGAATGGCTGACTTGCTGTCGGCTTCCAGCTCTGAGGGAGAGGCTGAGGACCAGGAGGTGCAGACTGACAAGGAAGAGGAATCCCAGGCTGCAGAAGAACAGCCAGAGTTCCACCAGGGGGAGCTCTCCCCAGCAAGCAGCCTGGATTCCCTGGGGGAAGATGCTCACGACATCATAGATATGCGACAAAGGAGAGCTAATCAGAGACGAACTCAATTGGCTAGGTATTTCCAGCATTAGAGGTCACAGCTGGGTTTGGGTGTGGTGCTCTTGGGAAAGGATAAAAGGCGGCCCCACCCTTCCTGGCTTGTGGAGTTTTATCTTGGAGATTCGTGAGACCTGTCTGTGAACTTTGGTGGCTACAATCCTGGTTTGTGCCTTGGACTATTGAAACCTTGGGGGGGGGGGGGGGGTGCCAGCAAGAAGCTTGTGGAATTGACTGGACATCAGGACCCTGTTGTAACGTATTGTAACCTGTCTGCTGTGAAGACAGGTTTTCCTTTGTGCTTATTTTTTCCTGCTATAAAATACTTTTGGATTTTACCAGAGTGTCTGGCTGTTTTTTCAGTGGGTGTGGAGGTCTGGGAAAACCCAGACAGAACACACTATAACAGGAGAAGCATCTCTAGCATCAACATTCAAACAGACCTGGTTCGCTTTAAGTTAAATTCAAAGGAGACGAATCTTCAAGCTCGAACGGCCCACCAAAGCAGCTGAAAAAACAGGATGGCTTACTTTTTGTTGTGGCTGCGTTGGAGGCGGCAGTGGCGGTTGCTCTGTCGTTCCCATGGGAAGTTCAAACCGAGGACTGTTTTTTTTCAAAAGAAAAAGGACATATGCGTATGGAAAGAGAGGAAGACCAAACTGATAAAAAAAGAAATCCACTATTAGAATCTAATTCTCCCAGGAATACTTTTAAGCTTAAGCCTCGGAAATAAAACCCTCTTGAAAATGTGACTCTTTTTTTTTTCATGTTATAGTAATGCGATGGGAATGATGGTGTTGTATTACTAATTGTGAAAGCCACGGGAAATTATCAAAACCCATCAAAAAGCGAAAGAGTACAGTGGTACCTCTACTTAATAATAACACTAGTAATAATTTAATAGATTTGTATGCCGCCCCTCTCCGAGTTCTTAAGCCTCTACTTAAGAACTTTTCTAGATAAGAACTGGGTGTTCAAGATTTTTTTTGCCTCTTCTTAAGAACCATTTTCTACTTAAGAACCCGAGCCTGGAAAAATTTCCCAGGAAATTTGAGAGCGGCCCAAAGGCCTGGTCTATTTCCTGCCATTCCCCTGGCCATTTTGGGCTTTTCTGGGCTGCCAGAGGAGCCTTTCGGTGGCGCTTAAGGAGGCTTTGGCAGCCCAGAGCGAACGAAGCATTTCATTTATTTTATTTATTTATTTATTCTATTTTTATGCCGCCCTTCTCCTTAGACTCAGGGCGGCTTACAACATGTTAGCAATAGCACTTTTTTTTAACAGAGCTAGGCTATTGCCCCCACAATCCGGGTCCTCATTTTACCCACCTCGAAAGGAGGGAAGGCTGAGTCAACCTTGAGCCGGTGATGAGATTTGAACCGCTGACCTTCAGATCTACAGTCAGCTTCAGTGGCCTGCAGTACAGCACTCTACCTGCTGTGCCACCCCGGCTCATTTTCCTTTCTTTGGGCACTTGGAGAGGGAATAAACCTCTGCCAGCACCCAGAGAAAAGAAATACTCCCTTCGCTCTTGCCAGCGACTGTCCTCCTCTTCTTCCTCTTCCTCCTCCCACCCAAATTCCAAGCTTTTATTTCTTTCCTTTTGCTTTTACATTGATTCCTATGGGAAAAATTGTTTCTACTTACAAACCTTTCTACTTAAGAACCTGGTCACAGAACGAATTAAGTTTTTAAGTAGCGGTACCACTATATTTTGGATGTGACATCCGGCAAAATACGACACCCTTCACTTAATGCTACAAAGAAAAATTGAAGGCAAACGAGGTCCAAGCAGAAAAAGAACATTGTGGCTTCAAAATTTAAAGGACCGGCTTGGACAAAACTCAACAGGACTTTTTCATGTGGCTGTTGATAAAAATAGAATCGCATGAGACTTAAGCTTAACATTTTGGGAAGAATTTGAAAGAGGCTCAATGTGGCTGAATAACATCAGGTGAAGAATTTTAAGACAGGTCTGGGAAATACTCACTGCATGAATTTGCACGCAGGGCCTTCCGGACAGAAGCCTACCAGGTAATTCACACAAATAACACGCCTTGTGTGTCTGTGTCTGCAGAGAGGACCTACAACACAAAAGGCAGAGAATGAAGAAGGATTGGGCAAGGCACACAAACCTTTGCCCCCTAATATTAGCCTCCCCAAAGGCAAACTGAGATTTCCTACGTTTTCAAAATAGCAAGAGTGGCCCAAATTCAGACAATTCTCTTTAACTACAATTAAATTCTTCTTCAAAAGGGAAGGTAAGTTTTCAAGGAGTCAAATGACAATTCAGAGGTTCTTACAAGCTTGGCCCTGTTGTTCGAGACATCTATATCCAAGGCAGCACAACTATCAACCGTCACAAGTTGAATACCTACCGTGTTTACAGAAACCTCGGTCATACCAAGGGCAGTCTTTGATTTTAGATTCTGGGTCGATGTGCAAGAATGGACACTCCTTGTTGCTGCATTCCCCTGCAACAGACAGTCACCAGCTTCAGCCCAACAAGCCGTCAACGCAATTTCACAAACAGTTGCAAAGTGTCATGACCATCACCTACACCTTTCATCAACAGCCTTTTTAAATATAACATTTAATGTGCTAAACCTGCACATGTACACATTCCAGAACAAGAGTGTAAGGAAACTAGTGATTTAAATATTAAGAATCATATCAAAAAGTGAAGGCAAGCGCACTATCAGTGCACGACTGACTGCGCACCAATTTGCTCTATTAACATTCATAATATCTAATCAAAATGTCACCAAGGGGTACCATAGAATAATAGCCAGTAGACCAACTTGCAAACCAATGCACCTCTGGTCAAACTCTCATTTCTTCCATCAACATCTCGAATCACTGAAACTTGAGATGGTAAAACTCATGGTAAAGTTTCCCAGAACAATGGATGAAATGGATTCCACCCTGGTACACTACACAATACACACTCACACCAACACTGCAAAAAGTCAGGATTAAATAGCAGCCGTTCATCATTACATTTGCTCTTACCGTATTTTGAATAGAAGTAACATTCTGGCATCTTGGTCATGTCATACTCGTGCAAGAATTCACACTGGTCCCCTTTTTTGCACAGACCTCGTAACCAGTGTTTACAAACCACTGTCTTTTCACCACTGATGTGCCGGAATGGACACATCCCCCCTGCCAGAGGAAAAAGAAAGAGATATAAAATCTGGCAAGGAATCAATTCAAAATGCCTGTACGCTATGTTGCTTTAATTTGCAGACTTAAAACACAAGCAAATAGCTAATCTATGTATTTTAAAAAATTATAAGGTATTCATTTGGTAAGTGCAGCCTCTCTACAATAGAGCCCCTTAGGCTAATATGACCAAGAGTTACCATGTTTTAAGATTTTAAAAATGAGGCTTGGAATCATGAGCAATTTCTCCTCCCTTCTCATAAAACATGATTAATGTACATAACTTGAAAAACAGCCTTATATAAGCATATTATTGTGTCAATTTATGTGACAGACGGCCTTCTTATATGCATCTTGGAAGAGGAGTCTGCCTTTTATTTACTTTATTGATACTGACTGCCCTGACAGAAAAAAAGCCAATTCATGATTCACAACAAAGAAGTGAGTATAGAACAAATTAAAAAAAGCCCCTGGCAAAATCATGACCTTGGATGACTGAGAATCTTTACATACACTTAGCTAGATGGCCTCAACAGCTCTCTACTTTTTATTTTATTTTTTTAAAATAATTTTTATTAAATATAAACATTAAAAAACATTACAATAAAAACAAACAAACAAAGACAAAACAACACATTTATAAATATACATTCCACAACTATAACCTTTCTACGGTAAATTGTCTCAACGTTAAATGTTCATCTATATGTCATTCACATAAACTGTATTTCCTTTACGGTTTTTATTCATCTATTAATCACTGTATCTATCCTTTACAATCAAACTTATAAACTCCTATTTTCATTCTTTAACTATACATCAATATATACACCATCATTAACTCCAGTCACCTCTTGAAAAAAGCTGAAAAAACGTCTTGAATGAGAAGTTAAATGTCTTCAAAAGAAAAGGAAAAAAAGCACCTTTGGGACAACCATGACCTGGATGACTGAGAACCTCCATAGACACCTAACTAGGTGGCCTCAGTGACTCTATAAAAAGGATGCAAATGTCCAGCTCTGTCTGCAAGGAGTATCAATCCTTCCATTCCCCACCACCCAGTCAGAGCTGGATGAGAAGTGAAATGTCCTCAAAAGAAAAAAACAGAAAATCCAGTTGCCTCTTGGGAAAAAAAGCACCTTTGGGACAACCAGGATCTTGGATGACTGAGAATCTCCACAGACCTTCCTCCCCTCTCTTTTTCAGTCTTCCAATAGACGTGCAACTGCTTACCTTTCCCACAGGCTGCCTTTAAAAAGAAATCGCAGACGGCGGCACCCGACTCTGTGGAGAAAGAAGCACAAGGAAGGGCTAAATAATATCGCAGTCACAGGTTAATTTTCCAATTTTTATACTTATATTTAATTGGATTTGTATGCCGCCCCTCTCTGAGGACTCGGGGCGTCTCTCAGCATGTACAGAAAAACAAGAATAATAGCAATCCAATTAATACATTAAAACAGTCTTTAAAATTCTAATTAAAAAGAAAAATTTTAGATTTTTAATGTTTACATTTTTAATGATTTTTAGATTAGAAACATAGAAGAGTGACAGCAGAAAAAGACCTCATGGTCCATCTAGTCTGCCCTTATACTATTTCCTGTATTTTATCTTAGGATGGATCTATGTTTATCCCAGGCATGTTTAAATCCAGTTCCTGTGGATTTACCAACCACATCTGCTGGAAGTTTGTTCCAAGAATCTACTACTCTTTCCGTCAAATATTTTCTCAGGTTGCTTCTGATCTTTCCCACACCTAACCTCAGATTGTGTCCCCTTGTTCTTGGCTTCCCTTTCCTATTAAAAACACTTCCCTCCTGGACCTTATTTAACCCTTTAACGTATTTAAATGTTTTGATCATGTCCCCCCTTTCCCTTCTCTCCTCCAGACTATACAGATTGAGTTCATGAAGTCTTTCCTGATGATTTTTAAATGTTTAATGGTTTTTAGATTTTTAATATTTTTTTTAAATTTTAATATTTTTTAGATTTTTGATGATTTTTAGATTTTTGATTATTTTAATGGTGGGAGGGTTGTAAGGAAGCCTCTGGACGAGCCCCCTCCTCACGTACTGTCCATGCCCGGGAAGGGCAGCGGCTGGGCGCCCAGCTGTTGCTCCACCGCAATCTCCAAGTCGAACTTGATGTGGTCCACGTTGGCGATCAGCTCCTGCATGGCGGCGGCGGGGCGGTGAAGGGAGGCCGGCCGAAATACGGGAGCGAAAAAGCGGCCTCGACTCCGCTCGTCGACGGGCGCCGAGAATACTGTAATTAATTTTTTTTTTAAAAAAGCAGCCCGAGCGCGGCGTGGGGGGCGGGGAAGGAAGGAGAAAGGAGGCACGCGCGCGCAGCCCGGCCGGGCGGGCCAATCAGCAGGCGGCCTTTTTTCGCGCGCGCAAGGCAGGCTGGGAGTCGCGCCGAGTGTCGCGTTGGGGCCTGGCCAGGGGTAAGCAAAGTTGGCCCTCCTATGACGTATGGACTTCAACTCCCAGAATTCCTGAGCCAATCATGCTAGCTCAGGAATTCTGGGAGTTGAAGTCCATATATAGGAGAGCCAACTTTGCCTACCCCTTGCGTTCGGCCAATGGAGGAGCGACCTCCTCCCATTTAGGCTGCGGACCAATCCAAAAGAGGCCAGTTCTGATTGGCCGAATGGAGGAAAGGGAAATGAAGTGGGCCTATCCAGGCGCCGGAGATCTCTTCCTAAAGAGAAGCTCCGCCTTCTTAGTGGGCGGGGAGAGTAGAGGGACAGTAGCGCGCGAGGTGGGGGGTGGGGAGGACGGTTGGAGGCCTGAGTGGACCGCTCTGAGGGGATTTTTTTCCAAATTATAATATTCTAATTATCCCCTCTGTCTATTAATCTGATTTCTCTCCCGCTTTTACTTAGGAGCTCTTTGCCTGAGCGCTTCTCCATCCGTTTTGTGTGCCTCCCCTCAACAACAGCCCTGCAAGGTAGGCTGCTAGGTCAGGGATAAAGAGAGACAGAAGGCACGAAGGACAGGTCTCCAGATGTTTGTTGGTTTATTTATTTAGTTAGTTAATCAGTCAGTCAAGTACGTATTGCTATTATACAAAGATATAACAATGTTTATATGCATAGAACGAGTCCAAAGACAGGCTACAAAAATGGTGGAAGGTCTTAAGCATAAAAATTATCAGGAAAGACCTAAAGGGGGGACATGATTGAAACATTTAAATATGTTAAAGGGTTCAATAAGGTTCAGGAGGGAAGTATTTTTAATAGGAAGGTGAACACAAGAACAAGGGGGCACAATCTGATAGAGTAGTAGATGCTTGGAACAAACTTCCAGCAGATGTGGTTAGTAAATCCACAGAAAATGAATTTAAACATGCCTGGGATAAACATAGATCCATCCTAAAATAAAATGGACCTCTAAGTTTCTAAAATACAGAAAATAGTATAGGGGCAGACTAGATGAACCATGAGGTCTTTTTCTGCCGTCAATCTTCTATGTTTCTATGTTGTGGTGCTCCAACATTGGTGGCTTTATAAGAAAGAGAATAGACAGCCATTTTTCTGAAATCTTATAGTAGGGTAACCTTGAACTAGGGGGCTGGACTAAATGACCATCAAAGTCCCTTCCAGCTCTAATCTGATTGATTGATTGATTGATTGGTTGGTTAGTCAGTGGAATGGATCACCTTCAGAAGTTTATGGATGCTCCCTCAACTCTTAGCTTTTAAAAAAGAAACTGGATAGCTGTTTTTCTGAAATGGTATAGGGTCCCCTCCTTGAGCAGGGGGCTGGACTAGATGACCTTCAAGGTCCCTTCCAGCTCGATTCTGATTCTTTTCCCTCAGAAGTTTAGAAGAAGTGTGATTTTTTTAAAAAACCTGATTCAAATGCCTTTAAAGGTTTTCATTTCATCATTAATGTTTTTATTTGTAGGATGGCTCCTGCAAAATGTATCCTTGCTACTTCGGATCATTTTCCCAGGGCAAACAGGTGATGCTTTTAAGATGCAATCTTAATTCCCTGGATCCGGATTTCAGTCCCCGCGTCTAGAGTTAAGAGAGAGAAAGACGAAATTATGACGGTTTCTCAGCGGATGTGCCGGGGCTTCTCTGCAATATTTACCCAGAAAGGGTCTGTCTGTCCTTGGATTTGTTCCATTCACCGTTTCAGAGACGTTCCTGGAAGCAAAAAATGGATATGGCCTCCAAGCCTACAATCCACAGCTTTTCTGGACCGGAGGCTGATCAGCACGTCGCTGCCAGTCTATAAATTACACAACAGAGATCTGGAGGAGATGGCGAGATCGTCGGAAGCGCTTTCTAAAGATGAAGAAGAAGAGGAGAAATTTGATGCTGATGAAAGCTTTGGGTTGTTAACTCAGAAATATCCTCCCAAGCCCTTTTCTCAGAAGGCTTCGACTGATTCTCACAACTTACGACTCCAAGCCAAAAAAGAGGAGGAAGAAGAGGAGGAGGAGCTAGAAATAAAACCCAGATGGGGTCCAAGAAATACTCCATACTGGTATTTTTTGCAGTGCAAAGCGTTGATAAAGGAAAATAAGGTAATTACTGTGGCTATGTTGTGCCTTTTAAAAAAAGATGGGGATGGAGGGTTTAATGAAGGACAAGGAAAGATCTCTTTCTTTCTTGATTTATCGCTATGCTTTTAAAATAATGAAGATTTTCTTCATTATTTTAAAAGCAGCTTAAGGTGACAAAGCGTTCCTAATATTCATTCCTCCTATTTTGTGCCCAAAATGTAGTCATGTGACCCCAGATGTTTTTTTGTGCGTGCAGTGGATGGTGCGGTGGCCTAGAAGTGGAGCTCTTGCCTCATGATTAGAAGGCTGTGAGTTCAATCCTAGGTAGAGGCAGATATTTCTCTCTGGGCACACTAAGATTATCTGCTGAACAAAACTCCCCATTGGTGACAGAAAGGGCAGTGGCTAGTAAAACACTACGCTGGCTCCATTCACTTGCTCAGACTCCACCCCACAATGGATTATTATAAAATGAAGATGATAATGATGATGTGTGAGTGGAAATGGATTATTAAGTTTTTCAGCTGCTTCTTCATAACTTTTAAGTGGTTGCTAAGCAGTCCATTGTTAAGCGAGGATTACCTATATTTACCCCAAATCTGTGCAGTTTTAGTAGTTCGGACTTCCTGACCTTGTTGAGCTATGTGGAGTTTTGCAGTTAACCCTCTTCCTTAACCCTTAACCTCCTCTGCAGCTTGCTGAGGCTCTCGAGCTCTTTGAGGTACAGATGCTGAAGGAAGAACGTCTCTGGCCCGAAGAGTTCAACTACACAGTGCTGATTGGTGGATGTGGCAGGGTTGGGTACCTGAAGAAGGCCTTAAAGCTCTACAATGATGTAAATACCCCAAGTTTCTTTCAAAGGGATTTTTAGTCAGGGGGGGGTGGAGGGGCTTGATTAAAATGAATAAGAAACAAAATGGCTGATTTAAATCCGTGATTGGAGGGCTCCAGTTCAATTGGGAACCTTCATTGATGTGTCATTTCGCACTGAAGCTCCCTCCTATATTTCCTAAACAACACTGCAACACTTTGCAGTGCCAACACTGCATTTCTGTTATTCCTTCAGTTTGACATCCATTTTTTTGTGTTATGCTCTTTTTTCTTATCTGTTGAGGAAGTTTTTACAATATTCCCCCACAGCAACCCTTTCTAAGTTTGTGAACTTTACAAATAATTACAAAAAGCCCCCATGCTAAATGATGTCTTGTAGGAAATATGATGGATTTCCTTAGTTGTTTTGTTGATGAAACTTTGGTCTTGTTATGTTATGGGGAGACAGATGAAAAAGCGAGACCTGACGCCTACGATTGCCACATACACGGCCCTCTTCAACGCCTGCGCAGAGACACCCTGGAAAGACAATGGTCTGCAGAGCGCCCTTAAGTTACGACAGGAACTGATCCAAAAAGGCATAGAGTTGAATCCAACTGCGTATCGCGCTTTATTGAAATGCTGTGCTTTGTGTTCGGATCTCCACATGTGCTTTGATATATTAAAGGTAAAAAGGGGGGAAAGGGGATTATTGCTATAAATTTATAATTCTTCACAAAATTGTATCTATCAGCTGCCTTAGAAACTTCATACTCAAACTCAAAATATGACATAAATCACCATAATAATAATAATTTATATGCTGCTTGACTCTAGATATAAATAAACCATGTAATGTTCCTCAAAAGCTTAACAAGGAGAAATTCTGAGGTTGGAGTTGGAACAATGGTTGTTAAGAAATATATCCTTTGGAATTCATTGTTTCTTCATCAACTTTGGAATAGTCTGTATAAGGTAGAAGAGAGACTTTGGTTGTTGCAAACAAATGGTTGGTGGGTTCCTAGAAATGGGCTGATTTTTTTTCTCCTAGTCTTCACAAGATTAAAATTATGGCAGGATTTACATGTTGCAGTATAGCCACTTATCAGGTTTATAAAATATCCTTGCTTCACAAAATATACTAAGCTAAAATCAAATAAATGTGGTAGTTTAGTAGAGTTGGTGGGAACAGTCAAGATGGTATTTTGTTGTCTAAGGCAGTGTTTCCCAGCCTTGGCAACTTGAAGATATCTGGACTTCAACTCCCAGAATTCCCCAGCCAGCATTCGCTGGCTGGGGAATTCTGGGAGTTGAAGTCCAAATACCTTCCAGTTGCCAAGGTTGGGAAACACTGGTCTAAGGCACAACAGTTTCAGATCTACAGGTGACCTTAGCCTAAATTTTTATCCTTAAATTGTGCATGACAAATTTCTGTTTCCTTGGAACGCTATATTTGCATTACAGAGCAACTGATCTTTTGGTACCTGTTTATATTGAAGACTAATTACAGAATCCTTAACTTTCCTCAGGAAATGGTGGCAAAAGGCCATCAAATCACCACGGATACTTTCAACATCCTGCTCATGGGATGTATAAACGACAAGGAGAACGGGTTCCGCTATGCTTTACAGGTCTGTTCCGCCCTTTCCCGGTACATGCTGACTGGGGAATTCTGGGAGCTGAAGTCCACCCCTCCTAAACACTAACTCAGATGGATGTGTATAAGTTAATGATCGGTACTGTTGTTGTTTTTTAAAACAGGTTTGGCAGCAGATGGCCAAGCTGAACCTCAAACCTGACCTGTACACTTACAACTTGATGCTGTCGGCTGCCAAATACTGTGGCATCGGTGACCCCGAGGTGGCTTCTACATTGCTACTAAGACCCTCAGAGAAGCGCTCGACCCACCTGAGGCTGAATGCTGGCAGGGAGCAAGGCACAAAAGGTCAGAGAAAGAAAAGAGCCATCGTTCCGGCTTCCATGCTATCGGACGTCGAAGCTCTGGAACAAAACATGTTCCCAGGAGACGGTCCTAAAACGGAGAGGCCTGATAGAAACCGAGCAGGTGCCAAGCCAAAGTCAAGCGATCGCTCCAACTTATCAGACTGCGATACAAACAGGAGTTCGTTGATCTCTTATCAGAACCAGCTGGTTCCGGAACCAAGGGCAGGAAACTCCTCCTCGGAGCCTGCCATCCCCTCCCCTAACTTGCTGGATTTGCAGAGCCTGGCCCCACACGTGGTTTCCTTGGGGACGGTGGCCACGCCTTCTGACCGACTGGCTCTGATGGGGAACATGGAAGGCTTCTTAAAAAAAATGAAGGACGACAAGGTGGCGGGGAACATCCGGACGTTCGTATTGCTGGCCGAAAACGTGGAAGTCAACAGCCCATCAGAATCGTCTTTGCTGGCCGTCATGAAGGAGAACGGCGTGAAACCAGACGTGGCTTTTTTTAATACGTTGATCAGGAAAAAGAGCAAGAAAGCCGATCTGGAGGCGGCAAAGGTGAGATCGTCCCTTTCTGGGGGTGGATCACTGTTACGGGAGCATTTGCATTAGCCAAATTCAGCTTTTGGGAGCTTTTTAAATGAATTAATTTTGATATTTTAAAAAAATTTCACATGTATTACTTTGTAAATAACTAAAAGCGGCAAAAATGCGCAATATTCCGTTGGCCTCTTATTTTCTCCTGCGGAGGTGGCTGGGCTGAAAGAAAAGTGGCCGGCCACCCAGCTTGAAAGTTTAAGGCAGGATTAGAACTCACAGCTTTCCCTGGTTTCTGATGCCCTGATGCTTTAACCACTAGGTCAACCCGCCTATCTTTCTAAGACGTTCATTCCTGCTTTCTTTTTAGGCCAACGCTACAACGATATGTTAGAAAGGTCAGCTTCACCTAGAGTTCTCACATATTTTTGAGAACGTATCACATTTTTCGGAATTATCATTATTATTTTTATTACTTATTAGATTCGTATGCCGCTCCTCTCCGTAGACTCGGGGCGGCTCACAGCAATAATAAAGACGATGTAAAACAAATCTAATAATTTAAAAAAGACTAAAAACCCCATTATTAAGAGCAAACCTACACACAAACATACCATGCATAAACTATAGGCCCGGGGAAGATGTCTCAATTCCCCCATGCCTGACGGCAGAGGTGGGTCTTAAGAACTTTACGAAAGGCAAGGAGGGTGGGGGCAGTTCTGATCTCCAGGGGGAGCTGGTTCCAGAGGGTCAGGGCCGCCACAGAGAAGGCTCTTCCCCTGGGTTCCGCCAGACGACATCGTTTAGTCGACGGGACCCAGAGAAGGCCGACTCTGTGTGACCTAACCGGTCGCTGGGATTCGTGCGGCAGAAGGCGGTCCCGGAGATATTCTGGTCCGATGCATATCTTAGTTTTGGGGGAGGAAAATGGGGGGGGGGGGGGAATCTACCTACCAGGTATTCACCTGGCTAGCATCCGTAGTCTGGTCACCTTCAGCACATTATTTTATCCCCTGGTTAGGGCTGAAAAAAATCTTCAGAGGGAGTAGAATGAATACAAGCCTGTAAAGACTTACGGTTGGAAAAAACCATTGGAGAGAATAGCAATGAAAAAATCCTGCAAGCCAGGAAGATTGTTAGCACTTCGTTAGGCTGGGGGGGAAAAGTTTTAAAAAACTTTCCACCCTCTTGTGAGGGGAAGCTGCGTCTTATACTCCGAGGAATATGGTATATAAAGCCCTGCTTAACCTCTTTTTTAATTTACAGAGCTTGCTGCCTTTAATGCTGCAAAACGGACTTTCGCCAGACCTGTACACATTTTGCAACTTAGCCATTGCCTGCCGCAAATATAAAGAAGGGATGCAGCTCCTGTCAGACATGAAGGTACAAAACAATCCACCTCTGAGGAAGCTGAATTCAAAATTTTGAGGCGCTAATATTTTCTGCCTTGAAATATTTGCCGTAGCTTCAATCTTTGTCTAGATTCGAACCAAGACAGAGAGATGTTGTTTTTTTCACAACTGCCTTGGCTACAAATGTTTTGAAGTCTTTTTCTGTATTTGTTTCAGCTGTCTGGAATAAAACCCAACGTGCAAATCTACGGCGCGTTGATAAACGCAGCGGTGAGGCGACTGAATTACACTTACCTCGTAGAGATCCTTAAAGACATGAGCAGGAATCAGGTGGCTCCAAATGAATTTATTGTTAACATGCTGGAGTTTGCAGCCCAGTATCCTCCTAATTATGATAAGGTAAGATTATCCTCTGTCTTTTGTGTTGGTGTAAATTTGAGCTTCAGTGGGTTTAAGTCACTAAAACGTTAGAAACTTAAAACTTCCTAGATAAAATGTTTGGAAGGCGTTACATTGCTATGGATGTTAAAACTAAGTTAGCCATATTTGATTGAAAAGTTAAACGCTCACTTTAAGCTTCCCTTCCAAAGAAAACCCCATTCATAGAAACATAGAAGACTGACGGCAGAAAAAGACCTCATGGTCCATCTAGTCTGCCCTTATACTATTTCCTGTATTTTATCTTAGGATGGATATATGTTTATCCCAGGCAGGTTTCAATTCAGTTCCTGTGGATTTACCAACCACGTCTGCTGGAAGTTTGTTCCAAGGATCTACTACTCTTTCAGTCAAATAATATTTTCTCACGTTGCTTTTGATCTTTCCCCCAACTAACTTCAGATTGTGTTCCCTTGTTCTTGTGTTCATTTTCCTATTAAAAACACTTCCCTCCTGGACCTTATTTAACCCTTTAACATATTTAAATGTTTCGATCATGTCCCCACTTTCCCTTCTGTCCTCCAGACTAGACAGATTGAGTTCATGAAGTATTTCCTGATACGTTTTATGCTTAAGACCTTCCACCATTCTTGTAGCCCGTCTTTGGACCCGTTCAATTTTGTCAATATCTTTTTGTAGGTGAGGTCTCCAGAACTGAACACAGCATTCCAAATGTGGTCTCACCAGCGCTCTATATAAGGGGATCACAATCTCTCTCTTCCTGCTTGTTATACCTCTAGCTATGCAGCCAAGCATCCTACTTGCTTTTCCTACTGTCCGACCACACTGCTCACCCATTTTGAGACTGTCAGAAATCACTACCCCTAAATCCTTCTCTTCTGAGGTTTTTGCTAACACAGAACTGCCAATGCAATACTCAGATTGAGGATTCCTTTTCCCCAAGTGCATTATTTTACATTTGGAAACGTTAAACTGCAGTTTCCATTGCTTTGACCATTTATCTAGTAAAGCTAAATCATTCACCATATTACAGACCCCTCCAGGAATATCAACCCTATTGCACACTTTGGAGTCATTGGCAAATAGGCAAACCTTCCCTACCAAACCTTCATGCTTTTATTCATATAATTAACTGATGCGGACGATGGCTTATCTTTGTCAGTTCTAATACAGTTAGTCCTCAACTTACAACCACAACTGAACCCAAATGTGATGTTAGGTGAGACTTTTTAGTGAGTTTTGACTTGAAAATGAAACATATTCTGAAGGACCACTTGCAGTCATGTTCAGATAGTCCTCGACTTGCGAAAATCAGAGAAGCCCAAATTTCTGTTGTTAAGTTCTGTACCGTTTCAGGATCTTTCCTGCTAGTTGTTAAGGGAATCACCGCAGTTGTTAGTCACGCAGTTGTTACATGAATCTGTTTTCCTCATTGACTTTGCTTGTCAGGTCGCAAAAGGGGATCCCACACGACCTCATGGCTCTACAGCCGTCATAAACATGACCCAATTGCCAAACATACGAATTTGGATCACATGACCATGAATGGATACTGCAAAGGTCCTCAAGTGTGGAAGACCCATCATAAGTTACTTTTTCAGGGATGGTTTTTAACTTTGAACAGTCACTCAATCCATTATTTTAAGTCGAGGACTACCTGGACAGGGCATTGTCC
Source organism: Erythrolamprus reginae (assembly GCF_031021105.1). Classification (NCBI taxonomy): domain Eukaryota; kingdom Metazoa; phylum Chordata; class Lepidosauria; order Squamata; family Dipsadidae; genus Erythrolamprus; species Erythrolamprus reginae. The sequence goes on along the minus strand of NW_027248484.1, from coordinate 432,917 downwards.
ATGAAACTGCTAGGAGCAATACTTGAATCCAAGGAGACCTCGTTCCAGTTGGGAGGACATTAACAACAAAAACTAGCTCATAAGTTTCAAATTTGTCTTTGCCTATCATTGGATGTAGGAGACGCAGGGGTCCCCAAACTTTTTACACAGGGGGCCAGTTCACTGTCCCTCGGACTGTTGGAGGGCCAGACTATTAAAAAAAACTATGAACAAATCCCTATCCACACTGCACATACCTTGTTTTAAAGTAAAAAACAAAATGGGAACGTACTATTTAGAGGGGGGAGAAGGTCTGAAATTCATATATGTTTGTTTTGTTTTTAATTTTCTTTTGTTGACATCTGATTGGCTATACAAGGTTTTCTTGGCTTATGAAAAATGTATAAAGAAAGAAGGAAGCACTTTGGCATAATGGTTAATAAGTTAGAAATATAATTGGTGTTGCACTTTTTGAAGGAACATTAAGGAGAAAATTTAATTAAAAGAAAATGAATGTAACTGGATGACAAAATTAGAAAAAGAAACTTTTGCAAATTTTTGATGATTGATATTAGTTACTAACAAAATACTGCATTTTATTCATGGAAAATTAGATGGTATACTGTGTTGTTTGTATGTTGAGAGAGAAAAAATAAAAAAAATTACCCTCCATTCATTTAATTCTTCCTTGCTTTCTTCCTTTCTTCCTTGTTCCCTCCATTTCTCCTTCCTTCCTCTCCTCCTTCCCTCCCTCTCTTTTCCTTTTCTTTCTTTCTCTCTCTCTTTTCCCTGAGCTCTTGTCACTCACTGGTGGGCCGGATAAATGGCCTCAGTGGGCCGCATGTGGCCCACGGGCCGTAGTTTGGGGACCGCTGTGGAGAGCCTCATGCCATCCTGCCTGCCAAGACTCCATTTCCGATGCAAGGAGTGCTTTTAATAAGTTGCATTTGTTTTACTTCTTGCAGTACCAGAAAAAGGATCACTATCTAGAGAAAATTGATGGCTTCCGAGATTTCTATTTCCGTTGGCTTAAGTGGATGCCCGGGCAAGAAACACCACATCCTTGGACAAGATACCAATATAAGAATTTGGCACAAAGCAAAGGTGGCACCAAGATGGAACAGGATCAAGGCAGCCAGGAGCTAAAATAAAGCAAATATTGGCCATTCATTACGACTTGCTGTCTTGTTTTTAAAATTTCTTTAATTCTATACATATCTGTTCACATAACCCCTACATGTATATACAATTGCAACCCAAATTTATCTGGAACAGTAATATATACTGTTGAATAAATAACATTTATTATTATAGGTGATTGTCCTATTGTCCTGTTCAAACTCTAAAGGAAAGTTTAGTCTTGTTTTGTGATTGTGTTCTGTTTCTTTCTAAGCCAATTTGTTAGCTAGCATGGGGAATTCTGGGAGTTGAATACATCTTCAAGTCACCAAGAATGAGACAAAATGGTTATAACTCTTCAAAGGAAAATTAGAAACCTTAAATTGCAAAGCAAAATTGTAATGCTGAGCAACGTTTGCTGCAAAAATTGGACTTTAGTAAAGATTCCCAAAGCAAGGAATATTTTCTACCCTTTCACTATCCTGGAATATCCATACAGCTGTCCACGTAATTGAAAAGGGACAATTAGTTTTTTAATATGGCATATAGCATTTTGTTTTAGCTCCCTGGTTTCTTTGCTTGAAACGGGAGTTGTTCATTTCTAAGAATACTATATTTACTGATGATCAGTGTGTATCAGTGATCATCAGTAAACATAGTATTCTTAGAAATGAACAATATTTTCAAATTGTTCAAAAATAAAGTAGTGCTTAGTCTTTTTAAATTTTTTTGCTAGAACATATACCGTAAATAATTTTTAAAAATCAAAGAATTATGCTTATCATTTTGGGAGAAGTAGGTAAGACTTTATTTTATAATACAATGACAATACAGGACATGAAAACACATTACTGCATTCACACATTTATTCTATTGCGGGATACAAAGGGAGTCTATCTCGACAGCAAGTTGTGGAAAAAAAAATAGTTCTTATGAGCACTCCTTGATGGTAACAGTCACTTAAAACTTCCAAAATTTTGAGGTTTCTTTTGAAGAACCTTTTCATCCAGAGCAGCCCCGACAGCCGCAGTGAGTGCACTCAATTATTCTTCCCTGGAGAACAAAACCAACAGATGAGTGGTTTGCAGTTATGCAAAATGTAAAGGGGGGGGGGGGGGAGATTCAGTGTTTGAAAAAACTTTAAAACATTTTTTTACAGGACGGGAATTTCATAAATTTATGCATACAAGGGGAGAAGACGGTGGATACTAAAAGCATGGCTGCAAATGACTTATAAAAAAATCAACATTCCTTACCACTTCAAGTTTACTCTTGGGCACTCTACAAATGCAGTTGGTTCCAAAATTGGTATCACGGGTCTGGATGCAGCGTAAACAGCAGAGATTTTCGTATCCTTGTTTCTTCCATTTGGCAATCAAGTTTTTGTCTGCGTAACCTTCTTTGATGCAATATTCGTATAATTCTACACAGGGCAAATATAAATGAAAGGGTGAATATATTCATTCCTCTGGTTAAATGAGCTAGAATTTGGAAATAGGTGAACATTGGTAAAGATGTATGGAAATGGCCTTGAAGAAGGAATTCAGTAAATAACAGCTAATTCAGTAAATACTATCTCGGCCATAAACATGTTAAGTTCCAGTTAAGTTGATTTAGTGTTCATACCTATACGTAAGGATCTACTCAGCTAACATTATATTGGCGCAAGACAAGAATTAGTAGAATTCAACAGGAGGTGAACAAATATCACTTGTGGGAATGTAAGGATTCTAGGTTTATTCCTTGCTTGATTCCACTCCCCAGGCTTTCTGTCCTAAATAAGCAGAAGGAAGAAACTCAACATTATCCCGCCTTTTCTTTTTTGCTTTTTATGAAGGAATGCAGACAAAGTGTGCCAGGCTTTCAAAATTATGCTATACCCTACAAGGGGTGTCAAACTAGCTGCCCGCCGGCCAGAAACATCACACACAGGCTGTTCTGTCCGGACAGGGCAACAATCAGAAATAAAGAGCCTCACACACTGTTCAAAATTTGATCATGGACAAAATCTATTGGTAAAAACAGGTCATGCAATCCACTGGGTTAATAAGGAATTTCATGCTGGCAGTGTTTCTCTCTAATGAGCTGGAGATAAGAAAGCCCAGGATGTGAGCCAGAAAGCTATAAATCTTAGTCCTTGAAGTGTTTCTGGCAGCTTGCATAAAACTTTGCATAACACAGGCATGAAGGAAAAGGATTTGAACTCAGAAAGTCTTCTCAGCTTTGATTCTCCGGCAGCCATGATGTCCCTTATATACTGGCAAGGCATAGCCAAGTGTCCCATAGATCTACTAACACCAAGAACCCCTCCTTTTCAGATATTCATGCCTAGACCACGTTCTCCTGACCCTTGCATCTAACGGAGTCCTCCTCCTCTAATTCCCCATCATCTTCTGACTCATTCCCATAACTGGGGGTTCTACAATGTTTGGCTGACTCTCAGTCCCTTCCTCTCACTCTCAGATGACAAGAACACTGGTCTGCGATGCCAGTACTCATCCGTCTCTTGATCCTCGAAATCCGTGACGAGCTGAGCCAGACATGGACTGCTCACAACGCAGGCCACACCCACCCCAGCTCCATGATGGGAAAAACATCACGTGATTGATGCGAGTTTGACACCCATGCCCTATAATAAGACTCCCAGTAGTCCCTGAAGTCTGTCTCCTGACTTGGCCTACCTCAAAGGGTTGACTAATTTACCCTCCCCACAAGACCAAAAAGACAAGGTTTATATATTTTCAAGGAAAGACAAAAGAGATCACTGCCTTACCTCTGCTAATGGCTTTCCTTTTGTAGAAGAGATCAAAGATATAGCGGGTTTTCTGATGATGTATTCTGAAGATGGGCCACAGAGATTCCACTTTTCTTTTCCCTTCATGCGGCTCGGTCTCAGCTGAGAGAGAAAAACGGCACAGACCATATATTACTTTTTCATTCTTGCATATTTTCACTTTTCTGTAATGCGTACAGCCAAGCAAGCTCCCCCCCTCTCATTATACACACACACCTTCTCTCATTTTTTGATCCAGCTCATCTAAGGTTGGTTCAATCAATTCCCAGCCATCCGGAGGTGGCTTTCTGCTCCTTTTCACCTTGGGCATCTCTTCAGAAAGGAAGACAACCTGCGGAAGGAACTTATTTGAGATCTATGTGTTGTGAGTGGTCCACGACCAGCTCAGTTAGTGACAGATTCTGAGGAGGATGAACTGGGTCCGTTTTGGTTACCCCTAGGCCAGTGTTCTTGACAACTGACTCAGAGAGGGAGAGGGAGGGAGAATGGGAACCTGAGAAACCTGGGGAACTACCAGAGACTGTAGAAACTTCAATGATAGTGATGTCTGAGTCAGAGGAAAAGAGAGACATAGGGGATCAGGAGCCACGCAGAGAGGCGTTAATCACGCCCCAGATAGGGTGATGGGGCTCCGGGTCCCCCTTCTGGTCCGACGCGGGACTGGGGGGGCTACTTACGATTTGGGGGGTTGCTGCTGTTTTCCTCCGCGACGCTCTTCCGCTTCTCCAGAGTTCCCGTCGCCCCGCTGTGACGTCACCAGCAACAGGCCTTACTTCGCCCCGCCGTCGCTTGCCAAGGGGGGCTTTTCCTTTTCCCGTTCGTCCGTCTACGAAAGTTGCCTGTTTGGCGAACTGCCTTCACGAAGAAATCCTCGAACGGATCAGCCGGCTTCCCTTCTTTCACTTTTGACCCTTTTGCGGCGCTAAAGTGCCCTCCGTTTTCCGTCAGGCGGCAGGCTAGACAGCCCTCAGAGCCGGCCCTCACGAAAAAGAAGGCGGCCGGGGACCTAAACGGGGAAGACGTCGACGCCGGCCCCACTTCCGTTTCCGGGTCGCTCCCAGCTCGGGGCCAAACGAGGCGTGTGAGGGGGGGAGGCGGGTGGAGAAAGCAGGAGGAGCCGCTCACCGTCGGAGCCGCCATCGTTGCCGGACCTCGCTATGCCCAAAGGAGGTGAGCGCCCAGCCGAGGCTTCTCTCCCTGGGGAGGCCCGGCTTCCGAAGCAGCTGGACTACACCCCCCATCGTTCCCGGCCGCGCCCCATGGGCATTGGGACCCCAGTCCCCCCTCTGCCCGGGTGGCGCTTCAGGCCTTTCCCCTGTTTAAAATTATATATGTGTATTAATATATACTGTATTACATTAATTAATATATATTGTATTCATATTAATTATTATAATATTAATTCTTATATATATATATAGACATGCAAAATATTGCACGGGGCAAAACCCGAACTCAGAACAATCTACATACATATACCCGTGAAAATCTATGAAAACAAATATATATATATGGAGGGGCTTGATCATCATTCCAGGGCAGACCCCCCCCCGGAAGCCCCCCAGATTCTCGGGCAGGTCCTTTAAAGAGCGGGGGCTCCATTAATGCCATAATTGGGCTGGGGGATGAGGGGGGTCCATGGGAGCCCCATTTTAGGGGCGGGGGAGTTTAATGAGGGTCAACTGAGAGGCTGTGGGGGGGGTGTCTCAAAAAGAGCCCTGTGAGGGGGGGGGCTTAAGGAGTGTCAAATCAGGGGTGGGTGGGGGAGGATCTCGAATGACAAATCAGTGGGGGGGGGGGGTTTCTTAAGAAGAGCCAAACCATGGGATGGGGCTGAATTGATGGCAAAATAAAGTCTGGGGTGGGGGAGTCTCCAAAAGAGGCGAATTAAAGGATGGGGGGGGGTCTCTTAAGGAGAATGAAATTGGGGGAGAGGGCTTACTTAGTGCGAAATCGGGAGGTGGGGGCCTTCCTTAGCCCAAGTAGGGGGACGGAGGAGGGACCTTTCCTTGCTGACCTCCACCACCATCCAGAGTCCAGGCAGCCTCTCTCCTCCTCCTCCTCCTCCTCTCTCATCTTCCTCCCTCCTCCTTTTCCTCCTGTTCCTCCTCCCTTCTCCTCTTTCTCCTCCCTCCTTCCTTCTCCTCCTCCTCTTCTTCCTCCTCCCTCCTTCCCCCTCCTCCTCCGGAATGGCAAAGCCACCTGGGTGGATTGCATCAGGCTTCAGGGATCTTCCAGAAGGGCTTCCCTCGAGTTGGCTGTCAATCAGAACAGAGCTGGAGTTGGGGATTGTCAGTTTCCCTTTGCATGTGGGAAGCGGGGTGTGGGGGAGGTTGAGTAGGGGGTTTCTGGACTCAGTTTATACCCCGCAGCCGAGGAGCTTCCTTCGAATGCCCATCCCCACCCCTTCCTGGACAGCAGACCCTCAGAAGAATTGCCTGCTTTGGGATGCCTTTCAGCTTTCTTCTCTTTAACTAAAAAGAATCTTTTCATGTTTTTTCGTGAAGACCTTACTTGATTTGGGTAAAAAAAGGTCTGTGGGAAAACAACACAGCTCAGAGAGCACCAAGGACAGCCCCCCTCCCCTGTTCTCCTCTTCCTCCTCTTGACCCCTTTCCTCTTCCTCTCCACAAATCTTCCTTCCTTCTAGGAATGACAATGTTACCTTGTTTGGGTAATGTGAGAAAACTACCAAGCTCAGAGAGCGCCAAGGGCCCCTTCAGTCTCTTTTCCACATCTCCCCCTCCTCAATTTTACAAACCCTACTCCTAGTCCTGATGATGTCATCGTCTTATCCATAATCTCAAACTGAATATGATCCACCATGTGCCGATACCAATTTTGTATTGTCCATTTTGTCAAAATCCTTCCAGCCTAGGACTATTACCGCCTGGACACTGTCTTGCTGCTTCTTTTATTTCTCTAAATTCTTCCATCTCATTCCTTTTGACTATTACCACCATTTTCTTTGTAATTGTCTTTCGTATATTTAAAATCCTATTAGTGTCCTCTCGCACTTCTTTCCAATGTGTGGAAAAACAATATACAGTATAATAATAATAATAATAATAATAATAATTTATTAGATTTGTATGCCACCCCTTTCCGTAGACTCGGGGTGGCTCACAACAAAATAGTGACAGTGTAACAAATCTAATATTAAAAACATTCTAAAACATTTTAGTATACATAACTAAAAAATCCAATTAATATAACTAAAACTTTAAAAAACACTAATAGAGTTAAAATCATCTATTACCATTCACACACCGAAACATACTACATTTGTTGGCCAGAGGGCTGAGACCAAATGGCCCCAAGCCTGGCGGCATAAATAGGTCTTTAAGTGTTTACGGAAGGCGAGGAGGGTGGGGGCAGTGCGAATCTCGGGAAGGAGCTGATTCCACAGGGCCGGGGCCCCTACAGAGAAGGCTCTTCCCCTAGGTCCCACCAAACGACATTGTCTAGTTGTCAGGACCTGGAGAAGGCCGACTGTGGGACCTGACCGATCACTGGGACTCATGCGGCAGGAGACGGTCGCGCAAGTAATCTGGTCCCATGCCATAACCAACACTTTGAATTGAGTCCAGAAACTAATCGGCAGCCAATGCAGTCCGCGGAGTGATGGAGATATATGGGTAGGCCCGTAACTGCTTGCGCGGTTTACTGCATATGATGGGAAAAGACTCTCTTAGCCTGGAAACTCGCTGCTTCCATTGATGGGAGTCTAGGCCTTGCCTGACAATGGAATTTGAACACCCTATAAAGGAGAAAGAGGCGAGGGAAAGTAATCTTTAAACCCACTTTTTATTTGCAGGTAAAAAGGGGGGCCATAAAGGCCGAGCGCGGCAGTATACGAGCCCTGAAGAGATCGATGCCCAGCTACAGGCTGAGAAACAGAAGGCCAGGGTAAGGAGCCAAATTGTCTTAAGTGCTGTTGACAAGCCCAACACTGATGTGGCTAAATGAGACATTTGTTTGAGTGAGTTCTGCCTCGTTTTACAACACTTCTTGGCTGCAGCGGTTCAGCGAATCACCTACAATACAATATACCATACAATATCAACTTTATTTGATTTGTCAATCGACCATATCAAAGCGAGGAAAAGGACCACATCGGTCGTCATAAAACTGTGACTGGTTAAAATACAATAAAGTTGGCTAAAATGGAGGGAATTTGAATAAATAATAAGTTAAAATGCAGTATAATATGCTAAAACTGAGTAGTAAAACATGAGAATATAACTCGTGCAAAGGATTATATTAAACAAATCTAAGACACTGATATAAAATATTCTTAAGTGAGTTCATCTCCTTTGCATGCCACCCCAATATGTTCTATAAAACATATTCTCATCTGAACAGCCCTGACTATAAACTTAGCGGTTCTAGAAACTACATATATATTTGTACCCTGAAGAAAATATGATATTCCCATTTCAGCCTCAATTTGGGAGGTTTTCTATACCACCTTATTTGCTACCCCTGAGCAAGATAACTCAGGAAAGATGATGACTCATCCCCAGATCCTGGATAATCTTCCTACCTGGCGACCGGTTACAGTGACAGAAATTAAACGCATTATACAGTCATTGAATCACCTACAAAAAGATAGTGACAAAATTGAACGGGTCCAAAGACGGGCTACAAAAATGGTGGAAGGTCTTAAGCATAAAACGTATCAGGAAAGACTTAATGAACTCAACCTGTAGAGTCTGGAGGACAGAAGGAAAAGGGGGGACACGATCGAAACATTTAAATATGTTAAAGGGTGAAATAAGGTTCAAGAGGGAAGTGAACCCAAGAACAAGGGAGGCATAATCTGAGGTTAGTTGGGGGAAAGATCAGAAGCAACATGAGAAAATATTATTTGACTGAAAGAGGAGTAGATGCTTGGAACAATCTTCCAGCAGACATGCTTGGGATAAACATGCATCCATCCTAAGATAAAATACAGGAAATATTATAAGAGTAGACTAGATAGACCAGGAGGTCTTTTTCCGCTGTCAATCTTCTATGTTTCTATGAAAGCCAGAACCCCCTCCCCTCCCTTGGTTGAAGCTAAATCGGGGGTTCTGACCCCCACCCAATCTTCCTCGCAGCTGTTCTGATTGGCTGGTGCTTCTCCTTTCCACAGGAAGAGGAAGAGGAGCAAGAGGAAGGCGGCTCCGGGGCCTCTGGAGAACTCAAGAAGAAGGAGAAATCGCTAGATTCGGACGAGAGCGAGGAAGAAGAGGGCGACGACTATCAGGTAAAGTGGGGGGGGGGGGAGGCCGGGGCTGGAGAAGAATTTTTTCCCAATTGAGGGCCAAGAAGATGCTGCTGGCTTTGATTCAGCCAGTCAACACTTACACACACACACACACACGTTATGTGGTCTTGCATTTTCTCACCACACGCCAGGATCTGGCTCCTCCTTTGCTTTAAAGTCAGGCTTGCTAGGTGGAGCAGACTGGAAATGGTTTGGGTGGGATTGTAAAGCTACGTTAAGAGACCCTTGTAAATGTAGATTTTCCACGTCTCTTTTTATGGCCTAACAAGTTGGGGAGGGTTGTTTCTGTCTGCCTTTCCTCTTCTCTCCTTCTTCCCCTTCCCTCCTCTTCTTCGCCTTTTTCTCCTTCCCCTCCTCCTCTATTTCCCTTCTTTCTTCCTTCCTCCCCCCTTTTCCTTTCCTTCCCGTTCCCTTCCCTCCGCTTTTTCCTCCCTTTCTTCCTTTCTCCCCTTCACTTCCTCCACTTTTTTCTCCCTTCTCCTTCTCTTCCCTTCCTTCTTCCTTTCTCCCCCTTTTCTCCTTTTTTCTCCCCTTCCTTTCTTCCACTGCTTCCTCACTTCCTCTCCTTCCCTTTCTTCTTCCATCCTACCCTTTTTCTCCTTTCCTTCTCTTCTATCTTCTCCTTCCTCCGCTTCTTCCTCCCTTTCTTCCTTTCTCCCCTTCCTCCTTTCTTCCTTCCTTCCACCCCTTCTTCTCCTTCCCTTCCTCTGCTCCTTTCTTCCTTTCTCCCCTTCCCTTCTTTCACATTTTCCTCCCTTTCTCTCCTTCTCTTCCTTCTTCCTTCCTCCCCCTTTTCTCCTTTTCCTTCCCCACCTTCTTCCTTCCTCTGCTCTCCTTCCATCCTTCCTTCCTTTCTCTCTCCATTGTGACCTCTCTCTTAATCCATCCGTTCCCTGGGTGGCATCTCTTTCCTCCGGCTCGCAAGGCCACCCCCTCCGCACAACCGCCACACAATCCCCTTCCAGAAAGCTCTTCCAATCCGCCTCTCTTTTGTTGTTGCCTTCTCAATCCCAGCCGAAGCACAAAGGCGTGGAAGGCATGATCGACATAGAGAATCCCAACCGGGCGGTACAAACCGCTAAAAAAGTGACGCAGCTCGATTTAGAGAGCCCGAGGGAATTGTCGCGGAGAGAACGGTAAGTCCTTCCCTCCCCTCCCAGATAGAGAGGAGTGGGCAGTCCTGGCCTCCTTTAATCCCCTCGATTCTCGGGGAATTAGCCAAAAGTTTGGGAAAGAGGTTTAAATGGGTTTTGTTTTTAAACCTTTGGAAAATAGTGAATGTTGGGGGAACAAAAATACACTTTGGGTTCATTATCCCTGTTTTTCAACGTTGGCCACAGCAGAGTCGGCTGGGGAATTCTGGGAGTTGAAGTCTACTACTTTTAAAGAGGCAGGGCTTAAAAAAAAAGAAGAAGAGAAACCCACCACATTGACTTGAAAATGAAACGTAACCTTCCTTCCTCCCTTGCAATCGTGTTCAGGTAGTCCTCGATTTACAACAACCGGAGAACCCAACATTTATGTTGCTAAGTGGGTTCTGTCCCATTGTATGACCTTTCTTGCTACCATCTTCGGAGAGGGGCGGCATACAAATCTAATTAATAATAATAATAATAATAATAATAATAATAATAATAATAATCGCTGCAGTGGATAAGTTAGTAACCCGGTTGTTAAGCAAATCCGTCTTCCCCGTTGTCTTTTATTTATTTATTTATTTGATTTATATGCCGCCCCTCTCCAAGAACTTGGGGTAGCTTACAGCATCTAAAAATAAAACAATACAATACAATGTCCCAATCCAATTAATCTCAATTCAACTAATCTAAAATCCAAGTTATATTAAAAATCAGGCATTCCCGCTCAGATCACAAACATACATAACATTTGTCGACTACTTTGCTTCTCAGGACGCTGAAATGGTCGTTAAGTCTTTTTTTTTTTTTTTAGTGCTGTTGTAACTTCGGTCAATCACTAAAAGAAACTGTTGTAAATTGAGGACTACTTGTATTGCCCTCCCTCCGCCTGTTATAATTAATTATACAGTGTTCCCTCGCTTTTTGTGAGGGATGCTTTCCGAGTAGAGATGCAGAAGTAAATACACTATTTTTGGCTATGAACAGTATCACAAGCCTTCCCTTAACACTTTAAACCCCTAAATTGCAATTTCCCATTCCCTTAGCAACCATTCAGATTATTACTCAACATGTTTATTTATTAAAGTTTATTAAAAAAAAATATTTATTAAAGGCAGACGAAAGTTTGGCGATGACATATGACGTCATCGGGTGGGAAAAACCGTGGTATAGGGAAAAAACCCCGCAAAGTATTTTTTAATTCATATTTTTGAAAAACCGTGGTATAGACTTTCTGCGAAGTTCGAACCCGCAAAAATCGAGGGAACACTGTAACTTTAAAATGTTATGTAGCCAGGCAGCAGTGACATGGAAGGCTGGTTTGGTTCCCTCTGGTGAAACTCACCTGTTGTGTTCAGAACCATCCAGGCAAAAATCCACAAGTCTTTTGGAGGGGGGGGTGGCACAGATCTCCAAAGCCCCCCCCGTCTATTTAGATCTTTTTCTCCCCCGCTCTCACCTTCAGAGAAGAGATTGAAAAACAGAAAGCGAAAGAAAGGTACATGAAGATGCACCTGGCAGGGAAAACGGAGCAGGCGAAGGCCGACTTGGCCCGGCTAGCGATTATCCGAAAACAGAGGGAGGAAGCAGCCAAAAAGAAGGAGGAGGAGAGGAGAGGTAAGGGGGCTAAAGTGGGGTTGAGGCTTCTGCCAGGATTTTTCCCGAGTAAAGTATGTACTATGGGATGGGTGGTTTTAAGTATTTAAGTTGCCTATGTGGGAGGGAGGGAGATGGAAATGATTAGGGAAGGAGGGAGGGGGGGGGAAAGAGAGAGAAAGAAAAAGGAAGGAGTTGGAAATTAAACGAGGGGGAGGAAGGAAGGAGTGAAAAAAAGGGAAGGAGATGGAAATGAAAAGAGTCGGAGGGAGGAAGCAAATAAAAAAGGAAGGAGATGGAAATGATTAGAAAGAGAAGGAGGAAGAAGAGAGAGAAAGAAAAAGGAAGGAGTTGGAAATTAAAAGAGGTGGAGGAAGGAAGGAAAAAAGGGAAGGAGATGGAAATGAAAAGAGTCGGAGGAAGGAAGGAAGGAAAGAAAAAAGGAGATGGAAATGGTTAGAAAGAGAGGGAGGAAGAAGAGAGAGAAAGAAAAAGAAAGTTGGAAATGAAAAGAGTCGGAGGAAGGAAGGAAGGAATGAAAAAAGGAAGGAGATGGAAATGATTAGAAAGAGAGGAAGGAAGAAGAGAGAAAGAAGAAGGAAAGAAGGAAAAAGAAAGAGGGACAGAGGGAAAGAAGGAAAGAGAAAGAAAGAAAGAAAGAAAGAGAAACAAAGGGAGAAGAGAGAGAAGGAAGGAAGGAAGTAAAGAGCCATCAACCGTTTATAAAGATGTCTTATTTGGAGTTACACCCCTTCCTGTAGGAATTCTTATGCACTCTAGAAAGGTAGATTGACTGGGAGGAAAGGAACGAAGGAAGAAGAGAAAGAAAAAGGAAGGAAGAAGATGGAAATGAAAAGAGGAGGAGGAAGAAAGGAAAGAAAAAGGAAGGAAGAAGATGGAAATGAAAAGAGGAGGAGGAAGAAAGGAAAGAAAAAGGAAGGAAGAAGATGGAAATGAAAAGAGGAGGAGGAAGAAAGGAAGGAAGAAGATGGAAATGAAAAGAGGAGGAGGAAGAAAGGAAGGAAGGGAGATGGAAATGATTAGAGAAGGAGGGAGAAAGAAGAGAGAGAAAGAAGAAAGAAAAGAAAGGAGATGGAAATGAAAAGAGGGCAAGGAAGAAAGGAAAGAAAAAAGGGAAGGAGATGGAAATAAAAAGAGGAGGAGAAAGGGGAAAAGGGAAGGAAGGGAGATGGAAATGACTAGAAAGGGAGGGGGAAGAAGAGAGAGAAAGAAGAAAGAAAAAAGGAAGAAGATGGAAATGAAAAGGGAGAGGAAGGAAGGAAGGTTTCATCCCTTCATGGATTCAACTCTTCTTCTTTCTCCACTTGACCCCCCGCCCCCTCAACAGCTAAAGACGACGCAGCCCTGGCAGGCAAGCGGATGCAGTCGCTGTCCCTCAACAAGTAAAGGCAGCCCCCTCCCCGCCCCCCCCACTCGAGAGGAGGGACACTCCCGGGACGGTGCTGGGACCTGACACCCTTCGGACTCGCTGCGGCGTCAATTTTCCCAGAGAGGCTGCAAAGCAGGGCGGGCAGCGATGGCGGGCTCAACCGTCCCCTCTGAAGAGCAACTGACCGCTCCGTGTTTGTCTTCACTGGGCAAAAGAATTCCACGGGGTTGCTCTTTTTTCTTCTGGGTGGGTGGGTGGGGAGGGTAGGCACGCAGGCAAGGAGAGGGCAGGAGGCCCATGCAATCTTCACCTTTGGTGCAAATTCGTGGCAACTTCACCAGCGGTTGCATTAATTTTCGGGATGGGGGAGGGATAAAACCGCCACCAGCTGCAACGGTTTGACGTGGTTTTTGTTTGTTTTTTTTCATTTTTGAGCGGGAGGCCAAACGGGGGCGGAGGATTTGCCAGGGAGGGGGTCGATTGCTTCAGCTAGCTTTCAGGGGGTGGGGTGGGGGGTGTTGAGTAGCTTGGACCCCTGTAGATGCATTTCCCCAAAAAAAAATATATGGGGAGGGGTGTGGAATGCAGTGTGCTTTGGCACACTGTCCAGGGAAATAAAACAATTACTGGACAGAGGTGGAATCTCCCGACCCGCTGGCTATTTTAATTTTGTCTTTTCCACCCTGTTGTTATTATTATTTTTTTAAAGCCATCCTTTTTTCTCCTCCACCCCCCCTCCTCTGGAAATCAATAATGACTTTTTTTAAAAAAAATAATTAAACCCTGGGGCATAAAAAAACAAAAACCAGAAAGGCATCTTCAGGACTGTGTATCTTTCCAGGCTTAGAGGCAGGTGAGAGAGAGAGAGAAGGAAAAAAGAGAGAGGAAAAAAAACCTGTATATTTGGCTGAATAAAGTTTAAATTATCGTAAAACGGTCTGGTGGCCTCTTAACACCTTCGGAGCCGCGCTTGAACATTACCCGGGAAATGATTTTAAGTTCCTTTTTTCCCTTGAGATGGACCGCCTCAATTTAGGGGTCTCCCAAGCCTCGCAGGTCAGAGTGAAATGGTCCCGGTCCGCTCGGGCCTGTCAGTTGTCGGAGAGCCGGTCGCGAAGGGAGCGTGAGGCTCCACCCAGCTGCCTGGACGCCACCATTTGGGTTCTTTTACCCTCTACGCCAGTGTTCCCCAACCTTGGGCACTTGAAGATATTTGGACTTCAACTCCCAGAATTCCCCAGCCAGCGAATGCTGGCTGGGGAATTCTTGGAGTTGAAGTCCAGATATCTCTTAAGTTGCCACGGTTGGGAAACACTTGCATAGAGGGTAAAAGAACCCAAATGGCGGCAGCCTCACAGACTTCATATTCCAGGGTCCCCCTGGAGAATTCCAAAATTTGAGACCCTAGCAACGAGGATCAAAGGAGAAGCCATCTTCAACTTACTGTATAGCCGTTCATTTAGTGACTGTTCAAAGTTACGACGGCGACTGAAACGAGCGACTTAGGATGGTTTTTCCACCCTTCTGACCATTGCAGCCTCCCCTGGTCCCACCATCCAAATTCTGACCACTTGCGCTGTCCTGTGGCCACGTGATCCAAAGCAAATCCAACGGGGGGAGGCAGATTTCACTCAACCAACCAGGTTGCTGACTTAACAACCGTAGTGATTCGCCTAACAGCCGTGGCAAGGAAGTTGCACAATGTGTTCTAGCCACGATTACTGATCCCACAAATTCTCCAAAGGCTCAATCTTCAAACAAGTAAACTCTTATTTCTCTTCGACCGTTCAAATACACACGGGATATAATCTGGTAGCAAGCAAGCAGCAGGATTGGAATTTCGCTATCGGCAGGGAGTTAATTACTTTCTGATGCAGTTAACATACTATTCTGAATAGCTTGGGAGATAACAGGCTATAAATCTCTACTTAAGCAAAAATCTTACCGGCACAAAACACAGTTTTCTGCGAAACTTTTTCTTGCTCATTGGAGCAGTCTCATAATTATCTAGGGTTTTCTTTTCAAGAGGCTAATGAAACACGCGCCATACTTTGTCAATCAGTCTGCGGAGAGGGGCGGCATACAAATCTGATTAAACTATAAACTAGCTGTCGGAACACAACCGCCTTTTCCAATTTCTCCTAAAGTGACGTATGCAATGCACAGAACTACTAAACTGCAGATTAATACCTCTTACCTTGGACTTCTCTTCTTTTGATTTTTCTTCTATATTTTGGATTTAACCACTCGTTCTGTGATAACTCATCACTATAGAAACATAGAAGACTGACGGCAGAAAAAGACCTCATGGTCTATCTAGTCTGCCCTTATACTATTTCCTGTATTTTATCTTAGGATGGATCTATGTTTATCCCAGGCATGTTTAAATTCAGTTACTGTGGATTTACCAACCACGTCTGCTGGAAGTTTGTTCCAAGGATCTACTACTCTTTCAGTGAAATAATATTTTCTCACGTTGCTTTCGATCTTTCCCCCAACTAACTTCAGATTGTGTCCCCTTGTTCTTGTGTTCACTTTCCTATTAAAAACACTTCCCTCCTGGGCCTTATTTAACCCTTTAATATATTTAAATGTTTCGATCGTGTCCCCATTTTTCCTTCTGTCCTCCAGACTAGACAGATTGAGTTCATTAAGTCTTTCCTGATACGTTTTATGCTTAAGACTTTCCACCATTTTTGTATCCCGTCTTTGGACCCGTTCAATTTTGTCAATATCTTTTTGTAGGTGAGGTCTCCAGAACTGAACACAGTATTATTCCAAATGTGTTCAGTTCTGGAGACCTCACCTACAAAAAGATATCTGACAGGGAACCCTTTTCCATAGTAACCTCAGCCCCCTGAGGCTCTTCTAAATCACTGTTCCCTTCACCCCCATCTCCCCTACTATCCCCTAACCCCGTCTCCCCTACTATCCCCTCCCCTAACCCAGGATAAACTAAGGCACTTGGCTCTTCGTCTTCAGAATCAAACATTTCCTGAGGCTGACAAGGATGGCAACACAATGGACCAAAGCTCACTTCACAGATATTTCACTTAGCAATGGAAATGTTGGGCTCCATTGCCGTCGTAACTCGCGGACTGCCTGCAAGCATAAAAATTGGCAGAGATTCATCTTTTAAATTCTGAGAAATGCAATCTTGACTGTAGGAAGGAGGAAGAGACCCATGTCAAGACACAGATTTTACACTTGTTTTTAATAACTGCATGCGTTTTATTTTAATTTTAAGCACCTCCTGGGTTCCTGCCCAGGAGGCCTGATTTTTTTAAAAAAAGCTGAGCTCGTAGTATCTGGGATTGTCATTTCTTGAAGGTTCTGGAAAGCAGGAATCGATGAAGCTTTGATTGATTTCCTGGGCAGGTGGGAGTCGCTGTCTCCGCTGGTGGATTTTATGCAGGGAGGGGCCGTTGGCTTATTTCACCCGAAGGCCTTTCATTGCAGCCTCCAACGTCTGAAACACAAAAGGAAAGAGAATTTACAATCCCGACTCTATTTGCTCAAGATCAGAAATTGGATCCATTGGAATCCGGAGTGATTTTACCCCGGATTCTCAAGATTATAAATCTCTCTAACTTCTTGATTATTTTTTTCCCCTCCCCTTTTCTTTGGCTCAAGCAGAACCTCATGCCCTTATCACCTCGAGGCTCGACTACTGTAACGCTCTCTACATGGGGCTGCCTTTGAAAAGTGTTCGGAAACTTCAGATCGTGCAGAATGCAGCTGCGAGAGCAATCATGGGCTTTTCCAAATATGCCCATGTTACTCCAACACTCCGCAGTCTGCATTGGCTGCCGATCAGTTTCCGGTCACAATTCAAAGTGTTGGTTATGACCTATAAAGCCCTTCATGGCACCGGATCAGAATATCTCCGGGACCGCCTTCTGCCGCACGAATCCCAGCGACCGGTTAGGTCCCACAGAGTCGGCCTTCTTCGGGTCCCGTCGACTAAACAATGTCGTCTGGCGGGACCCAGGGGAAGAGCCTTCTCTGTGGTGGCTCCGACCCTCTGGAACCAGCTCCCCCCTGAGATTAGGATTGCCCCCACCCTCCTTGCCTTTCGTAAACTCCTTAAAACCCACCTCTGTCGTCAGGCATGGGGGAACTGAAACATCTCCCCCTTGCCCATGTCTTTTTTGTGTTTGATTGTGTGTTTGTTTTTTATATATATTGGGGTTGTTTTATGAATTTCTTAACTTAAAATTGTAATTGGATTGGTGGGTATTGGATGTGTCACTATGTACTGTTTTTACTATTGTTGTGAGCCGCCCCGAGTCTGCGGAGAGGGGCGGCATATAAATCTAATAAATCTAATCTAAAACTAACTAAAAACATGGAATGAAAAAAAAATCTATTTCCCCCAGAAAGGACTCAACCCCCTGCCTCAATTTTATTCCAAATTTCCACCGAAGTTTTTTCAGAGGGGTGGAATTTGTTTTTTTATTTTTTTTTATTTTTTTATTAAATTTGTATGCCACCCCTCTCCGCAGACTCGGGGCGGCTCACAACAGCAACAGAAAACAATATAATACAAATTCAATAATTAGCTAAAAACCCATAATTTTTTTTTTAATAAACATGCACACAACATACCATACATAAACAGTATAGGCCTGGGGAAGGTATTTCAGTTCCCCCATGCCTGACGGCAGAGGTGGGTTTTAAGGAGTTTGCAGAAGGCAAGGAGGGTGGGGGCAGTTCTAATCTCAGGGGGGGGCTGGTTCCAGAGGGTCGGGGCCGCCACAGAGAAGGCTCTTCCCCTGGGACCCGCCAAACGACGTTCTTGCAACATGAAAGGATGAAAACCAGACAAGGCTCCTTCCCGTTGAAATAATGATCATAAATAAAATAATAATAATAATAAATAAAGTGAACCATGAAAGTGGTCATGTATTTGTAGCTAACCAGGGTTTTGATTTCATTTTTTTAAAGAATGCTTCTGGGACATGTTGTTAGAAAGATATATAATGCTGCAACCAGATGTTATGGGTTGGGTTGCAGTAGCAGGTTGCTACAGGGATTGATTGATTGATTGGATTTATATCTCCAAGGACTCGGGGCATCTTAGAACATATAAAAGAAAAAAACAATACAAGTATCCTAAATCCAATTAGTTTAATCTAATCTAAAATCCCGTTACATTAAAAGTCAATCATTCCCACTGATTGGTATGGTTGAGGATGGCGCTCTGATAGTGAAAGTTGCATTGCGCGCACAGCAAAATGTTGTGGAGGAGCGCACGCACGAGAGAGATTTTGGCAAAAAATATTGCTTCTGTGCTTCCACCTTTGACCTTTTTAACTTCATGTTTAAGCCTTAAAACGTCTAGACATTGTTCCTCTCTTAAGAATTCTACCTGGATGGCCCTGGGCAGCCCTCTTTCGCCCTCCCTACTCACCTTCACGTCCCATATGCTCATGCCGCCATCCATCCCGGTGGTGCAGAATTTGGAGCAGTTGCCCTTCCCGCCGGCAACCACAGAGATTTGGCTGGAAGAGAACAGAAGGATCCCTGGGTTGAGTCATAGAAACAGAAGATTGACGGCAGAAAAAGACCTCATGGTCCATCTAGTCTGCCCTTATACTATTTCCTGTATTTTATCCTAGGATAGATCTATGTTTATCTCAGGCATGTTTCAATTCAGTCTGTGGATTTACCAACCACGTCTGCTGGAAGTTTGTTCCAAGCATCTACTACTCTTTCAGTCAAATAATATTTTCTCACGTTGATTCTGATATTTCCCTCAACTAACCTCAGATTGTGCCCCCTTGTTCTTGTGTTCACTTTCCTATTAAAAACACTTCCCTCCCGAACCCTATTTAACCCTTTAACATATTTAAATGTTTCGATCCTGTCCCCCCTTTTCCTTCTGTCCTCCAGACTAGACAGATGGAGTTCATGAAGTCTTTCCTGATGCGTTTTATGCTTAAGACATTCCACCATTCTTGTAGCCCGTCTTTGGACCTGTTCAATTTCGTCAATATCTTTTTGTAGGTGAGGGTCTCCAGAACTGAACACAGTACTGTACTCCAAATGTGGTCTCACCAGCGCTCTATATAAGGGGATCGCAATCTCCCTCTTCCTGCTTGTTATACCTCTAGCTATGCAGCCAAGCATCCTACTTGCTTTTCCTACCGTCCGACCACACTGCTCACCCATTTTGAGACTGTCAGAAATCACGACCCCTAAGAGCTGTATGTGCGTGTGTGTACATACACATACAGTTTATATAGTAGATAATGCATATTTTTGTGTGCCTGTGTAATATGTATGCAAATATATGGCATATATACATAGAATTAAATAGTATGTTTTGGATGTTCAATAATAGTAAATAGATAGGGAAATTATATCTCTTTGAGGCGCGGAGAGGCCAGGCACCCTAACCCAAACCCTTGACATGAGTGATGTCAAGTTGGCCACCTTTAAGCCAGTCACATAACCTTTAACCCACCTGGTCACATGGCCGGAAAGCCACACCCACAGTGTGGTAGTAAACATTTTTGCAGCCCTTCACTGGTTTCAGGTTATTGCTAACTTGCCAAATATGGAGACCCTTAGTTATAAAGAGGAAAAAGGTTTTGCAGCCTTGCCTGATGCTGTTCTTGTGGACCGTGTCCAGAGAAGCATTGTTGGTATCAGAGCTGGCCTTCTTGTCCAGGTTCTGGAAACGCTCCCGAGCTGTCAGTCCACGCTGGGAACTCTGCTTAGGGATGTCCATTTTCCCACCATAGCTCAAGGCGCCCTGCTGTTCATTGTACACGAACAACATGGGGTAGCAGTCATGTCCCTGGGGGGAAAAAAATAGAGAAGACAAGAGCGATGAAGTTCACGTTCTACCCAACTTACGGTTGGGTAGAGCTACCCCAAACCAGTGTCTTTCTGACGAGGCTGGTCCACAACTCCTAAACTTGTTATTCCTGGGGATAGAGAACCTGCAATACAGCTGTGAAAGGATTATACAGTGTCACTTTATGAACTTAATTCGTTCCGTGACCAGGTTCTTAATTTAAAAAGTTTGTAAGAAGAAGCAATTTTTCCCATAGGAATCAATGTAAAAGCAAATAAGGCGTGCGATTGGGGAAACCACAGGGAGAGTGGAGGTCCTGTTTCCTCCTAGGAGATTCCTGGAGAGGCCCCATGGAAGCTTCTCCCTGCCTTTTGCGGCCCTGTTTCCTCCCAGGAGATTCCTAGAGAGGCCCCACGGAGGTTTCTCTCCACCTTTTCCAGCCCTGTTTCCTCCCAGGAGATTCCTAGAGAGGCCCCACGGAAGCTTCTCTCTGCCTTTTCAGGCCCTGTTTCCTCCCAGGAGATTCCTAGAGAGGCCCCACGGAGGTTTCTCTCCGCCTTTTCCAGCCCTGTTTCCTCCCAGGAGATTCTTAGAGAGGCCCCACAGAGGCTTCTCCCTGCCTTTTACGGTTACAGTTTCGAAGGCTCAGGTTTGTAAGTGGAAAACGGTTCTTGAGAAGAGGCAAAAAAATCTTGAACACCCGGTTCATATCTAGAAAAGTTTGTAAGTAGAGGCGTTTATAGGTAGAGGTACCACTGTATTGTGTTCTAATGTTTCATAGAGAATTTTATTTATTTATTTTGTCAAGTATGAATTGGTAGTATACAAAGATATAAAAATGTTTATATACATGATACTAGTAAGAGAGAAACATTAGGACATGGGACGGAAGGCACGCTGGTGCACTTATGTACGCCCCTTACTGACCTCTTAGGAATCAGGTGAGGTCAACAGTGGATAGTCTAAGGGTAAAGTTTTGGGGGTTAGGTGATGATACTACAGAGTCTGGTAGTGAGTTCCATGCATCAACTACTCAGTTGCTAAAGTTGTATTTCCTACAGTTGAGTTTGGAGCGGTTTACTTTTGAGTTTGGAGCTGTTTCCCTTTTTGTGGGAAGATCACCCCAGAAGAGAGAAAGTGTATGACTTACCGCAGCCACAAGACTATTCTCGGTGATGAAGGTAACAGCCAGGAGGGGCAGAGTTTCCGTAGAAAGGCAAGCAACACTGAGGAGTAAAGCAAAACTTCAGCCCGATCCTTAATATTTGTTTCAATTACGAATGTGAAAACTCCAGTTGTGGATTATATCAAATAAAGCACCGCTCATCAAACTTTCCAAACTCTACATCCTCCAGGTGACTTTTTTGGGGTCCACCTATGTCAATTCTCCAAGACTGTATCAGGGGATATCTTATTTTGGAGGAAACAGGGTAGGTGGACCCCCAAAAAGTCATAGACTATAGACCAAAAGCCTGCAAGCTAAAACAACTTTTAATATTTGTTTGTTTGTTTATTATTTATTTATTTATTTACTTATTTATTTATTTAAAGCTGCTCAAAAAATAAAGGGAACACTTAAACAACACAATATTTAAATTCAGTAACTGAATTTAAACATGCCTGGGATAAACATATATTCATTGTAAGATAAAATACAGGAAATAGTATAAGGGCAGACTAGTTGGACCAGGAGGTATATTTCTGCCGTCAGTCTTCTATGTTTCTATATAACTCTCCAGCTTTCTTTTCCATTAATATTGTCCTAATTTCTTCTTAGCATTAGCATTTAGACTTATATACCACTTCATAGTGCCTTACAGCCTTCTCTAAGCAGTCTTACAGAGTCAACATATATTGCCCCCAACAATCTGGCTCCTCATTTTACCAACATCGGAAGGATGGAAGTAAACCTTAAGCCTACTGAGATTCGATCTGCCAAACTGCTGGTGACCAGCAGACGTAGCTTGCAGCGCTGCACTCTAACCACTGCACCACCGAGGCTCTCTTCCTCACACCACCCTACTTACGCCATTTTCTTGTTGGCGTCTGCCAAACAGATGGTGCTGTCGTGGCCCACCCAGGCCAGATGGTTGCCACTCTCGGAAAAGCAGATACTGTGGACCCAGCTGTAGCTGCTCTTCGACTCAAACATCAGCTCCCCAAACGTCATCTTGGATCCCCAAGGAGTAGGGGCTGGGCGCTCTTCCACCTCTTTAATGTAGGCCGAGAAGATCCTGAAAGGTGGATGGAAAGGAGGAAAACAAAGCAGGTGACTCTACAACACTCATCCGAGAAGGAGCTATTTCAGCTAGATCCACGATCGCACCAATTAGTGTGCAACGGGTGGAGAAGAAGACTTCATAACAGATTTACATTACAACTTCCATCTTGACTGTATAGTCGATCCAGAAGACCCACCTGCATTTGAAGTCACAGGATCCTGCCGCCAGGAGGACGTTGTTTGGGTGCCAATCCAGGCAGAGGATGGTCGATCGAATCGGCTTCTTGATGTGCTTACAGACCCACCTGGGAGAAATTGGAGAGAGAAGCTGAAATGCCCAGCTTTTAAACTCTACTCTACTCTACTCTATTCTAATATATATTTTATTTCATGTACAATGAGAGCATCTGCACCAAAGACAAATTCCTTGTGCATCCGATCATACATAATAATAATAATAATAATAATAATAATAATAATAATAATAAATTAGATTTGTATGCCGCCCCTCTCCGAAGACTCGGTGCAACTGTACACCAGGCGAACCTGGGCAAACGCCCCCCTCGCCACAGCTGAAAGATGATGTTCCAATGTGAGCTGTGGATCGAGGAGGACGCCCAAGTTGCGGACCCTCTCCAAGGGGGGAAATGATTTCTCCCCCCCTAGGGTAATGGACGGACAGATGGAATTGTCCTTGGGAGGCAAGACCCACAGCCACTCCGTCTTGTCAGGGTTGAGTTTGGGCTTGTTGACACCCATCCAGACCCCAACAGCCTCCAGGCACCAGCACATCACTTCCACTGCTTCGCTGACTGGACATGGGGTGGAGATGTAAAGCTGGGTATCATCAGCGTACTGATGATACCTAACCCTATGCCCTTGGATGATCTCACCCAGCGGTTTCATGTAGATATTAAATAGCAGAGGGGAGAGGACCGACCTGCAAGGGAGAGACCTAGGGCCCAGTTTTGATTCATGGAATAATCTCCAACAGCTTTGTTCATCTTTGGTTGCATTTTGAAAATTTAAGCAGCTATCCACTTTAAGGCTATCCAACTTCTAAGACCTTTGGACTTCAACTCCCAGAATTCTCCAGCCACAAATCTGCCACGCCCCCACCCATCCCACATTTGCTAAGCAACGCACCAATCATTCTCTTGCTCAAAGTAGCAGATGGAGATCCTCCGGGAGCCGCTGCCCACCGCAAACTTGTTCTCCTTCGGGGACCACTTCACACAACAGGCCGCACGATTGATCCGGAGGATGACCAGGGTGGGCTTCCAAACATCGTTCTTCAGGGTCCAGACATAGGCGTTGCGGTCTGTCCCACAGCTCACAATCCGGTTGCTGTCGGGCGCCCAATCGATGCCTGTGAAAGGAGATCAAGTAGAAGGATTCTGGGGATCCGAAGTTGGACACCTGGTTTTTTTTAAAAAGAAAACTCAAAACGCCCTAATGCAGTGGTTCTCAACCCATTTATTCTAGTCTAGTCTAGTCTGCTCTACTCTATTCTATTTTAATATATATTTTCTTTTATGTACAATGAGAGCATCTGCACCGAAGACAAATTCCTTGTGCATATTTGGCCAATATAGAATTCTATTCTATTCTAATATATACTGTATTTTCTTTTATGTACAATGAGAGCATCTGCACCAAAGACAAATTCTTTGTGCACATTTGGCCAATATAGAATTCTATTCTATTCTAATATATACTGTATTTTCTTTTATGTACAATGAGAGCATCTACACCTAAGACAAATTCCTTGTGCACACTTGGCCAATATAGAATTCTATTCTATTCTATTCTAATATATATTTTCTTTTATGTACAATGAGAGCATCTACACCTAAGACAAATTCCTTGTGCACACTTGGCCAATATAGAATTCTATTCTATTCTAATATATATTTTCTTTTATGTACAATGAGAGCATCTACACCTAAGACAAATTCCTTGTGCACACTTGGCCAATATAGAATTCTATTCTATTCTATTCTAATATATATTTTCTTTTATGTACAATGAGAGCATCTACACCTAAGACAAATTCCTTCTGCACATTTGGCCAATAAAGAATTCTATTCTATTCTATTCTACTCTACTCTGATTCTTGACAAGTGTATCTTTTCTTTTACGTACACTGAGAGCATCCACACCAAAGACAAATTCCTTGTGCATCCAATCACGCTTGACCAATAAAGTAATTCTATCATTAATTAAATAGTGGGACTTCATTGTCCTCACCTGTCACTTGCCCATTGTGTTCCTTCAGCTCATGGATTTTGTCCCACTTGGACCCATTTTTCTTGTAGATGTGGACTTCGTGATTGTTGGGGGAGATGGCGAGTTCTGCAGGAAAGAAGAGGGACCCAAGTTTTACAAAACCAGCCTGTGGTTTGACCTGTTTTGTCAAACCCCCCAAACAAACAAACCAAGAAGAAACAGACCAAAACCAGGGGAGCCATAAAAACTTGGCTTTGTCCTAAAGTTATTTTTTCTTTCGGGTATAAAATTTTGATTTTTTTCCCCCCACCATAAAAGAAAACAATATATACAAACACAACAACAATGCTTAAAATCAAAACTTTTCTTATTACTCTTACTTCTTAGCTCTCCTTATCTAAAAATTTCCATTAATTTTATGCAACATTGTCAATTCTTAAAAGTCTAAATAAAAATTCTTTTTCTCCATCTTTCATTTATTTATTTTATATATTTATTTATTTGTTTGTTTGTTTTGTCAAGCACATATTGGTGGTATGCAGAGATATAATAATATTTATATACATGATACTAGTAAAAGATAAAGCATTAGGACAGGGGACGGAAGGCATGCTGGTGCACTTATGCACGCCCCTTACTAACCCCTTAGGAATCCGAGGAGGTCAACAGTGGAGAGTCTAAGGGTAAAGTTTGGGGGTTAGGTGATGATACTACAGAGTCAGGTAGGGAGTTGCATACATCAACTACTTGGTTACTAAAGTCGTATTTCCTGCAGTCGATTTTGGAGCGGTTTACTTTAAGTTTGTGTCTGTTGTGTGCTCGTGTGTTGTTGTGGTTGAAGCTGAAGTAGTTGTTGATGGGAAGGACGTTGTAGCCGATGATTTTACGGGCTATGCTCAGGTCGTGTTTAAGGCAACGTAGTTCTAAGCTTTCTAAACCTAGGGTTGTAAGTCTAGTTACGTAGGGGATTCTGTTGCGAGTGGAGGAACAGAGAGTTCTTCTCTGGACATTTTCTGGAGTGTTTCGGTCCGAAATGCGATGTAGGTTCCGGACCACATCTTAATATAAAAAGTTACATAACGTCAATGCAAACATTAAAAATAAGTTAATTTTTTTGTGGTGGTGTTTTTTTTAACAGCACACACACACACACACACACACACACACACACAAAATTTCCAAAAAACTAAAAAATAGCATTTGCAGATAAATGGCTCTTTCAGATGGCTGGGAATGTCCCTGATTCAGCAATGCAGAAGAGAAAGTGGTCTTGTTCTCCTGCTCTGGGAGGGAGGGATTGGATGTGGAATGAATGGGGTGGAAATTCCAGGGGAAGAGGAAGTGGGAGGGGAGGGGAGGACAGGAGAGGCTTTCTCATAGCTGTGGGGCAGAGAAGGCAGCTCCTTGGGAGGGATTCTACGCCTACCGGTCTTATATAGATCTACAGATGGATGGATGGGCTAGAGCAGTGTTTTTCAACCAGTGTGCCGTGGCACACTACTGTGCCGCGAGACATGGTCAGGTGTGCCGCAAAGCTCAGAGAGAGAAAGAAAGCAAGAGAGAGAGAAAAAAAGAGAAAGAAAGAAAGAAAGAGAGAGAAAGAAAGCAAGGGAGAGAAAGAGCGAGTGAGCGAGAAAGAGAACAAGAGAGAGAGAAAGAAAGCAAGAGAGAGAAAGAGAACAAGAGAAAGAAAGCAAGAGACAGAGCAAGAGAGAGAAAGAAAGAGAGGGAGGGAAGGAGAGAGAGAGAAAGACATAGAGGGAGGGAAGGAGGGAGAGAAAGAGAGCAAAAAAGAGAGGAAGGAAGGAAGAGAAAGAAAGAGGGATGAAGAGAGAGAAAGAAAGAGGAAGGAAGGGAGAGAGATAATTTTTTTGTCCAAACTTTTTTTAGCCCCCCCCCTCCCCCCCGGCTCAATGTGCCCCAGGGTTTCGTAAATGTAAAAAATGTGCCCTGGCTCAAAAAAGGTTGAAAATCACTGGGCTAGAGGACTTCTAGAAACTCCCCATGGATCCAGGGGGATAGGCTAGAGGGGGGGTCTTCTTCAGTCTTGGCAACGTTGCAAAAGACATGTGGACTTCCACTCCCAGAATTCCTCAGCCAGCGCAGAAATAGAAAAAGAAATGGATGGGATGAGATAGGATGGTATGGGATGGGGATTGGGATTTGGAATAGGATGGGATGGAATAGGAATACGAATAGGGATAAGAATAAAATGGAATAGAATAGGAATTAGAATAGAATAGAATATTAGAATATTAACACTCAAATTAAAAAACAAAGAAGAATCCGATCATTATAAAACTTGGAAATACTTCTATAATTGGTTTAAGAGAAGAAACAAAAACTTAAATTGAAATACAATAATAATAATACTTTATATCCTTTTTATTTCATATGAAAAATTATAAAAGATCTATATACAATTTTTTTTTTTTAGGGAAGATTTGTATGAATTTAAATAAATTAAACATGAATGAAAGAAGGCAGTTAAGAAAATAAAAATGATGAAAGGAATATGGACAGCCTAAAGGAGAAAATGGTAGATACCGATGTTATGAGATACTTCACCAGAAGATAATTTAAAACTATATGATGATTTATAACTTACCCCCTCAAGGGAATTTAAGTACAAATATTATATATTATGTTATATGTTAATTGTTATTGTCATCATTGTTTAGTGTACTTAAATAAGTAATGATATTATAAGAATTATTCTTTTTGTGTGTGTGTGTGTTTGTTTGTTTGTCTGTTAGTATGTGTTAATTTGGCATTGTTTCAACTTATGATTTATACCATTTATTTTATTTGTGTAAATGTGTATATATGTAATAAAAATTATTTTCTTTTTTTAAAAAAAGCAATAGAAATAAGAATAGAATAAGAATAGAAATAGGAATAGAATAATTGCTATTGTTGAGTTCAGGAGTTGAATCTCTGGGGATCCAGCAGCTCTTTGAAAAAGGGAGACTTACGAGTTCGGTCCTTGTTCCAGGCATGACAGGTGATGGGTTCCAGCAGGAAGCTTTGATAAGCCATGGTTTTTTAACCTGTTCAGAAAGAAAAACGGTTCGGTTTTAGGAATTACATAGACTATTCATAGCTCGGGTTGTAGATTTAGGCAGAAGTTTCTCCTTTGAACTTGCTGCATGGCTCCCGGATGTTTTGTTACCAAACTTGGTAACAAATTAGGATTTGGGGTGAAATGTCTTGATATTGCACCCAAAAGCACGCTGATGATGTTACCTAGTTTGGTAGCGAAATGTCCAGGAGCCAAGCAGCCAGCTCGGAGGAGAAACCTCTGCCTCAACAGTTTATATATTTTATATTATTTTATAATGTTTTATATTATTTTATATATTTTATTGTTTCATTTCATTTCATTTTACACCTGAGACAATTTACAACCACCTTGCGTAGCAATGGAAATTCTAGTTTCAATGATGGTCTTAAGTCAAGGACTACCTCTTGAATAAATCCAATTTAGAAATCTGAAGACGTCCAAGGAGAAAACACCACAATGGTTCCTAGCTGGAATAACCTTGTCGCTGATTTGCACAGTTTAAAAGCAGCGTTGTTCCTGACTTATGTCTGTCCACCAAGTACAGTAGCTATGCTGTCTTGGTTGCCCAAAAGATCCGAATCCTTGGTAAATAAAAATAAAAACAAGGAGACCAAACACATTGATCAGTCTTTTATTTCTGTTTTAGGGAGCTCCACGGTTGGGTACATCTTCCGTCAATGCTTATTAGTTCTGCAAAATGTGTTGATCCAGCTAATTGGTTGCTTTAGAATAGAATAGAATAGAATTTTATTGGCCAAGTGTGTTTGGACACACAAGGAATTTGTCTTGGTGCATATGCTCTCAGCGCACATAAAATAAAATATACATTTGTCAAGAATCATGTGGTACGACACTTAATGATTGTCATAGGGGTCAAATAAGCAATGAAGAAGCAATATTAATAAAAATCTTAGGATGTAAGCCACAAGTTACAGTCATACAGTCAACATGGGAGGAAATGGGTGAAAGGAATGATGAGAAAAACTAGTAGAATAGAAGTGCAGATTTAGTAGAAAGTCTGACAGTGTTGAGGGAATTATTTGTTTAGCAGAGTGATGGCGTTCGGGAAAAAACTGTTCTTGTGTCTAGTTGTCTTGGTGTGCAGTGCTCTGTAGCGACGTTTTGAGGGTAGGAGTTGAAACAAATTGTGTCCAGGATGGGTCAGTAAATATTTTCCCCTATAACCAAATCATGATTCTTGACAAATGTCTCTTTTCCTTTATGTACACTGAGAGCATCTGCACCAAAAACAAATTCCTTGTGTGTCCAATCACGCTTGGCCAATAAAGAATTCTATTCTATTCTATTCTAAAAAGCAGAACAAAGACCATCAGGCTGAGCCTCATGAGGAAATCCAACCTTGAGAACTGCTGTCTGCTCTTCCTCTCTGAAATCTCTCTACTTTTGGCCTTATATGGTATTACCTAACTGCTCTTGGTTAAGAAATAGTTCCGTTTTCCTGTGCTGTTTTTTTTTGCCCCCAAGCTATTTACTTCCTTGCCTTTCAAGCCAATTCAAAAAAAGTAATTCGAAAGAGTTAGATAGCAAGCCAATCTTTCCCTGGTTGAGAGTTCACATTTGGCAGCAAAGACGGGTTGTTGTTGTTTCAATAACAGAGTGAAGAGTTTTATGGATTCCTCTGGTTTTTGTCCGCATTGTTCTAGTTTGTCTGTTTTCATGAGGCCCTATTGAGAAATCCTGCCCATTTTCCACACCTCGACATGATAGTGTGACGGTCGATTAGGGTTGACTGCATTGGGGATGGATTGGAGAGGGCAAAGGAGAGGGGATTAACAGAGGGGTGGAATCAAGATCCCGTGGAGTGTTAATAGCACTTTACAAGGCCTTGGTAAGGCCACACCTGGAATACTGCATTCGATTTTGGTTGCCGCGATGCAAAAAGGATGTTGAGACTCTAGAAAAAGTGCTGAGAAGAGCAACAAAGATGATGAGGGGACTGGAGGTTAAAACATATGAAGAACAGTTGCAGGAACTGGGCATGGCTGGACCCACAAGATCATATGCTGCAACGTCCTACCGGTCAATGACTACTTCATCTTCAACCGCAACAACACAAGAGCGCGCAACAGATTCAAACTTAATATTCACCGCTCCAAACTTGACTGTAAAAATATGACTTTAACGATCGAGTTGTCAAAGCGTGGAACTCATTACAGGACTCAATTGTGTCAACCCCTAACCCCCAACACTTCTCCCTTAGACTCTCCACGATTGACCTCTCCAGGTTCCTAAGAGTTCAGTAAGGGGCGTACATAAGTGCACTGGTGTGCCTTTCGTCCCCTGTCCAATTGTCTTTCCTTTATCTCATATATCATATATATTTACTTCCTTTCATATATCTTCTCCTCTATTTTTACATATCTTTATTATCTATTCTCTTCCATATGTATTGTGTATTGGATGAATGGATGAATGAATGAATGAATGAATGAATGAATAAATAAATAAATAAATAAATGATAGCAACTTTGCAATATCTCAGGGGTGGTCACAAAAAAGAGGGAGTCAACCTATTCTCCAAAGCACCTGAAGGTAGAACAAGAAGCAACGGGTGGAAATTAAATCCAGGACAGAAGCAACTTAGAACTAAGGAGAAATTTCCTGACAGTTAGCACAATGAATCAGTGGAACAGCTTGCCTCCAGAAGTTGTGAATGCTCCCAACACTGGAAGTTTTAAAGAAGATATTGAATAACCATTTGTCTGAAGTGCTGTAGGGTTTCCTGCCTAAGCAGGGGGTTGGACTAGAAGACCTCCAAGGTCCCTTCCAACTCTGTTGTTATTATTATCATTGTGGATTAGTCATCCCCTTGAGGTTATTCACTGCTTCTAACTACCCTTCTTATCTGCATGGAAAGATCACCCAGGAGCCTCATATTATCAATTAGTTCAAGAGGGATTTGTTCAGATTAAAGGTTGCATTCAGCGTTGGTCTCCACACTACAAAAAAGACCTTGAAACACTAGAGAAGAAGAGAGCAACCAGAATGATAAGGGGATTGAAAACTAAAACAAACGAAGAAACATTGCAGGAGCTGGGCATAGATAGTCTAGCGAAGAAGAAGTCCAGGGTGGACGTGATAGCAGTCTACAAATACTTGAGGGGTTGCAACAGAGAGAAGGGGGTCAAGCTATTTTCAAAAGCACCTGAAGGCCAGACAAGGAATAATTGAAAAGTGTTCGGAAACTTCAGATCGTGCAGAACTCAGCCGCAAGAGCCATCGTGGGGCTTCCAAGATTTGCCCATGTTTCCTCAACACTCCGTGGCTTGCATTGGCTGCCGATCAGTTTCCGGTCACAATTCAAAGTGTTGGTCATGACCTTTAAAGCCCTACATGGCTTTGGACCAGACTACCTCCGGAACCGCCTGCTACCGCACGAATCCCAGCGACCGATAAGGTCGCACAGAGTTGGCCTTCTCCGGGTCCCGTCGACTAAACAATGTCGTTTGGCGGGCCCCAGGGGAAGAGCCTTCTCTGTGGCGGCCCCGGCCCTCTGGAACCAACTCCCCCTGGAGATTAGAATTGCCCCCACCCTCCCTGTCTTTTGTAAACTACTCAAGACTCATTTATACCGCCAGGCATGGGGGAGTTGAGATACTCCTTCCCCCTAGGCCATTACAAGTTATGCATGGTATGTCTGTGTGTATGTTTGGTTTTATAATAAGGGTCTTTTAGTTGTTTTTATTATTGGATTGTCACATGCTGTTTTTATCATTGTGGTTAGCCACCCCGAGTCTACGGAGAGGGGCGGCATACAAATCCAATAAATTATCATTATTAATTATTAATAATGAATAGAAGCTGACCAAAGAGAGATTCAACCTAGAAGTAAGGAGGAACTTTCTGACAGTAAGAGCGATAAACCAGTGGAACAGCGTGCCTGTGAAGGTTATGAATGCTCCAACACTAGAGACATTCAAGAAGAGATTGGGTTGCTATTTGTCTAGAGTGGCATAGGCCCCCTGCACCAGTAGGGGGTTGGACTAGATCAGTGTTTTTCAACCAGTGTGCCGTGGCACACTAGTGTGCCGCGAGACATGGTCAGGTGTGCCGCGAAACTCAGCAAGAGAGAGAAAGAAAGAGAGAGAGAAAGAGAAAGAGAGAAAGAGAGGGAAAGAAAGCAAGAGAGAGAGAGAGAGAGAAAGAAAGGCAGGGAAGGAGGGAGAGATAGAAAGAGAGCAAAAAAGAGAGGAAGGAAGGAAGAGAGAAAGAAAGAAGGATGGAGAGAGAGAGGAAGGAAGGGAGAGAGAAAAAGAGGGAGAGAAATAGAGCGAAAGGGAGGAAGAGAGAGAGAGAATTTTTTTGTCCAAACTTTTTTAGCCCCCCCCCCCCCCCCCGCTCAATGTGCCCCATGATTTTGTATATGTAAAAAATGTGCCGCAGCTCAAAAAAGGTTGAAAATCACTGGACTAGATGACCTACAAGGTCCCTTCCAACGCTAATAAAAATAAACAAACCATTAAATTACATACATACATACATACATACATACATACTGTACATACATACAGGGGGTGGACAACAAAATGGAAACGCCTTGAAAAACCATCGAAATTTCAGTAATGGAGAAAATCATTTGAACTGAATCTTAACTTTAGCCAATTACAAATTGTAACGTGTATGCAGGATACCCATTATGGCTCTTTTTTTCATCAGCTCAGAATAGTTAAAAAATCTATTTAGTCATCTTGCAGGATCTTTATTTTATTTTTATTTTATTTATTAGATTTGTATGCCGCCCCTCTCCGTAGACTCGGGGTGGCTCACGACAACAACAAAGCAATTCATGACAAATCTAATAATTTAAAAACATTAAAAGAAAAACCCCTTTATTAAAGCAGACATACACACACACAAACATACCATACATAAATGTCTCAATTCCCCCATGCCTGACGGCAGAGGTGGGTTTTAAGGAGTTTACGAAAGGTAAGGAGGGTGGGGGCAGTTCTAATCTCCATGGGGAGCTGGTTCCAGAGGGTCGGGGCCGCCACAGAGAAGGCTCCTCCCCTCATCTTGCAAGGAGGGGCAGGAATCTAAAAATAACAGTCCGCTTCCCTGGATAATTTCTTTTTTTGGGGTAGGGGGAGGCTTGCAAGCAAACTCCAAATCCAAAAACTTCTGCCCAACTCACCAGCTCCCTTTCTAAAAAAAAAAGCGCTTTTTAAAAAATAACCCCAAAAACTCACTCTGCTTGTTTTGAAGAAACAAGCACCAAAAAACTGCCCACTTCAGAGAAGCAATGTCACTTGCATTAATCTGCAGAGGATTGTTCAGAAGAACCACAATTTTTTTGTGTGTGCGTGTGTGTTTGGAGAGGGAGAAACTTTTGAGGAGTTGTTTCGGTAGAAAACGCAAGAAGCGAAGCCAACCGCTCTCCAGAGAGAAACTTCAGTGGGTGGAAAGGGAAAAAAAAGACACACACAAAACCCCCAAAACTTCCTGAAAGTATTGCCAGAAGGGAATGGAAAGGAAATAACACCCAAATGGAAAGGCGGAGGAGGATGGGGCAGGAGGAGGAGTGGTGGTGGTGGTGAGGAGGGAGAAAATGAGTCAAACCAGTTTTTTCACTCCGGATTTTGGACCCCTGCCATCCCTTCGGAGAGGAGCGCCTCCGCAAGAAAGTTAGCCAAGAGAGAAGAAGACAACCGAAAGAGAATCTCTTTGGGGTTTTGTCTTTTTTCTTTTTTTGAAGGAGCATCTCAGAGACTGACCTTGGATGGGAAAGATGAAGCTCTCGAGATCTTGATCTGTTGAGGAGCAGAACGGTTTGTCCACGGACTCTGGGCAGTCGACGTGAACAGCTCTCCGCTGAGCCAGCTCAGGAGGAAATGAAGAAGTTGAAGAGGCAAGGCTAAACTGTCAGACTTCCCTCTCGCCGGCGAGGAACTTAACCACTTCCTTGCTTGGGGGTTGGAAATTTCTTTCTCTCTGTGTGTGTCTACGAGATGCCTTTTGTGTAGAGAAGGAGGAGTAAGCTTGCAGCCTTCAACAATGCTGATTTTGCAAGGCTGCAAAAATCATTGAAACCAGCAACCACCAACTGGGGGGTCTTTGGACCACTGGGGGGTCCGTGAGAAAATTTTGGTGGTCCGCAGAAAAATTATTTGCATTTTTTAGGGGACACAATCTGAAGTTAGTTGGGGGAAAGATGAAAGGCAACATGAGAAAATATTATTTTACTGAAAGAGT
Organism: Erythrolamprus reginae; assembly: GCF_031021105.1. Taxonomy (NCBI): domain Eukaryota; kingdom Metazoa; phylum Chordata; class Lepidosauria; order Squamata; family Dipsadidae; genus Erythrolamprus; species Erythrolamprus reginae. Next base: position 399,099 of record NW_027248484.1, on the reverse strand, counting down.
AGTAGATCCTTGGAACAAACTTCCAGCAGACGTGGTAGATAAATCCACAGGAACTGAATTTAAACATGCCTGGGATAAACATATATCCATCGTAAGATAAAATACAGGAAATAGTATAAGGGCAGACTAGATGGACCATGAGGTCTTTTTCTGCCATCAGTCTTCTATGTTTCTATGTTTATACTGCATTAAATCAGAATGGAATAGAATTCTTCATGGGCCAAGCGTGATTGGACACACAAGGAATTTGTCTTTGGTGCTCAAAATATAAAGGGAACACTTAAACAAGACAATATAACTCCAAGTAAATCAAACTTCTGTGAAATCAAACTGTCCACTTAGGAAGCAACGCTGATTGGCAATCAGTTTCTTTTGCTGTTGTGCACTTTCAACTTTGTACAGAATATTTCATCCATTCAGATCTAGGAAGTGTTCTTTGAGTGTTCCCTTCATTTTTTTTTTTGAGCAGTGTACATTTGTCAAGAATCATGTGGTACAACACAATGATTGTCATAGGGGTCAAATAAGCAATGAGAAAACAATATTAATAAAAATCTTAAGGATTCAAGCAACACGTTACAGTCATACAATCATAAGTGATGATTGGAATGATGAGAAAAAACTAGTAGTAATAGTAGTGCAGCCTTAGTGAATAGTTTGACAGTGCCGAGGGAAGTATTTATTTAGCAGAGTGATGGCGTTCGGGGAAAAACTGTCCTTGTGTCTAGTTGTCTTGGTGTGCAGTGCTCTGTAGCAACGCTTTTGAGGGTAGGAGTTGAAACAATTTGTGTCCAGGATGCGAGGGGTCAGTCAATATTTCCCCCGCCCTCTTTTTGACTCGTGCAGTCTACAGGTCCTCAATGGAAGGCAGGTTGGCAGCCATTGTTTTTTCTGCAGTTCTGATTCTCCTCTGAAGTCTGTGTCGGTCCTGTTGGGTTGCAGAACCTCAAACTACGTCCCATGATACAGAGAGGTGCAATTGTGTTGCTGCAGAGTCTCCCCCTGTGGGGTCTTTTTGTGGAGTTTTGAGGGGGGCAGGAATTCCATCTCGGGGTCTGCTTCAGCTTCCTGGTGGGGGGCTTTGGGGCGAAGGCAAGCACCATTGGTGGTGAAGAGATGGGAGGACTTTTTATCACTGCCAGCTGATTTTTAGCTCACAGACGCACTGGGAGGGGTTTTTTTTGCTTCCAGAGCGCCTCCAGGAGGAGGGGAGAGGGCGTTTTTACCCTCCTCCAGCTCCAGGGAAGCCTTTGGAGCCTGGGGAGGGCGAAACACGAGCCTACTGGGCCAACCGGAAGTTGGGAAACAGGCCATTTCCAGCCTCCAGAGGGCCTCCGCGGAAGGGCAGGAGAAGCTGTTTTTGCCCTCCCCAGGCACTGAATTGAGTGTGGGCACTCGAGCATGAGCAATAGAGTACGCCCAAGCTCTTTTGGCACCCGAGGAAAAAAAGGTTTGCCACCACTGATCTTGCCTAACCCCCTACTACGCAGTGGTATTGCTCTCCTGTATCTCCTATACCTTTCTTCTATTCCTATATCTCTTCTTCTATTCTTTCATTGATATGTTCTATTCCTATATCTTCTTTGCTATTATTTCTTAGATATATTTTACTATGAGTATCTCCTCTATAACCTTCATCATGTATTTTACTATGTGCATATAGATATATACACACTAAAACCCTCATTGTGTATTGGACAAAATAAATAAATAAAATAAAAATAAATAAATATGGCACACAGAGCCCTCTATCTGAACATGCGCGCTGTCGCCGGCCAGCTGGCCTTTGCATGCACTAGAGTACCAGAAACCCAAAGACCAGCTGGCCGGCACACACAGAGACACCAGCCAGCTAGTCTTTGGGTTCCAGAATTCACACGTGTTCCAGTTTGGGCACTCAGTGCCGAAAAGGTTCACCATCACTGCCCTACATGATTTCAGACAAATTATTGTGTAATGTTTTTGGAAAACCTCCTGTGATGAAGCAGTCATTACTTCCGGTGGCAAGCTGTTCCATGGGTTAATTGTCCTCACTGATAGAAACTTTGTCCGTAACTGCAGCTTCTCTCCTTCATTAGTTTCCATCCGTGGCTTCTTGCCCTGCCTTCTGGTGCTTTGGGGAATAATTTGACCCCCTCTTCTTTGTGGCAACCCCTGAGATATTGGATGACTGCTACCATATCCCTTAGTCCTTCTTGTCTCTACAAACCCAAATCCTGTAACCGTTCTTAGTATGTTTTAATTCTTCATGTTTCAAAGCGTTCATATTTCGATCTGTTATTTCCCCCCAACACCCAAGTGACACACAATGGGTGTGTTTTTCATCAGAATAACAGAAAAGAATCCTTTGATCCTGATTAGAAACATAGAAGACTGACGGCAGAAAAAGACCTCATGGTCCATCTAGTCTGCCCTTGTACTGTTTCCTGTATTTTATCTTAGGATGGATCTATGTTTTTATCCCAGGCATGTTTAAATTCAGTTATTGTGGATTTACCAACCATGTCTGCTGGAAGTTTGTTTTAAGGATCTACTACTTTTTCATTAAAATAATATTTTCTCATGTTGCTTTTGATATTTCCCCCAACTAACTTCAGATTGTGTCCCCTTGTTCTTGTGTTACAAGAATATGGAGGCCTTTTCAGGAACAAATAAAAAGCAGAGTCAAAGATTAATCTGTGGGCTCAGTTTTTGCCAGATGGTTAAAAATAAGGATTTGCTCTCCGGGCTAACAGTGAAGATGTTATCCATTGAGTTGTACCCAACATTTGGGCATTCTATGGGTCAGGATTCTTCCCCATCATCCCATGCATTATAGATACTGTATTTTTCAGAGTATAAGACACACCTTTTTCCACCCTAAAAGAGGCTGAAAAACCAGGTGTGTTTTATACTGAATATAGCTTTTTTGAAGCTTTTTTTTCCAGCCTTAACCAGGTGCTAACGATGTTCCCAGCTTGCAAGCTCTTTCATTGTTGCTCTCTGCAAAGAATGTTTTCCAAGCCCTAAGTCTTTGCAGGGTTTTTTCATTGCTCTAACTTGCTCCAAATGTTTCTTTCCAGCCCTAATCAGGTGCTAATGATGTTCCCAGCTCTTACTGGCTTGCAAGCTCTTTCATCTGTTACTCTCTCTGAATAAAGTTTTTTTAAGCCCTAACCAGGGGATAAAATAATGTGCTGGCTAAGGACGCAGGCCAGATGAATACCTGGCAAGCAGATTCTTTTCCCTATTTTCCTCCTCAAAAACTAAGCTGCGTCTTCTGCTCTGAAAAATATGGTAGTCCTCAATTTACAACATTCAGTTAGCGACCATTCAGAGTTACAACAGTGCTGCAAAATGTGGCTTTTCACAGCTATGAACGTTGTAGCATCCTTGTGGTCGCGAGATCAAAATCCAGATGCTTGGTTCATACTTATGACCGTTGCAATTTTCCCGTAGTCGCGTGATCCCATTTTGCGACCTTCTGACAAGCAAAGCCAATGGGGAAGCCAGATTCATTTAATGACAGGGTTACTAACTTACCAGTGTCTCGCTTAACAACGGATAACAAGAAAGGTCATAAAGTGGGATAAAACTCACCCAGCAAATGTCTCACTTAAAGACAGAAATTTGGAGGCTCAATTGTGGCCGTTAAGTCAAGAACTAGCTGCACAGTGGTACCACTGCTTACAAACTTAATTCGTTCCATGACCAGGTGCTTAAGTAGAAAAGTTTGCAAGAAGAAGCAATTTTTCCCATAGGAATCAATGTAAAAGCAAATAATGTGTGCGATTGGGGAAACCACAGGGAGGATGGAGGCCCCGTTTCCTCCCAGGAGATTCCTAGAGAGGCCCCATAGAGGCTTCTCCCCACCTTTTCCGGCTTTGTTTCCTCCCAGGAGATTCCTAGAGAGGCCCCACAGAGACTTCTCCCCACCTTTTCCGGCCCTGTTTCCTCCCAGGAGATTCCTAGAGAGGCCCCACGGAGGCTTCTCCCTGCCTTTTCCGGCCCTGTTTCCTCCCTGGAGATTCCTAGAGAGGTCCCACGGAGGCTTCTCCCCGCCTTTTCCGGCCCTGTTTCCTCCCAGGAGATTCCTAGAGAGGCCCCACGGAGGCTTCTCCCTGCCTTTTCCGGCCCTGTTTCCTCCCTGGAGATTCCTAGAGAGGTCCCACGGAGGCTTCTCCCTGCCTTTTCCGGCCCTGTTTCCTCCCTGGAGATTCCTAGAGAGGCCCCACAGAGGCTTCTCCCTGCCTTTTCCGGTTACCATTTCAGAGGCTCGGGTTTGTAAGTGGAAAATGGTTCATGAGAAGAGGCAAAAAAAAAATATTGAACCCCCGGTTCTTATCTAGAAAAGTTCCTAAGTAGAGGTGTTCTTAGGTAGAGGTACCACTGTACTTCTTTTGAGTTTTTCTGCAGTGTGGCTGGGGTCAGCTTTGATGGCCTCCAGCCATTTTTTAATGGCCTGGTTTCCTTTTTACTCGCAACTTTTCCAAATTTAATTCTTTCTCCAATGAATTCTCCCGCCCGAGATGGCCAAAATAACAGAGACTATTAAGACAAGGCTCCTTTTGATTTTGATTTTAATTTTCTAGCAGACAAGCTGAACATAGACCTCCTCCTTTTAAGCTTAGTGTTTCATACTTCCTGCAATAAAACTATTTTAAAAGGAGCAGCTTTGGTTAAGGAGGGAATGAAAGAAAAACAACAACAACCGAGGACAATTAAAACAACAACAACAACAAAAAACCCACAAAACCCAAATAGATACCACGATCACAGCTGATTGGCAGATCAATATATATATCACCAAAGTGGAGGGGGGAGGAGGAAGAGAATAGGGAAACGGGGAGAGGGAAAAATATTTCACCAGGTCGTAGGGGTTTTTTTTTCAGTGCTTTAAAAGAAAAACAAGAAGTGATCCATCTTCACCCTGTCTTTTCAAGTCTACGCAGGCTTTAGAAGTAGGCCGTCTTGCTAGAGAATGAAGGACTCGTTCTACATTATCTGTAGTCCCTGGATGGAGGATTCCAAGGTCTAGACAACAGCACAGGGGGGGGGGGGAGAAAAAGAAAGAAGGAAGAAGGTTATTCACCGATGACAACCACACCCCTCTGCCGAAATCTAGGATGCCATACAGACCGCTCCACGACTTACGACTGCAATTGAGCCCCCAAAATTTGTGTTGCCCGGCGGAGAGTTTATTGAATATACAGTGATCCCTCTATTATCGCGAGGGTTCCGTTCCCAGACCCCTCGCGATAATTGATTTTTCGCAATGTAGGGTTGCGGAAGTAAAAACACCATCTGCGCATGGGCGCCCTTTTTCCCATGGCCGCGCGTGCGCAGATGGTGGAGTTTGCGTTCCCCGCCGCCCACGCAAAGGGGAAACCCCGATTCGGCTCCTCGCTGCTGCTGCGCTACCCAGCAGATCAGTTGCTGGGCGGCCGAAGGAACCTTCCCTGGGTCTTCCCCCTCTTGCTGGCGGGCAGGCGAGTGGCGGGCATCAGCGAGGAGCCGGGGTTTCCCCTTTGCGTGGGCGGCCGGGAAGACCCAGGTTGGGGGCTCGGGGGGGGTGCTAGGAAGCCCCCCAGGCCGGCTGCGACCTTTTAAAACAGCCGCGCCGCTTCCCAGCTGACTCCCGAAGCCAAACGCGGAAGTGGTTTTTAAAAAAATTGCGATATAGCGTTTCGCGAAGATCGAGATCGCGAAACTCGAGGGATCACTGTAACCACATTTAAATTTTATTAATTAATTAATTTATTTATTAATTAGATTTGTATGCCGCCCCTCTCCATAGACTCAGGGCGGCTAACAACAGTAAAAAGACAATATGAACAAACCTAATATTAAAAATAAGGTTAAAAACATTATAATCCATCAAACCTACCTTGAAGTCCCAGATGGTCATTGCTCCGTCAATACCAGTGGTGCAAAATTTGCGACAATCTTGCTTGTCCACTTCATAAATGGACACTTGACTGCAAGGAGGAGAATGGGACCGGCGTTAGACCCAGAAGAACTTGTGCACCTGCTTTAATTTTGTTTGGAACTTTGCTTTTACAGTGACACCTCGTCTTACGGACCCCTCGTCATACAAACCTTTCGAGATACGAACCCGGGGCTTAAGATTTTTTCCCCTCTTCTTCCGAACTATTTTCACCTTACGAATCCGCCGCTGGGATGCCCCGCCTCCGGACTTCCGTTGCCAGCCGAAGCGCCCGTTTTCGTGCTGGTGGGATTCCCCTGCTGGGATTCCCCTGCAGCATCGCAAAATCCAGAGGTGGGGTTTCCCACGGAGGGGAGCCTCAGGGGAATCCCACCAGCGCAAAAACGGGCGCTTCGGCTGGCGAAAGGGGTGAATTTTGGGCTTGCACGGATTAATCGCTTTTCCATTGATTCCTATGGGAGCCAATTAAGTTCGTAAGACAAGATATCACTGTATATTGTTTTGTTTATTTATTTATTTATTTGTTTGATTTCTATGCTGCCCTTATAGAGGTGACTCAGGGTGGCGTACAACATTGAATACAACAATGTGTAAGAAATCTAAATAACTGTAAAAGATTATAGAAATTTAGTAAAAAAAAGTTAAAAAGACCCAGGTACAATCACACACATTCACCCAATTCAATCATATCTAGTATAGGCTGCAGACAGTCTCGTCACTCACCGCCCCCCATGCCCGCCGACAGAGGTGGGTTTTTAGAGATTTACGAAAGACCAGGAGGGAGGTTGGGCGGTACGTATCTCCAGAGGGAGTTCCTTCCAGAGGGCCGGGGCCACAATAGAGAAGGCTCTTCCCCTAGGCCCTGCCAGCCGACATTGTCTGGCCAAGGGGACCTGGAGAAGGCCGACTCTGTGGGACCTAACTGGCCGCTGGGATACATGAGGCGTCTTGTAGTGCTTTGGCCCGATTCAGCATGGCTCTTCTTATGTTCATATGTGCAAAGCACTCACGCTCTCTGAACTGGAAACCCACTACAGTGATCCCCCGGTTATTGCGTCCCCAACCATTGCGAACAGGGTAATTTGCGATTTTTGAACCCGGAAGTCAAAACACCATCTGCGCATGCGTGCCCTTTTTTTCTATGGGCACGCATGCGTAGATGGGCGGCTTCCCTAGGTCTTCCCCTCTTGGCGGGCATCAGCGAGGAGTTTCCCCACCGCCCACGCAAACTCCTCGCTGCTGCCGCTTCGCTCAGGCCGCTTCCCAGCTGAGTACTCAGCTGGGAAGCGGCCCGAGCGAACGGCTTGTCCGCAGCCTGCCCACGCCGTTCGCTCCCCCTCTTGCTGGCGGGAGAGCGAGAAGCCCTCCCCAGCACCCGCTCGCCCGCCCTTCGCCGCTCGCCCGCCCTTCGCCCGGCCACCCGCCCTTCGCTCGCTTCTCACCCGGGTTCGGGGGGGTGCTGGCAAGCCGCCCATGCCGGCGGCGACGTTTTAAAACACCCGCGCGACTTTCCAATGAGTCCCGAAGACAAACGTCAAACTTCCGCGTTTGTCTTCGGGACTCATTGGAAAGTTGCGCGGGTGTTTTAAAACGTCGCCGCCGACATAGGGGGCTCGCTAGCACCCCCCCGGACCCCCAACCCGGGTTTGGGGGGCTGCTAGGAAGCCGCCCATGCTGGCGGCAACGTTTTAAAACACCCGCGCCGTCCCCAATCTTCAGCTCCTCGCTAGCGCTGCGGAAGTAAAAACACCATCTGCACATGTGCAGATGGTGTTTTTACTTCCGCAGTGCTACTTCGCGAAAACCCGCTCATTGCAAGGGGTCCTGGAACGGAACCCTCGCAACGATCGGGGGATCACTGTACTGGTATTGACTGGTAGATGCCCAAGTGCTACCACTATAGATAGATAGGAGCAATCGGCAAAACTACCCTGCGGTCACTCACGTGATGCTGTTCTGATGGAGCGTGTCCAGTGTAGCGTGGCGGTCTTCCGTAGTGGCTCTCTTGTCCATGTTGCGGAAGCGCTCCATGGCCGAAACGTTGCGTTGAATGCTCTGTTTAGGAATGTCAAGCTTCGAGACAAAGTTGAGGGCTCCGCGGTCGTCACAGTTGAAAAGCATCGGGCAGCAATCGTGGCCCTGGAAGGAAAGAGGGCACATCCATGCCTTGGACCGGCCAGTCTCGAGGCCTGACCCCTTGAAGAGGCAATTCCCAGAATTCCCCAGCTCTTCCAAGTGTTGTGGTTAGCTCTGGCGCAGCTCCTGCCCCAAGGAATGTGCAGGTGGATGTGGGGGAGACATCCACATGCCGCGGGCCTGTTTGGCTCCCGATGGAAGCCTCCTCTGCCGACGAAGCCTCCTCTGACCAAGGAAGCGTGAGTGACAGGGAAGAGGGAAATTTGGCAGACAGCCCAGGAGGAGATCAATCATCTGTATCATCCCTGGAGTCTGAACAAGAATTAATGACACATCCACGCATGCGTAGAGTGATGCATAGGAGACAACAACTGAAGGATTATTACAAGAGAAAATGAGGCCACCTGTGGTTGGGTGGGGCTCCAGTAATTAGGGCTGCTGCTATAAATAGCAGCGTGTGGGTTTGGCCGTTGTGAAAGAGTATCTGATCGCAGTTCTTCAGGAATCCTGTGTTGCTGTTTTCTGGACTTTCTTTGTTGATTTTTCACGTCTTTGAAACCAAAGCAGAGCAACGTGTGTGTGTGTGTGTCCTCACTTCATGTGTGTGTGTCCTCACTTCGTTGGAATAAGAAGGGGTGTGAAGTTTCTTCACAGCTGCTGGCTAAGTACTTAATGACTGCTTAAGGGAAATTGTACAGACTACCCGGTTGTTTTGGGAAGAGTGCTCTTTGCAATACAAAAAGAGAGCTTAGTTTATTTTGAATTTTGGGATAAAGAACATTGCTTTGAATTTTCAAACGTGTGTGTGTCTGCAATTTGTACCCTTGAATTTTCGGGAGGCTCCTACCAGAGAGCCCGGCAGGACACCGAGGGAAGCAAAGAGACTTACAGCAGCCACCACGCTGTTCTCCGAGACGAAGGACACGCTCAGCAAGGGGAGAAACTCGGTTTTCAGCTGAGAGAGCCTAAAAGACAAGGCAGGCAGTTAACAACATAGCAGCCGGGTCCCGTCGACTAAACTTCTCTGTGGCGGCCACGACCCTTTGGAACCAACTCCCCCTAGATATCAGAGTTGCCCCCACCCTCCTTGCCTTTCGTAAGCTCCTTAAAACCCACCTCTGTCGTCAGGCATGGGGGAATTGAGACTTTCCCTCCCCCCTAGGCTTATAAAATGTATGCATGGTATGTTTGTATGTATGATTGGTTTCTTAAATTGGGGTTTTTAAATTAATTTAAATATTAGATTTGCTTATATTGTCTTATTATTTTTGTTAGCCGCCCCGAGTCTATGGAGAGGGGCGGCATACAAATCCAATTAATAATAATAATAATAATAATAATAATAATAATAATAATAATAATAATTCCCCTGACCGCGGCTACTCACATCATGTTTTTCGAGGCGTCTGCAACGGATACGGTGCTGTCGTGGCTGACCCAGGCGAGACGATTACCGCTGGCAGAAAAACTGACACAGTGGACCCAACCCCCGGTGCCGGTGCCTCCGAATTCAGCCATCAGCTGCCCAAAGGGCATTTTGGAGCCCCAAGGCGTGCTGGCCGGTTTCTCGTCCACTTCCTTAATGTAGGCTGAAAACACCCTGCAAAAGAAGGCAAAAAAGTCCAAGTTTGTACCTAAGAGGGAAATGAAGACGGAACTATACTGCTCATAGAAAATAAAGGGAACACTTAAAGAACACAATATAACTCCAAGTAAATCAAACTTCTGTGAAATCAAACTGTCCACTTAGGAAGCAACACTGACTGACAATCATTTTCACACGTTGTCAGCACAGTCTTCGGAGAAGGGCGGCATACAAATCTAATAAATAAACAATAATAAACAATTTAACTTTGTACAGAACAAAGTATTCAATGAGAATATTTCATTCATTCAGATCTAGGGTGTGTTCGTTGAGTGTTCCCTTTATTTTTTTTGAGCAGTGTACAAGAGAAAGGTAGTTGCCTTGACTTATGACCACAACATTTCTGTTGCTAAGCAAGACAGCGGTTACTTCCTGCCACAGTTCTATTTGATAAAGTCTCTAATAATGAATTGCAAACATTGATGTTAAAACAGGGTTAAGCAGGCACAAACATGTTTTTTTCTATGAAAAAAGGAAAAACACAAGCATAGAAACATAGAAGACTGACGGCAGAAAAAGACCTCCTGGTCCATCTAGTCTGCCCTTATACTATTTTCTGTATTTTATTTTACAATGGATATATGTTTATCCCAGGCATGTTTCAATTCAGTTACTGTGGATTTACCAACCACGTCTGCTGGAAGTTTGTTCCAAGGATCTACTACTCTTTCAGTGAAATAATATTTTCTCATGTTGCTTTTGATCTTTCCCCCCAACTAACTTCAGATCAGCATCAAAAACTACCATATTTTTCAGAGTATAAAATGAAAATCTGGGTGCATCTTATATACCGAATGTAGCCCTGCCCAGCCTCTCAAAAGGAGCTTTGCAAAGCTGAGAACTACTTCTCAAACGGAACTTTGCAAGGCTAATATTTTGCTAAGGACTCTAACCAGATAAATGCTGGTAGGCAGATTTTTTTTTTCTTATTTTCCTCCCAAAAACTAATGCGTGTGTTATACTCTGGCGTGTCTTATAGTCCCAAAAACACAGTAGTAATCTGAGATAAAACAGGACTGACGGGACTGAACTGTGGTACTGGGCTAAATTTTAAAGACAACCATTTTGAGAAAACCAAGGAGGTAAATTCTAGGAGGGTTTTGGGAAAATAATCTGTTATTTAAAGGCTGTAACAATGTGGATGGAAACGGCAGAAACTGCACATATAGAAAAATAAGCCCTTCACTTTAATAAAATTGCATTTAAATGAATAATATTCTCTCTGCCTCACCCTCGCTCCCAAGGACACTTTCCATGCTTGGAATCCCCAAATTCAAAGGGAATTGTTGGATGTCTTTAAAGTCATCTGCTTGGAATATTAAAACACCGTCAATGCCTGCTGGTAACCATGGGGAAATAGGGCAGCCTTTTGACAAATTTAAGGCTGCATTGCTCCTTAGGTGGAAGGCGTTGGGAGAAAAAGCAATTTTGCAAGAAGAAAATGTCTCTTTGAACTCCAGCTGCTCATTCGGCAAAACCATCAACTGAGCGAGATTTCTGTATCCCAAACTGATAGAAACATAGAAACATAGAAGACTGACAGCAGAAAAAGACCTCATGGTCCATCTAGTCTGCTCTTATACTATTTCCTGTATTTTATCTTACAATGGATATATGTCGAAGTACATATGGGGGTTGCCAGTAGTGACGCCTGTACGTGGAGGTAATTCCATGAAAGCCCCCCCCCCTTTAAATATTCACTCTTAAAATGCTGTTGTATTATTATTTATCATGTGGCATATTTGCATCACAGTTTGATAACACAAGAACAAAAAGTACAATATGTGAGATAGAAAATCTAAAATTTAAACGACAGATATAATTTTTTTTTGTTCCATTTGTCACAGCCAGGGTTATCAGCAAAATCTCCATTAGAGGCATCGTTTTGGGACCCTGACACTACAGGATGGGGTTTGTTTTTCAGCCCCAATGTAACAATTTGGTGATGTTGTTATAAAACAGGGTCAACAGACAACCAACCAACCAACCAACCAACCAACCAACCAACCAACCAACCAACCGTAATACAGTTGGAAGGGACTTTGGAGGTCTTCTAGTCTAGTCTGGTCTTCTGCTCAAGCAGGAGATCCTATAAAATTTCAGACAAATGGTTGTCCAGTCTCCTCTTAAAACCCCCAGTGATGAAGCACAGACAACTTCTGGTGGCAAGCTGTTCCACTGGTTCATTGGTCCGCACTGTTAGGAAGCTTCTCCTTAAGTCCAAGCTGCTTCTCTCCTTGGCCTAGTTTCCATCCCTTGCTTCTTGTCCTGCCCTCAGGTGCTTTGGAGAAAAGGTTGAACGCCGTCTTCTTTGTGTTGGCCCCTCCAACCCTGGAATACCATTATATAAAAGCTGCGAGTGTTCTCACCTGCATTTGAAATCACAGGATCCGGCTGCCAGCAAGACGTTATTTGGGTGCCAATCTAGACTAAGGACAGTGGAACGGATGGGCTTCTTGATATGCTTGCTCACCCACCTAGGAAATACAAAAAGGACTTCTCGCATCATTCTCCCTAAGCGATGGTGATGAGTATGCACTGAAGATGCCATTCAAATCCTTTGGCTGCAAAATGGGTGTGAACAGTATGACTGACTGGCTGACCTCATGACACCAAACTAATTGGCTCCTACGTCTAAGAGCTTAAGAAAAGCCATGCGGAATCAGGCCAAAGCCCATCGAGTCCAGCATTCTGTGTCCCACAGTGGCCCACCAATTGTCCATGGCGATCTTGAGCAGAAAGAGAAGGCAAGACCCTCCCTTTCCCTTGACCCCCAACAAATGGTACTCAAGGGAATCCTGCCTGCCTCAACTCAAAGAGAGGGAGGGGGGAGGGACTCTGTAGAATCATCACCTAACCCCCCCCAAATTTTGCCCTGAGACTATCTACTGTTGACCTCTCCCAATTGCTCAGGTCAGTAAGGAGAGTGCATAAGTACACCAGTGCGCCTTCCGTCCCGTCCTAATGTTTCTTTTTCTGTTACTTGTCAATTGCTAAAACCAAGGAACTTTGGCTTAGCGTCTGAACCCTTCTATTTCAACGTTCGCTCCATTATTTAGCCCACCACGAAGATACTTTGGGAACAGACGGAGCGAGCGAATCTTTCTGGGAGCGCAGCTATAAACCGCAGGACGAGTTTGCTTTCTTTCAAGTCAGGTAGAAGAGAAGAATATTAGATTGTGCTGAAATGGATATGATGACAAGACGGTTAAAAGATCAAGAAGAAACAGAATTTTATGAGATATGGAACCAAGTGTATATATGGATAAACAAGAAGAAATATTAAAAGTAAAAATAAACAAACAAATAAACAAGAGAATTGTATTAGCAGAGATATGATTTAAGAGTTATGTTAGAATTAGTCTATGTATGAAGATTTATTATAAAAAGTTAAACAAATTTCTTCTTTTCATTCAAAGTAATAAGTTGATTTAAAGTGTTTGTAATGTATTCTTTTTTCTGTATTGAAATTTTACTTCTAGAATAAGCGGGGAAGATACAACCCCATTTCTATGTTAAATGTATGTTTGTCGGTTTTGTCTATTTTATGAAAATTAATAAAATTTATTGGGGAAAAAAAAAGCAGAGGAGAAAGAGCTGGAGCCAGAAAGCTCAGCAGTGAATTCACTGCCGGGAACCCTATTTTCCAGTTTATTACCAGGCCCGGGAGGACCGTTGCAAGAAATGAAGCCGCTCACCAGTCGTTTTCAGACTCAAAGTAGCAGACGGAGATAAGCCGAGCGCCGCTTCCGACTGCAAATTTGTTCTCCAGAGGGGACCATTTCACGAAGGTGGCTGCCCGGTTGATCCGGAGGATGACCAAAGTCGGCTTCCAAACGCCGTCCTTCTGGCTCCAGACGTAAGCGTTGCGGTCAGCCCCGCAGGTCACAATGCGGTCGCTCTTGGGGGCCCAGTCGATGCCTGTAATTGAGAGAACGGGCTCTGGTCAAAGGCAGGCGTGAAAGGGATGTGAATGGCAACGGGCTCGGCTTTTTCTTTTTGCAATTTCTATTTTATTTTTTCTCCATAATTTCCATATATATATATTTAATTTCCATATAAACAAGTGATACATACAGAACATAGTTTGTTGGCTATGAATAAATTAACTGCCTTGAAATGGCCCTGGGTTGGGCCTAGAGGCAAAAAGGAGCTGTGACGTTCCTTCAATATACCAGGGTAATTCAACAGAAAAAACATATAGTCCCTCCCTGGTACAAAGCTGAAGGGATCAGATCTGGTGGCCTAGAGGTTAATTCTCTGCCTTACAAGGCAGAGGCCCCAGGATCAAATCCCAGTAAGGGTATGGCTAGCTGATGAGGCCAGAACAAGGCTGAAATAGCGCTATCCTAGTCTCCCTTAATTTTAAATTTTCAGCAAAAACAAGTGATACATATATACTGTATATGAATATATCAGGGAATTTCAAAATGCTTTCCCCCTGGACACCCTATATATGGATGCTTGGCTGCATAGCTAGAGGTATAACAAGCAGGAAGAGGGAGATTGTGATCCCTTATATAGAGCGCTGCTGAGACCACATTTGGAATACTGTGTTCAGTTCTGGAGACCTCACCTACAAAAAGATATTGACAAAAATTGAACGGGTCCAAAGTCGGGCTACAAGAATGGTGGAAGGTCTTAAGCATAAAACGTATCAGGAAAGACTTCATGAACTCAATCTGTATAGTCTGGAGGACAGAAGGACAGGATCGAAACATTTAAATATGTGAAATGATTAAATAAGGTTCAGGAGGGAAGTGTTTTTAATAGGAAAGTGAACACAAGAACAAGGGGGCACAGTCTGAAGTTAGTTGGGGGAAAGATCAAAGGCAACATGAGAAAATATTATTTTACTGAAAGAGTAGTAGATCCTTGGAACAAACCTCCAGCAGACGTGGTTGGTAAATCCACAGTCACTGAATTTAAACATGCCTGGGATAAACATAGATCCATCCTAAGATAAAATACAGGAAATAGTATAAGGGCAGACTAGATGGACCATGAGGTCTTTTTCTGCCATCAGTCTTCTATGTTTCTATAGTGATGAGTTATCACACAGCGAGTGGTTAGATCCGAAATATAGAAGAAAAATCAAAAGAAGTCCCAGGTAAGAGGTATTAATCTGCAGTTTAGTAGTTCTGTGCATTGCATAGTATAAGGGCAGACTAGATGGACCATGAGGTCTTTTTCGGCCGTCAGTCTTCTATGTTTCTAAGCTGCCTGGGGTGATGCTGCTCTTACCAGTGATATGTCCATTGTGTTCCTTCAGTTCATGAGCTTTCACCCACTGGTTCCCATTCTTCTTATAAATGTGAACTTCGTGGTTGTTCGGGCTAATGGCGATCTCTGTCAAGAGAACCATTGGATTTGCGTTAACGAAAACAGAGAGAGAGAGAGAGGGGAAAAAAAAGAGATTTCGAAAACATTGTCAAATTTTTTCTTAGAAGTAATTTTTCCCAAACAGAGATTCAATCTAATGTGCATAAAAATGAATATCTCCCCCTATACAATCTTATGTATAGTATGTTTGTACGTACGTCTGTTTAACAATGGGGTTTTTAAAATATTTTAAATTGTAAATTATTAGATTTGTTATGAACTGTTTTATTGTGTTGTGAGCCGCCCCGAGTCTACGGAGAGGAGCGGCATACAAATCTAATAAATAATAGTAATAATAATAATAATAATAATAATAATAATAATAATAATAATAATAATAATATAAAATGAAAAGGAAACACAACGGTAAGAACCCAAAAATGTTAAACGGAAGCTGAAGCTAAGTTCAGTTGAACAGAAGATGTCTTGGTGAAAAGGCTTTTCATAAGGGAAAAAATCTGAGCAGTGAAAAAATTGTAGCAGTGAAAGATGGAGGGGGCAGCTTTCCAACTTTTGCACACTTTTCGGACCTGTCTTTACATGAGAAGCGTGCAAAAAAGAACTCGAGGGGGCCTCAAGAAAAAAGCAGCAGAGTGTTGTTCCCCTCCTTCAAATGTTTGGCAACTGTAATGCTCTCTACATGGGGCGACCTTTGAAAAGTGTTTGGAAACTTCAGATCGTGCAGAATGCAGCTGCGAGAGCGATCATGGGCTTCCCCAAATATGCCCATGTTACACCAACACTCTGCATTGGTTGCCGATCAATTTCCGGTCACAATTCAAAGTGTTGGTTATGACCTATAAAGCCCTTCATGGCATCGTACCAGATTATCCCCGGGACCGCCTTCTGCCGCACGGAATCCCAGCGACCAGTTAGGTCCCACAGAGTTGGCCTTCTCTGGGTCCCGTCGACGAAACAATGTCGGCTGGTGGGACCCAGGGGAAGAGCCTTCTCTGTGGCGGCCCCAACCCTCTGGAACCGATCTTTCGTTATTTCCAGGATGGCCCCACGGGCCAGATCTAGCACCCTGGGGCCTTGGGTTTGACACCATGACCTAGAACCTTAGTTACTAGCAGCTCTGGGTTTTCAGCAGAGTATCAAATCAACATTTGCTGCAATCATGGTTTAAAAAGCGAACCACCATGATGACACTCACGTGTTCGATCCCGGTTCCAGGCATGGCAGGTGATTGGCTCAAGTAAGAACTGGTGTAGCGACATTCTGGCAGAAGGGTCTTAAAAGTCTGGACAAGGATAAAATCAAAAATCAGCCGGCATTTACACATCAAACCATAAACATTATAGAGAAAGGTGCTGCAGCAATAAAATGTATTCACGTGGCTTGTTTAAATTTGGATTGAGAATAGAATAGAATAGAATTTTTCTTGGCCAAGTGTGATTGGACACACAAGGAATTTGTCTTGGTGCATATGCTCTCAGCGTACAAAAAATAAAATATACATTTGTCAAGAATCATGTGGTACGACACTTAATGGTTGTCATAGGGGTCAAATAAGCAATGAAGAAGCAATATTAATAAAAATCTTAGGATATACGCAACAAGTTACAGTCATACAGTCAACATGGGAGGAAATGGGTGAAAGGAATGATGAGAAAAACTAGTAGAATAGAAGTGCAGATTTAGTAGAAAGTCTGACAGTGTTGAGGGAATTATTTGTTTAGTAGAGCGATGGCGTTCGGGGAGAAAAACTGTTCTTGTGTCTAGTTGTCTTGGTGTGCAGGGCTCTGTAGCGACGCTTTTGAGGGTCGAAGTTGAAACAGTCTGTGTCCAGGATGCGAGGGGTCAGTCAATATTTTCACCACCCTCTTTTTGACTCGTGCAGTATACAGGTCCTCAATGGAAGGCAGGTTGGCAGCAATTGTTTTTTCTGCAGTTCTGATTGTCCTCTGAAAGGAGCACTCTGCCTTCCCAAGATCACAAGCCCCATAGCCCCAAGCAGTCCATGGAGGTGATACACAGCTGGAAATGTAAGCAAACTGAATCATCTCAACATGTACATCACATCAGTGACTCTTATATGCTGGAATGAGCCCATAACCAGAGCAGCGTAATGATAAAACAGGTAGTCATCTAATGGTTCTCCAAACTGACCCAGCCTATCTGTCTCCCCAGACAGGAAGCTGCACAGACCTTGCCCTTTGGATTAGTTTACGGTTCAAAAGATTTCCCAATGCTAGAAAAATGGATTTTATTCAGGAGCCTATGTGTATTTTACATTTATTTCCATTTCAACAGAGCTGGCTCTGCCGGCAGGCCTGGGTGGTTTATCTTCTGGATCAGAGATATGTAATTTTATTAATTGGGTTTTAAACTGTTTTTGACATTGTAAGCTGCCCAGAGTCCTTGGGAGTTGGGCAGCAGTTAAGTTAAATAAGTGACTTCCTGCCAGAGACAGGGGTGGAATCCAGCAGTTTCTGGAGAGCCCGTAAAAGAAATTTTGAGTAGTTCAGACAACTGCCAATACCACCTCTGTCTGGCTCCAGAGAAAGGTGGGAATGGAGATTTTGCAGTATCCTTCCCTTGCCACACTCACCAAACCACACCATGTTCACCAAGCCGCAGCCAAAGAACAAGGATTTTACCACTAGGCAGAGACGCTTGGCTTTCCTTAGGGGGCTTATCACAATTAGCATAATACAGCACCAACATACTTATTTATTTATTTTAGAAACATCGAAGACTGACGGCAGAAAAAGACCTCATGGTCCATCTAGTCTGCCCTTATACTATTTCCTGTATTTTATCTTACAATGGATATATCCATCCTAAGATAAAATACAGAAAATAGTATAAGGGCAGACTAGATGGACCATGAGGTCTTCTTCTGCCGTCAGACTTCTATGTTTCTATGTTTCTATATATGTTTATCCCAGGCATGTTTAAATTCAGTTACTGTGGATTTACCAACCACGTCTGCTGGAAGTTTGTTCCAAGGATCTACTACTCTTTCAGTGAAATAATATTTCCTCACGTTGCTTTTGATCTTTCCCCCAACTAACTTCAGATTGTGTCCCCTTCTTGTATTCACTTTCCTATTAAAAACACTTCCCTCCTGAACCTTATTTAACCCTTTAACATATTTAAATGTTTTGATCATGTCCCCCCTTTTCCTTCTGTCCTCCAGACTATACAGATTGAGTTCATGAAGTCTTTCCTGATACGTTTTATGCTTAAGACCTTCCACCATTCTTGTAGCCCGTCTTTGGACCCGTTCAATTTTGTCGATATCTTTTTGTAGGTGAGGTCTCCAGAACTGAACAGAGTATTCCAAATGTGGTCTCACCAGCGCTCTATATAAGGGGATCACAATCTCCCTCTTCCTGCTTGTTATACCTCTAGCTGTGCAGCCAAGCATCCTACTTGCTTTTCCTACTGCCCAACCACACTGCTCACCCATTTTGAGACTGTCAGAAATCGCTACCCCTAAATCCATCTCTTCTGAAGTTTTTGCTAACACAGAATTGCCAATGCAATACTCAGATTGAGGATTCCTTTCCCCCAAGTGCATTATTTTACACTTGGGGAAAAGGAATCCATTTTTTTATTTATTAGATTTGTATGCCGCCCCTCTCCATAGACTCGGGGTGGCTCACAGCAATAATAAACAATATTTAACAATATATACACATTGCATTAGTGGCACAGCGGTTAGAGTGCAGGACTGCAGGCTACTTCTTCAGCTAACTGCTAGCTGTAGTTCAGCAGTTCAAATCTGACCACGGGCTCCAGGTTGTCTCAGCCTTCTGTCCTTCCGAGGTGGGTCAATTGAGGACCCAGATTGTTGGGGGCAAGAGGCTGATTCTGTAAACCACTTAGAGAGGGATGTAAAAGCACTATAAAGCCAGTGGCATATAAGTGTAAATGCTATTGCTATTAATAGAGCTTCCCCAATATATTAAGACAGCCATCCTCAGATTTCTCGGGATCTGAAAATCAGGACTAAATACGCCACATGGTGATCGAAAGGGGGGAGGCCTCGTTTATTTACCATAGCATGGATTTTTTTTTTAAAGTTCCGCTTTTAGAGAATTTCCTAGAACAGTGTTTCCCAACTTATTTTATTTATTTATTTAGTCCAATACACAATGAGGGTTTTAGCAGGTATATCTATATACACATAGTAAAATACATGATGAAGGTTATAGAGGAGATACTCATAGTAAAATATATCTAAGAAATAATAGAAAAGAAGGTGTAGGAATAGAATATATCAATGAAAGAATAGAAGAACAGATATAGGAATAGAAGGAAGGTATAGGAGATATAGGAGAGCAATAGGACAGGGGACGGAAGGCACTCTAGTGCACTTGTACTCGCCCCTTACCGACCTCTTAGGAATCTGGATAGGTCAACTGTAGATAATCTAAGGGTAAAGTGTTGGGGGTTTGGGGATGACACTATGGAGTCCGGTAATGAGTTCCACGCTTTGACAACTCGGTTACTGAAGTCATATTTTTTACAGTCAAGTTTGGAGCGGTTAATATTAAGTTTAAATCTGTTGTGCGCTCTTGTGTTGTTGTGGTTGAAGCTAAGTCCAAATATCTTCAAGTTGCTTTGGCAACTTTAAGATATTTGGACTTCAACTCCCAGAATTCCCCAGCCAGCGAATTCTGCGAGTTGAATGGGTAATTCTGGGAGTTGTAAGTCCAAATATCTTCAAGTTGCCAAGGTTGGGAAACACTGTCCTAGGATGTCTGCAAGTGTCCTCGACTTACGACCCCGCAATTTCTGTCCTTAAACGAGGAATTTGTTCAGGCTCCCATCTTCCGACTTTTCTCACCATATCCTTGTAAGCAAGGGAATCCCTGCAGTTGTTAAATGAGTCCCGCGGTCGTTAAGCGAATACGGCTTAATACCAGAGGATGAC
This sequence comes from Erythrolamprus reginae, assembly GCF_031021105.1. Taxonomy (NCBI): domain Eukaryota; kingdom Metazoa; phylum Chordata; class Lepidosauria; order Squamata; family Dipsadidae; genus Erythrolamprus; species Erythrolamprus reginae. The sequence continues at coordinate 379,122 of NW_027248484.1, read as the reverse complement.
CTCTGACCTCCCCCCCTTGACCCCTAAAGGTTTCCCTCCCTCCTCCGGGCCTTTACTCACCTCCCGGTCCTGAAGGAAGCGGGGCTCGCGGACTCTGGTCAGTCAACGCGGCTCCGCTCCTCGAGAAGCGACCGACGGCAACGACTAGAAAGGCGCGGTCGCCAAGCAGGGCCCCGGCTCTGGGACACGGGCCACTGCGCCTGCGCAATCTACTCTCCCCGTGCCACAGCACGCTTGCGCGATAGGACCGAAGGCCCCGCCTTCTGACCTCTTCTCCCGCCCCGCCTCCTCTCCTACGCTGGGCGGACAGTTCTTTTTGCGCCTGCGCACGGAATGGCTGCGTTCCGGAAGGGAAGTTCCTCCCTGACTGCGCTTGCGCGAGAAAACAGGTTGGGTTGGGGAGGGGGGTGAAAAAGGCAATACTGTACCGGGTGATGTAGTGCGCCTGCGCGGGTGGGAAGGTGACGAGGTCGTGGGAATTTAATCTCTGGAGATTAAATTAAAGCGAGGTAGAACTTTTTTGTTAAATGCAAAGCAGCAATATGTGCAGAAGGCGCTGGCTTCTTTCTCCCCACGTAGATAAATGCATGGGTGCAGGCAGGTAAAGAGACGGGTCATTCGTTGCACACTGCATATTATTGATATTTTTTCCAGCAGTTTATTTATGGTTGCAATTTGGGTGAAGGGGCCACGAGATGAAATGCAGCCCACTTTCTGTTTCCGAAGAAGGGATCCGCCTGGGCAGGAGCAACTGCTATCCTGTGCAAGCTTTCCTTTGGAAATAAAGGATCACGCCCAGAAAAGGAATTCCACTTTCTTATTTGTAGAACATAAATATTTAACGAATCGATGCATTTTATGAAGTCTGTTTAATAGAACTTCTCTAGTACTTTTATATATGTGTGTGTGTATCTCTGTGTGCATGTGTGTATATATATATATACACATAGACACACAGCTCAAAAAAATAAAGGGAACACTTAAACAACAGAATATAACCCAAAGTAAATCAAACTTCTGTGAAGGAAGCAAGACTGATTGACAATCCATTTCACATGCTGTTGTGCAAATGGAATAGTCGTGCAAATGAAATATTCAATGAGAATATTTCATTCATTCAGATCTAGGATGTGTTATTTGAGTGTTCCCTTTATATTTTCAAACTTTTTTTTTTGTTTCTTCAAAAATATATGAGGCCAAAACGATCTGCATAATTTTCTTCCTGCATATCTGACATGTGTTTTGTGCATATGCAACAACTGGGTGCGTCCCATATGCTTGTACTTTACTCATTTATTAAGCAAGCATAATTGACTCAATCCATGAACCAAGAATTAGAAAATGAAATTGTTGTGGGTGCACCTAGGTACACTCACATTACACCAATCCTCCACGAGTTGCAATGGCTCTGTATTGGTCTTGTTGTATCCTTACGATTTATATTAATCGTGATTGTTTCCTCATTGCTTATTTGTACACAAGGACAAGTGTTGTATCTGATGATTCTTGACAAATGTATCAGTGTACAAAGCATATGCACCAAAGACAAATTCTTTGTGTGTCCAATCACACTTGGCCAATAAAGAATTCTATTCTATTCTATTCCTGTTACCAAGCACTCAAATTATTTGTACACAAGGACAAGCGTTGTATCTTATGATTCTTGACAAATGTATCAGTGTACAAAGCATATGCACCAAAGACAAATTCTTTGTGTGTCCAATCACACTTGGCCAATAAAGAATTCTATTCTATTCTATTCCTGTTACCAAGCACTCAAATTATTTGTACACAAGGACAAGCGTTGTATCTCATGATTCTTGACAAATGTATCAGTGTACAAAGCATCTGCACCAAAGACAAATTCTTTGTGTGTCCAATCACACTTGGCCAATAAAGAATTCTATTCTATTCTATTCCTGTTACCAAGCACTCAAATTTCAATCATGTGACCATGGTCATAAACAGGTTGTAAATCATTTTTAAAGGAAGGGAAAGAATCACAGGAAATCACATCTCTTTTCCAAAGGATGAAGCTTTATTGACACCAAACATGAAGATTGCTCCCAGCAGAGTAGTGTTGACAAGAGACAAACCCAAGCTGGAGCGCCTAACGTTTTCCATCCTTGACATGAAAACGCAAGCGGACTGCATTCAGAACCGACGCCTTTACTCTCAGAAACTTGTCTACGGTCCATCACCCCTTGATGAAGAAAATCAGACACTTGATGGACAACTAGCAGACCTCGGCTTTCTTCCCCCAAACAGCCAAGAAGCTCTTCTTCCCTTCCAAATCTCCTTCTACTCCCTTGCAAGTGCCTTTGTAAATGTCTTTTCGGGCTGCTCCAGTTCTCGCTACGGTAGCAAGCAATCTTCTTGCGGTGCAGTCGTCTGAGATGCTTAGCCTGTCAGACTAGAAAGGAAAAGGCGACTTGAGGGGGGCAAACCAGAGCAAAGAGAGAGGAAAGCAGAAGAGAAGAAGGCATCAACGTTGGTGACCAACCAACATCACAAGACACAAGCAAACTCAGCTGGAAGGTTGAGGGGCTTCAGTCTAGATCAGGGCATCTGCAAGTGGTCAGCGTTGATTCCCAAGGACCAGCAGGACTCGCCAAGGTAAATATTATTCTGATTGGTCATACAGTCAGTCAGATGTTTAGACTGGATTTGGCTTTATCTTTATCTATCTATCAAGTCTTTGAATGATGTATCATCCCCAAAGTGTCATCCCCAAACCCCCAACACTTTACTCTTAGATTATCTACAGTTGACCTATCCAGATTCCTAAGAGGTCAGTAAGGGGCGAGTACAAGTGTACTAGAGTGCCTTCCGTCCCCTGTCCTATTTCTCTCCTATATCTCCAAAACTTTCTTCTATTCCTATATCTCTTCTTCTATTCTTTCATTGATATGTTCTATTACTAGACCTTCTTTTCTATTCTTTCATAGATATATTTTACTATGAGTATCTCCTCTATAACCATCATGTATTTTACTATGTGTATATAGATATATATATATACCCACTAAAACTCTCATTGTGTATTGGACAAAATAAATAAATAAAATAAATAAATGTGATGGCCTAGAGGTGGAGGCTGTGAGTTTGATCCTGGGTAGAGGCAGATATTTCTCTCTCTGGGCATAATGGGAATAATATCGGCTGAACAAAACTCCATATTGGCAACAGGAAAGGCAGTGGGCCAGTAAAACACTCTGCTAGCTGCATTCAGTTGCCCAGACTCCGCCCAGACTCCACCCCGCAAGGAATTATGGGAGTCCTAAAAAAGAAGACCCAGTTATCAAGTCCTTCCTAAGGACCTGGGATAGGCAGATGTGATTGTATGATAATGGTAAAGCTATCACTGTTGGATGTAAGCTGTTCTTTTACAACTGACTGATGATTATCAACATGGACCATGTTCACTCTATAGCTGTGATGGGGAACCTATGACATACGTGCCACAGGTGGTAAGCGGAGCCATATTGGAGGGCACATGAGACGTTGCCCTATGGCAGCTTCAGCACACCTGCGCGCGCGAGCCAGCTGATTTTCAGCCTTCGGGAGGTCCATTTTACCCTCCGGAGGCTTCCCTGAAACCCCGGAGTATGAAAAACAGCACAACGGGCAAACCGGAAGTCCGTTTTCCTGAACTTCCGGTTTTCCCGTTTGGCCGTTTTTTCACCGTGTCAGGTTTCAGTGAGCCCTGTGCACATATGGGGGCTACCATGGCTAGGGGATGCCATAAATTCAAAGTGTTGGTTATGACCTATAAAGCCCTTCATGGCACCGGACCAGATTATCTCAGGGACCGCCTTCTGCTGCACGAATCCCAGCGACCAATTAGGTCCCACAGAGTGGATCTTCTCCAGGTCCCGTCAACTAAAGAATGTCGCTTGGCGGGACCCAGGGGAAGAGCCTTCTCTGTGGTGGCCCCGGCCCTCTGGAACCAACTCCCCCCAAATATTAGAATTGCCCCCACCCTCCTTGCCTTTCGTAAGCTGCTTAAAACCCACCTCTGCCGTCAGGCATGGGGGAATTGAGACCCTCTTCTCCCTAGGCCTTTACAATTCTATGCATGGTATGTATGTATGTATGTATGTATGTATGTATGTATGCTTGGTTTTTTATATTAATGGGTTTTTAATTGTTTCTAACATCAGACTACTATTGTACACTGCTTTATTGATGCTGTTAGCCACCCCGAGTCTACGGAGAGGGGCAGCATACAAATCAAATAAATAAATAAATAAATAAATAAATAAATAAATAAATAAATAAATAAATAAATAAATAAATAAATAAATAAATAAATAAATAAATAACCAACCTACCGGCTGCAGAGCCCGAGGGGGGTTTTATTCCTCGGCGACTGACTTGGAGCTGGCTGATTTGGAGACCTGGATGATCTCCACCGACGTGAAGGCTTTGCCGGTGGAGAGACGGTGCCTGGTGCGGAGTTTGTTCAGGGCGGATTCCGCCATTCCTGCTCTCTCTTCAGCGTCGTCCAGTTCGTGCACCGTTTTCCGGTACCTGGCCAAGCTCTGGTTTGCTTGTTCCTCCTGCAAAGGAGAAAAAAGGTTTAACAACAGTCCGAAACACCAGTCTGAAGCTGACGAGTGTGATCTCGTTGAAATGTCGTAAAGACGCTCTCAATCTTGCACGGGAAAAGACCCAAACACACCAAAACGTACATATCTATACCCATGAAAATTTATGAAAACAAACAAAGATGTCTATATCCAATATCTATCTGTCCGTCCGTCCGTCCGAGCATCCATCCATCCATCCATCCATCCATCTATCTATCATCTACCTACCTACCTATCTATCTACCTACCTACCTATCTACAGTATCTATCTACCTACCTACCTACCTATCTACAGTATCTATCTATCTACCTATCTACAGTATCTATCTATCTATCATCTATCTATCTATCATCTATCTATCTATCTACCTACCTACCTATCTATAGTATCTATCTATCTACCTATCTACAGTATCTATCTATCTACCTATCTACAGTATCTATCTACCTACCTACCTACTATCTACCTACCTATCTACAGCATCTATCTACCTACCTACCTATCTATCTACAGTATCTATCTATCTACCTATCTACAGTATCTATCTACCTACCTACCTACCTACAGTATCTATCTAATCACTGGTATACTCAAATATGGGAGGGAGCATACTGCTTCCTTTTTGCCACTCAATGCTGGTATAGATCTATTTCAAGCCATTTTGCTCTCACCGGCTAGCTATATCCTTACCTTACCAGGATTTGAACCCGATGAGAACAAATAGCTTGAAACAGATCTATACGAGTCTCCCTTCCTTTTCATTATCCACAAAAATATGTTACACACACACACACACACACACACTTACAATATAACTATATTGTTTTATCTAGAACTAAACTATATAACTTTATAATTAAATTATAACTATACTATATGTGTGTTTGTGTGTGTACAGTTAGTTATAGTATAACTATAGTTTAATCTAGAACTATAACTAAATTATATAAGTATATAATTAAACTATAGCTGTACTATATATGTGTGTGTGTGTAGCTAATTATAGTATAAGTATATAGTTTTATCTAGAAGTATAAATATGTAACTATACTATATATATGTGGGTGTGTTTGTGGGTGTTATGTAATTTAGTTATAGATAAAACTATATATGGTTAAGGACTACCTATGTGCTTAAAAATGACAATACGTACAGCATCCTCAATCTGCCTCTTGTACGTCTTCAGCTTGTTCTGCAGCTTTTCCACCAGCTCCTGCATGCGCTGGTTGGTCTTGTGGTCTTCTTCGGTCTGGAAGACCAGCTCCTTCAGACGCCGCTCGTTCTTCTGCAGAGTTTTCACGGTCTCCACGTGGCGCTTTTGCTCCGAGTCCAGTTCGTTGTCCAGTTCCTTAATCTGAAAATGAAACCGAGGGCACGAGATGTGAGATCTAGCATTTAGCATTTATATACCGCTTCTTAGTGCTTTTACAACCCTCTCTAAGAGGTTTACAGAATCAGCCTCTTGCCCCCAACTATCTGGGTCCTCGTTTTAACGACCTCGGAAGGACGGAAGGCTGAGTCGACCTTGAGCCAGTGCTGAGATTTGAACTGCTGAACTACAGCTAGCAGTTAGCTGAAGTAGTAGCCTGCAGGGCTGCACTCTAACCACTGCGCCACCCTGGCACTACCTCGAAGGGGGAAAGAGAAGGTCATAAGACAGGCATGGTCACGAGACGTCACACTACACTGATGAGGCCACACTTGGAATATTGCATCCAGTTCTGGTCACCATGATACCCCAAAAAAATGTTTTTCTAGAAAGTGTGCAGAGAAGAACAAAGCAAACTCTCACCCAGAGCTGGGCGCATATTGTACCGGTAGCAGCGGTAAATAGGGAATCCCGCCTGGTGGGAAGTGTTAGGAACTGGACATTTAGGATTTAGGGGTAGTGATTTCTGACAATCTCAAAATGGGTGAGCAGTGTGATCGGGCGGTAGGAAAAGCAAGTAGGATGCTTGGCTGCATAGCTAGAGGTATAACAAGCAGGAAGAGGGAGATTGTGATCCCGCTATATAGAGCGCTGGTGAGACCACATTTGGAATGATACTGTGTTCAGTTCTGGAGACCTCACCTACAAAAAGATACAGTATTGACAAAATTGAACGGGTCCAAAGACGGGCTACAAGAATGGTGGAAGGTCTTAAGCATAAAATGTATCAGCAAAGACTTCATGAACTCAATCTGTATAGTATGGAGGACAGAAGGAAAAGGGGGGACATGATCGAAACATTTAAATATGCTAAAGGGTTAAATAAGGTTCAGGAGGGAAGTGTTTTTAATAGAAAAGTGAACACAAGAACAAGGGGGCACAATCTGAAGTTGGGGGAAAGATCAAAAGCAACGTGAGAAAATATTATTTGACTGAAGGAGTCATAGATCCTTGGAACAAACTTCCAGCAGATGTGGTTGGTAAATCCACAGTAACTGAATTTAAACATGCCTGGGATAAACATAGATCCATTGTAAGATAAAATACAGGAAATAGTATAAGGGCAGACTAGATGGACCATGAGGTCTTTTTCTGCCGTCAGTCTTCTATGTTTCTATGTTTCTATGACATTGGATGGAAGGGAGAGAAGAGGTTCTTACCCGAGCCTCCAGCTTCATGATGGTCCTCTTCCCACCCTTCAAAGCCAGTTGCTCAGCTTCTTCCATCTTGACCTGCAGGTCCTTGATGGTGATTTCGTAGTTCTTCTTGATCTTCTCCAAGTGCATGGAGTGGTCTTGTTCCTGGCGCAGTTCTTCAGCCATGCGGGTGGCCTGGAGGGAATGAAACGAAAGGGGGACCGAACTTCAGCTAGCTGTTATAATTTGAAATTTGAATTTTGCAAGTGCCGAGAGAAAGATTTGGAGACCCGTGAGCTAGTCCATCCGTGTGTCAGGCCATAACCATTGTATTGAGTTGGAGACTTTGGCTTGCCACAAGTAGAATAGAATTGTGGGAATTGGTTGCATGAGAAGGAAAAGTACTAGCCGCAATAAATTATTTGCCAAGATTCAAGGTCGTTACAAGGTGGGTAAAAAAATAAATAATAAAATTAAGATAAATAAATAAATAAATTAAATAGAATTTAAAAAATAAAACGAATGACATAAAGTAAAGAAAATGGGGAAAAAAAGAAAGAAAACAAGAGAAAAGAAGAAATAAAATAGAATAATGAAAGAAATGAAAGAAAAGAAAATGAAAAAAAAAAGAAAACAAAAGAAGAAAAGAAATAAAATAATAAATGAAATGAATAATAGAAAAGAAAATAATAGAAGAAATGAATTGAGAATTAGTTGCATGAGAAGGAAAAGTACTAGCCGCAATAAGATTCAAGGTCGTTACAAGGTGGGTAAAAAAACAAATAATGAAATGAAGATAAATAAATAAATTAAATGGAATTTTAAAAAATAAAACAAATGACCTAAAATCAATAAAAGAAAAAAAGAAAACGAGAAGAAATAAAATAGAATGAAAAATGAGAAAATGAAATAAATGAAATAAAACAAAGAAAATGAAAAAAGAAAGAAAGCAAAAGAAGAAAAGAAATTAAAAAAATAAAAAATCGGTGAATAACAAATAATAAAATAATAAATAAAATGCATAGTAGGAAAGAAAATAATAGAAGAAATGAAATGAAAAAGAAAAACAAAAAAATAAAACAAAAGAAAAATGAAATAAAATTAATAAAATAAAATGAGAGAAGAGAAAATAATCACACCGTATAATAAAATAAAAATAAAATGAAAAGGCTCTGTCATTCAAAGGAATACCCCCACGAAGTTTTGTTCCAAATCCAGAGCCACAAACTCACATCCATCATGGCTTTCTTTGCTCTCTCATCCGCTGATCGGAATTCGCTGATGAGTTCTTCGTGTTCGTTGGTTATGCGCGTAAGGTCAGATTCCAACTTCCGTTTGACCACTAGCAAGCTCTGGTTCTGCAGAAGGAAGAGGAGACGTCAAAGTAGGACCTGTTAAACCAGGGGGAGCTCAAGCTATGGACCACGAACCCTCCTTCAGGATGGTCAACCACAGCCATGTTTGCATAGGCAGAGCCACAAAGATGTCAAAACTTCATCTAGGTTTCATTGCACGGTCCAGTCTGAATCGGTCAACGGGGACCAAGTTTTAGTCTCCCAAAATTTGGGACTTCGGTTGGAGCCCATCAGTAGTGGGATTCAAATGTTTCTTTTCTTTTCAAAAAAAATATTCTTTATTAATTTTCCGCAATTTAAAAAGAAAATCCAAACAGAGATAGGAAAAAGTCAAATAAATTAAAAAGTTACAAAGTAAACAAATCCAAAATATGTACAACTATAAATGTTAAAGGCACAATACATATTACAGTAAATTGTGTCAAATATATATACAATGCCCCCCAAAATAAAGGGAACACTTAAACAACGCAATATAACTCCAAGTAAATCAAACTTCTGTGAAATCAAACAGTCCACTTCGGAAGCAACACTGATGGACAATCAATTTCACATGATGTTGTGCACATTCAACTTTGTACAGAACAAAGTATTCAATGAGAATATTTCATTCATTCAGATCTAGGATGTGTTCTTTGAGTGTTCCCTTTATTTTTTTGAGCAATATACATACACAGTGATCCCTCATTTTTCGCGGGGGATGCGTTCCAAGACCACCCATGAAAAACAAATTTCCGTGAAGTAGAGGAAGGATATTTTTTATCTATTTAAGGAGTATTTGGACTTTTAAAACCCATCCTTTGCATTAAACAGTCATTCTATAATGTTTCTCAGCTGGAACTACATGTGTTATCCTACCAGTTTCTTTAATAGAGTACAGTCATGCTGTAGAAGAATTTTATGAATTTTTAACGGGTTTAAAATTTTCACTTTGTTTTAATGGATTTAAGCCCCCTTCGAAAACCCGTGAAGTAGCGAATCCGCAAAAGATGAACCGCGAAGTAGCGAGGGATTATGGTACCATTTTTCTAATTCACTATATAAATTTTCTACGGAGTCTACGGAGAGGGGCGGCATACAAATCTAAATAATAATAATAATAATAATAATAATAATAATAATAATAAAAATTGGTCTTTCCTGTGAGAGATGGAGGCCATAGAGGTTGACTCACTTGAACATTGAGCTCGTTGTGTCTTTCGGAGACATCCACCAATTCTTGCTCGATGAGCTTGCGCGAGCGTTCGCTGCCCTCCAGGCCGGTGCGCACTTCTTCCAGTTCCGTCTGGAGAAGACTGAGCCGGCGTTCTTGAAGGTTGTACTGCTCCCTCAACTCTTCATGTTGACGGGCATCTTCGTCCATCTGCATTTGCATGTCCTGGAAGCAGAAAAAGTGTCAAAAGCCCAGACTTGGTCTGTGCCAGGAATGGGTTCCTCGTTGCTTGTTTTTGCTCTTTTCTCTTCCACCACCACCACTACCCACTTTATTGTTCCTTCTCTCACCTTGATCTGTTGCTGGAGTTTCTTCAAGGTCTTGACCAGCTCACTGTTGTTCTTATTGGCATGGTCAAGCTGAATCTCCATTTCATTCAGGTCGGTCTCCATCTTCTTTTTCAGCCGCAGGGCCTCGGCTCGCCCCTTGGCCTCCAGTTCCAGGCTCGACTGCAGGGATTCGATGCCACGTTGGTAGTTCTTCCTACAGAGGTGAGCAAAAGTCATTGTCAGGCCTCATGGTCCATCCAGTCTGCCCTTATACTGTGTCCTGTATTTTATCTTAGGACGGATAAATGTTTATCCCAGGCATGTTTAAATTCAGTTCCTGTGGATTTACCAACCACATCTGCTGGAAGTTTGTTTCAAGCATCTACTATTCTTTCAGTAAAATAATATTTTCTCATGTTGCTTCTGATCTTTCCCCCAACTAATCTCAGATTGTGCCCCCTTGTTCTTATGTTCACTTTCCTATTAAAAACACTTGCCTCCTGAACCTTATTTAACTCTTTAACCTATTTAAATGTTTCAATCATGTTCCCCCTTTTCCCTTCTGTCCTCCAGACTGTACAGATTGAGTTCATTAAATCGTTCCTGATAGGTTTTATGCTTAAGACCTTCCACCATTTTTTAGCCCATTTTTGTAGCCCATAACCATTCCGGACACAATGGTTATGGTTATGACCTATAAAGCCTTACATGGCATTGGACCAGATTATTTGCAGGACCGCCTCCTGCCGCATGAGTCCCAGCGACTGGTCAGGTACCACAGAGTCGGGACCGTCAGATAGACAATGTTGCTTGGCTGGGCCTAGGGGAAAAGCCTTCTCTGTGGTGGCCCCGGTCCTCTGGGGTCAGCTCCCCATAGAGATTCGTACTGTCCCCACCCTTCTCACCTTCTGCAAGAGTCTAAAGACTCATTTATGCCACCAGAATTTGGGCCACTAAACTCTAGCCCCCTGGCCGGCTAATGTGTTGTGAGTAAGTCAATTGAATAGGAATCAGTGTCTTTTTATGGTTCTTGGGTATCTAAGAATATTAATTCAAATTAATCGGATTTAGGACATTATATATTGTTTCGTCATATGTTGAATCCTCGGAGAGGGGCAACATAAAAGTCTACTATGATATCTGGACAATGTGGTATAAATGGATAAGGAAAAGGAAAGCTAATTTACAATGAAAATGTTTATGATGTGTTGTGGTTAGCTCTGGCCCAGCTCCTGCCCCAAGGACTGTGGATGTGGGGGAGACATCCACATGCTGCAGGCCTGTTTTGCCCCCGGTGGAATCTGATGATGAAGGCTCCTCTGACCAAGAAGACATGAGTGACAAGGAGGAGGAGAGTGTGGCAGACAGCTCAGAAGGAGATCAATTATCTAGCTCCTCCTTGGATTCAGAACAAGAGTTAATGATACAGCCACGCATGTGGAGAGCGAGGCATAGGCAACAACAACTGAGAGATTATTATCAAAGAAAATGAGGCCACCTGTGGTTGGGTGGGGCTGTGGTCATTAGTGAGGCTGCTATAAAGAGCAGCCTGTGGGTTTGGCCATTGTGGAGGATTATCTGATTGTTGTGTTTCATGACTGCTTTACTGACTTTGACTTTTTGTGTGCTGATTTTTCCCTGCTTTGAGCCTAAACCAGAGCAAAGTGTGTTTCACTTTGTGAAAGAAGGAGGACTGAGAATTGCCTCACAGCTGCAAGCTAAGTATCACAGAACTGATAAGGGACTTGTATAAATTACCAGTTTGTTTGGAGACGAGTGCTCTTTGCTATAACAAAAGAGGGCTTGGTTTAAGTGAATTTTCATTATAAAGAACATTGTTTTGAATTTTCAAACGTGTGTGTGTGTGTGTGTGTGTGTGTGTGTGTGTGTGTGAAATTTGTACCTGTGAATTTTTGGTAGGCTTCTACCAGAGAGCCCGACAGAACATGATGTAAGAAGATATATAACTATATAGTCTATGGATAGGAATGCAAAATTTGGAGGTCAACTTGAAAAATATCTGGATTGGTATTTGGGTTCATGTCTGTTTATATGTTGTGTTTGTGGTTTTTTCAATGTATAAAATTCAATATTTTTTTTTTAAAGTCCAATAAATAAATAAATTAAGGTGATAATGGGAATTGCGGCACCAGTTTGGAGGCAGTGTAGGTGAGGATGATGGAAGGTGAATCTCAATATATGGAGAACAGGCTTCAAACCTTGTAGCTTCAAATTCTTCCTCCTTCTCATGGATTCTCCTGTCAATGTCTGCTTTCACCTGGGCCAGCTCCAACTGAATGCGGATCAGCTTGCTCTCTTCCACCTGTTCAGGAAACAAAGGAGGAGGACAATGGCCTCAGTTTCCCCCAAACAGGAGCCCCAGCGCTCTTCTCCTGGAAAGAGAGTCTGAAATCTTGGGCCCACTTCCCTGAGACAAGGATGCATGGATGACAGAGGGGAGCCAGAATTGCTAAACCACCAGAACATAAGAACATAAGAAGAGCCATGCTGAATTGGGCCAAAGCCCATCGAGTCCAGCATTCTGTGTCACACCAATTGTCCATGGGGATCTTGAGCAGAAAGAGAAGGCAAAACCCTCCCTTTCCCTTGACCCCCAACAAATGGGACCCAAGGGAATCCTGCCTGCCTCTACCAAAATAGAGGCGGCACATGGACCTCCATTTCAATAACCACCGATACACTCGGCATCCATGAATCTGTCCAATCCTGCCTTGAAGCTGACAGCTGTCACAATCTCTTCTGGAAGAGAATCCCATCAACCAAGGACCCTCTGGGTGGAGAAATATTTCCCTTGGTTTGTCCTCATTTTCTTACCTATGAGCTTTAGGGAGGGCCCCCTGGTCCTAGTATTGTGTGATGGAGAAAAGAATTTTTCTCCATCCACCTTTTCTATCCCATGCGTGATTTTACACCCTTCAATCAAGTCACATCTTCAACGCTATCTTTCAAGGCCTTGCAACCTGGTTTCATAAGGGAGGGGCTCCATTGCCTTGATCATTCTTGTTGCCCTACCATGCTACCATGTTCAGCATTACCTCCAGGGAGGATTCAGCTTCCTCCAAAGCCATCTGAAGCTCGTCCTTTTCAATTTCCAACTTCTTTTTCATCTTCTGCAGCTCGTGGACACTTCTTCCTCCCTCACCCAACTGGTCAATAAGGTCCTTGATTTCCTCTGGATGAAAGAAAAGAAAAAGGATGCATGTACAGCTATTGATTCAAGGTGACCACAGGCTGTCAGAAATAAGAGAGCGGTCAAGTTATTTCCCAAAAGCACTGGAAGGCAAGACCAGTAACAATGGATGGAAACTTCTTCAAGGGAGAAGCAACCTCCCACAACTTCCTAGCAGTGAGGACAATTAACCAGTTGCCTCCAGAAGTTGTGGGTGCTTCATCGCTGGAGGCTTTGGAGAAGAGGTTGGACAGTCATTTGCTCAGAATGATACTTAGGATCTCCAGCCTGAGCAGGAGGTTGGACTAGAAGACCTTCAAGATCCCTTCCAGCTATATTCTAATTATTATTGTTGTTGGAAATCAGCTGGGAAAGTCACGTGACCCTGGGGCTTTTAGGATACTTGGTGCTTTCCAAGGTCCTGAATTTTGATCCCAGGACAGCAGGGAGGCTGTGATGACCCTCAGCACGAGGACTGGTTGTAAGTCAACTTTTCAAATGACATTTATTTTATCTATCTATCTATTATCTATCTATCTGTCTATCTATCTATCTATCTATCTATCTATCTATCTATCTATCTATCTATCTACCGGTATCTATCTATCTATCTATCTATCTATCTATCTATCTATCTATCTATCTATCTATCTATCTATCTATCTACCATTTATCTATTTGATTTCTCTGTCGCCCTTCTCATACAACTCAGGGTGGTGTACAACATAACAAATAATGTATAGAAATCTAATATTAAAAATTGCTATGAAAAAACTAAAAACTTTTTTTAAAACCCCATTCATCCCAACACAATATGATAGCAGCCTTCCAGTATCTCAGGGGCTGCCACAAAGAAGAAGGAGTCAACCTATTCTCCAAAGCACTTGAGTGTAGAACAAGAAGCAATGGGTGGAAACTAAACAAGGACAGAAGCAACTTAGAACTAAGGAGAAATTTGCTGACAGTTTGAACAATTGATCAGTGCAACAGCTTGCCTCCAGAAGTTGTGAATGCCCCATCAATCACTCATGGCTACTTCCGGAATTGATCTTGATACTCAAGGCCCCTATGCCCGCTGTCAAAGATGGGTCTTCAAAACTTTGCAAAAGGCCAGAAGGGAGGGGGTGGTACGTATCTCCAGAGGGACTGCATTCCAAAGGGCCTAGGCCATCACAGAGAAGGCTCTTCCCATAGGTCCTGCCAGATGACACTGGTTGACGGAACCCAGAGAAGGCCGACTCTGTGGGACCTAACCGGCAGCTTGGGGTACATTATAACTTCGAGTGGGTGCTTAACAAGACTACGCTGAACTCACCCTGAAGAGTCTTGTTGTCCTTCTTCACGGATTCCAGCTGCTCCAATGCTTCCTCGTAGGCCGTCTTGAGCTTGAAATTCTCCGTCATGTACATGCGGCATTCCTTCTGGGAATTGTCCACCTCCAACTGGAGCTCCTCACACTTCTGCTGCCATTCGGCCAGCATCTTGTCAAAGGCCCGTTGCTTCTTATCCAGGGCTGCACAGGCTGCGTTGGACTGGGAAGGAGAAGAAGACAAAGCATCACACTCAACGTTGATCTCCACCTCTGTGGATCTCGCTTGCACTCCTAGCCTTGTCTCTCAGGCAGTGATGGTGAACCTTTTTCTCCTCGAGTGCCAAAAGAGCATGGATACATGCTATTGTACATGTGTGAGTGCCCACACCCATAATTCAATGCCTGCGGAGGGCGAAAACAGCTTCCCCCATCCCTCGGAAGCCCTCTGGAGGCCGGAAACGGACTGTTTCCAAACTTTTAGTGGGCCAAGTATGCTTGTGTTTCACCCTCCCTAGGTGCCGAAGCCTCTGTCCGAGCCAAAAATCAGCTGGCTGGTGCACACATGCATGTTGGAGCAGAGCTAGGGCAATGGCTTGCGTGCCATCAGATATGGCTCCGCGTGCCACTTGTGGCACCCGTGCCAAAGGTTTGCCATCCCTGCTCTAGGGCTTCATCATTCTGATGGCTCAGACAGGCACATCAGAATCATAGAATCATGGAATCATGGAATCATAGAATCATGGAATCATGGAATCATGGAATCATGGAATCATGGAATCATGGAATCATGGAATCATAGAATCATGGAATCATGGAATCATGGAATCATAGAAACATGGAATTATAGAAACATGGGATTATAGAGTCATAGAATCATGGAATCATAGAATCATGGAATCATAGAAACATGGAATTATAGAGTCATAGAATCATGGAATCATAGAATCATGGACTCATAGAATCATGGACTCATAGAAACAGAATTATAGAATTATGGAATCATAGAAACATGGAATTATAGAATCATGGAATCATGGAATCATGGAATCATGGAATCACGGAATCATAGAAACATGGAATTATAGAATCATGGAATCATAGAATCATGGAATCATAGAAACATGGAATTATAGAGTCATAGAATCATGGAATCATAGAATCATGGAATCATAGAAACATGGAATTATAGAGTCATAGAATCATGGAATCATAGAATCATGGACTCATAGAAACATGGAATTATAGAATCATGGAATCATAGAAACATGGAATTATAGAATCATGGAATCATGGAATCACGGAATTATAGAAACATGGAATTATAGAATCATGGAATCATAGAATCATGGAATCATAGAAACATGGAATTATAGAATCATAGAATCATGGAATCATAGAATCATGGAATCATGGAATTATGGAATCATAGAATCATGGAATCATAGAATCATAGAATCATAGAGCTGGAAGGGACCTCCAGGTCATCGGGTCTAACCCCCTGCTCAATGCAGGATTCATCAAACCATCCCAGGAAGATGACTGTCCACTCTCTGTTTGAAGACCTCCAGTGAAGGCGAGCCCACCACCTCCTGTGGCAAACTGTTCCACCGGTTTATCACCCTTACCGTTAGAAAGTTTTTTCTGACATCTAATCCAAATTGACTCCCTTGCAGTTTCATTCCATTGTTTCTAGTCTTTCCCTGGGCTGATATCCCCCAGATATCAGAGTTGCCCCCACCCTCCTAGCCTTTCGTAAGCTCCTTAAAACCCACCTCTGTCGTCAGGCATGGGGGAATTGACATGTTCTTTCCCCCTAGGCTTATAAAATTTATGTATGGTACGTTAGTGTGTATGATTGGTTTTTTAATTTGTGGTGTTTTTTAAATTAATTTAAATATTGGATTTGTCTTATATTGTATTGCTACTGTTGTGAGCCGCCCCGAGTCTGCGGAGAGGGGCGGCATACAAATCTGATTAAACTAAACTAAACTAAACTAATGAGAACAATGCTGATCCCTCTGCTCTGTGACAGCCCTTCAGATATTTGTAGACAGCTATCAAGTCTCCTTTCAGTCTTCTCCTTTGCAGACTAAACATCTTTAGATCCTTTAGCCGTTCCTCATAGGACGTGGTTTCCAGACCACTCACCGTCCTTGTGACTCTCCTTTGAACTTGCTCTCGTTTATCAATGTCCTTTTTAAATTGGCCCCCCCCAGAACTGAACACAGTATTCCAAGTGTGGCCGTACCAAAGTACTGTAGAGAGGAATAATTTAGTTTAACGCTTGGTATTTTACCTTTTCAAGATCCAAAGTTAGATCTTCCACTTCCATCTGGAGCTTCTGCTTGTACTTTTCCATGCTGGCCACCCGAGCTTGGGCCGTTTCGGCTGCTTCTTCGGCTTCCTGAAGACGGGCGGTCAGTTTTCTCCTGCAAGCAGACCCCAAAGCAAGAAGAAGAAAATATCCCAGATATGAGATGGGTCAAACGACGACGCTAGCCTTCTGGATATGACTGAACTTCTCAGAATCCTGGTCCTAGACCAGAGATGACGAAACTTTTTTGGCATGTGTGCACAATATGAACTGCGTGCATGCCAGCACACATTATGCAATGTCCTCCCCAGCATGCCTGTGCACAAACCCCCCCATGCTCCCTCTGTGTCTGCTCATAGGCCTCACTGCAGCCTCTCAACTTCCGGCAGGCCCGTTGGACTGTTTTTTGCTCTCCCCAGGGTTCAAGAAAGACTCCTGAACCCTGTGGATGGCGAAAAATGGCCCAACACGCCAACCGGAAGTTCATTTCCAAACTTCCAGTTTGTTTGTTTGTTTGTTTGTTTGTTTACTTATTTACTTATTTACTTATTTACTTATTTACTTATTTACTTATTTACTTATTTACTTATTTACTTATTTACTTATTTACTTATTTACTTATTTACTTATTTACTTACTTACTTACTTACTTATTGATTTATTGATTTATTGATTTATTGATTTGATTTGATTTGATTTGTATGCCGCCCCTTTCCATAGACTCGGGGCGGCTCACAACACAATAGAAACAGTTCATGACAAATCTAATAATTTACAATTTAAAATATTTTAAAAACCCCATTATTAAGCAGACATACATACAAGCATACCATACATAAATTGTATAGGCCCGGGGGAGATATCTTAGTTCCCCCATGCCTGACGACAAAGGTGGGTTTTGAGGAGCTTACGAAAGGCAAGGAGAGTAGGGGCAGTTCTAATCTCTGGGGGGAGCTGGTTCCAGAGTGTCGGGGCTGCCACAGAGAAGGCTCTTCCCCTGGGGCCGGCCAACCGACATTGTTTAGTTGCCAGGACCCGGAGAAGGCCAACTCTGTGGGACCTAATCGGTCGCTGGGATTCGTGCGGCAGAAGGCGGTCCCGGAGATATTCTGGTCCGGTGCCATGAAGGGCTTTATAGGTCATAACCAACACTTTGAATTGTGACCAGAAACTGATCGGCAACCAATGCAGACTGCGGAGTGTTGGTGTAACATGGGCATACTTTGGGAAGCCCATGACTGCTCTCGCAGTTGTGCTGTTCGCCATCCCCAGGCTTCAGGAGGCTTTCCCGAAGCTTGGAGAGAGCAAAAACAGCCAAAAAGAAACCCCAAAATCAGCTGGCCTGCGCATGCATGCGCGCTGGGGCTGACATAGAACAACACCTCACGTGCCCTCAGATATGGCTCCAAGTGCTACCTGTGGCATGCGTGCTATAGGTTCGCCACCCCTGTCCTAGACCTACCACCTTGCTCTACCACGTTACTCACTTAGTCTCTTCCAGTTCCTCTGTTCTCTGAATAGCATCGGTTTCATATTTCGTCCTCCAGGTTGTAACTTCAGTGTTGAGCTTGGAGACCAAGCGTTGGAGCTCAGCTTTGCTGGTTTGCTCTTCTTCCAGCTGCTCCTTGATCAAATCCAAGTCGTGCTTGGTGTTGGCCAGACTGACCACTGCAGCGCTGCGGGCCTAAAGAAAGCCATAGTTGTAGTTGATTAATGTACAGTGGTGCCTCTACCTAAGAACGCCTCTACCTAAGGACTTTTCTAGATAAGAACTGGGTGTTCAAGATTTTTTTGCCTCTGCTAAAGAAACATTTTCTATTTAAGAACCCGAGCCCGGAAAAATTTCCCAGGAAATTTGAGAGTGGCACAAAGGCCCGGCCAGTTTCCTGCCATTCCCCCTTTAATCCTGGCCATCTGGGCTGCCAGAGGAGCCTTAAGGAGGCTTTGACAGCCCAGAGCGAACGAAGCATTTTCCTTTCTCTGGGCGCTTGGAGAGGGGATAAACCTCTGCCAGCGCCCAGAGAAAAGAAATTCTTCCTTCGCTCTGGGCAGCGGCTGCCTTCCTCCTCTTCTTCTTCCTCCTCCTCCCACCGAAATTCCAAGCTTTTATTTCTTTCCTAATGGGTTTGCACACATTATTTGCTTTTACATTGATTCCTATGGGAAAAATTACCTCTACTTACGAACTTTTCTACTTAACCTGGTTAAGTAGAGGCACCACTGTACTTCACTCATATTTCCATTTCTTTGTTTACAGTTTCTCTCTTATAAAGAGAAATAAATAAATTTTAACGAGCAGGTGGATCCGTTGTGCCAAGAACTTACCTTGGACTCTTCGTCCAGCTGTCGCTTGAAGTCGTCCACTTGGGAAGTGAGGGATGTCTTGACCCGAAGGACTTGATTGAGCCGTGTCTGACCTTCTTCATGCTCGCGGCTCAGTTCGTTGTTCTCAGCTGCAAGGGAAGGGTTAAAAGAGGAACGGAGGAGAACTGGGTTATTGATTGATTGGTTTCTCTTTTTTTAATAAAGTTTTTTATGTTTCTCCACAGTTTCCATATATGCATAATAACCAATAAAGATTTTTTTTAATTTCCAAATTTTTATGTTACAAACAACAGTAAAATGTGACAAAGTGTCAAAACAATAATTACATAGTTATATAATAAATCATTTTTGATTCCCAGGTCATTGGATTCATAAGAGATTATACAGTTCCATAAGTCCTTATGAAAAATTCCTTTCATCAGAAATAAAGATTCATATACTTCTGCAAACATACACAATATACCATATACTTGAACTGTAGTTCAAGTATACCCTACCCTTTGAAGCAAGCATATTATTTTTCCTTCCTTCGTCATCTGGTCTTTAAGTTATTTGGAATATCCCCAAGGAACCTTTTAACCTTTCTTGTAAATACCATTCTGTCAAAGTGAATGGACGTATCACTACGTCCAACTCTGTCTGTGCAAAGTATATACAGTGATACCTCGTCTTACGAACCCCTCGTCATACAAACTTTTCGAGATATGAACCAGGGGTTTAAATTTTTTTTGCCTCTTATTCCAAACTATTTTCACCTTATGAACCTGTCGCCGCCGCTGGGATGCCCTGCCTCTGGACTTCCGTTGCCAGCCGAAGTGCCCGTTTTCGCCCTGGTGGGATTCCCCTGCAGCATCGCAAAATCCAGAGGTGGGGTTTCCCATGGAGGGGAACTTTGGCTGGCAAAAGGGGTGAATTTGGGGCTTGCACGCATTAATCGCTTTTCCATTGATTCCTATGGGAAACAGTTTTGTCTTACGAACTTTTCACCTTACGAACCTCGTCCTGGTACCAATTAAGTTTGTAAGACAAGGTATCACTGTACTCAGAAAGCACCTCCATCTTCTAAAAAATGGGGCTGTGAACTTACTTTTGGATTTTCTGCTTCTAAGTGTTCTACATAAATATTTTTAAATAAAAAAACAAACAAACCCCAAAACAAAATACGATAATGGAACTCTGGAGAGCGCCCAAGGAAATCCAACCTTGGAGTCTGTTTCTGATGGCGTTGGTTTCGGCATGATTCCTTTCCATCTCAGCCAGTCGGGCGTTGACTTCAGCTAGGTTGTCCTCCAATCTCCGGACGTGAGCTTCAGCATTAATCTACCAGGATGTAGAGGAGAAGACAACGTCAAAAAAACTCAAGAGTTCCTGGTTACATTTCAACAATAAAATAGAATAGAATTCTTTTTTGGCCAAGTGTGATTGGACACACAAGGAATTTTTCGTAAACTACTCAAGACTCATTTATACCGCCAGGCATGGGGGAGTTGAGATAGCCCTCCCCCCTAGGCCACTACAAGTTATGCATGGTATGTTTGTGTGTATGTTTGGTTTTATAATAGGGGTTTTAGTTGTTTTATTAATTGGATTGTACATGGTTGTTTATTATTGTTGTTAGCCACCCCAAGTCTATGGAGAGGAGCGGCATACAAATCCAATAAATTATTATTATTACAGTATTATTATTATTATTATTATTATTATTAATTAATTTGTCTTTGGTGCCGATGCTCTCAGTGTACATTAAAGAAAAAGAGACATTTGTCAAGAATCAGGATTTATTCAGAATCAGAATGAGAGCGCTCAGGCAGTAATAGTTTTGGGTTGGAAGGATGCGACAAAATGGACAATGCAAAATTGGTATAGGTACATGGTGGACCATATTCAGTTTGAAATTATGGATAAGAGGATAAATTTGGATAATGAAAACTGAATTGGGACACCTGATGGGACGATGGGACAAGGTAAGACGATATATGATGAGCAGAATCCGAGACCAAGCTACAAGAAATAAATTGGAATCACTCTATAATATGTAAATAGATATATTGCTCTTGGGTCAAGTGGACTATATAAGAAACACCCCCAATTTGGTGGTGGGGTATGTGTGTCGGGGTAGGTGGGCACATTTCACCATGCACTGTTTTATGTTGTGTGTATATTAAACTTGTTAAAAATTAATAAAAGCAATTTAAAAAGAGAAAAGAATCAGAACCAGCCTCTTCAACCAGGTGTAAATAACTAGCAGAGCAAAGAGGAGAGGCTGGTTGAGGATCCAACCATGAGGTTGGGGTTCCCAGCCTCACACGTTTTCATTGCGTTCATCGTACCTTGGATTTCTGGACGTTTTCCATGCTGCTGCTGAGATCATCAATCTCGGCCTTCATGACCTGCTTGTCTTTCTCCAACTTGGATTTGACCCTCTGCAGGCTCTCCAGGTGTTCCGTCATCTCGGCCATGGCGTCGGTGTGCTTCTTGCGCAGGGTGGAAGCGGTGGCTTCGCTCTGCAAGGCGGCTTCTTCCAGTTCTCGGCGGAGTTTAAGGAGCTCGGCCTCCCGTTTGCGGTTCTGGTCAATCTGGGCGCAGAGAGAAGAAGAGAGGGAATAAGAGCCCAGCATCCCCTCTCTTTGAAAATCATCAACGCTGCTCGGATGTGGTCCCCAACATTGTCTGGCACACCGTTACTTCCAGCGCTTGAAATGCCCTTCCCCATTTTTCCAATGACCCTTCCCCACCCTTTTTAATGATTTAAACTTAATAAACTTTCTTTAAGAGAGAGAGATGGCTGGGTATCCTATGGAGGATGCGTTCTTTTGAGGCTCAGTTTCTCAGCATGTGAAATGGGCATAGCCATCAGCTACCTTGACTGATGTATGCTTATACCTGAGCAGTGGTGGCTCCTCCAGCTTCTTCAAGTCTGTCGGTGAGCTCTTCCAGTTCCCGGGAGAGGTCACTGCGTTGCTTCTCTATCTAAAAGCAAGATATTAATATTAGTTTATTTTGTTAAATGTTTATGCTATTCATCTCCCTTATAGGGTGATTGCAGTTGGGAGTATAAAATTTCTTTCTTTCTTTCTTTCTTTCTTCCTTCCATCCATCCTTCTCTCCCCTCCCTTTGTTTGTTTCTTTCATTCTCTCTCTCTCTCCATCTTTCTTTCTTTCTTTCTCTCTCTTTTCTTCCTTCCTTCTTTCCCTCTCTTTCTTTCTTTCTCTCTCTTTCCTTCCTTCCTTCTTTCCCTCTTGGTCCCTCTTTGTCCCTCTTTCTTTCTTTCTTTCTTTTTACATCTGCAAAACAGGCTGATTTGAACTTTTACCATGTTTCAATGTAATTGGAAATTCTTTCTTTCTTCCTTCCTTTCTTCCATCCTTCCTTCTCTCCTCTCCCTTTGTTTCTTTCGTTCTCTTTCTCTCTCCATCTTTCTTTCTTTCTCTCTCTCTTTCCTTCCTTCCTTTTGTCCCTCTTTCTTTCTTTCATTCTTTCTCTCTCTCTTTCCTTCCTTCCTTCTTTCCCTCTCGGTCCCTCTTTGTCCCTCTTTCTTTCTTTCTTTTTACATCTGCAAAACAGGCTGATTTGAACTTTTACCACGTTTCAATGTAATTAGAAATTCTCAAAATGTTCATAAGAGCCCTCAAAACAAATGATTTCCAAACTCCAGGTGGGATGTTTCAAACATGACCCTGAGAATTTCAGAAACGATGCGGTTTTAAAATATTTTGCACAGTCCTCCTCCAAACTGCTTTGGATCCAGGATAGCCATTGCTGTCTTGAACTGAATGGGCCCCTTCTTTGATTAAAGAGAAACAGATTCACCTTTGCCCTTATGGACCGCTCTGCTTCCAGCTCTTCCTCCAATTCTTCAATCCGAGCCTATTAAAAGCAAAAACACAATGAGATGTAAAGAAAAGTTGCAGGAACTGGGCATGGCTAGTTTAATGAAAAGAAGGACGGTGGGTGACATGATAGCCGTCTTCCAATATCTCAGGGGCTGCCCAGAGCAGAACAAGAAGCAATGGGTGGAAACTAAACAAGGAAAGAAGTAACTTAGAACTAAGGAGAAATTTCCTGACAGTCAGAACGGTTGATCAGTGGAACTGCTTGCCTCCAGAAGTTGTGAATGCCCCAACACTGGAGGTTTTTAAGCAGATGTTAGATAACCATCTGTGTGAAGTATGCTGCAACGTTCTACCTGTCAATGACTACTTCAGCTTCAATCGCAACAACACAAGAGCACGCAACAGATTCAAACTTAATATTAACCGCTCCAAACTTGACTGTAAAAGAATGACTTCAGCAACCGAGTTGTCGAAGCGTGGAACTCATTACCTGACTCAGTAGTGTCAACCCCTAACCCCAACATTTTACCCTTAGACTATCCACCATTGACCTCTCCAGGTTCCTAAGAGGTCAGTAAGGGGCATACATAAGTGCACTAGTGTGCCTACCGTCCCCTGTCCAATTGTCTCTCCTATATCTTTTCTTCCATTCATATATCTTTTCCTCTATTCTTCATTGACATATTTTATTCTTATATCTTTTCTTCTATCCTTTCTTTGATATATATTACTACATGTTTATTTTCTTCAATGTGTATTGTGTATTGAACTAACAAACTAACTAACTAACTAACGTCTGCGGAGAGTGGCGGCATACAAATCCAATAAATAATAATAATAATAATAATAATAATAATAATAATAATAATAACAACAACTAACTAAATAACTAACTAAATAAATAAACAAACAAACAAATAAACAAATAAATAAATAATGTCTTGAATGTTTTCTTTCATGGTCAAAGTAGTTTGAAATCTCAAGAGCAGCCAAATCTGGATGGGAACAGGGGACTGGATACTGTTAGCCAAAGATGATTGGCGGAAGGAGACAAATCATGTCTGTCGGTCTTTCTCTCCCCTACCTGGTGTTCTTTCAGTTTTCTCTGAAGGGTGGAATTCAATGCCTGCTCATCTTCCACCTTGGAGCTGATGGAATTGATCTCCATGTCTCTCCTGGAAACAAACACACATCAGGCTTATTCAAAGACTCTCTGGCAGGGAAGGGCTTATTTTGTGGGCGTGGCTTGCTGGCCATGTGACCAGGTGGGAGTGGCTTGACGGTCATGTGACCGAGGGATGGCTTAAAGGTCATGTGACTAGCTTAAAGGTGGCCAACTTGACATCACTCATGCCCTCATCACCTCGAGGTTCGACTACTGTAACGCTCTCTGCATGGGGCTACCTTTGAAAAGTGTTCGGAAACTTCAGATCGTGCAGAATGCAGCTGCGAGAGCAATCATGGGCTTCCCCAAATATGCCCATGTTACACCATCATTCCGCAGTCTGCATTGGTTGCCGATCAGTTTCCGGTCACAATTCAAAGTGTTGGTTATGACCTTTAAAGTCCTTTATGGCATCGGACCAGAATATCTCCGAGACCGCCTTCTGCTGCACGAATCCCAGTGACCGATTAGGTCCCACAGAGTGGGCCTTCTCCGGGTCCCATCAACTAAACAATGTCGGTTGGCGGGCCCCAGGGGAAGAGCCTTCTCTGTGGCGGCCCCGACTCTCTGGAACCAACTCCCCCCGGAGATTAGAACTGCTCCTATTCTTCCTGCCTTCCGTAAACTCCTTAAAACCCACCTTTGCTGTCAGGCATGGGGGAATTGAAACACCTCCCCCGGGCATGTTTAATTTATATATGGTATGCTTGTGTGTATGTCTGTTAGTATATGGGGTCTTTTAAATCTTTTAATTTTAAATTTGTTAGATTATTTATGATTTGTTTCCACGTGTTGTGAGCCGCCCCGAGTCTTCGGAGAGGGGCGGCATACAAATCTAAGTAATAAATAAATAAAAAAATAAATAAATAAATAAAAAAATAAATAAATAAAATAAATCACGCATTACCTGACTACTCTGTGGTTTTTCCCCCCCCAAACCCCCAAATCTTCAACCTTAGGTTGTCGACAGTTGACCTCACCCCATCCCCATCCCTAAGGGGTCTGCATGAGCTCACCTCTGTGTCTATCATCACTGTCCTACTGCCCTATTGTCCTCTTTTATTGTTACCTTATTACTTACGTTATGTTCATACAAACTACTACTATCCTATACATGTTTGACAAATGAAATCAAATAAAATAAATAAAACACATCTGGAAAGATAATAATAGAAACATAGAAACATAGAAGACTGATGGCAGAAAAGACCTCCTGGTCCATCTAGTCTGCCCTTATACTACTTTTTGTATTTTTATTTATTTATTGGATTTGTATGCCGCCCCTCTCCGTAGACTCGGGGTGGCTAACAACAGTAATAAAAAACATCATGTAAATCCAATACTAATTTTATCTTAGGATGGATCTATGTTTATCCCAGGCAGGTTTAAATTCAGTCACTGTGGATTTATCAACCATGTCTGCTGGAAGTTTGTTCCAAGAATCTACTACTCTGTCAGCAAAATAATATTTTCTCACGTTGCTTTTGATCTTTCCCCCAACTAACTTCAGATTGTGTCCCCTTGTTCTTGGGTTCACTTTCCTATTAAATAATAATAATAAAGACTGAACCTCCCAGTCTAGTACCCTCCAGGAATGTTGGACTACATTTCTCAGAATTCTCCAGACCTCAATCAACCACTTGGCTAAACTGGCATAGATTGAACGGGTCCAAAGACGGGCTACAAGAATGGTGGAAGGTCTTAAGCATAAAACGTATCAGGAAAGGCTTCATGAACTCAATCTGTAGAGTCTGGAGGACAGAAGGAAAAGGGGGGACATGATCGAAACATTTAAATAGATTAAAGGGTTAAATAAGGTTCAGGAGGGAAGTGTTTTTAATAGAAAAGTGAACCCAAGAACAGGGGGGCACAATCTGAGGTTAGTTGGGGGAAAGATCAAAAGCAACGTGAGAAAATATTATTTCACTGAAAGAGTAGTAGATCCTTGGAACAAACTTCCAGCAGATGTGGTTGGTAAATCCACAGTAACTGAATTTAAACATGCCTGAGATAAACATATATCCATTGTAAGATAAAATACAAAAAATAGTATAAGGGCAGACTAGATGGATCATTAGGCCTTTTTCTGCCGTCAGTCTTCTATGTTTCTATGATTGATTGATTGATTGATTTAATTCGACTTATGATGCCACCCGAAGGATTCACGGCAGCTTACAACAATATAAAAGATACAACATACAATAAAAAGAAGTCAAATATAAATTTTAAAAAAAACTATAAACCCCAGTGAAAAAACCCACAACTCAAACAATCCAGGCATAACTATTCGGTATAAATTCGCCAGCGCAGGTGTCAATTTTATGGCCCCGCAGGCCTGCTGGCAAAGCCAGGTCTTCGTAGCCTTTCGGAAGGCCAGTAGGGTGGGAGCATTATAGATATCGGGGTGGGTGGGGGGAGTTGGTTCCATAGAGCCGGGGCAGCCACAGAGAAGGCCCTCCCCCACGTCCCCGCCAACCTGCATTGCTTAGTTGACGTAAGCTGGGGGAGGCCAGCCCTGTGCGGTCTTATCGGTCTCTGGGAGGTATGCGGCAGGAGACGGTCCCGTAGATAGTCTGGCCCTGAGCCATGTAGAGCTTAGATTGGGGAATCTATGCCAGTTCAGTTATCACCTCCAGGTTCGACTACTGCAACGCTCTCTACATGGGGCTGCCTTTGAACAGTGTTTGGAAACTTCAGATCGTGCAGAATGCGGCCGCGAGAGCAATCATGGGGCTTCCTAGATTCTCCCACGTTTCTACAACACTCCGCGGCCTGCACTGGCTGCCGATCGGTTTCTGGTCACAATTCAAAGTGTTGGTAATGACCTTTAAAGCCCTACATGGCATTGGGCCAGAATACATCCGGAACCGCCTTCTACCGCACAAATCCCAGCGGCCGATAAGGTCCCACAGAGTCGGCCTTCTCCGGGTCCCGTCGACCAAACAATGTTGTTTGGCAGGCCCCAGGGGAAGAGCCTTGTCTGTGACGGCCCCAGCACTCTGGAATCAACTCCCCCCAGAGATTAGAACAGCCCCCACCCTCCTTGTCTTTCGCAAATTACGTAAGACCCACCTTTGTCGCCAGGCATGGGGGAGTTAAGTTATCCTTTCCCCCTAGGCTATTACAAGTTATGCATGGTGTGTTTGTGTGTATGTTTGGTTTTTTATAATAAGGGTTTTTTAGTTGTTTTTATTAATTGGATTGTTTTAACACTGTTGTTAGCCGCCCCGAGTCTGCGGACAGAGGTGGCATACAAATCCAATAAATAATAATAATAATAATAATAATAATAATAATAATAATAATAATAATAATGATAATGATAATAATGATAATAATAATAATAATAATAATAATGATAAGTCTCTGGGAGGTATGCGGCAGGAGACGGTCCTGTAGATCAGTGATTTTCAACCTTTTTTGAGCCACGGCACATTTTTTACATTTACAAAACCATGAGGCACATTGAGTGGGGTGGGGTGGGGCTAAAAAAGTTTGGACAAAAAAAAATTCTCTCTCTCTTTTCCTCTCTTTTCCTCTCCATCCCTCTTTCTCTCCCTCTTTTTTCTCTCTCTCTCCATCCCTCTTTCTTTCTCTCTTCCTTCCTTCCTCTTTTTTGCTCTCTTTCTCTCTCCCTCCCTCTGTATTTCTCTCTCCCACCTTCCCTCCCTCTCTTTCTCTCTCTCTTTCTTTCTCTCTCTTGCTCTCTTGCTCTCTCTCTTGCTTTCCTTCTCTCTCTTGTTCTCTTTCTCTCTTGCTTTCTTTCTCTCTCTCTTGCTTGCTTGCTTTCTCTGTCTCTCTCTTGTTTTTTTCTCTCTCTCTGAGCTTCGTGGCACACCTGACCATGTCTCACGGCACACTAGTGTGCCGCGGCACACTGGTTGAAAAACACTGCTGTAGATAGCCTGGCCCTGAGCCATATAGGGCTTAGATGGGGGAATCTATATGCCAGTTCAGTCAAGCGGGTGGTCCTACAAACCAAGAGTTGACGCGGAAAGTGGATGTGGCCGCTTACTTTTTCACCACCTCTTCCAAGTCCAGCTTCGACCTCTCCATTTCGTTCAGGTTCTCGATGGTCATCTTCAAGTCACCCTCCGCTTTGCGCCGGGCTTTTTCAACTTCGGCTCGGATTTTCTTCTCTTGTTCCCAGTTGTCTTCCAACTGGTTGAGGGACAAGCCAAAAGAACCAGAGATTAAAAAAGGAACCATTGACCAACGCAACCAAGGAAACCTAGAACTGTACAAAGAAATCACCTTGATGCAAAAAAAAAGGGACTGAGGTCCCAGGGGTCTTCGGGGCTGCATCTGGGTTGGGTTTGAGGTGTGTGGCCAGGGGGACGTCACATTTTTAATTTTCAACACTAAGAGTTTTTTAAGAACCCGTCAACGAATAGTCCAGGATAGAATAAGGACTCCTGCCTTGGGCAGGGGGTTGGACTAGAAGATCTCCAAGACCCTTTCCAGCCCTACCATTTGTAAAAAGGCCACTGCCATCTCTCTAGAAAAGCCCCCCGGTTGAAAGTCTACTCCAAACCTCCATGGAGGGAGAAGTCAATGCTGACCTCGTGTATCTGGGTGCTGAGTTTACTGTTGGTTTTGGTCAGATGGTTCACTCTGTCTTCCTCAGCTTGAAGGTCGTCGAGCGTTTTCTGCAGGAAAGGGTGGCATAGAAATTGAATGAATAACAATAACAATAACAATAATAATAATAATAATAGCAGTAGTAATAGTAATAGTAATAATAATATCCAGCATCGTGATCTCATTTGATGTGTTGCATTGATGAGGAAGATAATAATATAAATATAAATATAAATATAAATATAAATATAAATATAAATAAATCTAAGCCCTATGGCTATTGCGGATTAACTCTGCCCACTGCCAGGAGTTCGATCCTGACTGCCTCAAGGTTGACTCAGCCTTCCATCCTTCTGAGATGGGTCAAATGAGGACCCAGATTGTTGGGGGCAAGAGGCTGACTCTGTAAACATCTTAGAGAGGGCTGCAAAGCACCGTGAAGCAGTGTATAACTCTAAGGGCTATTGCTATTGCTATCAATGAACATGGTGAAAAGGGTAGTAAAATCAGGCCTGCCTCACTTAATAACCACATCAATTAGTCCCAATTGTGGTTGTAAGTTGAGGCTGTGATGTCTTTGCATAGCGTAAATCTTTGCCTTGATGGAAAGGTTGGGTTCTGGCCCATAAAATCCATTGGATGAACCTTGAGCTTATGTGAGTCAATGAAAAGAAGTAGGTCCTTCTCACCTGGTGTAGCTCATCCAGGGCTCTTTTCTCCTTTTGGAGTTTGGCAACCGAGTCATCCCTGGCTTGCAGGTCACCGGTCAAAGTTCGGACCCTGTGATCGAGAGCCTTGAAAGAAGCAAGAGACATTCATACAGAACCACCCATCGTGAGCAGATGATTGATCTGAGATACACAGTTAGGAAAAAAGAAGGAAAAAGAGAAAGAAAGAAAGAAAGAAAGAGGGAGGGAGAAAGAAAGAAAGAGGGAGGGAGAAAGAAAGAAAAAGAAAAATAGATAGAGAAGGGAAGGAAAAGAGGGAAGGCAAAAAGCAAAAGAAGGAAGGAAGGAAAAAGAAAGAGAGAAAGAAAGAAAGGAAAAAGAAAAAGAGAGAAAGGAAGGAAAAGGGGGAAGGAGCAAAGCAAAACAGGAAGGAAAGAAGGAAGGAAAAAGAAAGAGATAAACAAAGTAGGAAAGAAGACAGAGAGAGAGAGAAAGGAATGAAAAGAAAGGAAGGAAAAAAGGGAAGGAGGAAGGCAAAGGAAGAAGGAAGGAAGATGGGAAACAAAGGAAAAGAAAGAAAAGAGGAAGAAAGATGATGGGGGAAAATAAAAGGAAGGAAGAAAAGAAAGGATGGAAGGAAAAAAGGGAAGGAAAATGGATGGAAAGAAGGAAGATAGAAAGACAGAAAAAGGAGGAGAAGGAGGAGAAAGGGAAAGGAGGATGGAAGGAGATATAGTCTGATCCATCCAATGTATGAATAAGTCATGGCTGGTATGACCCTGCTGGGAAGTTCTCACTTCCAGAACCAACAAAGACCAACCCAAAACGTTCCTTCAAAGGACCACCGTTAATGACAAGATGCTCACTTGTTTCTCCTTTTCCGTCTTAGCCAACGTGGTCTCCAGCCCCTCAAGGTCTCGCTTGAGGTCGTTAAGTTCGGCTTCCAACTTGCGCTTGTGGGCACTCAAGGAGGCTGCTGAGCTTTCCTCCTCCTCCAGGCGTTCCTTCATGTCCGAAATCTGGCTCTCCAGTTCCATCTTGGCCTTCATCATTTGGGTGAGGCGCTCTTCCGCGTCGATCAGGTTCTCTTGCTCCTGAAAGAGGAACCAGAGGAAATACTGGAGTTCTCTTTGTTGTTCTTACCGAATGACATCTAGAGGAGGTAGCAGCCTCACTGGCTTTCAAAAAAAAAAGGTTGGGTGAAACTATGGGACTGAGCAGAGGGGACATTTGTAGCTCAGGGCTGAACTCTGGATTCTTAGGTGCTCTCTAAATGTGGTATCTAACCAGCTAGATATCATCTGTCTGTCTGTCTGTCTATCTATCATCTATCTATCTCTCTATCTATCTCTCTATCTCTCTATCTATCTCTCTATCTATTTATCTGTCATCTGTCTGTCTGTCTGTCTGTCTGTCTGTCTATCATCTATCTATCTCTCTCTCTATCTATCTATCTATCTATCTATCTATCTATCTATCTAACTAGCTAGATATCATTTGTCTGTCTGTCTGTCTGTCTATCTATCTATCTATCTATTTATCTGTCATCTGTCTGTCTGTCTATCTATCTAGGTATCTATCTAGGTATCTATCTATCTATCTATCTATCTATCTATCTATCTATTTATCTGTCATCTGTCTGTCTGTCTGTCTGTCTGTCTGTCTATCTATCTATCTATATCTACAGTATCTATCTATCTAACTAGCTAGATATCATTTGTCTGTCTGTCTGTCTGTCTGTCTGTCTATCTATCTATCTATCTATTTATCTGTCATCTGTCTGTCTGTCTATCTATCTATCTATCTATCTATCTATCTATCTATCTAACTATCTATCTATCTATATCTACAGTATCTATCTATCTAACTAGCTAGATATCATTTGTCTGTCTGTCTGTATTTCTGTCTCTATATCTATCTATCGATTGATCTATCATCTAACTAGCTAGATATCATTTATCTATCTGTCTTGTCTGTCTGTATTTCTGTCTATCGATCAATCAATCAATCAATCTATCTATCTATCATGTAACTAGCTAGATATCATTTGTCTGTCTGTCTGTCTGTCTATCTTTCTATCTATCTATCTATCTATCTATCTATCTATCTATCTATCTATCTATCTATCTATCTATGCAGATCTCTGGGGGCAGCTGATTCCAGAGAGCCGGGGCCGCCACAGAGAAGGCCCTTCCACAAGGCCCCACCAGACAACATTGTTTAGCTGACGGGACCTGGAAAAGGCCGACTCTGTGGGACCTGACCGGTCACTGAGACACATGAGGCCGAAGATGGTCCAGTAAGTAATCTGGTCCAATGCCATGTAGGGCTTTATAGGTCATAATCGATACTTTAAATTGCGTTCGGAGACTAATCGACAACCAATGCAGCTCGCAGAATGTTCTACTGACATGGGCATCTCTCGGGAGGCCCATGATTGCTCTTACGGCTGCATTCTTTACTACCTGCATTCTCCAAACAGTCTTCAAAGGTACCTTCAAAGGTAGCCCCATGCAAAGAACATTGGTGGAAGTCATGGAGATCAATGACTATTCCCCTTAATGCTGTACAAATGGTTCTGCCCTCAGCAGCAACCATTCTGTGAAACTGCCTACCGTCCAAAATATCTCTAACCCCACCAACTTCAAAGCTTATGATGGTCCCCAAGCCAACGGGAGTTGTGCATTCTTCTTCAAGGGTGAATCTAGTAGACTCACAGCCTGCAGTTGGATGGTCAAATCATTCTTCTCTTGGCTAAGGGTGGCCATCTTCTCCTCCAACTCCTTGATGCGGTCCATGAGTTCCTGAGTTTTGGACATGGCGTTGCGCAACTCTTCCTCTTTTTCTTTCATCTCTTCCTCCTGGCGGGCCACGTTCAGCAGAGGTTTCACCTACAGGTGGGGGCCAAAGTAGAAGATGAAGCCCTCATGACATAGTCATTGTTCTAAGTGTTCCTTGCCAGCCTCAGGAAGTATCAGACTCTGAGGATGAGGAAACAGGTTTTATTTATTTATTTATTATTTATTTATCATTTGGATTTGTATGCCGCCGCTCTCCGAAGACTCAGCTTATCCTGGTTTAAGGTTATCAGAAGGCAGTGGGGACGAGAGCGTAGGTGACAATGATTTAGAAGCATGGAAAGTGATTCATCACCTTTAAGCCACCCCATGACCTTCAAGCCGCTCCCACCTGGCCACATGTCCAGCAAGCCACACCCACAAAATAAGCCACGCCCACAGTGTGGTAGTAACATTTTTTGCAGCCCTTCACTGGTACCCACATAGAAAGACGCACAGCCAGAGATAATAGAACAACAACCCAGCGACCAATTAGGTCCCACAGGGTGGGCCTTCTCCGGGTCCCATCAACTAAGCAATGTCGGTTGGCGGGCCCCAGGGGAAGAGCCTTCTCTGTGGCGGCACCGGCCCTCTGGAACCAACTCCCCCCGGAGATTAGAACTGCCCCTACTCTTCCTGCCTTCCGTAAACTTCTTAAAACCCACCTCTGCCGTCAGCCATGGGGGAATTGAAACATCTCCCCCTGGGCACGTTTAATTTATATATGGTATGCTTGTGTGTGTGTCTGTTAGTATATGGGTTTTTTTTTTAATCTTTAAAATCTTAAATTGTTTGATTACTTATGATTTGTTCCTACATGTTGTGAGCCGCCCCGAGTCTTCGGAGAGGGGCGGCATACAAATCCAAGTAATAAATAAATAAAATAAATAAAAAAATAAACAAAATTTTGTTAGGAATTATCTCCACCCTTCTTTCTCATGGACAATGAACCCTATGGCCGAAAAGTGTTCCTTCTTGTTGAACAAACAGGTGTGGAGAACGTCTCTCCTGGCTGTGTGTTGTCCAAAGCCACCCATTGACCAAAAGCAACAGCACTCATTTTGTTCTGATACAACCTGAAGCCTAAGGTGAGTGGTGACGTGTCTCTTCCTTCCACTGCTGCCTCACCTTATTGTACAGTTTCCACCATCCCCAGAAACGCATCTGTAAGAACTTGCGAACGTTCCTCTGGATCAGCATCAGGCCCATTCTGGGTTGTTGTTTTTTTTTTTTTAAAGAGAGAAACTAGAGTTAGGAAAGAAGAAAACCTAGTCTTGCAATAGCATGGTGATGGATGTATCTTTGCATTTGTGGATGCAGGAAGTTCTAACGTCTTAATAGTAGTTTCTCAAAAGCCTAAGGTGGACATAAGCCAGAAAAAGACAACTTACTTGAAACAGGCAAGAAGATTGAGAAATTCCAGTGCATGTTATGAATTAAGTTATGAATTCAGATACTGGTCCATCCATCCATCAGTACATCCATCCATTCATCTATCGATTGATCCATCCATCAATCCATCCATTGATTCATCAATCCATCCATCAATCAATCATAGATCTATCCATTGATTCATTAATCAAACGATCCATCCATTGATCCATCGATCCATTCATTGATCTATTGATCCATCCATCCATCCATCTGTCCGTCCATCCATCCGGCCGCCTGTCTGTCTAATCCCTTCTTAAGGGAAAGAAGCGAAGATATAATTTATTTCATTACCTTCTCTCCAGCATCTTCTTAAACTCAATTCTCATCAGGAAACCACGGCAGCGACTCTGTAGCATAGTCATGATCTTGGCCAAACGCTCATCCCTCATGTCTTCCAACTTGGCCAAGACTCCAGCACGGAAGAACACCTATGAAAATCAATGGACTTATGTACACAAATCCATTCACAAGATCGATTTGGGAGAACCAGCCCCCCTAAACTCTCCCAGATCCACGAGGGTTGAGAGATGAGAAGTGAGAAGAAGTCCATCCCAAGCTGACCACCAATGAAATTTTACAACTTGGGTGAACTTTCAGCATAGTTGTGTTTTCTTGCAGGAAAGAAACCATTCTTAGTGTTAGTACGATGTACATAACTGGTTGGGTTTGGCAATATATAAACAAACTATCAATGTATGTTTAAATGAATTATAACACTATAGCTTTAGGAGCTAATGTTTCAGTTAGCCACAAGAGGGAGCCAGAAGCATATCTCTCTCTCTCTCTCTCCCTCCCTCTCTCTTATTATTCTCTGCTATTTCTGGTTTGTGTGACTATGCTGTGTAGAACTGTGTGTTCAAATGATTGTTTAATGTGTTTTATAAGTAGGGCTTGTAGTATTGTATATGCATTGAGAGTATTGACTGATGTAATTGTGTATGACTAGGATTGTTCTTGACTAATCTATTTGCCAAAGTAAATAATATGTATAGACTTCATGTATCTGGTTATCTGAATTACTACTTGGGTCTCTGAGCTATCGGCTGGATATCTGCCACCTCCATATTTTCCTCTGTTCATCCTTGGCAACTCAAGGGTTACTCTGCACACTCCTTAATACTTAACACTTCTGTACCTTGGTATGTCCAATTTTGTACTCGTTTTCCCCAAGGTCAAGCGTTCCCAGGATCAGTTCGGAGGCTTTCTTGTTGTCTACAAACCCTTGAGGAATGACATTGGGATTCAGCAGCTGATACCTGATTAAGAAGACACAAAGAGGAATTTAACTTAATTTAGTTTAATTATTTAATTTAAATGCTGCTCAATCCCATGGGACTCAGGAATTACAGTGGTACCTCTACCTACGAACGCCTCTACTTATGAACTTTTCTAGATAAGAACGGGGTGTTCAAGATTTTTTTACCTCTTCTCAAGAATCATTTTCCATTTACAAACCTGAGCCTCCAAAACTGTAACCAGAAAAGGCAGGGAGAAGCCTCCGTGGGGCCTCTCTAGGAATCTCCTGGGAGGAAACAGGGCCGGAAAAGGCAGGGAGAAGCCTCCGTGGGGCCTCTCTAGGAATCTCCTAAGAGGAAACAGGGCCGGAAGAGGCGGAGAGAAGCTTCTATGGGGCCTCTCTAGGAATCTCCTG
The DNA here is from genome assembly GCF_031021105.1 of Erythrolamprus reginae. Lineage (NCBI taxonomy): Eukaryota > Metazoa > Chordata > Lepidosauria > Squamata > Dipsadidae > Erythrolamprus > Erythrolamprus reginae. The sequence continues at coordinate 343,816 of NW_027248484.1, read as the reverse complement.
GGAGGAAACAGGGCCGGGAAAGGCAGGGAGAAGCCTCCGTGGGGCCTCTCTAGGAATCTCCTGGGAGGAAACAGGGCTAGAAAAGACAAGGAGAAGCCTCCGTGGGGCCTCTCTAGGAATCTCCTGGGAGGAAACAGGGCCGGAAAAGGTGGGGAGAAGCCTCCGTGGGGCCTCTCTAGGAATCTCCTGGGAGGAAACAGGGCCTCCACCCTCCCTGTGGTTTCCCCAATCGCACGCCTTATTTGCTTTTACATTGATTCCTATGGGAAAAATTGCTTCCTCTTACAAACTTTTCTACTTAAGAACCTGGACATGGGACGAATTAAGTTCGTAAGTAGAGGTACCACTGTATTCGGTCCGGCTGAGACTTTGGGACCTCAAGGGCCCCAACGGGCCAATGATGGAGGGAAGGGTCAACCCCGTCACCTTTGCTTGAACTCTGGGTACTGCAGTCTGTTGGGGAATCCTTTCCGGCAAATACGGATACCTTCCAGGACACCATTGCAGGCTAACTGGTGCAGGATCAGGTGAGCATCTACCACACCTGTAGAGACACAAAGCAGGATGGTCACCTTTCCACAACCTTTTGGCACACGAACCAGAAAAAGATTCACTATGACTGCACTATGCTTTGTTCAATCATGATTTGCCATGGAGGTTAGAAACCACATTGATATGGTGTGTCAGATTTATTTATTTATTTATTTTATTTGTTTGTTTTGTCCAATACACAATGAGGGTTATAGAGGAGATACTCATAGTGAAATATATCTAAGAAAGAAGAGAAGAGAAGATATAGGAATAAAATGTATCAATGAAAGAATAGAAGAGGAGATATAGGAATAGAAGAAAGGTATAGGAGATATAGGAGAGCAATAGGACAGGGGACGGAAGGCACTCGAGTGCACTTGTACTCGCCCCTTACTGACCTCTTAGGAATCTGGAGAGGTCAACCGTAGATAATCTAAGGGTAAAGTGTTGGGGGTTTGGGGATGACACTATGGAGTCCAGTAATAAGTTCCACGCTTCGACAACTCGGTTACTGAAGTCATATTTTTTACAGTCAGGTTCGGAGCGGTTAATATTAAGTTTAAATCTGTTGTGTGCTCTTGTGTTGTTGTGGTTGAAGCTGAAGTAGTCGCTGACAGGCAGGACGTTGCAGCATATGATCTTGTGGGCAATACTTAGATCTTAGAAGTCTCACATCTTGTTAAGCCATAAGGAGGTTGGTTTGAGTGTGGCTTAACAGGGTGCAAACCATAAAAGTCCATGTTAAGCCACACTCAAACCAACTTCCTTATGGCTTAACATGGACTTTTGTGCTTTGCAATCTAAGCTTCGTGGCTTTAACCTCTCACAGCATCCAACAAGAGACAAGTAAATGAAGGCAGAGTTAAATATGTTATGTACAAGTATTTTCCTCTGGATATTTTCATCCTATATTTGCACTGGAGTCAATTCTTCTCTTTTCTCCAGTTTTGCAATACAGCCGATAGCCTAACACAGGTGATTTTTTAAATATTGCAATCTGTAAAGTGGTGAAAAACTTCGGATTTGGTTCCAGAAAGATGCTTTAAATTCTGCAGGATTGAGAACAAAGCCTCTGTCTGCCACTTTTCAAAGGGCCCCTGTCTTTTCTTAATTCACCAGCTGTATGTAGGGTATTTCCCAAAGGAAAAAAAAACATGGACTTCGTTTGCTTGTTTAAGAGATCAAAAACGATGACTTCGACATACCAGATTGTTTGAACTCGTTGGGCACAATGCAGCGGACAAAATGGGGCGAAGTGCTATGCAAAGTAGCCATCAGCTTGTTCAGCTGTTCCTGCAATACACAGAAGAAGGAAGGAAGGAAGGAAAGAAGCAAGGAGGAAGGAAAAAAGTAAGAGGAGGGAAAAGGAGGATAAGGAAGAAGAGAATGAAGAAAGGAAGGAGAAAAGGAAGAGGAGAAGGAAGGAAGGGAGGAGAAAAGGGAGAGAAGGGAGAAGGACGAGAAGGAAGGACGGATAAAAGGAAGGAGGGAGAAGGAGGAAGAGAAGGAAGGAAGTAGAAAAGAAAGGAGGGAAGAAGAGAAGGAAGGAAAAAAGGAAAAGGGAGGAGGAGAAGGAAGAAGGAAGAAGAAAAGGAAGGAGGAGGAGGGAGAAGGAAGAAGAGAATGAAGAAAGGATGGAGAAAAGAGGAGGAAGAAGAAGGAAGGAAGAAAGGAAGGAGAAAAGGGAGAGAAGGGAGAAAGAGGAGAAGGAAGGAAGGATAAAAGGAAGGAGGAGGGAGAAGGAGGAAGAGAAGGAAGGAAGTAGAAAAGAAAAGAGGGAAGAAGAGAAGGAAGGAAAAAAGGAAAAGGGAGGAGGAGAAGGAAGAAGAAAAGGAAGGGGGAGGAGGGAGAAGGAAGAAGAGAAGGAAGAAAGGAGGGAGAAAAGGGAGAGGAGGAGGGAGAAGAAGGAAGGAAGGAGTTAGGAAGACGTGTTAATCAATATCCATGGGACTGAGCCAGAAGCAGTTGTAACAACTACGCTGAAGGACGCATGAAGGAAGGCCAGAATGCTCCTGCTAACATAGCATCTCCTTCAGCAACCGAAGCCACTTTGAACGTGTGTCACTTACCCTGTAGAAATTGGAGACGGTCATAAAGGAGGAGCCTCTTTTCTGCTTCTTGGTCCCCGAAGCTGAGGACAGCATGGAAAAAAAGCAAGTGACTCACAACGGGAACACACAAAGGGAGAACAGCCAACCTGCGGAACGGGACAACTGGCCCCAGTGGACTCGCCATGGCCCCCTTGTTGCAGGACAACTCAACCATGAGCCAAGGTGGCGCAGTGGGTAGAGTGCAGTACTGCAGGCCACTAAAGCTTAACAGCTAGATCTGCAGGTCAGCATTTCAAATCTCACCACCGGCTCAAGGTTGACTCAGCCTCCCATCCTTCCAAGATGGGTGAAATAAGGCCCCGGATTATCAGGGGCCATAGGCTGGCTCTGTTTTTAAAAAGTGCTATTGCTAACATGTCATAAGCCGCCCTGAGTCTAAGGAGAAGGGCGGCATTAAAAAAAATGGAATAAATAAAGATAAAATAAATAAACAATGGACAATTCCATGAGGGATATAATTCACAGTGTGGCAGTAAAACAATTTGGCAGCCCATCATTGCTTATGCAAGTTGATGATGGCAAGTTGAGTTTATTTACTTTATTTATTCAATTTTTATGCCGCCCTTCTCCTTAGACTCAGGGCGGCTTACAACATGTTAGCAATAGCGCTTTTTAAAAACAGAGCCAGCCTATGGCCCCCACAATCCGGGTCCTCATTTGACCCACCTCGGAAGGAGGGAAGGCTGAGTCAACCTTGAGCCGGTGATGAGATTTGAACTGCTGACCTTCAGATCTACAGTCAGCTTCAGTGGCCTGCAGTACAGCACTCTACCTGCTGCGCCACCCCAGCTCTTGAGTTGTCCTCAATCTGCAGTGTTTGGCCAACCTGTAGATTCCTGTTTATTTCCAACTCTTCCCACCTGCACATCTGTTCAATTCAGTTCCTCGACTCATTTTTCCCATTCCTTTTGACCCATGTCAAGTGGCTTTCGATCTACTTTATTTCTATCTCACCACCAAATATACAGTATATGCACATTTTTGTTGGTGGATTTCCATGCAAAGCGTTTTCTCTTCTGGAATGGTTTCCTGCATTGGCTGCCAATCAGTTTCCGGTCACAATTCAAAGTGTTGGTCATGACCTTTAAAGCCCTGCATGGCTTTGGACCAGAGTACCTCCAGAACCACTTGCTACCGCACAAATCCCAGTGACCGATAAGGTCCCACAGAGTTGGCCTTCTCCGGGTCCCGTCAACCAAACAATGTAATTCAGCGGGCCCCAGGAAAAGAGCCTTCTCTGTAGTGGCCCCGGCCCTCTGGAACCAACTCCCCCCGGATATTAGAACTGCCCCCACACTCCTTGTCTTTCGTAAATTACTCAAGACCCATCTATATCGCCAGGCATGGGGGAGTTGAGACACCTTTCCCCCAAGTCTTTTTTATATTTATGTTTGGGTATGTATATGTTGTTTGCTTTTTTAAAATATGATAGGGTTTTATGTGCTTTTTAATATTAGATTTGTTTTCGCTGGGATATTGTTTTTATTAGTGAGCCGCCCCGAGTCTTCGGAGAGGGGCGGCATACAAATCTAATAAATTGAATTGAATTCCTGCAGATGACTCTTACTATCTATTTCCACATGCAAATAAATATTTTTCGGCGATGTTCGCCACCAGGAGGCACCCCATGACAGATATGGTCCTCTTGTGTAAACAGCCAGATGTTATTTCTATCAGATCTAGGCAGGAATTGAACTCACAAAATTGCATTATGGGGCTGGATGGCTCCCAAAGGTGATGGACTGTACCTTTTACGGATTAATTGATTAAATTTATATGCTGCTTATCTCATTACTCAAAGCCACTTAGATGATATGCTACTCTAAGGCAGCGTCTACTACAGTCTTCTTGTGGACTTCAATTCCCAGAATTCCTCAGCCAGTCTCCAACTATGGCAACTTGTGGACTTCAACTCCCACAATTCCTCAGCCAGTCTCCAACCACGGCAACTTGTGGACTTCAACTCCCAGAATTCTGGGAATTGAAATCCACAAGTGTTCAAGTTGACACGGTTGGAGAATCAGGACCTCAATGCAGGCAGCAAAAAGTGACATACCTGCGGCCTCTTCTTCTTTGAAAAGAGTGCAGAGCAAAGCCATGGAAGACTTCTGGAACAAGCCCACCACCGTTTCATTCAGGGGGTCCTTGTTTTTCTCCAGCCATCCGGTGATATTGTAGCCCACCTGAATGAAAAAAAAGGTAGACTGATAAGGCATGAAGACAGTAGTGAGCCACTATTACTCGGCGCTACCGGAACGCTTGGGTGACCAATTTGCAGGAAACAACTGCATTTATTCTCCGTTTGGTCTTTGACTTGAAAACTAGTGTTTGGCTCTTGTTTGAAACATTTCCTGCAAATTGCTTCTGGGCATTTTGCCAACAAATTGAATGTTAAGATCCTGTTATTCTCCTATTATTATTTTCCTTGCTTTATACCAGAGATGGCAAACCTTTTTTCCCTCCGGTGCCGAAAGAGCATGGGCACATGCTATCACGCATGCAGGAGTGCTCACACCCATAATTCAATGCCTGGGGAGGGCAAAAACAGCTTCTACCGCCCCCCTGGAGGCCGGAAATGGCATGTTTTCCAACTTCTGGTGGGCCCAGTAGGCTTGTATTTCACCCTCTCCAGGCTCCAAAGGCTTCCCTCGAGCCGGAAGAGGGTAAAAGCGCCCTCCCCCATTACCCTGGAGGCTCCCTGGAAGCCAAAATCGCCCTCCCAGAGCCTCTGTGCGAGGCAAAAATCAGCTGGCCTGGACACACATGCACATTGGAGCTGAGTTAGGGCAACAGATCACGTGCCAACAGATATGGCTCCGCGTGCCACCAGTGGCACCCGTGCCATAGGTTCGCCACCACTGCTTTATACTCACCGTGCCAGCATAGTGAACTAGCTCGAAGTGGGCTTCTGCCCCTTTGCCCTTCCCGCCCTTGGGCTTCAGGAAGTTAGGGGACTTCCCTAGATGGTTATCATACAGGGCAGCCTTGAAAGTCGCGTCGGTCGCCTTGGGAAACACACACTGCTCTTCAAGGATGGAGAAGATGCCCATGGGCTGTTGGGTGAGAGCAGAAGGGTCAATGCATCGGTCAGCATTCGTTTGCGGTGGTCAGCAGCCTTCAACGTATCTGGTTGCTTCTGGCGGGGGAGGGTTACCTTTTCCAGAAGCTCAATGCAAGCCTGGAGATCGAGACCGAAGTCAATGAAGACCCAGTCGATGCCTTCTCGCTTGTATTCTTCTTGCTCCAGCACAAACATGTGGTGGTTGAAAAACTGTTGCAGCTTTTCATTGGTGAAGTTGATGCACAGCTGCTCAAAGCTGTTGAACTGCGAGAGGAGAAGGTGACAGGTTACTCATTACTCTGAGACTTATCTTATTCTTTCTTTCTTTCTTTCTTTCTTTCTATATCTATCTATCTCTCTATCATATCTATCATCTATCATCTCTCTCTCTCTCTCTCTATCTCTCTATCTACTGTATCATACCTATCTCTATCTATCTATCTATCTATATCATTCTCTCTATCATCTATCTCTCTATCATATCTATCACCTATCATCTCTCTCTATCTATCTATCTATCTATCTATCTACTGTATCATCTCTCTCTCTCTCTATCTATCTATCTATCATTCTCTCTATCATCTATCTCTCTATCATATCTATCACCTATCATCTCTCTCTCTCTATCTATTGTATCATATCTATCTATCTATCTATCTGTCTATCTATCTATCATCTATCTCTCTATCATATCTATCATCTATAATCTCTCTATATATATCTCTATCTCTCTATCTACTGTGTCATATCTATTTATCTATCTATCTATCTATCTATCATTCTCTCTATCATCTATCTATCATATCTACCTACCTATCTATCTATCTATCTATCTATCATTATCTCTATCATCTATCTCTCTATCATATCTACCTACCTACCTACCTATCTATCTATCTATCTATCTATCATCTCTTTCTTTCTCTTTCTCAGAATTTTTTTATTGGGCGCTATAATGAGTAATTATGTGAAAAAAATATATTATTTGACAATGCATATAGTGACAGCGGCTAGAATAGTTTATGCAACAAAATGAAAACCTAAAGACAAACCAAACAATGAGGAAATTGTATGAATTTTTTTTGAACTGGGCTGAGATGGATAAGATGACAAGGAGCTACAAGATAAGGAGGAATGCGAATATTATTTAACATGGAACAGATTCTATGAATGGTTAAAGAACAAGCATAATAGATTATAGAATGTGTAAATTCCAATTATTGTGTGTATATAGATGTAAATAATTAAAACAAAAAAGAACAGAAAACAAATGTGTATATATAGAAGCCAGGGGATTTTTGGGGGGGGGGTGCCCCCAACTCTTAAATCTTTTGCAATAAAAAAATCGTGCAAGGCTTCTTGGTACCTCAAAGATCTCAAAGCCCGCGATGTCCAGGACACCGATGAAAAACTGCCTCTGCATCTTGGTGTCCAGGGTTTTGTTGATCCGGACGACCAGCCACTTAAACATCTTGTCGTAGACCGCTTTGCCTAGGGCGCCAACCGAGTTGTGACATTGGTCCAGGTTTTGCCCCTTCTGCACAAACTCGTTGCCCACTTTCACCCGAGGTCTGGTAATCCCCTTCTGCAGTTCTCCCGAGTTCAGACCCATGAGGTGGGCGACTTTGTCAGCCACTGCCGAAAAGATCAACAGGGAGATGCTATTTAGCCCTGCACTGGCTGCCGATCAGTTTCCGGTAACAATTCAAAGTGTTGGTAATGACCTATAAAGCCCTACATGGCATCAGACCAGAATACCTCCGGGACCGCCTGCTGCCGCACGAATCCCAGTGGCCGATTAGGTCCCACAGAGTTGGCCTTCTCCGGGTCCCGTCAACGAAACAATGCCGTCTGGCGGGACCCAGGGGAAGAGCCTTCTCTGTGGCAGCCCCGGCCCTCTGGAATCAGCTCTCCCTAGAGATTAGGACTGTCCCCAAACTCCTTGCCTTTCGCAAACTTTTGAAAACTCATCTATGTCGCCAGGCATGGAGGAATTGATATATCCTTATCTGCTTTTGATATTATGGATGGGGTGTTTGGGCTGTATGACTGTTTTAATAGGGGTTTTGTAAAGACTGGTTTAACATTGGGTTTGTATATGATGTTTTATTGCTGTGAGCCGCTCCGAGTCCTCGGAGAGGAGCGGCATACAAATCTAATAAATTATTATTATTATTATTATTATTATTATTATTATTATTATTATTATTATTAAATTATTAGGAACGGTTTCAATTAGACCAGTGGTTCTCAACCTTTTTAATGCCGCGACCCCTTAATACAGTTGCTCATGTTGTGGTGACCCCCAACCATAAGTCTAGCGCCAATTCTCCCAACAGAGCTTTAAGCGGTTGGGCGGGAAGGATAGAGGGACACTCCCACTGTAAATGTTGATTGGTCGGATTGTAAAAATATGTGCCAATATGCCAGAGTAGAAATTTTACTTCCTAGCACCAGGGGTCCCCAAACTTTTTACACAGGGGGCCAGTTCACTGTCCCTCGGACTGTTGGAGGGCCGGACTATAAAAAAAACCTATGAACAAATCCCTATGCATACTGCACATACCTTGTTTTAAAGTAAAAAACAAAATGGGAACGTACTATGTAGAGGGGGGAGAAGGTCTGAAATTCATATATGTTTATGTTTTGTTTTTAATTTTCTTTTGTTGACATCTGATTGGCTATACAAGGTTTTCTTGGCTTATGAAAAATGTATAAAGAAAGAAGGAAGCACTTTGGCATAATGGTTAATAAGTTAGAAATATAATTGGTGTTGCACTTTTTGAAGGAACATTAAGGAGAAAATTTAATTAAAAGAAAATGAACGTAACTGGATGACAAAATTAGAAAAAGAAACTAGCAACTTTTTTGATGATTGATATTAGTTACTAACAAAATACCACATTTTATTCATGGAAAATTAGATGGTACACTGTGTTGTTGGAATGTATGTTGAGAGAAAAATTAAAGAAAATTACCCCCCCCAAAACAGTCCTTCCTTCCTCTGTCCCTCCATTCATTTCATCCTTCCTTCCTTCCTTCCTTCCTTCCTTGTTCCCTCCATTTCTCCTTCCTTGTTCCCTCCATTTCTCCTTCCTTCCTTCCCTCCTTCATTCCTCTCCACTTCTCCTTCCCTCCCTCTCTTTCCCCTTTCTTTCTTTCTCTCTCTCTTTTCCCTGTGCTCTTGTCACTCACCGGCGGGCCGCATAAATGGCCTCAGTGGGCCGCATGTGGCCCGCGGGCCGTAGTTTGGGGACCGCTGGTCTTAGGCGACCCCTGTGAAACAGTCATTTGACCCCCAAAGGGGTCCCGACCCCAAGGTTGAAAGCCACTGAATTAGACCGACTCATAAATTCTGTAAACTTTTAACTTTTAAGCTCTCGCGGCTGCATTGTGAACTATTTGCAGTCTCAGAACACTTTTCAAGTGTTAGCCCCATCTAGAGCACGTTGCGATGATCCATTACCCTCGGCGGTGTCCACTTCCGCCTGTTCCTCCCTCGGCTTCTGCTTGAACTTCATGTTCCCGAAGTGCATGATGCCACCTGTGAGTTTGTACACACCGGTCTTCTCCTCTCCGGTGAAGCCCAGGACGTCAAAGGCCACCTGGGCAGAGAAGGGAACATGACACAGGAAAGGAACCAAAGAGAGCGACATGGATTTCAAACTTGGCACCGAGCTTTGCGCACACGTACATCGGTGAGGAGAAGTTCTTCCCCATCGTCCATGTTGTCCACCATGGTGACCCCTTGGCTTGTCCAGTGGTATTCCTTGGGATCCGGGACGCACAGCAAGCTCTCTGTGGCGATAAAAGGCGTTGTTAGAACGGGGCATTTGTCGCTTGTGGGTATGGGAAGACAGCCATGGAAATGGCCTTGAGGGGAATATACAGAAGATTTAGAGAAACATCTCTCTCTCTCTCTTACTCTTTCTGTCTCTCTCTCTCTGTGTTTCTGTTTCTTTCTCTCCCTCTCTCTCTTTATCTCTCCCTCCCTTTGTTGCTCTCTCTCTCTTTCTTTCTGTCTTTCTCTCTGTGTGTTTCTATTTGTCTCTCTTTCTCTCTTTCTGTCTTTCTCTCTGTGTTTCTCTGTTTATCTCTGTCTGTTTCTTTCTCTCTCCCCCTCCCTCCTCTCTCCGTTGTTCTCTCTCTCTTTCTGTCTTTCTGTGTGTTTGTTTTTTCTCTCTTTCTCTTTGTTTCTCTCTCTCTCTCTATTTCTTTCTCTCCCTGTGTTTCTGTTTATCTCTCTGTTTCTTTCTTTCTCTCTCTTTCTGTCTTTCTCTGTGTATGTTTCTATTTCTCTCTCTCTCTTTCTCTCCCTCTCTCACTTTTTGTCTTTCCCTGTTTGTGTTCCTCTGTTTCTCTCTCTCTCTCTCTCTCTGCGTGTGTGTCTGTTTCTTTCTCTCTCCCTCCCTCCCTTCCTCCCCTCTGTCTCTCTCTCTCTCTCTCTCTCTTTCTTTCTTTCTTTCTCTTTGTGTGTTTCTCTTTTTTTCTCTTTCTTTTCTCTCTCTCTCTTTCTTTCTTTCTCTTTGTGTGTTTCTCTTTTTCTCTCTCTCTTTTCTCTCTCCCTGTCTGTTTCTTTCTTTCTCTCTCCCTCTCTCACACACACACAAACACACTCATGGCAAATGCCGTACCGACAAGGTCAGGCTTCTTGTTGGATAGGAGTTGGTAGAAGATGTGATAGCCTCTTTCAGCAGGTTGTTGAGAGATGACCCTCGATTTCTCCAGGAGGTCTAGAACATAAACAAAAGCCACATCACTTTTTAGAAAGAATTAAGCTATTATCCATTGTAAGGAAAGAAAATGCTGAAATTTTCTGAAATGATAGATAGATAGATAGATAGATAGATAGATAGATAGATAGATAGGTGGGTGGGTGGGTGGGTGGGTGGGTGGGTGGGTGGGTGGGTGGGTGGGTGGGTGGATGGATGGAGGTAGGTAGGTAGGTAGATAGATAGATAGATAGATAGATAGATAGATAGATAGATAGATAGATAGATAGATAGATAGATAGATGGATGGTGGTAGATAGGTAGATAGATAGAGACAGACAGACAGATAGACAAAGGAGGCAGGAGTTGAACATGGGAATTTAGAAATATTAGAAACTTACAGCTCTCAATATCAGCCCCAGCCAGTTTTCCCGTGCTGCCAAAATGAATTCGTATGAATTTACCCTGAATAAGAAAAAAAAAATAGACTCTCCTTAATCACAACCACAACAGCTTGGAGGCAATATAATGATTCTGTAAACTGCTTAGAGAGGGTTGTAAAAGCACTATGAAGGGGTACATAAGTCTGGTATAGCTTGGGAAGGAAGGAAGGAGGGAGAGAAGGAAGGAAGGAAGGAGGAAAGGAAGGAGGGAGAGAAGGGAGGGAGGGAAGAAAGGAAGGAAGGAAGATGGGAGGGAGGGAGAGAAGGAAGGAAAGGAAAGAAAGAAAGAAGAAAGAAAGAAAGAAAGAAAGAAAGAAAGAAAGAAAGAAAGAAAGAAAGAAAGAAAAAGATGTAGGGCAGTTGTTACAATGCAGATATCTCTGCCCACTGCCAGGAGTTCGATCCTGACTGGCTCAAGGTTGACTCAGCCTTCCAGATTGTTGGGGGCAATAGGCTGACTCTGTAAACCACTTAGCGGGGGGGGGGTTGTCAACCACTATCAAACAGTATATAAATCTAAGTGCTATTGCTAGTGCTATTATCTGACCATTATCTTGGTGGTGGCTCTTCTCTCTAAAATCATTTCCAAATGACACAACGATCTTGGTGACACAAAAGGGGAAAGAGGCATTGAATGGGACAAAGCCCCCTTTCGGAATCTAATACTTACAAACCGAGAAGAATTATTGTTCCTGGTTGTTTTGGCATTTCCAAAGGCTTCCAGGACAGGGTTGGCTTGGATGATTTGATCTTCCAGAGAGCCCTGCCCGCAAGAGAAAGACCATCACCATCAACCTCTCTTCCCCAAGAAACTTAAGGATGTTGGGTTGTTTAATCCAGTGATTTTCAACCTTTTTTGAGCCGCGGCACATTTTTTACATTTACAAAATCCTGGGGCACACCACCAACCAAAACGACACAAAATGACACCCTAAGACACTCTCCTCTCTTTTTTCCATCCCTGTCTCCTCCCCACCCTTGTGTGTGTGTGTGTATACACACTCTTGAACCATTTCCAAAAACAGGTGAGGGCTGGGTTTTTTCTCTCTTATTCTTTGGGTGCTTTTTATCATATGCTTTAAATCAAGAGTCACTTCTCTCTCTCTCTTTTGTTTCTCTCTCTTTCCTCTCATTCTCTGTCTCAATCATTTTCTCATTTCTCTTTTTTCCTCCCTTTTGCTCAATTCTCTCTCTCTATCTCCCTTCCTCTCCTTTTCTTTCTCTCTCTTTCGCTCTCTTGCTTTCTTTCTTTCTCTCTCACTCTTGCTTTCTCTCTTTCTTTCTCTTTTCTTTCTCTCTCTTGCTTTCTCTCTCACACACACTCTTTCTCTCTCTTGCTTTCTCTCACTCTCTCTCTCAGCAAAAAGTTGCGAGACCAAAACCTGAGCTTCCTTCTTCGCGGCACACCTGACCATGTCTCGCGGCACACTAGTGTGCCACGGCACACTGGTTGAAAAACACTGGTTTAATCAATACCATGTTATCGTGGTTTCAACTGCTACTGGATAAAAGACTTTGATTTACCTTCCCGTCAGCAGAGGCTTTCCCACTGCTTCCGATGTTGGCAAAATATTGGATGACTTTCTTCGTGTTTTCAGTTTTGCCTGCTCCGGATTCTCCGCTAGACGTAAAAAAAATTTTTTTTAAAAAAAATCCACATTTTTTTTAATTTAAAAAATCCCCCCCCCGTCCCCCCGAAAAAGATGGCAGTACCCACGAACCAGCCCTGACCAAACCGGTTTTGTGACATCATTGTAGCATCACTAGCGGTTCGTTACAAGTTCAGACAAGCCGTTCTGAACCGGTTTAGACACACTCCTGGTACAATTCCAAATTTGACATCATAATTTTTTATTTTTGGATTCAAAAGGTAGGATCTTTTTAGCCGATTTGGCTGTTTTTCCCTTGCAGAAAATAAATGCCAACGACCTCACCCTTTTTGATTCCTTAGCAAAAGTAAAATAAAATAAAATGGATTTAAAAGAATCTCTGGAAAAAAAAAATCCAGGATCCCACAAACACTCATGCACAGAAAGCTTTCCAAATACAGGAGCTTATTGGGTTGAGTCAAGATTTTCAGCTCAGCCTACCTTGCAAGATGGATGTTGGGAGGATAAGAGAGATTTTAATGATTCACTGGGGGACAGCAATTTCGTTGTCTTAAATCTATGACTTGTTTTCAACTAACTTTAGACCTCTGGATCCAAAAATAACCACAGTTTTTGTCTATCACGTCAACTTTTAAAGCTACAGGATAACATCAAACGTCATACAAATTGTGCATATAAAGGAAAGTCAAAACTTGCCAAATATACTGTTTACAAAGAATAATTTTATTCATACAAAGGCTATAATAGTTACTGCAAGTTAAATTGTGTTCATACAAATAGTTGTTTTTTAATCAAACGGTAATTATACATATTAAGGTAAAAATTTTCATTTGTAGCTTTTTCTGGAGTGTTTTAATCCAGAGGCATTCTTTCTCGATGCTCCAACAATAGTCAGCCATCATACGTAAATCCCACCTACTTTGAAATCGTGCCTCCATGACTTTCAAATCTTGGTGGAATCGCTCACCCTGTTCATCAATGACTACACTAAGATTTTCCAGGAAGTTAGCAAGATGGCTATGTAAAAAATGCAATTTGATGCTCATGTTGCCTAATTAACTATAATATATATATATATATAGCTTCTGCTCTGGCAATCTCACACTACTCACCAGAGCTTACAAAACTTTTGCCAGACCCATCCTCGAATACAGCTCACCTGTCTGGAACCCACACCGAATTTCAGACATCAACACCCTAGAAAAGTTCCAACGATACTTCACCAGAAGACCCCTTCACTCCACCACTTGAAACAGAATTCCCTACGAAACTAGACTTACAATCCTGGGCCTAGAAAGCTTAGAACTACGACGCCTTAAACATGATCTAAGTATTGCCTACAAGATCATATGCTGCAACATCCTGCCTGTCAACAACTACTTCAGCTTCAACTGCAATAACACAAGAGCACGCAACAGGTTCAAACTTAATATCAACCGCTCCAAACTTGACTGTAAAAAATATGACTTTAGCCATTGAGTTGTTGAAGCGTGGAACTCATTACCAGACTCCGTGGTGTCAACCTCCAACCCCCAACATTTTTCCCTTAGACTTTCTACAGTTGACTTCTCCAGATTCCTTAGAGGTCAGTAAGGGGCGAGCATAAGTGCACTAGTGTGCCTTCCGTCCCCTGTCCAATTGTCTCTCCTATATTTTATATATCTTTTCTCCCATCCATATATCCTTCCTCTACTCTTCATTGATGTATTCTATTCTCATATCTCTTCTTCTGTCCCTTCCCTGATATTTACTACTACATGTTTTTATTCTCCTTAACTTTCAATTTGTATTGGACAAAATAAATAAATAAAATAAATACATATATAAGGTGTAGAGAAAAAAACTTGACGTGATAGAAGAAATCTAACTACAGTTTTTAAACCAGCATGCCTAATTAACTATAAAAAAAGCTCAAAACTCAAACTCAACAGAAATTGTGTTACAAATTGTTCCCCAGTGTTATATATGAACTCATGGATCAAAAATGAATGTAGGGTATAAATGTGTGGAACCTGCATAGGCCAGCCACTTAAAAAATAGTTCGGAATGGTTTCAAGATGGAGTATTTACTCCTTGAATAAAATATTAGTATCCTTTTCTTACCAGCTCAGAAAAAAACATATTCTGGAAACATTTCTTGATGCTTACAATAAGCTTTCCCATTAGTGTCTGTTGCCAGGAAATCAGTTTTAAGATATACTTTTTATTATTAATTTGGTGGCTCATTCATATGATATGCTTTTATTTTTCTTTGTACGGTGTGCAGAGCATTAAAAACCAAGCCATTTTTATTAATATTTAATTGGGAATATTTATTTATTTTATTTATTTATTTATTTGATTTTTATGCCGCCCTTCTCCTTAGACTCAGGGCGACTTACAACATGTTAGCAATAGCACTTTTTTAACAGAGCCAGGCTATTGCCCCCACAATCCGGCTCCTCATTTTACCCACCTCGGAAGGATGGAAGGCTGAGTCAACCTTGAGCCGGTGCTGAGATTTGAACCGCTGACCTTCAGATCTATAGTCAGCTCCAGTGGCCTGCAGTACAGCACTCTACCTGCTGCGCCACCCCGCCACCCTATATGGAAGGGGGGGAAATAGGGCCACTTACGTGATCAGCATAGACTGGTTCTCACGTTCTATGGAGGAAGAGAGAAAAGAGAAGGCTGCATAACCTGTTTTTTTCCCCCCTAAACCCCATGGAATTGATCAATAGCCAATTATCCAAATAGACATTAGGGAAGCAAGAGCCTTAGGAATGGAACATTGATGGATTGTAAAATTCAGGCTGGTATACTTGGTTTTGTGTAAATGGAACAAGGGACAAAGAGGGGACCTTTGAAGAATAATGGAATAACACTTGGAGGGGAACTTGGAGGTCTTCTAGTCCAACCTACAAGCAGGGGACCCTTTGCCATGTAAGAGAAATGGTTGTCCGAATTCTTCCTAAAAATCTCCAGGGTTGAAACATACACAACTTCTGGAGGCAAGCTGTTCCACTGAATAATAATAATAATAATAATAATAATAATAACAACAACAACAACAACAACAACAACAACAACAACAACAACAGAGTTGGAAGGGACCTTGGAGGTCTTCTAGTCCAACCCCCTGCTTAGGCAGGAAACCCTACACCACTTCAGACAGATGGTTAGCCAACATCTGCTTAAAAACCTCCAGTGTTGGGGCATTCACAACTTCTGGAGGCGAGCTGTTCCACGGATTCATTGTTCTAACTGTCAGGAAATTTCTCCTTAGTTCTAAGTTGCTTCTCTCCTGGTTTAATTTCCACCCATTGCTTCTTGTCCTGTATTCTGATGCTTTGGAGAATAGCTTGACTCCCTCTTCTTTGTGGCAGCCCCTCAAATATTGAAATACAGTGATACCTCGCCTTACAAACGCCTCGTCATACAGACTTTTCGAGATACAAACCTGGGGTTTAAGATTTTTTTTGCCTCTTCTTACAAACTATTTTCACCTTACAAACCCACCGCCACTGCTGGGATGCCCCGCCTCCGGACTTCCGTTGCCACCGAAGCATCTGTTTTTGCGCTGCTGGGATTCCCCCGAGGCTCCCCTCCATGGGAAACCCCACCTCTGGACTTCTATGTTTTTGTGATGCTGCAGGGGAATCCCAGCAGCGCAAAAATGGGTGCTTCGCTGGCAACGGAAGTTCGGAGGTGGGGTTTGCCAGCGAGGGGAGCCTCAGTGAAATTGCAGCATTGCAAAAACACAGAAGTCCGGAGGTGGGGTTTCCCATGGAGGGGAGCCTCAGGGGAATCCCAGCAGTGCAAAAACAGGAGCTTCGGCTGGCAAAAGGGGTGAATTTTGGGCTTGCACGCATTAATAGCTTTTCCATTGAGTCCTATGGGAAACATTGTTTCGTCTTACAAACTTTTCACCTTAAGCACCTCGTCCCGGAACCAATTAAGTTTGTAAGACAAGGTATCACTGTACTGTCATTATGCCCCCCCCCAGTCTTTCTTTTCATTAAGCTAGATATACCCAATCCCTGTAACTGTTAAAGGACCTTCTCACCACTTACCCATAAGCATGTCATGGTAGGCGTTGTCAGAGATGGAGAAGAGGTGAGGAGGCACCTCGGTACGCTTCCTGCCCTTGTACATCTGGGCCACGCGGGCCCCGTAGATGGGTAGCCACTTGTAAGGGTTGATGGTGACACAGAAGAGGCCAGAATAGGTCTGGAAGGAGAACAAGGCAGTTAAGATCAGCTTGCAATCACATTTTAACACGGTCTGGTTTAAGACCAGGAAGGTCCTACTCCGAGTCTCATCCACAAGTCTAGTATTAATCATTGCTGGATTTAATTTCCAAATGAATTTGTTTGAATAGACTAGACTAGACTAGACTAGACTAGACTAGACTAGACTAGACTAGACTAGACTAGACTAGACTAGAATTTTATTGGCCAAGCATGATTGGATACACAAGGAATTTGTCTTGGTGCATATGCTCTCAGTGTACATAAAAGAAAACATACATTTGCCAAGAATCATGAGGTACAACACTTAATGATTGTCATAGGGGTCAAATAAGCAATCATAGAATAGAATAGAATAGAATAGAATAGAATACAGTAGAGTAGAGTAGAATAGAATAGAGTAGAGTAGAATAGAACAGAACAGAATAGAATAAAATCGGATTATTTATTGGCCAAGTGTGATTGGACAAACAAGGAATTTGTCTTTGGTGCAGATGCTCTCAGTGTACATAAAAGAAAAGAGACATTTGTCAAGAATCATGTGGTACAACACTTAATGATTGTCATAGGGGTCAAATAAGCAATTAGGAAGCAACCAATATTAATATAAGTCATAAGGATGCAAGCAACAAGTTACAGCCATACAGTGGGAGGAGATTATTATTATTATTGTTGTTATTATTATTATTATTATTATTATTATTATTATTATTATTATTATTTAGATTTGTATGCCGCCCCTCTCCGAAGACTGGCTGATAGGAATGATGAGAAGACTAAAGTAATAGTAATGCAGCCTTAATGAATAGTTTGACACTGTTGAGGGAATTATTGGTTTAGCAGAATGATGGCGTTTTGGAAAAAAGCTGTTCTTGTGTCTAGTTGTCTTCGTGTGCCGGGCTCTCTAGTGTTTTGCATCATTGACCAAACTGCAATCCGATTTGTTTGTTTGTTTCTCTCTCTCTCTCTCTCTCTCCCCCTCCCTCCCTCCCTCCCTCCCTCTCTCTCTCTCTCCGGAGACTCGGGGCGGCTTACAGCAATAATAAGACAGCGTACAATAATAATCCAATACTAAAAACGATTAAAAATCCATTAATATAAAAACCAAACATACATACAGACATACCATGCATAAAATTGTAAAGGCCTAGGGGGAAAGAGCATCTCAATTACCCCATGTCTGGCGGCAGAGGTCGGTTTTAAGTAGCTTACGAAAGGCAAGGAGGGTGGGGGCAATTCTAATTTCTGAAGGGAGTTGGTTCCAGAGGGCGGGGGCCGCCACAGAGAAGTCTCTTCCCCTGGGTCCCGCCAAGCGGCATTGTTTAGTTGATTTAGGTTATGCGTTGCTCAGTTCAGACCAGGAGGAAAAGTTTCATTTTTTTCCCCCCATTCAAATGAAAATAAAATTTGTTTTCTTCCTAACAGACATTTCCTTTCAATCCCAAAAGAATGAAGACGGGGATCACGTGCTGAATGTTCTCAATTGACAATCAAATCTGACAGCCTCAAAATGGGTGAGCAGTGTGGTCGGGCTAGAGGTATAACAAGCAGGAAGAGGGAGATTGTGATCCCCTTATATAGAGCGCTGGTGAGACCACATTTGGAATAATAGTGTGTTCAGTTCTGGAGACCTCACCTACAAAAAGATATTGACAAAATTGAACGGGTCCAAAGACGGGCTACAAGAATGGTGGAAGGTCTTAAGCATAAAACGCATCAGGAAAGACTTCATGAACTCCATCTGTCTAGTCTGGAGGACAGAAGGAAAAGGGGGGACATGATCGAAACATTTAAATATGTCAAAGGGTTAAATAAGGTCCAGGAGGGAAGTGTTTTTAATAGGAAAGTGAACACAAGAACAAGGGGACACAATCTGAAGTTAGTTGGGGGAAAGATCAAAAGCAACGTGAGAAAATATTATTTCACTGAAAAAGTAGTAGATGCTTGGAACAAACTTCCAGCAGACGTGGTTGGTAAATCCACAGTAACTGAATTTAAACCTGCCTGGGATAAACATGTATCCATCCTAAGATAAAACACAGGAAATAGTATAAGGGCAGACTAGATGGACCATGAGGTCTTTTTCTGCCATCAGTCTTCTATGTTTCTATCAAAATTTTTCTACTGGTTCTGTGTACCTGACTCTACCTGTAAGGAGCCCATCCCTGATTCTAACTATCCCCAGGTGGGGTTCTCCAACAATTCAAATGCCTCCCCCCCCGTCTTCCCACTTACGTAGATCCTCATCAAAATGTAACGCTGCCGGAGGTTATCCAGGACGCTGGCTTCGTTCAAGAAAGTCATGTTGGCCATATCGCTGATCTGGTAGAACTTCGGTGGGTTCATCTGCTGGACATCGTCCTTCTTGACAGTGACCGTCTACATGGAGGGGGGAATAAAAGACAGCTGTGAGTTTCCCAGAATAAATTCTGAGATCAATTCACGAGACAAGTACAGTGGTACCTCTACTTAAGAACTTAAATCGTTCTGTGACCCGGTTCTTAAGTAGAAAAGTTTGTAAGTAGAAGCAATATTTATTTATTTATTTATTCATTCATTCATTCATTCATTCATTAATTCATTCATTCATTCAATTTTTATGCCGTCCTTCTCCTTAGACTCAGGGCGGCTTACAACATGTTAGCAATAGCACTTTTTTTTTTTAAAAGCATACACAAAAACATACCATACATAAAACTACATAGGCAAAGGGAGATGTCTCAGTTCCCCAATGCCTGACGGCAGAGGTGGGTTTTAAGGAGTTTACAAAAGGCAAGGAGAGTGGGGGCAGTCCTAATCTCCAGGGGGAGCTGGTTCCAGAGGGTCGGGGCCGCCACAGAAAAGGCTCTTCCCCTGGGTCCCACCAAATGACATTGTTTAGTCAACAGGACCCGGAGAAGGCCAACTCTGTGGGACCTAACCAGTTGATAGGATTATTGCGGCAGAAGGCGGTCTCGAAGATAGGTTCTATCAGTGTTCCCTCTAATTTTTTGGGGGGTGGGCGGAAAAGTATAGTGTCTGAGCGGCAGTCCCAAACAAACCAACAAACAAAAAACCCACCCTGTTTTGCCTCAGAGAATTTCAAAATAAAATACTGTCCTGTGTGTCTATAACAGTGAGCTCATCATAGGGCAACTCTATCAATATCAAAATGCCACTTAAATAGTTGAGCTAGTTTCAAACTAGATTTTGATTTTCTTTCTCTCTTCCTTACTCCCATTCTTTTTCTTTCTCTTTTCCTTCCTCTCTTTTTTCTATCTGTTTCTCTCTCTTCCTCTCTTCCTCTCTCTCTCCTTCCCTCTCACTCTTTCCCTCTCGGCTTCTGCGCAGGTTTGGAAAACTCTGAGTTGATGATGATTTTTAAGTGAGCGATTGCTCACTGCTCAGCTTGGGGGGAACTATGGGTTCTATCTCATCTTCCATGCCCCTTGATTTGAGCAACCCTGCCAGGTCCTAACTTAAGAGACATATGAAGTCCAAGTGGACTCCCCCCCCTTTTCTATCAATTCACCTGATTGGTCACCGTCTTCACTGTGGTTTGAGTATCGGTTTCCGACTGGATCTCTCCAGCCACGAAGCCTTCTTTCTCGTCCTTCACCCAACAGGATTTCTTGATGTCGTACGGTTTGCTGATGGCTTCGATCTTCTCCTTCTCGCTGGGAGCCAAGAAGGGCATGGGGTCAACATCATCCCCACATTCTCCTTTGTACGCACCAGGCATGTTGGCTTGGATTCAGGCACGAGGTGGATCCCGAAACGAAGAAAAGATTGAGGGAAGAGCGCAATCCACAAAGTTCCTAGGAGAGAAACATAGAAGATTGACAAGCAGAAAAAGACCTCCTGGTCCATCTAGACTGCCCTTATACTATTTCCTGTATTTTATCTTAGGATGGATATATGTTTATCCCAGGCATGTTTCAATTCAGTTCTTGTGGATTTACCAACCACGTCTGCTGGAAGTTTGTTCCAAGCATCTACCGCTCTTTCGGTAAAATAATATTTTCTCACGTTGCTTCTGATCTTTCCCCCAACTAACCTCAGATTGTGACCCCTTATTCTTGGGTTCATTTTCCTATTAAAAACACTTCCCTCCTGAACCTTATTTAACTTTTTAATCTATTTAAATGTTTCGATCATGTCCCCTCTGTCCTCTAGACTGAGTTCATGAAGTCTCTCCTGATACGTTTTATGCTTAAGACCTTCCACCCTTTTTGTAGCCCGTCTTTGGACCCGTTCAATTTTATCCACATCTTTTTGTAGGTGAGGTCTCCAGAACTGGACACAGTATATTCCAAATGGGGTCTCACCAGCGCTCTATACAGCAGGATCACATTCTCCCTCTTCCTGCTTGTTATACCTCTAGCTATGCAGCCAAGCATTCTACTCGCTTTCCCTACTGCCTGACCGCACTGTTCACCCATTTTGAGAATGGGAAACTGTCTTAAGATAGCCATCTATGTATTTATCCATCCATCCATCCATCCCCAGTTCCATCTCTAATCCCTCTGTCCTGTTCTCACGCCAAAGGTCCAACCAACAATACCTCTTGAAGAACCAAGACTGAAATGTGCCTTTAGTTGACGACTGGCTGGTTTCTTTTATACCATCCTATGCGTCTCCAGCTATCACTTACTCCTAGTAAATGCCAATGACTTTATCAACAGAAAGTTCATTGGATCAGGAACTTCTCCCTTAGGAGAGATCAAATAATGCAACAACTTCTTGGGAGACTTCTCCTTCCTATCTGTCTCCTTCTAGGGAATCTTGTGGACTTCTCTTTGCCACTCTAGGGATTGGAGAAGTCTGAAATAGACTCTCCTGCCTTGCATTTTTTTTCCTTTTTGAAGACAAGCCCTTCAGTTTTTTACTTCAATGTAAAGCAGGCTTCCCCATTCAAGTAGGCAACCCAACTTGGTGGAATCCAGGAATAGCTTTCATGCCAAATGGATGAGTTGGGTTTTTTACTTTGGTCCAACTGAATTGGGAATCAACTGACTTTCTTATAATGCAACAACAATATAAAATAATAATAATAACAACAATAACAATATTAACAACAACATCAACAGAGTTGAAAGGGACCTTGGAGGTCTTCTAGTCCAACCCCCTGCTTAGGCAGGAAACCCTACACTACTTCAGACAGATGGTTTGTTTGTTTGTTTGTTTGTTTGTTTGTTTGTTTGTTTGTTTATCTATCTATCTATCTATCTATCTATCTATTTATTTATTTATTGGATTTGTATGCCGCCCCTCTCCGTGATAAAAACAGCATGTAACAATCCAATACTAAAACAACTAAAAAACCCTTATTTATAAAACCAAACATACATACAAACATACCATGCCTAAATTGTAGAGGCATAGGGGGAAAGAGCATCTCAATTCCCCCATGCCTGGCGGCAGAGGTGGGTTTTTAGGAGCTTACGAAAGGCGAGGAGGGTGGGGGCAATTCTAATCTCTGGGGGGGAGTTGGTTCCAGAGGGCTGGGGCTGCCACAGAGAAGGCTCTTCCCTTGGGTCCCGCCAAACGACCTTGTTTAGTCAAGGGGACCCGGAGAAGGCCAACTCTGTGGGACCTAACTGGTCACTGGGATTCGTGCGGCAGAAGGCGGTCCCGGAGATAATCTGGTCCGGTGCCATGAAGGGCTTTATAGGTCATAACCAACACTTTGAATTGTGACCAGAAACTGATCGGCAACCAATGCAGACTACGGAGTGTTGGTGTGACATGGGCATATTATGCAACATCTGCTTAAAAACTTCCAGTTTTGGGTCATTCACAACTTCTGGAGGCAAGCTGTTCCACTGATCAACCATTCTGACTGTCAGGAAGTTTCTCCTTAGTTCCAAGTTACTTCTCTCCTTGTTTAGTTTCCACCCATTGCTTCTTGTTCTACCCTCAGGTGATTTGGAGAATAGGTTGACTCCTTCTACTTTGTGGCAGCCCCTGAGATATTGGAAGACTGCTATCCTATCTCCCCTGGTCCTTCTTTTCATTAAACCAGCCATGCCCAGTTCCTGCAACCGTTCTTCATATGTTTTAGCCTCTAATCCCCTAATCCTCTTTGTTGCTCTTCTCCCGCACTTTTTCTGGAGTCTCAACATCCTTTTTGCATTGTGGCGACCAAAACTGAATGCAGTATTCCAGGTGTGTGGCCTTATGAAGTGGAATTAACATTTCACGTGATCTTGATTCTATCCCTCTGTTAATGCAGCCTAGAACTGTGTTGGCTTTTTTGGCAGCTGCTGCACACGGCTGGCTCCTATTTAAATGGTTGTCCACTAGGACTTCAAGGTCCTTCTCACAGTTACTACTTGTTGAGCAATGTACCACATATATTGCACCTGTGTATTTTGTTTTTCTTGCCTAAATGTAGAACCTGACTTTTTTCACCATTGAATTTCATAAAATAAAATAAAATAAAATAGTAAAGTATAGTAAAATTAAATTAAATTAAATTAAATTAAATTAAAAACAAATAAATAAGTCACCAAGTTTGGAGAGACTTGCCTTAAAACTTACCTTACCATCCACAAGGGTGGGATTGTGAGACCTATTTATGTGTGCTGCAATTCTGGGAGTTAGAAATCCACACCGCTTATTGTTACAGAATAGAATAGAATAGAACAGAATTTATTGGCCAAGTATGATTGGACACACAAGGAATTTGTCTTTGTGCAGATGCTCTCAGTGTACATAAAAGAAAAAGAGACATTTGTCAAGAATCATGTGGTACAACATTTAATGATTGTAATAGGGGTCAAATAAGCAATGAAGAAACAATCAATATTAATAAAAATCTTAGGATACAAGCAACAAGTTGCAGTCATACAGTCATTGTTACCAAAGCAAAGAAAGGAACACTGGCCTGTGCAGTTCTACGCAAAGGTCAGTTTCCTTGAAGTCCACGGGAAGAGGTGCAAACGAAGGGGACAATTTGTGGGGAAGAGAGGAAGGGTCAGGTGGAAGGGACACCTGAAAACAGAGACCTGCTCTCGGTCACTCTTAAAAGGCCCCGGAAATCACCCACACCCCACCTAAACAATTCTCCAAGGTACGGAGAGTTCATGTTTAGTTAGCATGGGAGAACAGTTAATATTTATTTTGTGCTGTGGTGTTGTTACTCTGCACTACTCTGAGGTGGTCAGAAGGAGGTGGTCAGAAGGAGCAGGTGGCAGCCAAGGTGAAAGAAGGTGTGGGCAGCAGGGGAATAAAACCACACACACAATTGTGTGTATGCATGCATGAGTGAGTGTGTAAAAGCCCCAAGTTTACGGAGAGGGGCGGCATACAAATCTAATAAATAAATATTTTTGCTGATAATGAAAAAGAAGGGAAACTAGTATAGATCTATTTCAAGACACAGTCTGTGGAGAGGGACGGCATACAAGTCCAATAAATAATAATAATTTTGCTCTCACCAGCTAAATAATTACAGGAGGGAAGGAGACAGGTGATATGGAGATATAGAGATATATCCCCCTCTCTTCTGCCCTCTCTCTCTCCCCCTTTCTCTCCCATCATCTTTTCTTCCTTTCTTCCTCCATCCCTCCTTTGTTTTGCTTTTACCCTTTCCTTCCTTTCTTTTCCTTCTTTCCTTTTTCTTTTTCATCACCTTTTTTCTCCCATTTCCTTTTTCCATTGTCCCTCCTTCTTTCTTTCCTTTCCTTTCTCCCTTCCTCTTTTTTCCTCCCTCTTTCCTTTCCTTTCTCTCTTCCCTCCTCTTTTTTCCTCCCTCTTTCCTTTCCTTTCTCTCTTCCTTCCTCTTTTTTCCTACCACCCTTTGCTTTCCTCTCCTCTCCTTTCTCTTTTTTTCTCCCTCTTTTCTTTCTCTCTTTCTTCCTCTTTTTTCCTCCCACCCTTTCCTTTCCTCTCCTTTCCTTTCTCTTTTTACTCCCTCTTTCCTTTCTCTCTTTCTTCCTCTTTTTTCCTCCCACCCTTTCCTTTCCTCTCCTCTCCTTTCTTTTCTCTTTTTCCTCCCTCTTTTCTTTCTCTCTTTCTTCCTCTTTTTTCCTCCCACCCTTTCCTTTCCTTTCCCCTCCTTTCCTTTCTCTTTTTCCTCCCTCTTTCCTTTCTCTTCCTTTCTATTTTTCCTCCCTCTTTCCTTTCCTTTCTCTCTTCCTTCCTCTCTTTTCCTCCCACCTCCTTTCCTTTCCTTACCTCTCCCCCTTTTTCTTCCTTTTTCTTCCTTCCTTTCCCATCACCTCCAATCCTTCCTCTTTTCCTTTTTCATCCCCTCCCTCCCTTCTCCCCCCAAACAGTCCTGCCTTCCACCATTCTCCCTCCTTCCTCCTTAAATCCAGGCTGAGCAAAAGGCCTCCTTGCTTGCTAGGTGCTTTCTTAGCCCCTAAAACAAATACCAAGGAAGGCAGAGGCTTCTATTTTAATGAAGCAAGATCATTCCCAGCTGTTGCCACCCGTTCATAATATTCCCACCGGATTTCCAACTCCAGATCGAGCTGGGGTTTGGTCCAAAGAAGGACAAAACACTTATCTAAACATCTATTTTGAGAGATGGTTGATCCATGCTAAGAAAGTCTGGGATTGCCCAGGCAACAGTGTGTTGTTATAATTTGCAGAAAAACAGATGGTCTGAAAAAGGGATGAATCCAACTCGAGGGATGCTTTCTCTTTCTTTCTTAAAAATTGCTCGTCTGAAATTATTTCCAGAGAAGGCAGTGTGGCCCCTTGAATATCCACAGTGTCCTCCATTAGACTTGGTTTAAACCACATGTCTGCTAACACCTGTTCACACCCCTGGCTGACTCCTGATCTTGGTTTCACTAGCCAGTTATCAAGGCTTGCAGGAAAATAGGGATTTCCCCAAATCAGCTGTGACTCAGCACACATTATTCAAAGCCGATCCCTTGGGCAGTTCTTTAAAGGAACGATTTTAATAAATTTTGCTTGAAAATAAAAGTTAATTCAGGGGTAGGTATTTAAATACATGAAACTAGTAAAAGTCAAAAAACTTGAAAGAAAAAAAGCATTAGAAGTAATAATATTCATATACATGCAATAAGTAAAAATAAAGAAACAGTAAAGACAGGGGACGGAAGGCACACCCTTTATTGACCTCTTAGGAATCGGGAGAGGTCAACAGTGGAGAGTCTAAGGGTAAAGTTTTAAGGATTAGGAAATGATACTACAGAGTCTGGTAGTGAGTTCCATGCATCAACTACTCGGTTACTAAAGTCGTATTTCCTGCAGTCGAGTTTGGAGTGGTTTACTTTGAGTTTGCATCTGTTGTGTGCTCGTGTGTTGTTGTGGTTGAAGCTGAAGTAGTCATTGACAGGAAGGACGTTGTAGCCGATGATTTTATGGGCTATGCTTAGGTCGTGTTTAAGGCGATGTAGTTCTAAGCTTGCTAAGCCAAGGATTGTAAGTTTACTTTCGCAAGGTATTTGGTTGCAAGTGGAGGAGTGAAGAGCTCTTCTGGTAAAGCATCTCTGGATATTTTCTAGGCACGTCACAAATTGTCCAACTTTTATTTCAATGTTTTTTTTCTGTGTGTGTGTGTTTTGTTGTTTGTATTTCATGTGTTTAAATAAAGTCTAGTCTTTAAAAAAGAAAGAGTAGACCCCATTGGGGGATTCGAACCACTAACGGGTCTACTCAAAAGCAAGCCCTGATGCACTTAAAGAGGGTTTATTTCAGGGAATTATGCCAATCAACGCTGCTCTGCAACTTTTCAACCCTCCCCGTCATCCCAGGCGTGATAAGATAATAACAATTCACACGTGCAAAAAAAAAAGTGTGCCTATCGTCCCCTGTCCAATTGTCTTCCCTTCCCCTATCTATCTATCTATCTATCTATCTATCTATCTATCTATCTATCTATCTATCTATCCTATCTATCCTATCCTATCCTATCTATCTCTCTCTCTCTATCTCTCTCTCTCTCTCTATCTATCTATCTATCTATCCTATCTATCTATCCTATCCTATCCAATCTATCTATCTATCTATCTATCTATCTATCTATCTATCTATCTATCTATCTATCTATCTATCTATCTACATATATATATACATATATCATATATATTCTCTCCTTATCTCCTATATCATATATATCCTCTTTTTCCTTCTATCTTTATATATATTACTAAATGCCTACTCTCTTCCATATGTATTGTATATTGGACAAAGAATAAATAAATAAATAAAAATAAAATAAATAAAAAAGTTATCTGCCCTCCGCAGGCGCAGTAGGAACCCACTCGCCTGCAGTTTGGTCCCCTGAGGCTTAAGCCCAGAGCCCTGAAAAGGGGCGGAGCTTCTTGGGGGTGAGTGTGAACCAATCAAAAGGCGAGGATGGGTGATTGACCCATTTCCCGGGAAATTTAAGGGTTTCCCAGGGCGGCTGCAATTGCTAGAAGCATTTTGTACACAGAGACAGTGAGTAGCTGGGGTGTAATTTGCAATGGCTTTTAATTTATCGTGGAGGCCTGGAAGGCAGCTTTATAAATGCATTCAATTGTATGTCCAAGACATGTTATTCATTCTGGGTTGGTGTGTGTGTGTGTTTGCCTCTGCAAATGTTTGACTGTAAATAACAATTAAATGAAGGTTTGGTTTGTATAAAATTCTGTGCTTTTTTTTTTTTTACCCAGTGGCTTTCAATGGCCGTGTTTAAACTGCATGCTTAACTTGGGTTGTTAGGTTTTTATTTTATTTCTAGTCCACCTCGAGGTGAAAATGTGCTTCCTCCTCCTTTTTCCCCCATAACAACCCTGCGAGGTAGACAGGGCTGAGAGAGAAGGACTGTAGCTTAAAGGCCCCCCAAAAAAACGGTTTTCATGCCAAGGTAGAATTAGAACTCATGGTTTTCCATTTATTTGTATATTTTTTAAAAATATTTTTATTGATTTTTTTTAAAAGGACAAACAAAGACATACAACATTGAACATTCAAGGAGCTGCCATCAGTGTTCCCTCTAATTTTTTGGGGGAGTGGGCGGAAAAGTATAGTGTCTGAGCGGCAGTCCCTTCGGGACTGGGCGGCACAGAAATGATAAATAAATAAACAAATAAACAAACAAAGAAATAAAAAACCCACCCTGTTTTGCCTGAGAGAATTTCAAAATAAAATACTGTACTGTGTGTCTATAACAGTGAGCTCATCATAGGGCAACTCTATCAATATCAAAATGCCACTTAAATAGTTGAGCTAGTTTCAAACTAGATTTTGATTTTCTTTCTCTCTTCCTTACTTCCATTCTTTTTCTTTCTCTTTTCCTTCCTCTCTTTTTTCTATCTGTTTCTCTCTCTTCCTCTCTTCCTCTCTCTCTCCTTCCCTCTCACTCTTTCCCTTTCGGCTTCTGCGCAGGTTTGGAAAACTCTGAGTTGATGATGATTTTTAAGTGAGCAATTGCTCACTGCTCAGCTTAGAGGGAACTATGGCTGCCATTGCTCCGCTTATCTTAGAAGTCTAACTACTACAAAAAAATAAAAACCTAACTATAATCAGATCAGTAGAAAAATAGCATACATTTATATTAGGTATTTATTAAATTTAACTCTATATGTTAATTTAATTACTTTGTAAAATACTTATTCAAAAAATATAATATAGCGAATAGCATATCTAAGTTTATTCTACTATAAACATTTTTTAAAACTATTAAACTCTAACTTATAAAATTTCAAAACTATGGGTTCAAGAACTTCTAAATTCTTGTTACTTTAACTTTTAATGTTGTTTTTCAAATCCCACCATTCATATAATTTGTTCCATATTTTACAGTATTCTGTTTCTACTTGATTATTCAAGCGTTTTGTCATCATGTCTAATTCTGCACATTCCATAATTTTTTTTATAAACTTCTACATCCTTTGGTATTTCCTTATCTTTCCATTTCTGCGTAACAGGGTTTCCCATTTCTTAGCCAGCTGCTTTAACTACTAGACCAAACTGGCTCTTCATTGTGAAGTTAGCCCATAATAACTAAACCACAATTAACCCCGCATGTAGACGATACAATAATTAGGAGGCCTGGCTTCTCCAAATTCACCTGCTCACGGTGGAAAGTTAAGAAAGCTTAATGTCTCTTGTGAGTAGGTCTGGTGGGCTTGTAACTGACTTGTGTTAAATGCTAGTATAGAAACATAGCAGTCTGACGGCAGAAAAAGACCTCCTGGTCCATCTAGTCTGCCCTTATACTATTTCCTGTATTTTATCTTAGGGTGGATATATGTTTATCCCAGGCATGTTTAAATTCAGTTACTGTGGATTTATCTACCACGTCTGCTGGTAGTTTGTTTTAAAGTAATTTCGGCAGCTCTAGGGGGGCTACAATTTGTTTCTTTCCAAGGTGTGCTGTGAGTTGGCTTAGTTTGAAACCAAACTGCCCTGCCTTTTAAATTATTTCTCTGCCTCAACCCAAAATTAAATTTGCTGTAGCTTAAAAAGCAAACAAAGACACACTTTTCCTCCACCCTTGAAATGAATTTGGGGCTAATAATAACAACAACAACAAGAACAACAGAGTTGGAAGGGACTTAGAGGTCTTCTAGTCCAACCCCCTGCTTAGGCAGGAAACCAACATCTGCTTTTAAAACTTCCAGGGTTGGGGCATGAAAGCAGAATTGAGGGGATGTCAGAAAAATGCTTGGCTGTATAGCTAGAGGTATCACAAGCAGGGAGAGGGAGATTGTGACCCCCTGTATAGAGCGCTGGTGAGACCCCATTTGGAATAATACTGTGTCCAGTTCTGGAGACCTCACCTACAAAAAGAGATTGATCAAATTGAAGGGGTCCAAAGACAGTTTACAAAAAACGGTGGAAGGTCTTAAGCCTCAAACTTATCAGGAAAGACTTCATGAACTCAATCTGTATAGTCTGGAGGACAGAAGGGAAAAGGGGGGACATGATCGAAACATTTAAATAGGTGAAAGGGTTTAATAAGGTTCAGGAGGGAAGTGTTTCTATTAGGAAAGTGAACACAAGAACAAGAGGACAGAATCTGAGGTTAGTTGGGGGAAATATCAGAAGCAAGGTGAGAAAATATTATTTGACT
Organism: Erythrolamprus reginae; assembly: GCF_031021105.1. Taxonomy (NCBI): domain Eukaryota; kingdom Metazoa; phylum Chordata; class Lepidosauria; order Squamata; family Dipsadidae; genus Erythrolamprus; species Erythrolamprus reginae. Next base: position 314,098 of record NW_027248484.1, on the reverse strand, counting down.
GAAAGAGTAGTAGATGCTTGGAACAAACTGCCAGCAGACCTGGTTGGTAAATCCACAGGAACTGAATTTAAACACGCCTGGGATAAACATAGATCCACCCTAAGATAAAATACAGGAAATAGTATAAGGGCAGACTAGATGGGCCATGAGGTCTTTTTCTATACGGCAGGAGACGGTCCTGTAAATAGTAAACTGATGGCTGTAAGCTGCCACACTTACTTCGTGCCTTATCCTTGAGAATCTGGAAACATATTCACAGATCTTTATGGTGAGAGACCACATCTGGAATAATACTGTGTTCAGTTCTGGAGACCTCACCTAGAAAAACATATGGATAAAATTGAACGGGTCCAAAGACGGGCTACAAGAATGGTGGAAGGTCTTAAGCATAAAACGTATCAGGAAAGACTTCATGAACTCCATCTGTAGAGTCTGGAGGACAGAAGGAAAAGGGGGGGGGGAACGACACACGACAGGATCAAAACATTTAAATATGTTAAAGGGTTAAATAAGGTTCAGGAGGGAAGTGTTTTTAGTAGGAAAGTGAACCCAAGAACAAGGGGACACAATCTGAGGTTAGTTGGGGGAAATATCAGAAGCCAGGTGAGAAAATATTATTTGACTGAAAGAGTAGTAGATCCTTGGAACAAACTTCCAGCAGACCTGGTTGGTAAATCCACAGGAACTGAATGTAAACATGCCTGGGATAAACATAGATCCATCCTAAGATAAAATACAGAAAATAGTATAAGGGCAGATTAGATGGACCAGGAGGTCTTTTTCTGCCGTCAGTCTTCTATGTTTCTATGAATGAAGAAGGAAGGAAAGAAAGAGAAGGAAGGATGAGATGGAGGAGAAGGAAGGAAGGAAGGAAGGAAGGAAGGAAGGAAGGAAGGAAGGAAGGAAGGAAGGAAGAATCCACAGTGACTGAATGTAAACATCCCTGGGATAAACATCGATCCATCCTAAGATAAAATACAGGAAACAGTATAAGGGCAGACTAGATGGACCAGGAGGTCTTTTTCTGCCGTCGATCTTCTATGTTTCTATGTTTCCAATCCTTAACACACAATTATAAATGCTATTAAATCCATTAGGAGAATCCTATTGTGGCAGAAGATATTGTACTAGCTGGTGAAGTTGAGCTCCTGAGTCAACCCTTTTTCTGTTCACCTAGGTGTAAGAAGACATCCCTGGCCGACCTATCTGAGGTTTGCTCAGCGGGCCGCAATGTCCCCCACAAACGAACCAGCTGACCGAATGAAAAAATTCAAGAACAAAGGCAAGAATGTTGCAGTAAGTACTTAATGAAACTCCGTGGTTGCTCGGGAGGAGAACAGGACAAAGTCCTAGCATACGGAAGTGATACTTACAACCTCGAGGTGCATGTGGGTTGTTAATTCATGGCGCCCAAGCCTGCCGGCAAAGACAGGTCTTCGTGGGCTTACGGAAAGCCAATAGGGTGTGAGCAGTATGGACATTGGGGGGGGGAGCTGGTTCCATAGAACTGGGCCAGCCACAGAGAAGGCCCTCCTCTGCGCCCCCACCAACCTGCATTGCTTAGTCGATGGGACCCGGAGGGAGGCCAACTCTGTGTGTTCTTATCGGCCTCTGGGAGGCGTGCGGCAGGAGAATTCTGGGAGTTGAAGTCCAAATATCTTCAAGTTGCCAAGGTTGGGAAACACTGCCGTAAACAGTCTGGCCCTGAGCCACATAGGGTAGTGATGGCGAATCCTTTTGTCCTCAGGTGCCGATAGAGTGTCCCAAGTGCCCACACTCGTAATTCAATGCCTGAAGAGGCCGAAAACTGCTTTCCCTGCCCCTCCAGAGTCCCTCTGGAAGCCGGAAATGGCCTGTTTCCCAACTTCTGGTGGGCCCCGTAGGCTCCAAAGCAGGGGTTCCCAAACTTGGCAACTTTAAGACTTGTAGACTTCAACTCCCAGAATTCTTCCGCCAGCATAGCTGACTGGAGAATTCTGGGGGTTGAAGTCCACAAGTCTTAAAGTCGCTAAGTTTGGGGACCTCTGCTCCAAAGGCTTCCTTGGGGCTGGGGGAGGCTAAAAACACCCTCCCCAGCCACCCAGAGGCTCTCTGGAAGCCAAAAATGCACACCCAGAGCCTCTGTGAGCCAAAAATCAGCTGTCTGGCAAACACATGCAAGTAATAATTATAATTATAATTATTATAATTATTATTATTATTATTATTATTTATTAGACATTATATTAAACATATAATGCAGCAATAGGTTTATAAATCTAATAGTTAAAATATAGACGAAAAACCCTTAATCTAAAAAACCCCGCTCAATTTACTCAATCACACCCACATATAACAATTAATGGTCAGAACAAAAATGGGGGGAGGGCATATACTAGTTGCCGCATGCCTGGCTACATAGATGGGTGTTAAGGCTTTTTCGGAAGGCGAGGAGGGTGGAGGCAGTACAAATCTCGGGGGGGGGGGGCTGATTCCCAAGGGCTGGGGCCACCACAGAGACGGCTCTTCCCCTAGGCCCCGCCAGACGACCTTGTCTGGTCGATGGGACTGGAGAAGGCCAACTCTGTGGGACCTAACTGGTCGCTGGGATTCGTGCGGCAGAAGGCTGTCCCGTAAGTAATCTGGTCCGATGCCATGTAGGGCTTTATAGGTCATCACCCACACTTTGAATTGTGTCCGGAATTCAGCAAACAATGCAGTCCACGGAGTATTGTAGAAACATGGGTATATCTGGCCGGATTTGTAGTTTCCGAACACTCTTCAGCGGTTGCCCCACGTAGGGAGTGTTGCAGTAGTCAAACCTCGAGGTGATATGTTGGAGCAGCGTTTGCATGCCAGCAGATATGGCTCCACGTGGCACCTGTGCCATAGGTTCGCCATCACTGATATAGGGCTTTATAGGTAATAACCAACACCTTGAATTGTGCCCGGAGACTAATAGGAAGCTAGTGCGGTTTGCGGAGCGTAGGTGTTATATGAGTGTACCGAGGTACATCCACGACAGCTCTCGCGACTGCATTCTGGACTACAGTGTTCCCTCGATTTTCGCGGGGGATGCGTTCTGAGACCGCCCGCGAAAGTCGAATTTCCGCGAAGTAGAGATGTGGAAATAAATACACTATTTTTGGCTATGAACAGTATCACAACCCTTCCCTTAACACTTTAAACCCCTAAACTGCAATTTCTCATTCCCTTAGCAACCGTTTAGATTATTACTCACCATGTTTATTTATTAAAGTTTATTTTTTAAAAAATTATTATTAAAGGTGGACGAAAGTTTGGCGATGACGTATGACGTCATCGGGCGGGAAAAACCGTGGTATAGGGAAAAAACCCGCAAAGTATTTTTTTAATTAATATTTTTGAAAAACCGTGGTATAGCCGTTTCGCGAAGTTCGAGCCCGCGAAAATCGAGGGACCACTGTATTTGCAGCCTCCGGACCCTCTTCAAGGGTAGCCCCATGTAGAGCTCCCAATTGCATGGCTCACAACTGGCTGTTTTAAAAAAATCCGTAATGCTCGGCCCTCTTCCTTGGTAGGAAATCCGTAGACGGAAAATTGAAGTGACAATTGAACTCCGCAAAGCACGGAAAGATGAACAGATTTTGAAGCGAAGGAACCTCTGCCTTTTGGCTGAAGACAGCCTGACTCCCGAGAAAGATGAGAAAAACGCGGTATGCGTGGGTGGTGGTAGCAGTAGTACCTACTTCTGGAGAACTCCGTTCGAGAATACAGTAGTACCTCTAGATACGAGCTGCTCCACAGGCGAGTATTCCAAGATACGAGCCACGAGGGGAGAGAAATTTCTGTTCCAGACCCGAGCTCAAATTCGGGATACGAGCCGAGCGTCCACTAGGTGGCGCAAGAATCCTTGCTTCTGGTTATCTCGGAGGGGAAAAACAACGTCTAAAGTTATTTGTTCCAGATACGAGTTGCTCGACATACAAGCTCCCTTCTGGAACCAATTATACTCGTATCTAGGGGTACTACTGTATATGACATCTACATGTCTTTGGCAATTCTGAGAATTTGGTCATGCTTGGCTCGTGTGCCATACTAAAACTATGATACGGGTTATTGGGCGCTTAGAGTGAATAGGTATAAAGTAAGCCATGCATTGACTGGAAGATGAAGTTCTTGGCTGTTTGTAGTTCGATACCTGGCATAGCCAGAAGTATCTGTATCCCGATGACTTCCTTTTGGTGGTGTTCTGACAATCTATTTGTTTCCTGCTGCAGGGTACCGAGATCTCTTTGTTAGATATAGTTCAGCTCATCGAGTCGGATGATCTATTCCTTCAGCTGAAAGCGGCCCAGGCAGTCAGGTATTATTATTATTATTATTAATTATAATTTGATTTTGATTTTGATTTTGATTTTGATTCTGATTCTGATTCTGATTCTAATTCTAATTTAATTAATTAATTAGATTTGTATGCCGCCCCCTCTCCGCAGACTCGGGGCGGCTCACAACACAATAAAACAGTTCATGACAAATCTAATAATTTACAATTTAAAATATTTTTTAAAAACCCCATTATTAAGCAGACAGACCTACAAACATACCATACATAAATTATATAGGCCCGGGGGAGATATGTCAGTTCCCCCATGCCTGACGACAAAGGTGGGTTTTAAGAACTTTACGGAAGGCAGGGAGAGTAGAGGCAGTTCTAATCTCCGGGGGGAGTTGGTTCCAGAGAGTCGGGGCTGCCACAGAGAAGGCTCTTCCCCTGGGGCCCGCCAACCGACATTGTTTAGTTGACGGGACCCGGAGAAGGCCCACTCTGTGATTGGACATGGGGTGGAGATGTAAAGCTGGGTATCATCAGCGTACTGATGATACCTCATCCCATGCCCTTATTATTATTATTATTTATTAGACTTGTATGCCGCCCCTCTCCGAAGACTTGAGGCAGCTCACAGAACACAGTACAAAAACAATATGTGTACAAATCTAATAATTAAAAACTATAAGCTAAAATCCCATTACATTCAAAAGCAGACAGACAGATAGATAGATATAGACAGATGATAGATAGATAGATAGATAGATAGATAGATAGATAGATAGATAGATAGATAGATAGATATTGAGATTGGTAACATGGATGGGATAGATGATAGATAGATAGATAGATAGATAGATAGATAGATAGATAGATAGATAGATATTGAGAATGGTAACATGGATGGAATAGATAGATAGATAGATAGATAGATAGATAGATAGATAGATAGATAGATAGATAGATAGATAGATAGATATTGAGATTGGTAACATGGATGGGATAGATGATAGATAGATAGATAGATAGATAGATAGATAGATAGATAGATAGATAGATACCAACACCTTAAAGGTCACCCTTGTTTCTCTCCCAAAAGGAAGATGCTGTCCAAGCACAAGAATCCGCCCATTGATGAAGTGATAGACTCTGGAGTCATCCCAAAACTGGTGGAGTTCCTGTATTATCACAATATCCCCAACTTGCAGTTCGAGTCCGCTTGGTCCCTAACTAACATTGCTTCAGGGACCTCCGAGCAAACCAAAGCGGTGGTAGATGCCAACGGCGTTCAGGGCTTGGTTGTGCTTCTGTCTTCTCCCCACATCCACCTCTGCGAGCAGTCCGTGTGGGCCCTCGGCAACATTGCCGGTAAGTTTGTGGGGCTGCCTCGTTCTGAGGAATGGCCGTTATAGAATCATTGAAATGGAAAAGCTCTTATTTTATTAGTGGATTATTTATTTATTTATGCTTTTCTGTCTCTTTTAATCTTGTTTGTTTTTTGTTTTGGCAAGTACATATTGGTGGCGTGCAAAGATACAATAATATTCGTAATAATATGAGAAGGATTTAGGGGTCGTGATTTCTGACCGCCTCAAAATGGGTGAGCAGTGTGGTCGGGCGGTAGGAAAAGCAAGTAGGATGCTTGGCTGCATAGCTAGAGGTATAACAAGCAGGAAGAGGGAGATTGTGATCCCCTTATATAGAGCGCTGGTGAGACCACATTTGGAATAATACTGAGTCCAGATCTGGAGTCCTTCCCTACAAAAAGATATTGACAAAATTGAACGGGTCCAAAGACGGGCTACAAAAATGGTGGAAGGTCTTAAGCATAAAACGTATCAGGAAAGACTTCATGAACTCAATCTGTATAGTCTGGAGGACAGAAGGAAAAGGGGGGACATGATTAAAACATTTAAATATCTTAAAGGGTTAAATAAGGTCCAGGGGGGAAGTGTTTTTAATAGGAAAGTGAACACAAGAACAAGGGGGCACAATCTGAAGTTAGTTGGGGGAAAGATCAAAGGCAACATGAGAAAATATTATTTTACTGAAAGGGTAGTAGATGCTTGGAACAAACTTCCAGCAGACGTGGTTGGTAAATCCACAGTAACTGAATTTAAACATGCCTGGGATAAACATAGATCCATTGTAAGATGAAATACAGGAAATAGTATAAGGGCAGACTAGATGGACCATGAGGTCTTTCTCTGCCATCAGTCTTCTATGTTTCTAATATAATATAATAATACTCCTACCCTCAAAACGTAGCTACAGAGCACTGCACACCAAGACAACTAGACACAAGGACAGGTTTTTCCCAAACGCCATCACTCTGCTAAGCAAATCATTCCCTCAACACTGTCAGATTTTTTACTAAATCTGCACTTCTATTTCTACTAGTTTTTCTCATCATTCCTATCATCCTTTTCCTCCCAGTTAGGACTGTATGACTGTAACTTGTTGCTTGTATCCTAAGATTTTTATTAACATTGATTGTTTCTTCATTGCTTATTTGACCCCTATGACAATCGTTAAGTGTTGGACCACATGATTCTTGACAAATGTCTCTTTTTCTTTTATGTACACTGAGAGCATTTGCACCAAGACAAAGCACACTTGGCCAATAAAATTCTATTCTATTCTACACGATGCTAGTAAAAGAGAAACATTAGGACAGGGGACGGAAGGCACGCTGGTGCACTTATGCACGCCCCTTACTGACCTCTTAGGAATCAGGAGAGGTCAAGAGTAGATAGTCTAAGGTAGGGTTTACCAACCTTGGCAACTTGAAGATATTTGGACTTCAATTCCCAGAAATCCCCAGCCAGCGAATGCTGGCTGGAGAATTCTGGGAGTTTATCTATCTATCTATCTATCTATCTATCTATCTATCTATCTATCTATCTATCTATCTATCTATCTATCTATTTTATTTATTTTATTTATTTATTTTATTTATTTATTTGATTATTTTATTATTTATTTAATTAATTAATTAATGTAATTTATTTTATTTATTTATTCATTCATTCATTCATTTATTTATTGGATTTGTATGCCGCCCATCTCCGCAGACTCGGGGCGGCTAACAACAGCATTAAAACAGCATATAACAAAATCCAATACTAAAAACAGTTAAAAACCCATTACGTATATAAAAACCAATCATACATACAGACCTACCATGCATAAAATTGTAAAGGCCTACGGGAAAGTGTATCTCAGTTCCCCCATGCCTGGCAGCAGAGGTGGGTTTTAAGCAGCTTTCAAAAGGCAAGGAGGGTGGGGGCAATTCTAATCTCTGGGGGGAGTTGGTTCCAGAGGGCCGGGGCCACCACAGAGAAGGCTCTTCCTCTGGGTCCCACCAAGTGACATTGTTTGGTTGACAGGACCTGGAGAAGACCCACTCTGTGGGACCTAACTGGTCACTGGGATTTGTGCAGCAGAAGTTGAAGTCCAGATACCTTCAAGTTGCCAAGGTTGGGAAACACTGGCCTAAGGCAGTGATGGCAAACCTGTGGCGCGGGTGCCACAGGTGGCACGCGGAGCCCTATCTGCTGGTACAAGAGCCGCTGCCCTAGCTCAGCTCCAACGTGCATGTGTGTGCCGGCCTGGTGATTTTTGGCTCAGAAAGAGGTTCTGGGAGGGTGTTTTTGGCTTCCAGATAGCCTCCAGAGGGATGGGAGACGGCGTTTTTACCCTCCTCCAGCTCCACGGAAGCCTTTGGAGCCTGGGGAGGGCAAAACACGAGCCTACTGGGCCCAGTAGAAGTTGAGAAATAGCCATTTTCGGCCTCCAGAGGGCTTCCGTGGGGTGGTGGAAGCAGTTTTCACCTTCCCCAGGCATTGAATTATGGGTGTGGGTATTCACGCATGCTCGATAGCATGCACGCATGTTCTTTCGGCACCCAAGGGGAAAACGGTTCGCCATCACTGCTGTAAGTAAAGAAAATGGAGCCCCTTCCTTATGAAACCAGGTTGCAACGCCTTGGTCTCTTCAGCCTTGAAAGGCGGCGTTGAAGGGGTGACTGGATCGAAGTGTATAAAATCATGCATGGGATAGAAAAGGTGGATAGAGAAAAAATATTTTCTCTATCACACAATACAAGGATGAGGGGGCCACTCCCTAAAGCTCATAGGTAAGAAAGCGAGGACAAATCAAGGGAAATATTTCTTCACCCAGAGGGTCCTTGGTTCATGGAATTCCCTTCCAGAAGAGGTCGTGACAGCTGTCAGCCTGGATAGCTTCAAGGCAGGATTAGACAGATTCATGGATGCCAAGTGTATCATAGGTGGCTATTGAAACGGATGTCCAAGTGCCGCCTCTATGTTGGTTGAGGCAGGCAGGGTTCCCTCGAGTACCATTTGTTGGGGGTCAAGGGAAAGGGAGGGTCTTGCCTTCTCTTTCTACTCAAGACCCCCATGAAGACAATTGGTGGGCCACTGTGGGCCACAGAATGCTGGACTCGATGGGCTTTGGCCTGATTCTGCAGGGGTCTTCTTAGGTTCTTATGCTCTAAGTTAACTACCTGGAGTTGTTGGTTATTTTTAAAGTACAATTCTCCTTCATATCCCTGTTTCGTGTAGGAGATGGGCCGATCTGCCGAGATATTTTGATCAGCTTCGGTGTAATCCCACCAATTCTGTCACTGGTGATGCCTTCTACTCCGGTATGTAAAAAGTCTGTTCCCTTGGGTTTGTTGGTTCTCTACAGTAGTAAGTTGCTACCAGTGAGGTAAAGGGTTGCGTATCGGTAGCAGCCGCCATATTGGAGGTCCTATGGGCGCCATCTTTTTTCCTCCATTTTTTTGAATATCTTTTTAAAATTATGATTATTATTATTATTATTATTATTATTATTATTATTATTATTTGTTAGATTTGTATGCCCGCCCCTCTCCGAAGACTCGGGGCGGCTAACAACAATCTAAAAAGATAATGTAAACAAATCTAATATTAAAAACAATCTAAAAAACCCCAATTTAAAAAACCACTCATACATACAAGCATACCATGTATAAATTCTATAAGCCTAGGGGGAAGAGAAATTTTAATTCCCCCATGCCTGACGAGAGAGGTGGGTTTTAAGGAGCTTGCGAAAGGCAAGGAGGGTGGGGGCAACTCTGATATCTGGGGGGAGCCGGTTCCAGAGGGTCGGGGCCGCCACAGAGAAGGCTCTTCTCCTGGGTCCCGCCAAGCGACATTGCTTAGTCGATGGGACCCGGAGAAGGCCAACTCTGTGGGACCTAACCGGTCGCTGGGATTCGTGCGGCAGAAGGCGGTCCCAGAGATATCCCGGAGATTTTGCTTCATCCAATGCTGTTTCAACTTGTAAACTTACTTACTTACTTATTTATTTGAGTCCTATGGCACCCCGAAGGACTCAGGGCAGCTTACAACAAAATATTAAAAAGTACAGTTAATAATAATGAAGTATAAATTCAATTCAATTTCAATTCAATTTATTAGATTTGTATGCCGCCCCTCTCCGAAGACTCAGGGCGGCTCACAACAACAATAAAAACAATATTCCAGCGAAAACAAATCTAACATTAAAAAGCACATAAAAACCCTATCAAATTTAAAAAGCAAACAACACATACGTATCCAAACATAAATATAAAAAAGCCTGGGGGAAAGGTGTCTCAACTCCCCCATGCCTGGCGGTATAGATGGGTCTTGGGTAATTTACAAAAGACAAGGAGGGTGGGGGCAGTTCTAATCTCTGGGGGGAGTTGATTCCAGAGGGCCGGGGCCACCACAGAGAAGGCTCTTCCCCTGGGGCTTGCCAAATGACATTGTTTAGTCGACGGGACCCGGAGAAGGCCCACTCTTAAAACAGTAACCCCAGTTAAAACCCACAACTCAGCGATCCAATCAAAACATACACATCGTTCAATACGATTTGGCCGTGAACAATTCATGGTTCTCTAGGCCTGCCAGCAAAACCTTCCGGAAGGCCAGCAGGGTGGGAGCGGTACGGACATTAGGGGGGAGTTGATTCCCCAGAGCCAGGGTAGCCACAGAGAAGGCCCTCCCCTGTGCTCCCGCCAACCTCCATTGCTTAGTCGACGGGGCCTGGAGGAGGCCAACCCTGTGCAATTTTTATTTTATTTATTTATTAATTGGACTTGAATGCTGACCCTCTCCGTGGACTCGGGGCGGCTCACAACATATTAAAAAAAAACCCAATATACAATAGCACATGTAAAATCCAATTAGTATAAATAACTAATCTAAAACCATTCTAAAAAGGCTAAAACATTAAAAATCATTCATTCAGGTTCAAAACACAAACATACCACTCACTCGTTGGGCAGAGACTAGGGTCTAGTGACCCCAAGACTGGCGGCATAAATAAGTTTTCAGATTCTTACGGAAGGCAGAATGAATCTCTGGGGGTAGCTGATACCAAAGGTCCGGGGCCCCCACAGAGAAGGCTCTTCCCCTAGGCCCCGCCAAGCGACATTATCTAGTTGACGGGACCTGGAGAACGACCCCCCCCCCCAAGGGACCTCTTATTGGTCTCTGGGAGTTATACGGCAGGAGCCGGCCCCGTAAATAGTAATGCCTTATCCTTGAGAATCTGGAAACGTATTCACAGATCTTTATGGTGAGAGACCACATCTGGAATACTGTGTTCAGTTCTGGAGACCTCACCTAGAAAAACATATGGATAAAATTGAACGGGTCCAAAGACAGGCTACAAGAATGGTGGAAGGTCTTAAGCATAAAACACATCAGGAAAGACTTCATGAACTCCATCTGGAGGACAGAAGGGAAAGGGGGGACAGGATCGAAACCTTTAAATATGTCAAAGGGTTAAATAAGGTTCAGGAGGGAAGTGTTTTTAGTAGGAAAGGGAACCCAAGAACAAGGGGGCACAGTCTGAGGTTAGTTGGGGAAAAGATCAGAAGCAACGTGAGAAACCGCCTGCTACTGCACGAATCCCAGCGGCCAATAAGGTCCCACAGAGTTGGCCTTCTCCAGGTCCCGTCGACCAAACAATGTCGTTTGGTGGGCCCCAGGGGAAGAGCCTTCTCTGTGGCGGCCCCGGCCCTCTGGAATCAACTCCCCCCAGAGATTAGAACCACCCCCACCCTCCTTGTCTTTCGCAAACTACTCAAGACCCACCTTTGTCACCAGGCATGGGGGAGTTAGGATATTCCTTCCCCTAGGCCATTACAAGTTAGGTATGGTATGTTTTCTGTGTATGTTTGGTTTTTATAATAAGGGTTTTTAGTTGTTTTATTAAATTGGATTGTTACATGTTGTTTTTTATCATTGTTGTTAGCCGCCCCGAGTCTGCGGAGAGGGGTGGCATACAAATCCAATAAATAAACAAGCAAGCAAGCAAGCAAGCAAGCAAGCAAGCAAGCAAGCAAGCAAGCAAGCAAGCAAGCAAGCAAGCAAGCAAGCAAGCAAGCAAGCAAGCAAGCAAATAAATAAATATATTATTTGACTGAAAGAGTAGTAGATGCCTGGGACAAACTTCCAGCAGACGTGGTTGGTAAATCCACATGCCGGGGATAAACATATATATCCATCCTAAGATAAAATACAGGAAATAGTATAAGGGCAGATTAGGTGGACCATGAGGTCTTTTTCTGCCGTCAGTCTTCTATGTTTCTATGCTTATCCTTTTGCTTGCTTGTTTTTCAACCTAACGTCCTCTTTGAATTTCTTAGGTGGGCTTCCTTCGGAACATTGCCTGGACCCTGTCCAATCTCTGCAGGAACAAGAACCCCCACCCTCCCCTGGAGGCTGTGAAGCAGATGCTGCCCACCCTCACCTGCCTCCTGCAATATAAAGACAAGGACATTATCAGCGACACCTGTTGGGCAATGTCTTACCTGACCAATGGCTCCAACCATCGAATCCAGATTGTGGTGGAAACTGGTATCCTCTCTCGCTTGGTGGAGCTCCTGTTCACCAACGACCTGCCCATTCTGGTACATCGATGGATAATTGCCGTATTTTTTCAGGGTGTAAGACGCACCAGTTAGTGAACTCAATCTGTCTAGTCTGGAGCAGAGGTTGTCCAACCTTGGCAACTTTATGAGGCATGGACTTCAACTCCCAGAATCCCTCAGCCAGCCATGATGGCTGAGGAATTCTGGGAGTTGAAGTCCACACCTCATAAAGTCGCCAAGGTTGCAGACCCCTGGTCTGGAGGACAGAAGGAAAAAGGGGGGACATGATTGAAACATTGAAATAGGTTAAAGGGTTAAATAAGGTCCAGGAGGGGAGTGTTTTTAATAGGAAAGTGAACAGAAGAACAAGGGGGCACAATCTGAGGTGAGCTGGGGGAAAGATCAGAAGCAACGGGAGAAAATATTATTTGACTGAAAGAGTAGTAGATGCTTGGAACAAACTTCCAGCAGACGTGGTTGGTAAATCCACAGTGACTGAATTTAAACATGCCTGGGATAAACATATATCCATTGTAAGATAAAATACAGGAAAAAGTATAAGGGCAGTCTAGATGGACCATGAGGTCTTTTTCTGCCGTCAATCTTCGGAGGGGGCGGCATACAAATCTAATAAATTATTATTAAATTATTATTATTAATCTTCTATGTTTCTATGTATTATGGTGAAGGAAAACAGTTATTAACATTATTTGCCCAGTGAAAGAGAAGGCTCAATAACTTAATGTCCATGAACACCCAGGGATACTGTATTACCTTTTAATGCCCAACATCTTCTGAGCCCACCTGATATTCTGCTCTACGTTAGGTTTTTTTTTCCCAGTAAGTGACTTACCGCATTTTTCAGAGTATTTGATGCACCGTTTCTCCTCTCCCCCCCACCTAAAAGCAGCTGAAAATTTGGGTGCGTCTTATACTTGCAATGTAACTTTTTCAAAGTTTTTGGGAAGGAAATTAGGGAAAAGAAGGCGTGGAAGCTCCAACGTCCATCTGATTTTTGGCTTGCACAGAAGCTCTGGGAGGGCGTTTTTGGCTTCCAGAGAGGCTCCTGGGGGGATGGGGAGGGCGTTTTTAACCCCCCTGGCTCCAGGGAAGCCTTTGGAGCCTGAGGAGGGCGCAACACAAGCCGACTGGGGCCCCCAGAAGCTGGAAAACAGGCCGTTTCCGGCCTCCAGAGGGCTTCCAGTGGGTCGGAGAGACTGTTTTCGCCCTCTCCAGGCATTGATTTATGGCTGTGGGTGCTCAGGTATGCACGATCGAGGAAAGGTTCTCCATCACTGGTGTAGGGTCTCCTTGGTGGTGTTTTGTTCACGATAGAGTTCACATCCGGGTGTAAAACGGAAGAGAAGCTGAATTCCTTCTAGCTTGCAATCTAAAGATGGACTTGTTCCGGAGCGTAAGCTATCATGCGTGATTTATTACCTGCTTTTGTTATGACTCCTGGCTAGCCCTGGTTAGCCCATACATTTTAGAATGACTTGTGGAATGTTTTTTATGTTACTGCCAAGCTTATCTACTTAGCTGCTGAGATATAGAGGAGAGGAGAAAATCTCCGTGCAAAGTTGGTGTGTTAAAAGGAGAAATAAAGAGGATGTGTTTCACAACGAGACGCATCGAGAAATCATTTATTCCAAGTATTATCTGTATGAGCCTGAATTCAGAACATGTGTGGGTTGGACCAGATGACCTACAAGGTCCCGTCCATCCCTGTTAATCTGTAGACCTGCTTTTTGTGGGAACATTAGGGATAGACATCTGGGATCTTAGTGCCTTTTTCTTTGGTGGGTAAACAATGTCGTCTGGCGGGCCCCAGGGGAAGAGCCTTCTCTGTGGCAGCCCCGGCCCTCTGGAATCAACTCCCCCCGGAGATTAGAACTGCTCCACCCTCCTTGTCTTCCGTAAACTACTTAAGACCCACCTATACCGCCAGGCATGGGGGATTTGAGACACCTTTCCCCCAGGCTTATTATAATTTATGTTTGGTATGTATGTGCTGTTTGGTTTTTAATTATGATAGGGTTTTTAGGGTTTTTTTCATATTAGATTTGTGCCATTATAATATTGTTTTTATCATTGTTGTGAGCCGCTCCGAGTCTTTGGAGAGGGGCGGCATACAAATCTAATAAATTATTATTATTATTATTATTATTATTATTATTATTATTATTATTACCTCTGCAGACCCCCGCTCTGCGTGCTGTGGGCAACGTGGTCACCGGGACAGACGAACAGACCCAGATGGCCATCGATGCGGGAATCTTGTCCATCTTGCCGCAGCTCCTGCGTCACTCCAAGCCTTTGATCCAAAAGGAGGCCGCCTGGACTTTGAGCAATATTGCTGCCGGACCGTGTAGCCAAATTCAGCAACTGATCACCTGTGGGCTGCTTCCTTCTCTGGTGGAGGTGCTGGCCCAGGTAGGACGTCAGCCTTCCAAGCCATTTATACTCATAGAAAACAAACTTTGATACTGTTTTTATTATCATTTTTAATTTCCTTTTTATGGGACCGCCTTCTGCCACATGAATCCCAGTGGGCAGTTAGGTCCCACAGAGTTGGCCTTCTCCAGGTCTCATCAGCTAGACAATGCCGCTTGGTGGGACCTTGGGGAAGAGCCTTCTCTGTGGCGGCCCCGGCCCTCTGGAATCAGCTCCCTCCAGGGATTTGCAATGCCCCTACCCGCCTTGTCTTCCGCAAGAGTCTTAAGGCTCACCTATGTCGGCAGGCTTGGGGCAATTAGGTCCCAGCCCCCTGGCCAACGAAATGAGATATATGTTGTATGATTGAACTGGTATGATTGGGTTTTTTAAAATTGGGTTTTTAGATTGTAATTTTAAATTTAATTAGATTTGCCTTTGTACTGTATTGTTACATTATATGCTGTGAGCCGCCCCGAGTCCTCGGAGAAGGGCGGCTTACAAATCTAATAAGTGGATGGATGGATGGACGGATAGATAGATAGATTGATAGATAGATAAATAGATAGATAGATAGATAGATAGATAGATAGATAGATAGATAGATAGATAGATAGAAGAGCCCTCTGAACTTCAAATCTAGGTCCTAACTCCCCTTTTTCAGTTCCAGACAGAAGGAATGAATGTCTTTATGGAATAAATCTTGTGGGATTTTATAGTTTATACTGGTTTTTTTTGCTATTTATATTATCTGTTTTATATTCTTTACTTTGTTGTTCGACGCCCAGAGTCCGATAGGAGTTGGGTGGCTTATAAATGTAATAAATTACATTAAATTAATTAAATTAAATTAAATGTCAGGCCCGTCATAACGCTGAGCATTGGCTAAGTCACCGATTGCAAGTGGGGATCTACTTGCAGGAGCCACGTTCATGTCTCTCTTAAGGCCCTGTTCTTCTTTGCCATGTGTAGGGAGACTACAAAGCTCAAAGGGAAGGCGTTTGGGCTGTGGCCAATTTCACAATGGGCGGCACGGTGCAGCAAGTGGGGACGATGATTCGGGCCGGAGTCCTGAAACCTCTGCTCGACCTGTTGTCCGCCAAGGATAGTAACACCGTCCTTCTGATCTTGGACTGTCTCGCCAACTTCTTTCGGGTAAGGCTAAGGAAGGCAGCTATATACAGTGGTACCTCTACTTAAGAACTTAATTCGTTCCGTGACCAGGTTCTTAAGTAGAAAGGTTTGTAAGTAGAAGCAATTTTTCCCATAGGAATCAATGTAAAAGCAAATAATGCGTGCAAACCCATTAGGAAAGAAATAAAAGCTTGGAATTTGGGTGGGAGGAAGAGGAGGAAGAAGAGGAGGAGGACAGTCACTGCCCAGAGCGAAGAAAGTGTTTCTTTTCTCTGGATGCTGGCAGAGGTTTATTCCCTCTCCAAGCACCCAGAGAAAGAAAAATGCTTTGTTCACTCTGGAGTGCCAAAGCCTCCTTAAGCGCCACCGAAAGTCTCCTCTGGCAGCCCAGAAAAGCCCGAGATGGCCAGGATTAAAGGGGGAATGGCAGGAAACTGGCTGGGCCTTCATGCCGCTCTCAAATTTCCTGGGAAATTTTTCCGGGCTCAGGTTCTTAAGTAGAAAATGGTTCTTAAGAAGAGGCAAAAAAATCTTGAGCACCCGGTCCTTATCTAGAGAAGTTCTTAAGTAGAGGCGTTCTTAGGCAGAGGTACCACTGGACATTTTACTCAGCTGGAATGATAGAGAATTTGGATTTATTGGGGGTTGTTCTGTTGATCCACTTATGGTAGGTTCCTATGTGCAGGAATTGAGGCTAGTCTAGAGAAAAGTAGGACTAGGTGGGACAGGGTGTTCTATGCCGGGCCTACACATATTGAAAATACAGTGATACCTTGTCTTACAAACTTAATTGGTTCCGGGACGAGGTTCTTAAGGTGAAAAGTTTGTAAGACGAAACAATGTTTCCCATAGGAATCAATGGAAAAGTGATTAATCTGTGCAAGCCCAAAATTCACCCCTTTTGCCAGCCGAAGCCCCCGTTTTTGCGCTGCTGGGATTCCCATGAGGCTCCCCTCCTTGGGAAACCTCCGGACTTCTGTGTTTTTGCAATGCTGCAGGGGAATCCCAGTAGGGGAATCCCAGCATTGCAAAAACGAGTGCATCGCTGGCAACGGAAGTCCGGAGTTGAGGTTTCCCAGCGAAGGGAGCATCAATGAAATCGCAGCATCACAAAAACACCAAAGTCCTCGAAACCCCACCTCCGGACCTCTGTGTTTTTGTGATGCTGTGATTTCACTGAGGCTCCCCTCGCTGGGAAACCCCACCTCTGGACTTCCATTGCCAGTGAAGCGCCCGTTTTTGCGCTGCTGGGGTTCCCCTGCTGGGATTCTCCTGCAGCATCACAAAAACACGGAAGTCTGGAGATGGGGTTTCCCATGGAGGGGAGCCTCAGGGGAATCCCAGCAGCACAAAAACGGGTGCTTCGCTGGCAACGGAAGTCCGGAGGCGGGGCATCCCAGCAGCAGCAGTGGGTTTGTAAGGTGAAAATAGTTTGTAAGAAGAGGGGGGAAAATCTTAAACCCGGGTTTGTATCTCGAAAAGTTTGTATGACGAGGCGTTTGTAAGACGAGGTATCACTGTAATGGAGGAATCTACGCACTGATATCTCAAACCAATCTTTTTAGATAGAAATCGTCATTTACACAAGCCAAATTCATGTCTGTGCATTCATCTTGGCAGCTTTTCAGTGAGAGGAGTTAAAAGATAACAGTTTTGATGTCTAGGCTGCTGCCGAATTTATGAGATAAAGGGTCTCCAGTTTCACTGACTTACATTTGCAGCTTTCCAGATTTCCTGCAAACAAAGCACTTTTACTCCAAGGATTTTAGCAGGAAGATAACAGCTGGCTAGCGTAACATGGGTGAGGCCCCAAAACATCTACTGACTCCATTACAAAACTTTGAAACTCCACCCAAATTTCCCTGAGCTACCCTTAAATACCCATGGGAAGTGGTGAACAATTCCCTAGAGTTAACAAACTACAGACTACTTCCTTTTCCCATACAAGTATTCTTGTTTTTTCTTCTCAAGTGGGCATCTAACAAAGGCTCATGGTCTGTTCCTCCTCCTCCTCCTCCTCCTTCTCCTCCTCCTCCTCTAAGTCAGACTCTATTCTCATTGGCATATCTGCCACCTGTGGTGGTCCTTCATGCTCATCCTGGTGCACCAGTTGCGGCCCTATCTGGACCGGGACTCACTGCTCACAGTCACTCATGCCCTCATCACCTCGAGGTTCGACTACTGTAACGCTCTCTACATGGGGCTACCTTTGAAAAGTGTTCGGAAACTTCAGATTGTGCAGAATGCAGCTGCGAGAGCAGTCATGGGCTTCCCTAGGTATGCCCATGTCTCACCAACACTCCGCATTCTGCATTGGTTGCCGATCAGTTTCCGGTCACAATTCAAAGTGTTGGTTATGACCTATAAAGCCCTTCATGGCATCGGACCAGAATATCTCCGGGACCGCCTTCTGCCGCACGAATCCCAGCGACCGGTTAGGTGCCACAGAGTTGGCCTTCTCCGGGTCCCGTCAACTAAACAATGTCATTTGGCGGGACCCAGGAGAAGAGCCTTCTCTGTGGCGGCCCCGACCCTCTGGAACCAGCTCCCCCCAGATATCAGAGTTGCCCCCACCCTCCTTGCCTTTTGCAAGCTCCTTAAAAACCCACCTCTGTCGTCAGGCATGGGGGAATTGAAATTTCTCTTCCCCCTAGGCTTATAGAATTTATACATGGTATGCTTGTATGTATGATTGGTTCTTTAAATTGGGGTTCTTAAGATTGTTTTAATATTAGATTTGTTCACATTGTCTTTTTATTTTTGTTAGCCACCCCGAGTCTTCGGAGAGGGGCGGCATACAAATCTAATAAATACAAAATACAAATCGAGGTCTATTTCTCCCTCACTCTCAATCTCTGCATCAGCTGGCAACACCACTGGCGCAGGGTACCAAGATGGGCCTGGTTCATCCTCCTCAGAATGTCTCATGACCACAGTTGGTCGAGGACCACTCACAACACAGGGTAGCAATATTCTCATATTTGAGGGGCTGCCACAAAGAAGAGAGGGGGTCAGCTTATTTTCTAAAGCACCCAGAAGGCAGGGCAAAAGAAACCATGGATGGAGACCAATCAAGGAGGGAAGCAACTTGGAATTAAGGAGGTAATTAAGGTAGAAATTGAAAAATTGAAGGCAAGGCCCTTTTTATTTTATTTTATTTTATTTACTTATTTTGTCCAATACACAATGAGGGTTTTAGTGGGTATATATCAATATACACATAGTAAAATACATGATGAAGGTTATAGAGGAGATACTCATAGTAAAATATATCTAGGAAAGAATAGAAAAGAAGATATAGGAATAGAACATATCAATGAAAGAATAGAAGAAGAGATATAGGGATAGAAGAAAGGTATAGGAGATATAGGAGAGCAATGAAAGAATAGAAGAAGAGATATAGGGATAGAAGGAAGGTATAGGAGATATAGGAGAGCAATAGGACAGGGGACGGAAGGCACTCTAGTGCACTTGTACTCGCCCCTTACTGACCTCTTAGGAATCTGGATAGGTCAACCGTAGATAATCTAAGGGTAAAGTGTTGGGGGTTTGGGGATGACACTATGGAGTCCGGTAATGAGTTCCACGCTTCGACAACTCGGTTACTGGAGTCATATTTTTTACAGTCAAGTTTGGAGCGGTGAATATTAAGTTTAAATCTGTTGTGTGCTCTTGTGTTGTTGTGGTTGAAGCTGAAGAAGTCGCCGACAGGCAGGACGTTGCAGCATATGATCTTGTGGGCAATACTTAGATCTTGTTTAAGGCGTCTTAGTTCTAAACTTTCTAGGCCCAGGATTGAAAGTCTAGTCTCGTAGGGAATTCTGTTTCGAGTGGAGGAGTGAAGGGCTCTTCTGGTGAAGTATCTTTGGACATTTTCAAGGGTGTTAATGTCTGAGATGCGATATGGGTTCCAAACAGATGAGCTGTATTTGAGGATGCGTCAGGCAAAGGTTTTGTAAGCTCTGGTAAGTAGTGTGAGATTGCCAGAGCAGAAGCTACGTAGGATTAGGTTTACAACTCTTGAAGCCTTCTTGGCTATATTGTTGCAGTGGGCTTTGGCACTTAAATCTTTTGTTATTAAGTATACCAAGGTCTTTAACCGAGTGGTTAAAGCACGGGAAAACAGGAAATTCCAAGCAGTTGGATATTAAGTTTACTGCATGCCTAAGTTCTCTACAAGAACCTGAGCTACTAATGGCAGTGTTCCCTCTAATTTTTTTTTTGGGGGGGGGGGGGGCGGAAAAGTATAGTGTCTGAGCGGCAGTCCCTTTGGGACTGGGCGGCACAGAAATAATAAATAAATAAATAAATAAATAAATAAATGAACGAACGAACGAACGAACGAACGAACAAACAAACAAACAAACAAACAAAAAACCCACTCTGTTTTGCCTCCGAGAATTTCAAAATAAAACACTGTACTGTGTGTCTATAACAGTGAGCTCATAATAGGGCAACTCTATCAATATCAAAATGCCACTTAAATAGTTGAGCTAGCTTCAAACTAGATTTTGATTTTCTTTCTCTCTTCCTTCCTCTCTTTTTTCTATCTGTTTCTCTCTTTTCCTCTCTTCCTCTCTCTCTCTCCTTCCCTCTCGGCTTCTGGGCAGGTTTGGAAAACTCTGAGTTAATGATGATATTTAAGTGAGCGATTGCTCACTGCTCAGCTTAGAGGGAACTATGACTAATGGTCAAAGCAAATTGACAGTAGATAAAAATCCCAGTAAGAATTCAAGGTGGGTTGGACTTAGATCTCTTGTGGTTGCGAAGACACTCAAGACTGATGACGTTCTTGAACCCTCCATCAGGTTCAACCCGGTGACCTGGATCTTACCTGTATAAAGCCATGATTGTCTAAACTCTGCCTAAGGACGTGTTTGCTTTCAAAGCAACCCTTCTTGGAGCAGTGGGTAGATCCGACCCCTGTATCTTGTTTCATTCACCGGGATTAAATTGTGGCTTTGTGCAACAGAAGAAGGTGGTGTTTAACCTACTCCTCCTCGTGTTTTCTTTTTCCATGCCAGGCAGCTGACCGGTTGGGCGAGACGGAAAAATTGAGCCTTTTGGTGGAGGAGCTGGAAGGTGTGGAGAAGATTGAAGCTCTCCAGACTCACGAAAACGCCATGATCTATCGCGCTTCCCAAGCTCTCATTGCGAATTATTTTTCTGGAGAAGTTAGTAGATGCTGCCTTCCACTATGAATTTTGGGGGAAGCGGGCGGTGGGCGTGTGAGTTAAAGCGACAGGTTTGAAAAGTCTGCAAGGAAAATGTTGAATCCCCCCCCACCCCTCTTCTTTTTCTCTCATCAATTTTTAGGAAGTTGAAGAAAACGGAGACACTCAATCTCTGCCTTTTGGGGCCAAACAGGAGGATTTTTTCAATTTCTGAAAGAGCTTAACTTGTTGCATGCTTTCAAACATGGTGGTGGATGCTCTTTTTGGGTGAGCATTGAAGTATGAAAAAAAAAAGGGTTATCACGTCATTTGTTATAATAAATCACTCTCCCGGCTTTGTAGAAATTGTGTCCGGAGGATTTATCTTCCTTTCTTCTTGTTTGTGACAACCGTTCAATCTAGAGCAGACCTCTTCAGCTGGTCTTGAAGAAGCATCCATACCAGGAGTGAAATATATTTATTGTATTTTTGGGGGGAGTATAAGACGCACCAGAGTATACAACGCACCTTAATTTTAGGGGAGGAGAATATGGAAAAGAATCTGTTTACCAGGTATTCATCTGGCTAGCGTCCTTAGTCTGGTCAGCTTCAGCACATTATTTTATTTTTTTAAAAACTTTATTCGAAGAGAGTAACAATGAAAGAGCTTGCAAGCCAGTAAGAGCTGGGAACATTGTTAGTACTTGGAAAGAAACATTCGGAGCAAGTAAAGCAATTTTTTTTTAAAAAACTACAAAAACAATGTTTGGAAAACATTCTTTGCAGACAGTAACAATGAAAGAGCTTGCAAGCTGGTAAGAGCTGGGAACATTAGATTAGATTAGATTAGATTAGTTTAGATTTATTGGATTTATATGCCGCCCCTCTCCGCAGACTTGGGGGCGGCTCACAACAATGGCAAAAACAGTACATAGTGACAAATCCAATACCCACCAATCCAATTACAATTTTAGGTTAAGAAATTAATAAAAACAATCCCAATATATATAAAAAAACAAGCACACAATCAATCAAACACCAAAACAACATGGGCAAGGGGGGATGTTTCAATTCCCCCATGCCTGTCGGCAGAGGTGGGTTTTAAGGAGTTTACGAAAGGCAAGGAGGGTGGGGGCAATCCTAATCTCAGGGGAGAGCTGGTTACAGAGGGTCGGAGCCCCCACAGAGAAGGCTCTTCCCCTGGGTCCCGCCAGACGACATTGTTTAGTCGACGGGAGCCGAAGAAGGCCAACTCTGTGGGACCTAACCGGTTGCTGGGATTAGTGCGGCAGAAGGCGGTCCCGAAGATATTCTGGTCCGGTGCCATGAAGGGCTTTATAGGTCATAACCAACACTTTGAATTGTGACCGGAAATTGATCGGCAACCAATGCAGACTGCGGAGTGTTGGTGTAACATGGGCATATTTAGAGAAGCCCATGATTGCTCTCGCAGCTGCATTCTGCACGATCTGAAGTTTCCGAACACTTTTCAAAGGTAGCCCCATGTAGAGAGCGTTACAGTAGTCGAGCCTCGAGGTGATGAGGGCATGAGTGACTGTGAGCAGTGAGTCCCGGTCTAGATAGGGCCGCAACTGGCGCACCTGGTTAGGGCTGGGAAGAAACTTAATTGGTGCAAGTTAGAGCAATAAAAAAACACTGCAAAAACTTAGGGCTTGGAAAACATTCTTTGCAGAGAGAGGCAATGAAAGAGCCTGCAAGATAAGAGCTGGGAAGATCGTTAGCAGCTAGTTAGGGCTGGGGGGAAAAAGCTACATTCACACACCAGCCTCTTTTAAGGAGGAAAAAGGTGCATCTTATACTCTGAAAAGTACGGTACCTTCCCTACCAGTTTGGAACCACGCTCTTATTTATTTGGTTGGATTTCTATGCCTCCCTTCTCTGCAGAGCCAGGGCGGCTTAATGCCCGCGCAGGGGGCTAAAAGAAAATGGTGGCATCCAGGCAGGTGGGCGGAGCCTCATGTTGCTGCTGCTACTACGGGTTCTCCGAATCGCGCCGAACTGGTAGCATTTTGCCCACGATCCATACGTTATACCAGTGTTTCTCCAAACTTGGCAAGATGTGTGGACTTTAAGATCAACTCCCAGAATTCCCCAGCTAGTTGAGGAATTCTGGGAGTTGAAGTCTACCCCTCTTAACCACCAATTCCAGGTTCTGCCCCCTTTACGCACGACGAGAAACGAACACGACAAGCATAATGAACTCTAGCAGGATTTTACGCAACGTGTGAATCTGGGAAAAATCTCTTTGTAAACCACCATCCTTCTAAAAAAATCGTTTAGAAAAGCCTTTGCCATCATGGCCTCTTTTTGACCTTAGACAGGTTAAAACAGAGATGGGAAGAATTATTATTATTTTTTTAAAGAAAAATATCCTTCAGGCCACTGTGTGGATTTCTTCCATAATTCAGGCATGCGCCAAACCCTCTCTCCTCTTTGCCATCTGTTCCATCGTGTAGCTTGATGCATGAGAGGTATGTAATAAAGGTGTTTTGTGTTTAAGGTACAGTGGTACCTCTACTTACAAACTTAATTTGTTCCGTGACCAAGTTCTTAAGCAGAAAAGTTTGTAAGAAGAAGCAATTTTTTCTCCACAGGAATTAATTTAAAAGCAAATAATGCGTGGGGAAACCACAGGGAGGGTGGAGGCCGTTTTCTCCCAGGAGATTCCTAGAGAGGCCCCACAGAGGCTTCTCCCCATCTTTTCCATCCGTTTCCTCCCAGGAGATTCCTAGAGAGGCGCCATGGAGGCTTCTTCCCACCTTTTAGACCTTGGGCCAAGATTTAATCGGCCCAAACCTGACTATATAAATGAGTCTTAAGACTCTTACAAAAGGCGAAGAGGGTGAGGGCAGTACGAATCTCCAGGGGGAGCTGATTCTAGAGGGCCGGGCCCCCCACAGAGAAGGCTCTTCTCCTAGCCCTGCCAATTTTATAGAGAAACGAGGTATTTTCAGCCATAACTTTCATTTTGGCTGCAAATTCTTATTGCTAGTAAGAATATCCCCCCCCCCTCCTTTTCATTATCAGACAGCAATAACCTCGGGATAGGATGAGCTGCCCTCTGCTGTCTTGACAAGTTTTTTATCCTGATGCATAAATCAGGATTACGGTAGTTTTTCTCCTGCCTGAAGGGCTCTGTGAGGCTCAAAACTTTGCACTGTCTGTGAGATTTATATCCCCTTTTTTTGAGTCCGAGGCTCCACAAAATTACACTTCTTGTTTAGTTGATGGGACCCGGAGAAGGCCCACTCTGTGGGACCTAATCGGTCGCTGGGATTCGTGCGGCAGAAGGCGGTCTCGGAGATATTCTGGTCCGATGCCATGAAGGGCTTTAAAGGTCATAACCAACACTTTGAATTGTGACCGGAAATTGATCGGCAACCAATGCAGACTGCGAGTGTTGGTGTGACATGGGCATACCTGGGGAAGCCCATGACTGCCCTCGCAGCTGAATTCTGCATGATCTGAAGTTTCCGAACACTTTCCAAATGTAGCCCCATGTAGAGAGCGTTAAAGTAGTCGAACCTCGAGGTGATGAGGGCATGAGTGACTGTGAGCAGTGAGTCCCGGTCCAAATAGGGCCGCAACTGGTGCACCAGGCGAACCTGGGCAAACGCCCCCCTCACCACAGCTGAAAGATGGTTCTCTAATGTGAGCTGTGGATCGAGGAGGACGCCCAAGTTGCGGACCCTCTCCAAGGGGGTCAATAATTCCCCCCCCCAGGGTGATGGACGGACAGATGGGATCACAAGTCACACTGTTTTCGGATGGGGATTGTGGTTGCTACCTGGTACCGGTTGCAAAGCGAATTGACATTCATATATTGAGTATCGTGTGGCTTTTATGGTGGAGGACTTAGCTTGTTGTGCAAACATAACCAGGAGGAGGTGATGAGAATGAAGAGGGAAACCCAGTCAATTGTGATTTATTTCACAAACTACAGTTAACCAAGCTTTCAGAACCAATCCTGGTGTGAAATGTGGGATGGAAACAAATTAGTGTCCAGTTACACAACTTCACATCCTTTGCTTTTAAAAGTAAACTAACCATTTTCAGATTTGGAAAAAGATGCTTTTCAGATGTATAATCCAGATTTTCCTCCAATTGTTCAAATTTTTCCTTTTCTTTCTATTTTTATATGTAGAAATTTAATATTTTTTTTAAAGGTATATATAAAGAAAAAGTATATCAGTGTAAATTTGGGTACAAAACATTCCATCCCAACCTTGCTTTCCAGATGGCCATGGACCACCTCTCCCATCATCCTGAGTCAGGAGGCTGATGCTAGGCCTCTCCTCAGGTAGGGCCCATATTCCTGTGGGCCACCTGTGACGTTCCAGAGAGAATCCGCCCGTGATTGGCTCCTTCTCAACCCCCCCCTTCCACCGAGGGCTGACGGGATTGGTAGTTTCATGCACCCCCAATCCTCCAGGACAGAGGTAGGCAAAGTTGGCTGTTCTATGACATGTGGACTTCAACTCCCAGAATTCCTGAGCTAGCAAGTCCACAAGTCATAGAAGAACTAACTTTGCCTACCCCTGCTTTAGGCCGGGATATTCCGCCACGCCCCCAAAACTCCGCCTCCTCTCTCTCTTTCTCTCTCTGTCGCGCGCGCGCAGGTTTACGATAGGCGGGACCTCCCCAAGATGGCCGCCGGGGCGCTCTCTCGCGGCGCGCGTCCTCCGGCGTAAGCATAGACGCGCGCGCGCACGGAGGGGGGGCGGGGAAGAAAAAGTGGGCGGCGCCTTGCCCTGCCAGCGAAAGGCGGTCGGTCGGTTTGGCTGGGAAGGGCCGGAGCGCGCGCGGACGGGCGCGCGAGCTCGCGCAGTCGCCGTTCGCGTCCGCCGGGGCGGGCGTCTAGCTCCGTGAGGCGGCGCCGCCTCCGCCGCCGCCGCCGCTGCTGCTTCTGAGGAGAAAAAAAAACCAACAAAAAACCCGGAGCGTACCGAGGATGAACCTTCTTCGTT
Organism: Erythrolamprus reginae; assembly: GCF_031021105.1. NCBI lineage: Eukaryota > Metazoa > Chordata > Lepidosauria > Squamata > Dipsadidae > Erythrolamprus > Erythrolamprus reginae. The sequence goes on along the minus strand of NW_027248484.1, from coordinate 288,190 downwards.
TTTAAAAAAGGGGAAGAAGGCGAATTCTTTTATTTTTATTTTTGTGAGGAAGGAAGGAAAAGGGAGAGGCTCGAGCCGGGCTCGAGCGGGTCGGGCCCTGAGGGAAGCGCGGATGGGGGCGTCCGCGGCCGGCGGCTGAGGAACCGGGCCCCGCCTGCCCTGCGTGGTGGGGTCGGCCTGAGGGAGAGCGATGTCGAACGCGGGCACCCGGAGGGCCGGCTCCAGCATCAAAGTCCGCCTCACAGGTACAGACGCCGGGGCGCCGCCGCCGCCTCTTCCAACACCCCCCGGCCGCCCCGGGCGACAACGGCCGGCGCCGTCCCGCTGGGGGAGTCGGCGCCTGGGATGCGCAGGGGTGGGGGAGTGAGGGGAAAGGGGGTTTGCCTCTTCTGGGATCGCCATCCTCCCCCCAGGGCCCCCCCTCGCCCCAGCTTGGGCCTGGGCTGTGTCTGGAGGACGGGCTGGGGGTGATGGGAGTTGTAGTTCCGCGTGCGGGGCGGAGGGGTGGTGGATTCTGGAGCAGGGAGTTTTTCTCCTCTTTCTTTCTCTCCTTCCCTCCTCTTTTCCTCTGTTCCTCCTTCCCCCTTTCTTTCTTTTCTTTCTCTCCCTCGGCTTTCCTCCTTTTGGGTCCTCTCTTCTTTCCTCCCCTTCCTTCGCCCATTTCTTCCTCTCCTTTCCTGTTCCTCCTTCCCCCTTTCTTTCTCTTTGTCGTCTCTCTGCTTCCCTGTGTCTTCCTGTCTTTCCCTCCTTTCCCCCCTTTTCCTCCTTCCCCTCTTCTTTCTTTTTTCCTCTCCTATGTTTTCTCCTTCCTCTATGTTTTCCTCCTTATGGGTCCCCTCTTCCTTCCCCTATTTCTTCCCCTCTTTTCCTCTGTGCCTCCTTCCTCTCTTCTTTCTTCCTCTTTCCTTTCTCCTTCCCCATGCCTTCCTCTCCTGCTTCTTCCCCCTCTTCTTCCATCCTCTTTCTTCCCCTATTTCTCCTTTCCTGTGCCTCCTTCCCCCCTTCTTTCTTTCCTTCCTCTCCTGTCTCTTTCCCCTGTGTCTTCCTCTCCTGCTCTTTCCCCCTCTGCTTTCCACTTTTTTGATCTTCTCTTCTTTTCTCCTCTTCCTTTCCCAATTTCTTCCTCTTCTTTTGTGTGCCTCCTTCCCTTCTTCTTTCTTGACTTCCTTTCTCCTTCCCCTATGCCTTCCTCCCCTGCTCCTTGTCCCCCTGGTTTCCTCCTTTTTGGCCCTCTCTTTTTCTTCCTATTCCTTCCTCTCCCGTGCCTCCTTTCCCTCTTCTTTCTTTTCTTCCTTTTTCCCCTATTTATTCCTTCCCTTCCTCCTCTACTTTCTTCCTTTTGCCCTCTTCTTCCTCTCTTCTTTCCTCCTCTCTTCCCTGTTTCTTCCTCACTTTCCCCTATTCTTTCTTCTCCTTTCCTCCTACTCCTCATTCTCTTTGCCCTCTCCTCCTCTTCCTCTCCTTTCCTCGTTTTCCTTCCCTCTTTCTCTTCCTCTCCAGCCTTGGAGGGAAGATGTTACTGGGCCTTGGAGGGAAGAGGTTACAGTTGTGCTACTGCTGGTCCTCCTTTCCTTCCTGAGATAGGCTGAGGTGGGGTGGTGGGGCAGGTGAGCCTCACCTTTCGAAGGGCTGTTCGCTTCTCGGCTTTTTGGCTAAGATCAAGTGTGGCCATGTAAAGAAAGGCCTTATTTGGGCCTTGACATTCAAACATGGTGAGCAACACACCATGGCTAACAGTACTGAGACAGTTCCTGCTGTTATGGATTGACTGTCGCTCCCTTCTTTTTTACCTTTTCCTAAGAAGTGTGTGTGTGTGTGTGTGTGTGTGTGTGTGTAATCCTTTCTTGCATCTCCCCAATTTGGTGGGTTGGAGAAATCCTGCTCCCTCTTTTCATTTCTTGCTCTGCTGTCTTGGCAAAAATGCCCAGCAGACATTTGAGTTCTGACTGTTTCGGCATTGCAGTGGAATTGGGGGAAGCTGGTTGGTTGTGGGTTTTCCCCCCCTTGCTGGTTGGAATTTAGGGGTATCTTCTAAAGGAGGCTGAATCCTTCCCTCCTGCAGCTCCTCCGGTTGGAGATTTTCAAATCTATAAACCTCTTGAAGGGTTTCATTACTGTATTTGCTTTCCCCTTAGTTTGTTGAATACCTGGAATTTTCTGGATGCACCTTGTTTAAAACTCTTTTCAGAGGATTGTATTCAATACAACTGGATTTCTGTGTCAAAGTACTGTTGTTTGTTAATATTTGACAGAATAAATTTCTCATGGGAACACAGATACTCTTATGTTTGTAAAAATTGGCCTGGCCAACCAGACTTTATGAGGCTTGACGGGAAGGATAGATTTTGTTCAAGACTTCCTGGAGAGGCGCCCAATGTAGTCTTGTATTAAAGCACATTTAGATTGCATCTAAGGGTTTTTCCATTGAGGAAGACGATATTGCCAGAATGATATTAGGTGCTTTCAAAAAGGGATGGTAGGGATCCTCGGTGATTATGGTTCTAAAACTCTGCCCTTGGTTTTCTTAAAAAAAAAAACCATGGAATATTCACTGTAATAAATGTAACCAGACATCTGTACTAAGAAACCTGTCAAATATATCTATTCAGAAATCTGAATGGTGTAAACTTTTAGTCTGCATGTTAGCCATGATTTTGCTGAATAGCTTTTGTCCTTCAGTTCTCTCCCTCCCTCCCTCTTAACAGGAGGTTAACTGCATTGATTTATGTTATAGAACTGGGGTAATACTAATGTAAGTGAAATACATATAAGACAGGTGTTTCCTGGCCCATAGGCCTTGTAGAGTGGCATACTTTTCTATGGAAATAAAGTATGTGAACTGGCCTTTGTAATCTAGACAATATTTAACTTCCTGTCTGGTGTCCCCCCCCCCTTTTTTTTTGAATGAAATTCAGATACTCCTCGGAATATTTGCTAATTCCATTGAGAATGACTAACACAAATTCCACACAATTCTTTTGGGAAGCCTGGTGAATTGTAGTTCAGCGCCTCAGTGACTTTTGCTTGCCAAATATAATTCAGAAACCAACTTTCTTTTTATGTTTAGTGTGAATTCTGCTTGAGAGTGTTTTCTCTCCAAAAATTAATACACTACTTCCATTTACCAGGGTAAAATGATGGGCCAAATGTTCAACACCTAGCAATGATTCATTTCAATTTTTTTTTAGCATTGCTTTCATTGAACTATAAATTAACTGTTGCATTTTTAAAATGAGTCTTGATTATTGAACTACCGTTGATATTCTGTCTTCCTGATCTTCATTAATTGTTTCAATTTTTTCAGAAGTTAAAAGGCATTTCAGATGCAAACAGAATGAAACATTTGAAACAGTACAGAAGTCATTATATTGTCATGGCAGCTTGATGCTTTCTTCTTTTCTTATAAACTTACAGTATATAATTGCTGTAAATATATCCTATAAACATTTCTTTAATTTAGATCTGCCACTACTTAGCATTATAATAGTACTTTTATGCATTTCCTGTAATTATTTTCAACATCCCTACTTAATAGCAGTTTTGTTGCTAACTGTTGCTTTCTCGTAAATAAAGAAGATACTATTAAAGTAGCAATTTCTCTAATGCTGAACAGCAAATTCATAATTGAAGCTTCTAAACTGGGGACTTCTCAACCTAACCATGTTATTGATTGGTCTCCCTCCCCCCCTCTCCCCCCCTCTCTGTGTGAGAGAGGTGAATTCTAGTCATTGAGGCTGCCTGGAAGGGTCCTGACAGTTTTCATAGCAAGTTTTTGGGAAGCGGTTTGCCATTGTCTGCTTTTTAGGGTTGAGAGAGAATGACTGGCCCAAGGACACCCACTTTCATATGCCTGGCTTCATGCTTTAGGTGGAACCAAAATTCAAGGGGTTCCGGTTTCCAGCCTGATGCCTTAATTATTACATTAAAATGGCTCTGTTTTTTTTTTTAAATCAAATTTGTATGCTGCCTGACTCCGCAATCTGAGCCGCCCGCAATCACCAAAGCAAGGAAATCAAAATAAAACTGATTCAAGAAGATACGTTTTAAATAAATTATTAATTCTCATATTAAGTTACTTCTTTATTTTACCTGCAAATATTTTAGATACAGAATTGTTCTGAATGAGAGAAAACTAATTTTAACTATCCAATCCAATTTATAATGGTTCTATTATTATTATTATTATTATTATTATTATTATTATTATTATTATTAATTAAATTTTTATGCCGCCCCTCTCCGTACCTGTCATAGTTTTGCATGTCAATGTGTATTAGCCCTACAAGCTTGGTCTAAGAATAAGTTAAATAGTCTTGGGCTAAATTTGAACTTGGTCATAATAGAAACAGCTTGTAAAGTAAAATATAAAATTACTTTTTTAAAAAAGTAATATCAGAATACTTTTTAAAATGTTCAATAGAGGCTAACACACTGATTCTCTCTCTCTCGCTCTCTCTCTCAAATCATGCATCAGACTTTGGACATATAACTAAGATGTATTGACATAAAAAAAGGGACTTGGCCAAATTCACATTAAGTGATATCTGAGAGTTGAGAATAATAAGGGAGTTAATAATTCTACAGATTATCTAATCTTTGTTTGGGTTGATACAATTGGTAGAAATGTAGAAAGCTATTACCATACTGTCTCAGACCATTAGCTTATGAATTTGCACTATTGTCTTTTTTAAATTAGCAAAAGCTGGCCGTCCTAAGGTCTACTCTTCTTTATGTATAAACCCTGAGTTGGAAATTATAAATCTTAGGCAATCATTAAAAGTTAGTAGCATTTTTAACTTGGTGGCAGTCCATGAGAATTAATTTTTATTATATAAGCATGGCTATAAAGGTAGGCTGGGACCTGGTGGGTAATCCTTTTGAAATAATCTTGACAAGCTTATTTAGCATTAGGTTTCTAGCTTGCAACGATACTCATTTAATTTTGAACATATCAACTTTCTAACACCTGGATTTGGTTAAAGCTATCTTTTCCATATTTTTCTGCAAGCACCTTCAGATTTTCATATCTTTGTATGCACTATTATGTGACATTTTGGACGCCACTATGTAATACCATAGGTTTATCTGTAATAATATGCTTCCATGGAGTGCAAAAATGTTCCCTTCGATAGCAAATCCCACATATTATGTTTGTTAACAGTCAGATGATTTGATTGTTCGAAGCCAAACTGGTTTGTTTTGAATGGTTTGAATGTTGCTTGTACTGTATTTTCATTTGCAAGTCTCCAGATGGGGTTGTAGCGATTTAAAAGACTGCATCCATTGAGTATTGTATTGGTCAGGTGACTAATGTGGAAATTTGTTATGTGAGTATAACATGTGTCCAAATGCCATTTTATATTTCAGTTATTAGCACTGAGCAAATTAAAGTTGATTCCTCCTTTTCCCCAAGTATTTCTGTGGATTGCATTCCCTCTTTTGCTCTTTTATTAAGTCAACTTCTATTCATGCCCTTGATGTAGATTTGAAACTATAACAAGGAAAAGGAAATTCAATACAGCAACAATATTTAGTGCATTAGCAGAAGAGCACAGCTAAATACAGCCTGGTGAAAAAAACAAACCATTGATCTGAGATGGTTGGACGGGTGAAATTATTTTTAAAAGCTCATCTTGGATGGTGAGTTTAATTAGCTGCAGAAGTATGGTGATGCACTATCCTGTAATCGCAAGAGAAACACGGTTTGAAAATGTGAAGTGTAAGAAATCACCCTGTTTATTAACACAAAGACAGTCCTCCTGCAGCCTCCCATAAATTTGATTATAATGGGAGCTTCAGACTATAATAGGTCAGATTTTGAAATTAAGCTCATTGGAGCTGTATGTTAAAAAGAAGATTGAAGAGATTACGCCTAGCATACTGTCATCTGACCGGGCACAATGGCTCAGCAGTCAAAGACGCTGAGCTCGTCAGAGAACTGACAGCCCAGGTTTGAGACCCCCGAGCTCCATGAGACAGGGTGAGCTCCCATTCCTGGGCCCAGCTCCTGCCCACCTAGCAATTGGAAAACATGCAAATGCAAGTAGATTAATAGGTATTCCTGTGGTGCAAAGGTAACAGTGTTCCCAGTGCCTTTGGCGAATAATCATGTTTACTATATGACTATGGAAATTGTCTTTCAACAGCATTGTCTCCCTTGGCTAAGAAACGGAGGTGAGCACAGTGCCCTAAAGTCAGATGCGAATATCAGTATGGACTAATGCAGCATAGTTAACTAGTGATCTTTGACACTGAAATTATAAGTGGCCCAGTTGATTTGCTTTCCCCCCAGAAGGTCATTTTCAGAAATTGTGATGGCAGGGTCCGTCTTTTTAAAAATGTGGCCTGCATAATATCCTTTTGCTTCTACTGTCATTTTATTTTGTTATAGCTGGAAACAAATTCAGAGGAATAGATGAGCTTAACCCTGGGTGCTTTGCTACAGTAAATCATTTAACACACAATTATGTGCCATCAAGTCAGTGTTGGGTTTTAGTGACCACATGGATAGATTTTCTCCAAGATGTTTCAAGTTTCAAGTTTTATTGGATTTATATGCCGCCCCTCTCCGAAAACTCGGGGCGGCTAACAACAATCATAAACTATACAATAAAAATCCAATACTAAAAGCGAATTAAAAACCTCTTAATATATAAAACCAAACATACATACAAACATACCATGCAAACATTTGTAACGGCCTAGGGAGAGAGGAAATCTTAATTCCCCCATGCCTGGCGGCAGAGGTGGGTTTTAAGTAGCTTATGAAAGGCAGGGAGGGTGGGGGCAATTCTAATCTCTGGGGGGTGTTGGTTCCAGAGGGCCGGGGCCGCCACAGAGAAGGCTCTTCCCCTGGCTCCCGCCAAGCGGCATTGTTTAGTTGACGGGACCCGGAGAAGACCCACTCTGTGGGACCTAACTGGCCGCTGGGATTCGTGCGGCAGAAGGCGGTCCCTGAGATAATCTGGTCCGGTGCCATGAAGGGCTTTATAGGTCATGATCTGTCTCCAGAAAATAACTTCTAAGCAGAAAATTTAGGTGGCTAACTGACTGCTCTGCATAGATTGTATTGCTTCACTTTTTCAGTACCCTTTAAACTGATAGGCTGGAATCCCAGTCAGATTTTTACTACTAATATGGTAATGATTAAATAGTTGCCCTTTTGAAAAAAAAATGTTTTTCTTCTAATTTAGAGAACTGTGGGAACAGCCTACGTCAGAGCATGGAACACTTAGAAATAAATACCTCTCAATTATTTAGACCGTACTATTGATCCGATACAAACTTTCTGTTTAATTTCTTGAATAATAAAAACATTTCACAGTGAGAGAATAACTTCCAAAGATAGAATTTGCTGTGCCAAAAACCAAGGGAAAAATGAAAATAATAACCCAATGTTCTAAATACCTAATTTGGCTTTTGAATTCTACGTCTGGCAAGAGAATGAAAGTTGACACATGGAAGAATGATAAAAGAAAGAGATAATAGCCCCTAGGTTGATGGCTAGATGAGATTTTTCTGGGCAAGAATGTGCTGAATTCTAATGCAGTACATGGTTTGGGGGTTACTTTTCATTCAGCAACATTTAATCATGTGAGAGGCCAAAACTTGCACTGGCTTGTGTCAAAAGCAGGCTTGCATACAGCAGAGATAAATCCCTTTGGGCCATCCAATTTATAGCTCAAAGAAATCTCTTGTTTCTGGAAGACACAGCTTAAATTCCGAGGAACTGTGGAACTAATTTCATGTGGATACCTATTTCTTGGGCCTTGTTTCTCAAATTACAAGCCCTCTTTTCTGTCTATGAAAGCAGTCTGCTTTTAAAAGTGAGGTTTCCCGTTTCCGAAGGGTTCGTGGAAAGAGCCCAAATCCTATTGTACATATTTAATGTGTCTTTTGGAATCCTATCTGCTGAGTTTACTAAATGAGATAAATGCCATTTAAGCATCTCTTAGTCATCTTTCTGCCTCTCTTTGCGAGTAAAACGATCCATTCTTCAAAAAATTGAACTCCTGGAGAAAGGGTGCGGTGGTGCAGCATGGCTCCGAGTAGATTCACCTCCGTTGCAGGTGCACAAAATTCTCTCTGGATCAGGCGTGCCTCTCCTTACTTATGTCAAGCTCTAGAAATAACTTTTCCAAATGACTACCGTAAGGATTAACTATTAGCTACCTAACAGCCAAAGATCTCCTGTCACTAAAAATATAAAGGGATGTATAAAGTGACAGGATCTTCCCTTAATGATTTTCTGTCAAGTATGCTATGAACAATTATGGAATGTAGGTTAAATTTTGCTCCCTCCTCGGTCAGGGAAAAAGTAAATTTCTTCTAAACTGCTGGAGTGCTGCTTGTGTTCTTTTGGAAGTAATTCTCTCAACACTTAGTCAGTGCAGAAGTTAAGTTTTTGAATCTGGGTCTTCTCACTGCTAATTCTACTCCACCATCAGCCATAAAAGCTCTTAGGGTCAGTTTAGGCCTGAAACAAGAAGATTCATTTCATTTCATTTTATTGGATTTGTATGCTGCCCCTCTCCGTAGACTCGGGGCGGCTAACAACAGTAATAAGATTGTTGTTTTCAGGGAAAATAGGAGAAGGGAAGGTAACATATGCCACTTTGAGCACCTGTTACAGAAGGTGAAAAACAAATAAATAGAGAAATAATGATAATTTTTGTATTATGCTTTCTCTTTATTTAATATGTGCATCACCCTCAAAAGCACATCCACAAATAGTACAGTAGCTTTATTAAAACCACTCATTATTCCAACCAATTCATTTTTAAAAATCATGCAGCCATCACCATTTGTGAGATAGGAAAGAAATCCTCAAATAAACAGTAAAACAAATGTCTGCCATATGTCAAGGCAGTTTTAATGGATAACTCAGAATGTTCTTTATAAATTGGAGCATCTTGAAAAGAAGCTTCGAACATTACGAGGAAGAAAAAGAAACCCTTTCTGCGAGCTCTTTTCTCTGTTGTAACCTTCCGCAAATGGGTGCTGTCCAGATGAATTGAATTTCAGTTCTCGTATTTCCTGACATTTGGCCTTGGATCATGTTGGCCGGGAATATTGAGAGATGCAAATCCAGCACATCTGGAAGGCCACTTGGTTGCTTAGCTCGAGATGTTTGTTTGGTGTTGCTAAATCTTTTACCCTGCCTTCAGTCTCCCGGAATTGCAGCCAACAGTATTCTTATTTTCTAATACCAAAATGCTAGGAAGGAAACCAAATTAGTCGGTGATCTGTTGAATTCCTTGGTGAAAATTAAAAATTCAAGTTACACCCCTGTCCCTCTGAAGGTTTCAAAAACTTGAAGAAGGAGAGTGAAATATGCTAACCTGCAGTCGAAAATATTTCTTAGGGATATTTCTAATTAAAATGTCAGGACGGATTATTTTTGACTGAATCAACACATATATGTAAACTAGAAAAAAAAGAGGGTCTGAAGTGAGAAGTGGAAAAAATAGTCTTTCTACTGGGACATTTCATACTAAAATAAAGACTAAAATTGCATGGCTATAAAAAGTCTCAGAATAATTCACACTGAAAGATGGAATCTGGACCACATTTGACTATAGATAGTCCTCAACTCACAACACTTTGCTTAGCGACCATTTAAAGTTACAATGGCACTGAAAGAAAGTGACTTATGACTGCTGTTTTTTTTCACATGTATAACTAGTGCATCATCCCCATGTTCATGAGATTTACATTTTGGATGTTTGACAACTGGTTCATATTTATAATGGTTGCAGTGACCCTGGGTCATGTGACCTCCTGACAAGCAAAGTCCACGAGAACACCAAATTGCCTTAATAACAGTGTTACTATTTTAACAATTGCAGTGTTTCACCTAACAAATGTGGCAAGAAAAGTCGTAAAATGGAGCAAAACTCATTTAACAAATGTCTCACTTAGCAACTTAAACTTTTGGGCTCAATTGTGGTTGAAAGGCAAGAACTACCTGTATTTTGCAAAATTGGGGCAACAGAATCATGTCAGGATAGGTTGCTCCTTCCTAAAATGCAATATCTATCATATTTTTCAGAATAAAAGACACACCTTTTTCTCCCCTAAAAGAGGGTGGAAATGTTGGTGCATCTTATATACTGAATACAGCCACTTTTGGCCTCCCAAAGCCCTACCTCCATGTCCCATTTTTTTGGGAAATGGGCCTATTTTTCATAAAAATGGAGTGCACATATGATTTGGGAGACCTGCTAAGTGCTTATGGGGCTGGGGGAAGGCAAAAAGCCCCCATTTTTTCAAAACACGGGTGAAAAATGGGCCATCTTTTACAAAAACCTGGGCATTTTTTCCTTCCCTCAACCCCCAGAAGCATTCTGCAGACCTCCCAAACCTTCTGCGTGCCTGATTTTTGCAAAAATTGGTTCTTTTTTTGCAAAAAACAAGGCATGCAGAGGGTTTGGGAGGCGTGCATAGTACTCCTGGGGGCCGGGGAGGACAAAAACTTTTTTTTCTTACTTACCTCTTCAAAATCTTGGTGTGTCTTATACTGTACACCGGTGCATTATATAGTTCGAACAAATAGAGTCAATGAGCAATGGATTTACTTCAGATGTTAATCACTTTCTTCCTGCCATTTTAATTCAGACAGTTTTTCTAGATTACCCTCTTGTGTATTTTAATTGTCTCCAGTCACTTTACTCTTCCATGGAAATTATGAAAGCTTAAGGTCTGACTCCTCTGGAAGGCACCAGATTGGCGAAAGTTGGTTTAGAATAATGGACTATGTTGTATTTCAGGAATTTTTTTCCATCTCTTAGTGTCTTAATTAGCGCATCGGTGCAAAGATTTCTATGCCCAACAGATTTGTAGCTGGGCATTGCTGATTATCCTATTAACAGTGAACTTTGAAAAACGGTTGAATGATATGTACATTTTGCCTTTCATTCCTCTAGGATGCCACTGTCTACAATTTCCCCGCTGTTCCAGGATGTCTGTCTAGGTGTTTATTTATGAGTCTGCATGGACTTTTCACAAACACTCCATAATCCACACAATTAAAAGCCGACAAGGCTGCTTTATTACATGATGCTGTGTTAGTATGCCACCTTCTTTACCATATTAGCTGTGCAATATAATTTAAGTTCCATCATTCATCTTGACCCACAGAATAGAAATATATCTGTTGCAACTAATGTATAGGATTGCAACTTGCGTATAGTGACAAAGCTGGTTTCCACAGTACTGTAGGGTTATATCATTATTAAAATGTTTAAGTGCCCTAAACATGCAATTTTATTGTGTGTGGGGGGGGGGGAGGAGGAATATTACTGGGATAATTCAGATCGTGTAAAATTATCATCCTTGGTCTTGGCTAGTTTGCCATTTTAGATGTTCTGAATAAAATCTGCTTTCTTCATCAATGGTTAGACAGCAAGTGTATTTCATTCATTCATTCATTCATTATTTGGACTTATATTTTTATTCATTCATTCATTCATTTATTTATTTATTGGATTTGTATGCCGCCCCTCTCCGTGGATTCGGGGCGGCTAACAACAGTGACAAAAAACAGAATGTAAAAATCCAATACTACAACAACTAAAAACCCTTGTTATAAAACCAATCATACATACAAACATACCATGCATAAATTGTAGAAGCCTAGGGGGAAAGATTATCTTAATTCCCCCATGCCTGATGGCATTGGTGGGTTTTGAGGAGCTTACGAAAGGCAAGGAGGGTGGGGGCTATTCTAATCTCTGGGGGGAGTTGGTTCCAGAGGGCCGGGGCCGCCACAGAGAAGGCTCTTCCCCTGGGCCCCGCCAACCGACATTGTTTAGTTGACGGGACCTGGAGAAGGCCCACTCCGTGAGACCTAACTGGTCGCTGGGATTCGTGCGGCAAAAGGCAGTCCCTGAGATAATCTGGTCCGGTGCCATCTCCGAAGACTCGGGGTGGTTTACAAACATATATAAAACAATAGAAAACATCCTAAGTCAAAAAGTTAAAAACCACCTCACTCAACTAAAAGAAAACATGCAGCCACAATCATACCAATCATCAGCTATCAAACTAACAATCAGCCGGAGCAGAGTGTCAAGCTCAACGGTTCCAGGCCTACCGGCAAAGGTAGATTTTTAGACCCTTCCGAAGGGCCAGGAGAGTAGGGGCAGTGTGAATCTCCAGAGGGAGTTGGTTTCACAGGGCCAGAGCAACCACAGAGAAGGCTCTTCCCCTAGGACCAGCCAGCTGACATTGTTTGGCTGATAGGACCTGGAGAAGGCCGACTCTGTGGGCTCTGGCCGGTCATTGGTCTTACACTTTCTTTTGTCAGCCCAGTGTTTGTTAGTGCAGATCTACTCTATACAAACAGAGTATAGATTCAGATTTAGAGTAATGCTGTCATATTTGAGGAACAAAAGTGCATTACATAGGCTGATACAGCTTTAGTTAGAAAAAGACCCTCCTTCATAATGGCCTGCATTGTTATGGCTACCTTACATTCTGTGCAGTTTTGTTGAAGATGCAAATGTTTTAAACCAAGTTGAAACACAGAATTGGTTAAGAACTGTATCCCTCCCCCTCCCGCTCTCCCCCCTCTCTCAACAAGAGTTTATAAACTTTAAACTTTATTAACTCTCAGAATAGTTCCATTTTCCAAGTTATATTAATATGTATGGAAACACCAGGACAGCCATGGGCCCACATTCATTTCTGTGCCCGAGAGGGTCATGTTTCACCCATTGATTTTCCAAGGGTTTTGAAGGAACTGTACCTATTATCTTTGAATCCACATAAATCAAGTGCCAGGAATTGCTTTTTGTTTTAAAGACAGTTTAACATAATGATTCGCAAGGCTGTTCAGTCACAATGGAAGACGAGAAAGGCAACAATTTCTGAATGTTTGTATCACAAGTGGGTATAAATTATGCTAGAACAGGTTCATTCAAATCTGGCAATATCCTCAACTCTCTATTCTGAATGTGCCCTACAAACACTTTTCCTGTAATCTAGTCTTCCGGCTCCACTCTGTCAGCATTTAACGACTGAAGGTGCAAATATCTTTACTCACAAAGAGCATTGGCTGAATAGAAAGTGATCTGCCAAAATGCAGAGCCAACAATCAGCATTTTGCCTAGAGTAGATGTTTCGGTACATATGAACATTGGTTTTCTTATCAACTGATTTATCTGGAAATGAGTTTTTGCTGATTGAAAACAGAATAAACCCCCCCTATGATTGGAATTCTAATGTATCGGAGAGAGTTGATGTCCTCTCTTCAGTGCTCTTGTAAAGATGCATGTGGAATGGGAAGGTATAAATGTGTATATGAATAAATTGATTTTATATGAATAAATTGAACAATATTATGAAAATGAGAAATATTTCATCATTTTTAATTATGGAATGGCCTTTTAGAGCCCTTTTGGAAGGAGAGGAAATTGTCCAATGTCAGTTATCCATTTGACTAGATAATTTGCAGAGATTTGGATGCTTTCTGAGGGCCACAATATAATCACACTATCCTGCCTCAAAAAGAAATAAAAATGGCAAGAGCTTTTCTTGGCGATAGTAGTTTGTTGTTGACTTCCTTCGGATGCATATACATGTGTGTATATCTTTGCAGTCTAGCTCAGTGATTTTCAACCTTTTTTGAGCCGCAGCACATTTTTTACATTTACAAAACCATGGGGCACATGGGGGGGGGGGGCTAAAAAAAGTTTGGACAAAAACTTTTCTCTCTCTCTTTTGCTCTATTTCTCTCTCCCTCTTTCTCTCCCTTCCTCTTTTTTCTCTCTCTCTCCATCCCTCTTTCTTTCTCCCTTCCTTCCTCTTTTTTGCTCTCTTTCTCTCTCCCTCCCTACCTCCCTCGGTCTTTCTCTCTCTTTCTTTCTTTTTCTTTCTCTCTCTCTGTTGCTTTCTTTCTCTCGCTTGTTCTCTTTCTCTCTCTCTTGCTTTCTTTCTCTCTCTCTTGTTCTCTTTCTTTTTCTCTCACTTGCTTTTTCTCTCTCTCTCTTGCTTTCTCTCTCTCTCTCTTGTTTTCTTTCTCTCTTGCTTGCTTGCTTTCTCTCTCTCTTGCTCTTTCTTTCTCTCTTTCTCTTTCTCTCTCTCTCTCTCTTGCTTTCTCTCTTTCTCTTGTTTTTTTCCTCTCTCTGAGCTTCGCGGCACACCTGACCATGTCTCACGGCACACTGGTTGAAAAACACTGGTCTAGCTTGTAGTCCTGACATTTTGTGGTGGTCTTCTATTCAAGATCTGATCTGGTCCTAAGCTTACAATACTTTTTTAAAAAATCATTTGGTTTTGGCTGACTGCACCATCGGTCTGGATTTGACAAGCCTCATTCTTTCCACTCAGGTTTTGTTCAAGAGCAGATTGTTAAGCAGCGTGAGTTTCCATTCTCAATGGTTGACCAACATTGGAGATGTATTGATGAAACTAAAGCTTGGGTTTCAAATGTGACCCAGGCGTTTCTATCTTTGACCTTGGCTGATGCATCCCTATTCTTCATTTTGTCTGCCCTTATGGGTACAGTGCTGACCTGAACCAGAACTTTCAATGAACTGTAAATATTAAGTATGCAAAACATTTTTTGGCAAATGAAGTGAAACTTGGAATCCGAGTTATGCTTGCTAGTGGGAGGAAGAACACGCATTCTCATACATGGAGAACGTTGTCTAGATTAGGCAAACAGCAAGCATTTTAAAACTGCTTTTTAATAATGATAAAAAATTCCAGAGCTCTTTTTTCACGTGTCATAGCTTATTGAATAAGAGAGATATTTGCTCACAGGTGGTCAAAGAAAATGAGTAACCAACAAGGGCGAGTAGGGGTATAGAATTATTAGACAAGAGTCTCCCTCCTAAATAGGTCACTGATGATTTTTGAGTTTGGGGAATTGCATATTATGCTGATCTGAAAGCCATTAAGGGAACTTTGGTGCACTGAGATCCCTTTAAGTGGAATTAAGCAGGGAAAATCATACGGAAAACTAAAAATAAGTATTTCTTGAAATGCAATGTAGAAATGCTGCAAGGATTTTTGTCGGGTGTAAAGTCTTCAGATGATAGAATGCACAGATGATCAAAGTCAACCCTGAAATGTCTGCTATTGAGGCTTCTTTTTGACTATCATTCCATTGAGTCTTTAATCTGTTACTTTAATAAAGCACTTGAAGTATAATTAGGTCCCAACTCTGTTCAATGGAAATTCTGTCTCGTATGGATAATGCTAAGCGTGATGAGTTATTTTAAAATTTTGGATGTGTGTGTTGATAGACTAGAATTTAAGTGGCTAAGAAGGTGTGAATAAATCCTGAGGAATTCTAGCTTCTTAATGGATGAGTAGTGAGGCTCTGCTATTCTTTAATTGCTTTCAGCTTTGTATAAATAGATCTTACACAGTACTATACAGTTGATACTGTTTTAATGCACAGAAGTTAAATATAGTCAGCTCTCCAATTGACATTAGAAATTTGTAGCATGCTGCTGTTGAAATATCAGATAATATGTAGTGGGGTTTTTTGAACTCCTTAGCTTGGTATTTTGTGGAAATAGAGGCAAATTCTCAGGTGGCCTAAAGACAGGTTCTTACACGCCCACTTATCCAACTCAGGAATAACGGTGGTGTCTGAAGCGTATACGACAGGATAAAATTCTTGGTACTATTCAGGAGGATTAATACTGTCTTTAAGTTTATTGCAGAAAATGTTGGCATTTTGGATAGCTGCAGAGGTACAAAACATTCAGTTTGCCAGGGCTGACAGAAATTGGTAATAACTTCTGATGTCAATCCAATGTACATCAACTACCATTGGCAAGAAGGGAAAAAGATGAGTCTTTTTGGTCTCTTGAAAAAAAGCCACTTCCTTCCCCAAATGGGTGTTCATTAATTGTCCATAAGAGAAATTGTCTTCTGTGAGTCTAACCGACTACATTAATGAAGGGTATTGGTTTTAATTTGGGAGGAATCGTATGCTGAATGCGTTGTTTTATTCAGCCTTCTTTCCTTCTTCCATTCCTGTGTCACCAGCCGGATGTCTTTGATAACAAGATTTTTTTTGACATGCATAAAGGATTGTTTACTTGCTTTTGGGATAGTAAAATGGTTTGATCATTCTGATTCTGCTAATGATGTCCATGTTTACTTTTGTTGCAAGAAGAAAATATCTGCATTTTCTGTTGAGCTATTTGTTTCCGATGTTCCTATAAGTCTCATTGAGCCTTAGAATTAAATAGTGAAGATGGTTTATTTCAATGATTAAAGTATGCATGGAAAGAAATACTATCTTGGTCAGTTGTGGCTGACGCATTGTTCACATGACTTGATATTTAGTTAGTTGGGGGAAAGATCAAAAAGCAATATGAGAAAATATTATTTTACTGAAAGAGTAGTGGATCCTTGGAACAAACTTCCAGCAGACGTGGTAGATAAATCCACAATCACTGAATTTAAACATGCCTGGGATAAACATATATCCATCCTAAGATAAAATACAGAAAATAGTATAAGGGCAGACTAGATGGACCATGAGGTCTTTTTCTGCCGTCAGTCTTCTATGTTTCTATATTGGTTGCCTTTCCAAAATTCTTTTTTCTAATTTATTGTGGCGCTTCAGAGTTCATAAACTTAAACTTAAGCATAAAACGTATCAGGAAAGACTTAATGAACTCAATCTGTATAGTCTGGAGGACAGAAGGAAAAGGGGGGACATGATCGAAACATTTAAATATGTTAAAGGGTTAAATAAGGTTCAGGAGGGAAGTGTTTTTAATAGGAAAGTGAACCCAAGAACAAGGGGACACAATCTGAAGTTAGTTGGGGAAAGATCAAAAGCAACGTGAGGAAATATTTCACTGAAAGAGTAGTAGATCCTTGGAACAAACTTCCAGCAGACGTGGTTGGTCAATCCACAGTAACTGAATTTAAACATGCCTGAGATAAACATAGATCCATCCTAAGATAAAACACAGGAAATAGTATAAGGGCAGACTAGATGGACCATGAGGTCTTTTTCTGCCGTCAGTCTTCTAGGTTTCTATGTTTCTATAAAACATAAAATAATAGGGTCAGAAGGAACCTTGGAGGTCTTCTAGTTCAACTCCTGCTCCTTGCACAGGCAAGCTGCCAGAGAGCTGACCAACCCTAGAGCTAATAAAAGTATTTATTTCCAAAATTGCCACAAAACCAGAGACATCTCCAGGGTTTGTCTGCATCCGAACCTTGCAGCTTTCTACCCAGCTGTTGATCTTGGCTTATGGCAGTCTCTCTTTCTGCTTCTCCTTCCATTCTTGAAAAGATCAAAAAATTCTTTCCCTGAAAGTATGAGACTGAATTTTTGCAACCTGAGTTAAGTGTTACTTGACTGGTCCCCCGCACCTTCCCTCCAGATGTTCCAACTCTCTAATCTGCAGTGATTCTCGGACAGTTTACCCTATGACAAATGCAAACCTTGTGAATGGTGTATATGCACCCAGGAGCAAACAACCTGTAATGTTTTGGGCTGCTCTGAGCATAGAGCAAATTCTGAATTTGCTTGGGAATTTAGGGAGTTCAGTAAGTAGCAAGCATTACACGAAAACTGTTGATCCAAACAGGCTGTGCTTCATAAAATGAGCATATGGTTTTATAACATGTCCCCATTGCATACCCAATTATTGTCGAGAGCCCTTCCCCCTGGAGTTCTCACAATTTATTTATTTATTTATTTATTTTATTTATTCAGTTTTTATGCCGCCCTTCTCCTTAGACTCAGGGCGGCTTACAACATGTTAGCAATAGCACTTTTTAACAGAGCCAGCCTATTGCCCCCACAATCAAGACCTTCATTTTACCCACCTCGGAAGGAGGGAAGGCTGAATCAACCTTGAGCCGGGGATGAGATTTGAACCGCTGACCTGCAGGTGTACAGTCAGCTTCAGTGGCCTGCAGTACAGCACTCTACCTGCTGTAATTTGCAAAGTAAATAGGTAAAATCCACATTGATTGGGAATTCTGGGAATTGGAGTATGGGTTATGTCGAGGGCACTCAGTTGGCTATTGCTTTTGTAAGGAACCGAACGGTGTAATTCTATCTTGAGGAAGTGAAGTATCTGTTGGCTCATTCTTGGCTTGCAGCTGATAAGACATGAATAAAAGAAAAAAAACCAGTTCTGTTTTGACTGAACCACAATCAGATCTCATGAAGTAGTCAAATTAATGTTCCTATGTTTAGGTGTCCCTGCCAAAGATGTGTTATTTCTGTAAAACCGAATGAAGACGGGAAGGGGGGGGGGGGCGAGATTGCAGATTCTTTAGCGATGAAAAAACCCAGCTCTGGACTATTTTAATGCGATCTGGTAACTAGGATACAGTACTGGTTTTTTCCCCCCTTTATGGCCACTTGAAAGCAAACTAGATATAGGTAGTCCTTAACTTATAATAGTTTCTTTAGTGACCGTTCAAAATTGCAATGGCACAAAAAAAATTGGTTTTCACACATGCAACCGACCATTGCAGCACCCCCCTTTTGCAACCTTCCCACAAGCAAAGTCAGTGAAAAGCCAGATTCGTTTAACAACCGTGTCACTAATTTAACCGCAGCAGTGATTCACTTAGGAAATGTGGCAAGAAAAGTTGTAAAATGGGGGGAAAACTCACTTAACAAGATCCCTCACTTGGCAACATAAATTCTGGGCTCAATTGTGGCTGTAAATCCAAGGCTACATGCATGGTGGCAGTTGATCCTCCCATTTAAAAGTTCTAGCCTGATCGTATGTAATTGAAAATATTGGGATAATCGATTCCCAATTCGTGATTCAGCTTTCTGTAGTCTAATCAGCTGCCGGAGAATCATAGCATTGAAAACAGCCTTGGATTTCATCCAGCCCACCCCCTGACAGGAATATTGTGACGGCAGCACTACTAAGGAGTAGCTAATGATCCTCTACTACAGTGTTTCCCAACCTTGGCCACTTGAAGATATCTGGACTTCAACTCCCAGCGAATGCTGGCTGGGGAATTCTGGGAGTTGAAGTCCAGATATCTTCAAGTTTCAAGGTTTATTGGATTTATATGCTGCCCCTCTCCGAAAACTCGGGGCGGCTAACAACAATCATGAACAATATACAATAAAATCCAATACTAAAAGCAAATTAAAACCCATTAATATATAAAAACCAAACATACATACAAACATACCATGTATACAGTTGTAACGGCCAAGGGGGGGAAAAAAGTCTTAATTCCCCCATGCCTGGCGGCAGAGGTGGGTTTTAAGTAGCTTACGAAAGGCAAGGAGGGTGGGGGCAATTCCAATCTCTGGGGGGAGTTGGTTCCAGAGGGCCGGGGCCGCCACAGAGAAGGCTCTTCCCCTGGGTCCCGCCAAGTGGCATTGTTTAGTTGACGGGACTCGGAGAAGGCCAACTCTGTGGGACCTAACTGGTCGCTGGGATTCGTGCGGCAGAAGGCGGTCCCTGAGGTAATCTGGTCCGGTGCCATGAAGGGCTTTATAGGTCATAACCAACACTTTGAATTGTGACCGGAAACTGATCGGCAACCAATGCAGACTGCGGAGTGTTGGTGTGACATGGCCATATTTAGGGAAGCCCATGATTGCTCTCGCAGCTGCATTCTGCACGATCTGAAGTTTCCGAACACTCTTCAAAGGTAGCCCCATGTAGAGAGCGTTACAGTAGTCGAGCCTCGAGGTGATTAGGGCGTGAGTGACTGTGAGCAATGACTCCCGGTCCAGATAGGGATAAGTGACCAAGGTTGGGAAACACTGCTCTACTAAATGCCTCCAGCGAAGGTGAATGGATCATCTCCTCACTGCTACTCTGTCAGTCCTTAATCTTCTCTTCTCCAGGCTAAATATAGCCAGAACTGCCAACTGTTTTTCATAGCCTTTCAATTCTCCATCTTTTGCTATCCCACCTATCCATCTGCGAGTGATTCTCGCTCATTCTGTCTTTTTCTTAAAATGTTTCCTCCAGAGCTGGACACTGTTGTCCAGTCGTACAGCCTAACTCTGTAGTACAAGTGTGGAGCTAACTCTGTTAAGATGGTTTTATTTATTTATTTCTTATCACACTGCTATGCTTCTCTCATATGCATCTCCTGCCCCCCAAAGCCAAGCATCATGAGAAAATATTATTTTACTGAAAGAGTAGTAGAGGCTTGGAACAAACTTCCAGCAGATGTGGTTGGAAAATCTATAATAACTGAATTTAAACATGCCTAGGATAAACATATATCCATCCTAAGATAAAATACAGTACAGGAAATAGTATAAGGGCAGACTAGATGGACCATGAGGTCTTTTTCTGCCGTCAGTCTTCTATGTTTCTATCATCTCTTGGGCTTTTTTGCTACCCAAATGCAGAACTTTTAATTTCTGTTACAATTCAGTGTATTGGATGCGGCCCACAGTCTTAAACCTGTCGGATTCATTTTGTCTTCCCAACTGAGCCTTGATAGCAAGAAGTAAACTTGTAAAAGCCAAAAAAAAAAAAAGAGAGAGAGAGAGAGATGGAATTTAAGGAAACCTAATGTGAAGCAGGAAGGAGACACCATTCCTTTCAGCTACACATTCTTTTGTCTAAAATTCCCCTTCCAACACACGGCGTAGTTTTCATTGTTCAGCCAGTCTATTTCTTTCTTCATGTAACTACAGATGTCAAGGAAAGAACGTTTCATGAAATTAAAAATGGAGAAAGCACTTTGGGTAATTCGCATGAAGCTTTAAAACCCTATTGTCACCAGTGTTCCCTCTAAGTTTTTTGGGGGGTGGGCGGAAAAGTATAGTGTCTGAGCGGCAGTCCCTTTGGGACTGGGCGGCACAGAAATATTAAATAAACACACAAACAAACAAACAAACAAAAAACCCACCCTGTTTTGCCTCAGAGAATTTCAAAATAAAATACTGTACTGTGTGTCTATAACAGTGAGCTCATAATAGGGCAACTCTATCAATATCAAAATGCCACTTAAATAGTTGAGCTGTTTCAAACTAGATTTTGATTTTCTTTCTCTCTTCCTTACTCCCATTCTTTTTCTTTCTCTTTTCCTTCCTCTCTTTTTTCTATCTGTTTCTCTCTCTTCCTCTCTTCCTCTCTCTCTCCTTCCCTCTCACTCTTTCCCTCTCGGCTTCTGGGCAGGTTTGGAAAACTCTGAGTTGATGATGATTTTTAAGTGAGCGATTGCTCACTGCTCAGCTTAGAGGCAACTATGATTGTCACCCTCCTCTAATCGGGAGACGGTAGCTTCTTTTTGGCCCTTTCTATTGACTTTGCTATATAAATGAACCTTCATGTTTAGGGTTCACTTTTAAAGGCCAGACGTTGGCAGCTAGTGGCTGTATTTGACAGAGCAGGACGAGAATGAATTTTCTGATTAAACAAACCTTTGGTCTTCGCCTTCAAAGTCTACTTTATGCTTTTATTGATGTGCTTGCTCATGCATGCACAAGTAACGGCCCCCTGAACTCCCTCTCATGAGTGGATGCTGGTAGTCAAAGCTATTTGTCATTAAATTCTAGCAAGAAACTGTTTAAAAAGTACATCGCAGAAATAAGAGTATTGTAGTACAGGCACTCGACCTATAGGGCCACAGTTGTGCCCAAAACCTATGTTGCAAAAGTGCAACATTCAGTGAGTTTGCCACAATTGTTACATACTTCTCTTGCCACAGTTGTTATCATAAGTTAGTAACACTCAAGTGATCTGGATTTCCTGTTGGTTTCGCTCATCATAAAGTTGCAAAAAAGCTGGTCACAAAAACTGGGCCACTGCTGCCATCATAAATATGAACCAGTTGCCAAGCATCTGGATTTTGAACACGTGACCACGGGGATGCCGCAATGGCCCTAAGTGTGAAAAGCACATGGTCACTTTTTTTCAGTGCTGTTGTCACTTTGAACAGTCACTAAACGAACTGTTGTAAGTCGAGGACTACCTGTTATATTGAGCGCCTGCAGCAGCAAACTGTCTGTGTTTTAAGTTCCTTGCCCATAAGGAAAGCTACTTTTATAGCGTCAGTTCAGAAGTTGAACTTTGAGGTGTGCGACATGGTTACCTCTGCAACGTTGCTCACATAGGATTATGAATAAAGAAAATTGTGCCCTGAGAATTGTTCCACATGAATGCTCTTCAATTAGTACCATAATTTCAGCATTTCACAATACTGTATCTTTTGTTTAAAGGCAACTCGTTGAATTTCCAGGCTGCCTCTTCTGCTCCCATCTGTAATGTTATTGTGGGTTTCTTTTAACAATCAAAAACATTTTTTGTTAAGAATAACACCTCTGTGATAATACTACGTGTCGAATCCTTTTGCTGGAAGAATAAGTTTTTAAAAACTCTAGTAAGAAACCACAAAGCTGGCTGGGAAACGCTTGAACCTCAACAAGGCTTTAATTTGATCCCACCAGTCAAACCTTGTCTGAATTCTCAAAATCCTAAAAACGGCCAATTTTTAGAAACATAGAAGACTGACGGCAGAAAAAGACCTCATGGTCCATCTAGTCTGCCCTTATACTATTTCCTGTATTTTATCTTACAATGGATATATGTTTATCCCAGGCATGTTTAAATTCAGTTACTGTGGATTTACCAACCACCTCTGCGGGAAGTTTGTTCCAAGGATCTACTACTCTTTCAGTGAAATAATATTTCCTCACGTTGCTTTTGATCTTTCCCCCAACTAACTTCAGATTGTGTCCCCTTGTCCTTGTGTTCACTTTCCTATTAAAAACACTTCCCTCCTGAAACTTATTTAACCCTTTAATATATTTAAATGTTTCGATCGTGCCCCCCCTTTTCCTTCTGTCCTCCAGACTATACAGATTGAGTTCATTAAGTCTTTCCTGATACGTTTGTTTAAAAATAGTTGCTAGTACACCGGACAGACTTTCCATGGTTTCTCCCTATAAATGAATTAGAAAGCAAAAGCCCAGGTTTGGGGAAATATCTGCTGTGCAATTCATGGAAATAATCAAAACGAAACACTGCTATTTATTAATCCAGTTGTGTGCGTCTCTGAGCTTTTTATAAATTGTGCCCTGGGGTGTGTAAGAGAAATCTTTTCCCAGCTTGAGCTGTTTATGCTGAAATATGAATGGAATCTGCTAACCTTTCCCTTTTTCTCGCAGTGCTTTGTGCCAAGAATCTTGCAAAGAAAGATTTCTTCAGTAAGTATAATTGAAAATATACTTTTTCATACCTCCCCACTGCACCTCTTGCGCATAGTGAAGCTAGTCTATTGACGTTAGTATGTCTACTGATCTTGTATGTTTCTGCGGAGGGTATTTAAGGAAAGTTTTTTGAGAGTCGGAAGCATAGCCGTCTGAAAACCTCTACTCACCAGACCAGTGATTTTCAACCTTTTTTGAGCTGCGGCACATTTTTTACATATACAAAATCATGGGGCACATTGAGCGGGGGGGGGGGGGAGTGGGTGGGGGCTAAAAAAAGTTTGGACAAAAAATTCTCTCTCTCTCTTCCTCCCTTTCGCTCTATTTCTCTCCCTCTTTCTCTCTCTTCCTTCCTTCCTCTCTCTCTCCATCCCTCTTCCTTTCTCTTCCTTCCTTCCTCTCTTTTTTGCTCTTTCTATCTCTCCCTCCTTCCCTGCCTCTCTTTCTCTCTCTCTCTCTCTCTCTTGCTTTCTTTCTCTCTCTTTCTCTTTCTCTCTTGCTTGCTTTCTCTCTCTCTTTCTCTTTCTCTCTTGCTTGCTTTCTCTCTCTCTCTCTCTCTCTTGCTTTCTTTCTCTCTCTTTCTCTTTCTCTCTTGCTTGCTTTCTCTCTCTCTTTCTCTTTCTCTCTTGCTTGCTTTCTCTCTCTCTTTCTCTCTCTCTCTTGCTTTCTTTCTCTCTCTCTTGCTGAGCTTCGCGGCACACCTGACCATGTCTCGCGGCACACTAGTGTGCCACGGCACACTGGTTGAAAAACACTGCACCAGACCACCAGAAGCAACAAGCGTGGCCTTTTTTGCTGTGAGCTGCTTAAAGGCAGATCTCAACTCTGGCAACTGCCAGCAAATACATTTCTGCACATGTTCACTCTCTTCCCTTCTAAATTGGGTGAGGCGCTTTAAGCCACGGTAAATATCTCCTCTCGTGAGATGGCAGGGTCAAGTCACAGTGAATTTACCGGGGGAATCGCCGTTGCATTAAGAGACGGTGCAGGTTCTTTCCTCGGACAGGCCTGGTGCATTAGAAGCCCGAAAAAGGCTTAGTTGCACTTTTCAGAATTTCAGGGGACTTTAAAAATAGCACACCGTGGAATTAGTTAGCAACCAGGCTTCACAGGAAATGCTTCTTCCAGAGGCGTGCAGCTTTTAAATCAAGGCATGTACAGCATAGCAAAAGTTGACTGGATCCAACATTGCCCTAGGTTTGGAGTCTTCGAGGAGGCTGGGGTTAAAGATTGAAACAGAGACCTTGAGCCAGCCAGGAGGCCACTAAAAGAGGTCTGAGTAGCCGTATTTGGCTCATGGTCTGTGTTCTTTTACTCAATTCTATACCTCTTCCACAATAAAAGTTTCTTTCTTACCAGAGAGATTAAATGCTCTGTACTCCCAAAAAACTGTTTAACATTTCTTCCCACTCTATTACAAAGAACATTGTGGCTCAGTAGTCATCTGCTAGATTCATTGGTCTTTGTGGTGACCGGATTGCCTTCCTTCGTCCTTCACAGGGCTTCCTGACCCGTTTGCAAAGGTTGTGGTGGATGGGTCTGGTCAGTGTCATTCCACGGACACTGTGAAGAACACCTTAGATCCCAAATGGAACCAGCATTATGATTTGTAAGTTGGCTGTTCCACAAGCGTTTTTATTTATTTTTCTTACATGTGTTTTTTAGTGCTTAAATTTCTGGGCCGCCCACAATAATTTCTTACCCCTTTATTTGAATGAAGTATTCACAACCTTGATCTGCACCTAGGAACCAGAGCCTAAGGTAATTTAACAGCAAGAGAGAAACAACTCAGTGAATGAATGCAAGTGCGTTACCAAATAAACGTAAGAAAGCAGTTCCCAAATGATCCATAAAATAACCATTCCTTCTATATCACCTCTCTTACGCAACTGGCCATCTAAAATGCTTTACCCTAGCCATGCTGTGATCCGAAGTACTATTGAGGCAATGCCCACTCCCCCGGGGATCATTATTAGCATGTTTTGTTAGAGAATGTTGTTGTGTAATAATTTGCAAGACTTAATTTTGGGGATTGGGAGGCGAGATATCGGCTAGACTCCCAGGCACTTATTTTAGGCGTGTCTTCGTGTACTTTTGAAAGCCCCTCAGTTGAAAAACATTGTTTTTTATCTGACTTCTGGATTCCAGAAATCGAAGCCTGCCTCACTTTTTCTAGAAATACTTGCATAACTCCTCAGCTGTTGGGAACCAGAGGCTTCTATTGTCCTGTGTAGTCCTAATGCAAAAAACCGAGCCTTGATGGCGTTAACTCCACTTTTAAGAAAAAGCAGCCTTTCCAAAGTCTAATGAGCTCAGCACTTTGTACTTTATAATAAGGTTTTCTGCAATTAACAAATGTTTGTGTGTTATCTATTTAACATGCTGTGCAAATTACAGTAATCTAGTGATTAGTTGCATGTTTCTCTTCTTTGATAAAGGCATAGTGTTAACCAAAGCATTATTCAAATGGGCTCTCACAAATGGGGGGGGAGTTGTACCATAGCAGACAATGAATCTCACTTAAGTATCACCCTCTGATTATTCTAGATATGTTGGAAAATCAGATTCTATCACCATCAGTGTCTGGAACCATAAGAAAATCCACAAAAAACAGGGAGCTGGCTTCCTGGGATGCGTCCGACTCCTTTCTAATGCCATCAGCAGGCTAAAAGATACGGGATGTAAGCATGTCTTTATGGCCAAATGTTTCCCGAGTTGGCTTGTGCAATATTTTGTGTCTCTGTTCTGAATGTTGATTCCCAATTGTATATATTATTGCCTGAATTTTTTGCCTCCACTTTGTTCATTTTCAGACCAGCGTTTGGATCTATGCAAACTAAATCCCACAGACACTGATGCAGTCCGAGGCCAGATAGTTGGTAAGAAGGAATATCTGACCAGATATAGCTGTGATGTCCAACTCTGGATATAACAAGCAACCTTTACTGAAGTACATTGATACCTTGTCTTACAAACTTAATTGGTTCTGGGATGAGGTTCTTCAGGTGAAAAGTTTGTAAGACGAAACAATGTTTCCCATAGGAATCAATGGAAAAGCGATTAATGCGTGCAAGCCCAAAACTCACCCCTTTTGCCAGCCGAAGCCCCCATTTTTGCGCTGCTGGGATTCCCATGAGGCTCCCCTCCATGGGAAACCCCACCTCCGGACTTCTCTGTTTTTACAATGCTGCAGGGGAATCCCAACAGGGGAATTCCAGCATCGCAAAAACGGATGCTTCGCTGGCAACCGAAGTCCGGAGGTGGGGTTTCCCAGTGAAGGGAGCATCAGTGAAATCGCAGCATCGCAAAAACACCGAGGCCCTCGAAACCCCATCTCTGGACCCCTCTGTGTTTTTGTGATGCTGCGATTTCACTGAGGCTCCCCTCGCTGGGAAACCCCACCTCCGGGCATCCCAGCGGCAGCGGTGGGTTTGCAAGGTGAAAATAGTTTGTAAGAAGAGGCAAAAAAATCTTAAACCCCGGGTTTGTATCTCGAAAAGTTTGTAAGACGAGGTATCACTGTATACCTTTTAATGTGACTGAGGTGGTAAAAAATGTCTTCCTTTTTAGACTGCCCCCTAGTGTGATAAATTTACTCTCCTTACTCTTTGGAGGGAAAAGAACTTTCCAGTTGCATATTAATATGGAAAGCTTTGTGTTTTAGCCAAAATATTTCATGAACTGCAATCTAAATTATTGGGCAGTGGCTGCTTTGTTAATTGTTTTTCATTGGTAGTGGCCTTAATTCCTGAAATTCCTAGGAAGCACTAAGAATAGAAGGTTTACTGTATTCTTTCCCCCTTTTTATCATTATAGATTGATTGAATTATTAGAATATGAAAATGCACTGCCTCTTAAGTTATCCCAGTGTAGTACTCACATCTGCCTTCATAGGAAGGAACTCTGCATGTGGCTCATAGCCAAATACTTGAAAGTCTATTAAAAAAAAGGTCTACAAATGCTTGCGGTATCAAATTAAACCACTTCCCAGAAATGTTTTTGCATTTTTGTTGCTGTCTTCTATTTGCAGCCTGAGACTTTTGAATTTGTGTTTCTCTTTTTCTCATTCCAGTCAGCCTGCAGACCCGAGATAGGATAGGCACAGGAGGATCTGTGGTAGACTGCAGGGGGCTCTTGGAGAATGAAGGGTAGGTATACTGTCTTCCATATATAAGACCCCTATACTGAGGGGTCATTGGTGCTCTCTGAGCTTGGATGCCTTCTTGCTGCCCTCTTATATCCAATCTGCCTCACTTTATCGGGTGAAAATTAAATAAATTCAAGTGTCCTGCCTTGCATTGCCAGGGGTGGTGAGATTCCCTTTGTTGTGATTGTGGTGCAGATATGCAAACTATTAAACATGTTGCACAAGATTGCCCCACAATGTGCGTTCTCTGGTCCCCTAGACCAGGGGTAGGCAAAGTTGGCTCTTCTATGGCAAGTGGACTTCAACGCCCAGAATTCTTGAGCTAGCATGATAGGCTCAGGAATTCTGGGAGTTGAAGTCCACATATAAACATATTGCACAAGATTGCCCCACAATGCACCCGCCAGTGTGAAGGGCTTTGCCTAACACTGACAGATGAGCCCAAGCTTCTGTCACTTGTCTTCGCCAAAAGCTGGGGACCTTTGTCCCTTTCCCGTAACGTCAGTCATTCCAACGCTTCCTCAGGGAATGTGGGAAAATCTGTCCCTTGAACAAGCTTCCCTTCTTTTCAGAACGGTTTATGAAGACTCTGGACCTGGGAGGCCCCTGAGCTGCTACATGGAAGAGCCAGCCCCGTACACGGACAGCACAGGAGCTGCCGGTGGAGGGAACTGCAGGTTCGCGGAAACCCCTGGCCAGGATCAGACCCTGCAGGTCCAGCGATTGCGGGGTCCTGATGTAAGAAGCCATGTCCAGACCCCCCAAAATAGGCCCCACGGTCATCAGTCGCCATCACCAGATCTGCCTGAAGGCTACGGTGAGTTTGGGTAGGGGGGCTGCCTGTCCCTACTCTGGCAATGCTGAGGCAAGACCAAGTGGCTCAATTATCTTTTATGTTGGTAATTGTTCCTATATTTTTATGGCACTGCAAGCTGTCCAGAGTCATTTTGCATGGACAGTCAGGTGGCATGAAGGAAGGAAGGAAGGAAGGAGGGAGAGAGGGAAGGAAGGAGGGAGAGAGGGAAGAAAGGAGGGAGGAGGGATGCAGGAAGGAAGGAGGGAGGGAGGAAGAAAGGAAGAAGGAAGGAAGGAGGGAGGGAAGGAAGAAAGGAGGGAGGGAGGCAGGAAGGAGGGAAGGAAGGAAGGGTGTTGGGGAAAGAGAGTTCTATATCCTGTTTTACATCCAGAAGTGGTTTTGCCTCATTTAGTGGACTTCTCTTTCTGGGTTTTTCACTTGGCATCATAGTTTTACTCCGGAGATGTTTATGTTTATTGATGTGCGATTGGCTGTTGTCTAAGAGCAGAATAAATGGGAGGGTTTCCCCCCCTGGAGCTGGCCAGAAGTACTTTAACATTGTCTGTGTTGCATTTCTCAAATGAATACATGAGGATTTTGCAGCTGGACTGCTGTTCACATGGTCTGTGGGCAAGGCCATGTTAAAACCAGATTCTCATGGTGATTGGTAGGGAATCATGCAAATCTTCTGCAGCTCCTAAAACAGCTGTGAATGAACCTAAGAACCTAAGAAGAGCCCTGCTGAATCAGGCCAAAGCCCATCCAGTCCAGCATTCTGTGTCCCACAGTGGCCCACCCATTGTCCCTGGGGATCTTGAGCAGAAAGAGAAGGCAAGACCCTCCCTTTCCCCTGACCCCCAACAAATGACAAGCGAACAAGAGGCTACAGTGGTAAACAAAAATTAATATAAAAAGTGTGGAAACTCCATTACATTTCCTAGTGTTACAATGACAAAAGTAAGGGAAGCAAATAAACTCTCATTTTCAGCTTTAGCTCAAATTTTACTAGCTCTGGCTTTAGCCACAAAGGTTTGTGAGGGATTTGTGCATTTTCTCAGACTCTTTTTCTTCTCCCTTCTGTCTCTTTAGAGCAAAGGACAACAGTACAGGGACAAGTTTACTTTTTGCATACACAAACTGGGGTTAGCACCTGGCACGATCCCAGGATACCGAGGTAGGTACAGTTGCTGCTTTTGGATTCATTTAGACGTTTGCGGGAAGTTAAACCATGGGGTCCTTAGATTTGGAGACTTATAGGGCCTCTCTTTTCTGTAGGACACGTTCAAATAATTTAAAATAATGCTGGCATTGAGTTAAATCTAGTTCCTCTTTTTTTTCCTTTTTGCAGAGACCTTAACAGTGTGAATTGTGATGAACTTGGACCTCTGCCTCCAGGCTGGGAGGTTAGAAGTACAGTATCAGGAAGAATATATTTTGTAGATCATAACAACAGAACCACCCAGTTCACAGACCCAAGACTGCATCACATAATGAAGTAGGTCACCCTTCAGTCGCTGCTTGGTTTTGGGGGCTGAGGGTCAGGGCAACATTATCTTCTGGTGAAGTATATCCTCATCGGTATCCACTATTTTTTCCTTTTGGTTATCCATATATTTTTCATTATCTTTATTTTCTTAACCGCCTTCATACATTCATATTTAGTTTATTTAAGTTCATACAAATCTTTCCTGAAAAATTACTGTATATAGATCTTTTGTAATTTGTTATATCAAAAAAAAAGGAACGAAAGTATTATTATTATTATTGTATTTCAATTTATGTTTTCGTTTCTTCTCTTAAACCCATCAAAAAAGCATTTCCAAGTTTTATCATGGTCAGAGTCTTCTTTATTTTTTAATTTGAGCGTTAATGCATCCGATTCTGCACAGTCTAATATTTTTTTTAATATCAAGGCATCATCAGGAGGTTGGGGTTGTTTCCAATGTTGGGCTATTGCCATCCTAGTTTCTATTGTTGTGAGCTGCTCCCTTGTGTTTCTAGAGGGACGGCCATGCACAGACTTTAAATAAATAAACAGACCCGCTGGCGTTGCCTTTCCTCTCCTTTTTCCCTGCTGCTGCTGCTCTTGGAAGTCACGCATTCTCTCCCTTTCCTTCCCCGCCCAAGTCACCAATGCCAACTAAAAGAATCCAACCAGCCTTTGCAAGCCCCCAATGAAGGTTCGTTGGAAGACAGCGAGGAGCTGCCCGCCCAGAGATACGAGCGGGACTTAGTGCAGAAGCTCAAGTTCCTCCGGCACGAACTCTCCCTCCAGCAGCCCCAAGCTGGCCACTGCCGCATCGAAGTGTCAAGGGAAGAAATATTCGAGGTATGTAAACAGGAACCTGAACGAAGAGGACCTAGCTTTCATCTGCCTGCCGTAAAACGCAGGCCGGTCCTGCCAGGCCTAGATGGGATTTGGGTACTGGTGAACCTGAGACAGGAAGTCCTCGACTAATAACTGTTCGGGCTACAAGAATGGTGGAAGGTCTTAAGCATAAAACGTATCAGGAAAGGCTTCATGAACTCCATCTGTAGAGTCTGGAGGACAGAAGGAAAAGGGGGGACATGATCGAAGCATTTAAATATGTTAAAGGGTTAAATAAGGTCCAGGAGGGAAGTGTTTTTAATGGGAAAGTGAACCCAAGAACAAGGGGACACAATCTGAAGTTAGTTGGGGGAAAGATCAAAAGCAACGTGAGAAAATATTATTTCACTGAAAGAGTAGTAGATCCTTGGAACAAACTTCCAGCAGACGTGGTTGGTCAATCCACAGTAACTGAATTTAAACATGCCTGGGATAAACATAGATCCATTGTAAGATAAAATACAGGAAATAGTATAAGGGCAGATTAGATGGACGAGGAGGTCTTTTTTTCTGTCGTTTCTATGTTTCTATGTTTAGTTTGATATTGCAACGGCACTGGGTAGGAGAGTGAGGTGAGAAGTTCAGTTGCTTTTGGTAAAACAGTGGTGGTCTTCTATTTTTCGGATTTTGAAAATATGAAAAATGTGCCGTGGTTCCAAAAAGGTTGGGAAACACTGCTCTGGAGGACCAAAGGAAAAGGGGGGACATGATCGAAACATTTAAATATGTTAAAGGGTTAAATAAGGTTCAGGAGGGAAGTGTTTTTAATAGGAAAATGAACACAAGAACAAGGGGGCACAGTCTGAAGTTAGTTGGGGGAAAGATCAAAAGCAACATGAGAAAATATTATTTCACTGAAAGAGTAGTAGATCCTTGGAACACACTTCCAGCAGACGTGGTTGGTAGGTCCACAGTAACTGAATTTAAACATGCCTGGGATAAACATGTATCCATTGTAAGATAAAATACAGGAAATAGTATAAGGGCAGACTAGATGGACCATGAGGTCTTTTTCTGCCGTCAGACTTCTATGTTTCTATGTTTCTAAGTGCTTGCGTCTTTTTGTGCATAGGAATCTTACCGTCAGATAATGAAGATGAGGCCGAAAGATCTGAAGAAGAGGCTGATGGTGAAATTTCGGGGAGAGGAAGGCTTAGATTATGGTGGAGTGGCAAGGTAAGGGCCAGAATCCTAAAAGAGCTTTTACGATTTTTTTGGGGGGGGGGGGGAAGTGGGGAGAGAATGGCACTCTCTCTTTCTATACTACTGCTTTGCCCTGTCAGTGTTGATGGAAGTGTTTTTGCTGATTCCTTGTGGTTGTTCTTGGTGGCCCTTTAAATAGATTAGTGATGGCGAACCTTTTTAGCCTTGGGTGCCAAAAGAGCCTGTGTGCATGTAATTGCCCCGAGTCTTTGGAGAGGGGCGGCATACAAATCTAATAAATAATAATAAGTGCCCACACCCATGATTCAATGCCTAGGGAGGGTGAAAACAGCTTCCCCCGCCCCCCGGAGGCCCTCTGGAGGCCGGAAACGGCCTGCTTCCCAACTTCTGGTGGACCCAGTAAGTCCGTGTTTTGCCCGCCCCAGGCTTCAAAGGCTTCACTGAAGCTGGGAGAGGGTAAAACGCCCTCCCCCATCCTCCCCGGAGGCTCTTTGGGAGCCAAAAACATCCTCCCAGAGCCTCTTGTGGGCCAAAAATCAGCTGGCCAGCATATACATGCATGTTGGAGCTGAGCTAGGGCAACAGATATGGCTCCGTGCGCCACAGGTTTGCCATCATTGATATAGATGCTTCCTATATAAACAGAAGCAAACCTCATTCCCATCTAGCACTGATGCTGTAGCCTGGTTGGGCAATGAAACATCTGCGAGAAAACAACCAAGCTCAGAGACCCCCGAGGACCCCACAATAAGAACCAGCCTTAAAGAACCCAAAGCTCACTCTACCTTGGGATCTGTTCAGTGGGATGGACGTAAAGAGAGCGTCTTCCTTTTTAACCCTGCTTTCTATCCTTCAGTTTATTGATGGCTTAAATGTGCCGGCATAGATCGCTTTGCCAGACTTTCTAACTTGTTTTGGGAAAGGTTCTCCTGATCCACCTAACCTGGATAGTTATCACCCGAGATTAAGGCTGTACAGTATTTCATCCTGGCACCCTCTTGTAATGCTGATCCAACTCCCCTTGTATTTTGAACACTCATTTCCCGAGCCAGCTGACTCCATCAGCATCTAAATTGCTGCTTAAAAAAAAAAAGAAGAATCCTTTTTTGGATTGTTTTGTCTATTGATTTTGTTCTCTAAGTCTGGAAGTTCTCTGCCTTTGACCTCTCCCTTGTCTTGCCGAGAATTTCAGCATCTCTTTATCTCGTCTGCGCTTTAATGCTGTCTAGACGGATGCTGAATCCTCCAACATGCCTTAACCAGATGTCTCCGTTTGGTTTGGGGGCAGGGTAGGCAGAAGATCCCCATTATGCAATTAAATACAGTGATGCCTCGTCTTACAAACGCCTTGTCGTCATACAAACTTTTCGAGATACAAACCCGGGGTTTATGATTTTTTTGCCTCTTCTTACAAAACTATTTTCACCGTACAAACCCATCGCCGCCACTGGGATGCCCCGCCTCTGGATTTCCGTTGCCAGCGAAGCACCCGTTTTTGCGCTGCTGGGATTCCCCTGAGGCTCCCCTCCACTTCTGTGTTTTTGTGATGATGCAGGGGAGTCCCAGCAGCGCAAAAGCGGGTGCTTCGCTGGCAACGGAAGTCTGGAGGTGGGGTTTCCCAGCGAGGGGAGCCTCAGTGAAATCGCAGCATCGCAAAAACACGGAAGTCCGGAGGTGGGGTTTCCCATGGAGGGGAGCCTCAGGGGAAACCTACCAGCGCAAAAACAGGCGCTTCGGCTGGCAAACGGGGTGAATTTTGGGCTTGCACGCATTAATCGCTTTTCCATTGATTCCTATGGGAAACATTGTTTCGTCTTACAAACGTTTCACCTGAAGAACCTCGTCCCGGAACCAATTAAGTTTGTAAGACAAGGTATCACTGTACCTGTTATCTCAGGCATTCAGCTCATCGGGTACCACCTTCCCCACAAAGAAAAACCCCTCCGCAGTTCTTTTTTTTTAAAAAAAAAAAACCTTTCCCCCAGACTTCCTGTTGCCTGTTCTTATCCTGTTTCTTTTTGAATCCCTTTCTGTAACAGAGCGAGGGAGATCCAGAAAAGCTGACACGATTGTGGACTCTGCTCCATAATGGTTTTTTTCCCTTAAATGTTGGCAATTGCCGGAGTCAGCCTTTTTCCCAAAGCATCTTATGCTGTCTCATAAACCAGCATTTCTCAATCTCAGCAAATTTTTAAGATCCGTGGACCACAACTCCTAAAAATCTCCCCTGGTCCACTCGTCTTAAAGACGCTGAGCTTAAGACTGTCATAGACCACCTTGGGAACTAATCCAATTTCTGAAGTGGAATAAACTTTCATTCCCCATTCTGCCATTTCTAATCTTGTTGAAAATTACATCCGGCAGGGAATGGCTGTACCTTCTATGTCACGAAATGCTGAATCCGTATTACGGGCTTTTCCAATATTCAACCGATAACATTTACACGCTGCAAATAAATCCCGATTCCTCCATCAACCCCGTAAGTACTCTTTTAAAAGCCAAGGAGCTATTGGTGGTTTTTGAA
Organism: Erythrolamprus reginae; assembly: GCF_031021105.1. NCBI lineage: Eukaryota > Metazoa > Chordata > Lepidosauria > Squamata > Dipsadidae > Erythrolamprus > Erythrolamprus reginae. Next base: position 254,048 of record NW_027248484.1, on the reverse strand, counting down.
GATAAATGTTAGAAGGAGCAACGATCTCTTAACACAGGGGAAATACTGTATATATGTTAGATTGCCACGGGATGTTATTTATTTTATATACTTTGTCGAATTTGCATGGGTGCCCATCTCACAAAATTTGATTCTGGGTGGCCTGTAATGCTTGTAAAATTAAAACTTTTATTGTCATCACCTTTTACCTGGGCAAGATGGTGCATCATAAGAAAACAATTTGTGAACCTAGGTACCTCAAGTGGGCTAACTCAGAGGTCCCCAACCACCGGTCCACGGACCGGGACCGGGCCGTTGGGGTTTTTCAGCCGGTCCGTGGCGCCGCTGACAGCTAGCTCCGCGGCCCTGCGCCTTACATTGATTCCTTTCTCTGGCCATTTATCTCCTCCGAAAGGAAAGCGTGGAGGCTGCCTCTCTCCCATATTTCGCCCCCCTCCCAGCCTCCGGGCCGCATTCGCCTTCCTCCGCCACCTCCAGCATCCAGCTCTTCCTCCGCTTCTTGCTTCTCTACAAAATGACAGCCGAGTGGCGGCCCGGAGGCTGGGAGGGGGGCAGAGCACTTTGAATCCTGGCAGAAGTTGCTGCCCGAGTGCTCTTGGCCGGCGGGATTCAAAGTGCTGGGGTGGGGGGTGTCCCGACAGCCCCCCCACCCCAGTGCTTCGCCTTCCGCTGGGCAAGAGCACTCGGGCAGCAGCTTCTGCTGGATACGGGCGATGGGTGGGACGAGCGGTGCGGAAGCCGGTGGCTGTAGCAGCTGCTGCAAGAGGCTTCCGCACCGCTCTGTCCCACTCATCGCCCGTATCCAGCAGATAGGCTTTGAATTTTTGGCTGGGGGGGGAGAAGTAGGACCTTCCTAACTACCCCCCCCCAGCAAAAATCACAAAGCCAGGCAGCCCCCAGCCGCCAAAGGAGCCTCCTGATTCTCCCCGCCCTGTGGAGAAGTGTGGAGGGCTGCGTCACTAAGCTCCACCCCTCCATAACCCCACCCCCATATGACCAAAGCCCCCCCCCCCCCACCGGGCCATGGAAAACTGGTCTAGCTTAAAGCCGGTCCCTGGTGCAAAAAAGGTTGGGGACCTCTGGGCTAACTAACAGAATGAGCCCCAAATCCAGGACCCATGACTCCTGAGCATAGTTCCCTCTAAGCTGAGCAGTGAGCAATCGCTCACTTAAAAATCATCATCAACTCAGAGTTTTCCAAACCTGCCCAGAAGCCGAGAGGGAAAGAGTGAGAGGGAAGGAGAGAGAGAGGAAGAGAGAGAAACAGATAGAAAAAAGAGAGGAAGGAAAAGAGAAAGAGAAAGAATGGGAGTAAGGAAGAGAGAAAGAAAATCAAAATCTAGTTTGAAACTAGCTCAACTATTGAAGTGGCATTTTGATATTGATAGAGTTGCCCTATGATGAGCTCACTGTTATAGACACGCAGTACAGTATTTTATTTTGAAATTCTCTGAGGCAAAACAGGGTGGGTTTTTTGTTTGTTTGTTTGTTTGTTTGTTCGTTCGTTCATTCATTCATTCATTCATTTATTTATTATTTTTATGCCGCCCAGTCCCGAAGGGACTGCCGCTCAGACACTATACTTTTCCGCCCACCCCCCAAAAAAATTAGAGGGAACACTGCTCCTGAGAGAATAAAATTTGTGGAAATTGTGGTTGCTTCAGTGCTACTAGTTTTCTGCTGGGCGGCTGCTGTGGTCTTCATTTTCCGCATTCCGTAACAGTTTCCCAGCCAGTCTAGCAATCCCTCGCTCCCTCCCCCACTCAGCAGCCGCCACTCGAGTTCTTCTAGTAGAGCTTAGAACCCATTATCCAGTACTGGGAGGCCAAAGTGAAATCTTTTTCCTCCCATATTTGATTTTCTGTACACTCTGCGAACCGATTAAATGTCTATTTTTCAGTCGAGTCCCCATAGGCCGTGGAAGGTAAGCGTACACGAAATAGGGCTCAAACCTGAACTAACTTGCTTCTAATGGACTAATCGGTGTAGCCCAAACTTGTTTCCACAAAGGCAGGAGTGGGCAACGTTGGGGGGGGGGGGAGGTCATGATGACCTTCGCTCTTTGCAATCAGCTGGGGCAAGAACGGGGTTGTAGCGCAGAGGTGAATGTTGTCTGGCTATTCCCACCCTGTCCTCCTTTCCCTAGGTCAAGATTTGGCCTTGTGGCTATTATTGCTGCTCCCTCCACGAATCTGTTTCTTTTTCCTTTCTGCCTTTTTCCTCTGACATTTGCCAGTATCATCCCTTTAAAGAACCGTGGTGGCATAGTGGTTAGACTGCAGTATTGCAGACCAACTCACTGCTCGCTGCAAGAGTTCAATTCTGAGTGGCTCAATATCGACTCAGCCTTCCATCCTTCCAAGATTGGTAAAATGAGGACACAGATTGTTTGGGGCAAGTTTGGAAGTTTGTTCCAAGGATCTACTACTCTTTCAGTAAAATAATATTTTCTCATGTTGCTTTTGATCTTTCCCCCAACTAACATAAGATTATGTCCCCTTGAACACAAGAACAAGGGGACACAATCTGAAGTTAGTTGGGGGAAAGATCAAAAGCAACATGAGAAAATATTATTTTACTGAAAGAGTAGTAGATCCTTGGAACAAACTTCCAGCAGACGTGGTTGGTAAATCCACAGTAACTGAATTTAAACATGCCTGGGATAAACATATATCCATTGCAAGATAAAATACAGGAAATAGTATAAGGGCAGACTAGATGGACCATGAGGTCTTTTTCTGCCGTCAGTCTTCTATGTTTCTATGCAAAAGGCTAACTCTGTAACCCGCCTAGAGAGGGCTATAAAGCACTGTAAAGCACTACATAAGTATTATTGCTATTGCTATTACCCTCAGTGCCAGGCCTAGAGCTGTCAGGTGTGAAAGGAATTTGAAAAGGTTGACTGGGAAGCTGTTTGTCAACTCCTCTCCATATTTGGGCGGTTGGGCAGAGCTGAGCCAGCTCAGGGAGCCACGCATAGGAGCTTCCTCTGCCGTCCTCTGGGCATGTTGGAAAGGTTGGAGAGTGTTGTGAATGTTCCCTTAATGAACTCAATCTGTATAGTCTGGAGGACAGAAGGAAAAGGGGGGACATGATCGAAACATTTAAATATATTAAAGGGTTAAATAAGGTCCAGGAGGGAAGTGTTTTTAATAGGAAAGTGAACCCAAGAACAAGGGGACACAATCTGAAGTTAGTTGGGGGAAAGATCAAGAGCAACATGAGAAAATATTATTTTACTGAAAGAGTAGTAGATCCTTGGAACAAACTTCCAGCAGACGTGGTAGATAAATCCACAGTAACTGAATTTAAACATGCCTGGGATAAACATAGATCCATCCTAAGATAAAATACAGAAAATAGTATAAGGGCAGACTAGATGGACCATGAGGTCTTTTTCTGCCGTCAGACTTCTATGTTTCTATGTTTCCCTGTCAGCCTTTAGAATTGTCAGATTCAGAAGACAAAGATGATGTACAAGCTGTTAATTACCCTGATTTAAGAGCTGTGGAACAAGCTAGTGAGGATGAAAGTGAAATAGAACAGCCGTCTGGTGAAAGCATGCAGACTCATGTTTCTTCTGATAACGGAAGTATAGAAGGGAGTCCTTGGTTAAATGCAGAGTTCCGAAGGTTACAGGGAAGGGGAGATGAAATTTGGGGGGGGGGGGAAAGCTATTTGGAGTGTGTAAATTAATTAATTAATTAATTACATCACTTCTGGAATTTAACGGAAGAGATAGATGCTTTCTTCAAAGTGCTGGAAAAAAAAATAGTGGCATATGTAGTCTCTCCGGAGAAGTAAGTTATATATTGCACGATAAACCACTTTTTAATAGCGTGAACCTGACTCAGAGATGAGAAGATCTTTTGAAGTAGACAGACTGTTATTTTAGAAAGAATTATAACTTCGTAGTTTAGCCTGTGAGATTGGGATGCATATTTTTCATGCCGGAGTTGAAATGACGCGATCGAATGTGGAAGGAAAAATAAAAGGAATCTTGTTTTGAAAATTTCAAGTTGTAAAGCTCGTATTATTTGAGCAGCCAGCCCGATCACAGTCCAGATCCAGAACAGAGTAGAGTCAGAAAGTGAGCATTCGAGAGGGCCTATCTTTTCTCTGTCAGTGATGAAGAGTGGAAGATCTGGGAAGGGCAACCTGAGGAGAAGAGGAGGAGGAAGGGTTTTTTTGTGTGTGTGTATGTGTGTGTGTAGTCCTGAGTTTTAATCAAATCACCCCAAGCTGAGGAAAAGGTGTGTGTATGTGTCAGGGAGAGAGAGAGAGAAAAAGAGAGAGAGAGAGAAACAGAAAGAGAAAGAGAGCAGCAGCGAGAGAGAGAGAAAGAAAGAGAGAGAGCGAAAGAGAGAGCAGCAGAGAGAGAGAGAAAGAGAGAGCAGCAGAGAGAGAGAGAGAAAGAAAGAGAGAGAGAGAAAGAGAAAGAGAGCAGCAGAGAGAAACAGAAATAGAAAGAGAGAGCAGCAGAGAGAGAGAGAGAAACAGAGAGAGAGAGAAACAGAAAGAGAAAGAGAAAGAGAGAGCAGCAGAGAGAGAAAGAGAAAGAAAGAGAGACTTGCCTAAAGGAGGAAAAAGAGACATCTTCTTCACAGGAGGGGAGGGTCTTCCTTTGCTGCCACAATAGTTCAGCACGAAACTATGACTCAGCCCTGACTTATAGCTTGTGGTTAAAAGCATCACAGGAAGCACCCAGAAGTGTCTGAGGCTGTTGAAGCAACCCAAAATAATTTGTTATAATCACAGTCTCAGCTGCTCCAGGCTATCTATTTTAAAGGGAAAGTAATTCCTCTCCTCCCCCTCCCCACCCATCCTCTTGCCTCCCCCTCATAAGTGTTCCTAATGAACAGCAACCCTAGAGAAGCTGTATGAAATGGTTGGCGGGTGGGGGGAGAGGCCTGGTGATTGCTATATGTTGCCCACCCCTGTTTGAAAAACGTCCCACTAAATATTAATTGCCTATGTAGCTCCTCGGAATTCATCTCTTCAAACAAACTTAGGCATGTACTAACAGTTCACTGTGTATTATATAGATTAGGCTACTGTCTAACTGGGTTAGGATTGGACTCCCTCCAATCCTAAATTTAAGTCATTAAAAAAAAAAAAGCAACCCTTCAAGATTGGGGTAAAGCACAGGGGTTTAGTCCCTTGAATTGGAGAGATCCAAGCCCAAAAGTTCTTGGCACAAACTGCTCTCCTAGATGATCCTACCTTGCAGGGCTGTGGTTGCATTAGAATTAAAAGGGGGCTTGCTAAATATGCTACCTGGAGCTCTTGGAGTTAGAACAAGATCCAGGTAAAGAACTTAGGGATATAGCGGAAGTACATATCCTCCTTGAAAAGGTAAGATGTTTAGGCTTTGGAGTGGAGTAAGCATTAACCCAAGCAGTAAACACGCAGTTCTATATTTTGATTATAAATGCATTCCCTTATTTGTACGTTATGATTTCCCCCAAAGGACACTTGCATCTGTGCAAGGAGGTTGCCGTTTAACATCTTCAAGAAACACACATGCATTCAAGAAGTGCGGAAAATCAATGGAACCACCCCGAATAAGGGCTGGGCGCATAGTTCCCTCTAAGCTGAGCAGTGAGCAATCGCTCACTTAAAAATCATCATCAACTCAGAGTTTTCCAAACCTGCCCAGAAGCTGAGAGGGAAAGAGTGAGAGGGAAGGAGAGAGAGAGGAAGAGAGGAAGAGAGAGAAACAGATAGAAAAAAGAGAGGAAGGAAAAGAGAAAGAACAAGAATGGGAGTAAGGAAGAGAGAAAGAAAATCAAAATCTAGTTTCAAACTAGCTCAACTATTTAAGTGGCATTTTGATATTGATAGAGTTGCCCTATTATGAGCTCACTGTTATAGACACACAGTACAGTATTTTATTTTGAAATTCTCTGAGGCAAAACAGGGTGGGTTTTTTATTTGTTTGTTTGTTTGTTTATTTATTTATTATTTCTGTGCCGCCCAGTCCCGAAGGGACTGCCGCTCAGACACTATACTTTTCCGCCCACCCCCCAAAAAATTAGAGGGAACACTGGCTGGGCATAGTCAGGGCGTGGCTTCATGTGTGAAGGATCAAAGAGGGGTGAAGTTCCGAATAAAAGTTCCGAATAAAAGTGGGTTAGTGCAGCCTTGATGACTTTCTGGGCTTCAACTGCCAGAATTCCCCAGCCAGCAGAGCTTTGGGAATTGGAATCCACCAATCCTAAAGTTGCGTGGTTCGGAAAGGCAGGGTTAAGAGAATTCCTGGCACCGTTATCTTCCCAAGGAGCACCTTCCTTTAACTGTTCAGTTTGCTTTGCTTGTGGTTGCCCTCCAGCAGTGACTACAGTTCTCTTTGAACTTGGCATTTAAGAGAAATCCCTCTGCTTCTGGCAAAACACCTGCAGCCGACAAGCCCCAGGGGCTGGAGGCTAAAAATAACGCTGGGTGAATCTTTCAACGAGACAAAACGATCGTTCCAGCTTCTTATAAGCAGCTGATGAGTGAAAACATGTTTCAGCGCCATTTAAAAATATGTGGACTTCGACTCTCAGAATTCTGGGAGTTGAAGTCCATCTTAAATGTTGCTGAGGTTGAGAAATTTATTTATTTATTAGATTTGTATGCCGCCCCTCTCCGAAGACTCGGGGCGGCTAACAACAATGAAAAGACAATGTAAAACAAATCTAATATTAAAAGTAATCTAAAAAAACCCAATTTAAAGAACCACTCATACATACAAGCATACCATGTATAAATTCTATAAGCCTAGGGGGAAGGGAAATTTCAATTCCCCCGTGCCTGACGAAAGAGGTGGGTTTTAAGGAGCTTGCGAAAGGCAAGGAGGGTGGGGGCAACTCTGATATCTGGGGGGAGCTGGTTCCAGAGGGTCGGGGCCGCCACAGAGAAGGCTCTTCCCCTGGGTCCCGCCAAACGACATTGCTTAGTCGATGGGACCCGGAGAAGGCCCACTCTGTGGGACCTAATCGGTCGCTGGGATTCGTGCGGCAGAAGGCGGTCCCGGAGATATTCTGGTCCGATGCCATGAAGGGCTTTATAGGTCATAACCAACACTTTGAATTGTGACCGGAAATCCAAATTTATCTACAGTGTAAAACAAACAAACCCCACATAATTGTACTGATTGGAAAAAACATAAATATCAGATTCAAGGGACATATTGAGGCTTCTCAGCTAGAAGATCTGAAACAACGGAGATCGGCACTTCTCATCACACCAGCTAAAGTCTGGTGAAAGGCAACTTAGATAGCCGTTGCTGGCATCTCTCGTGGTGAATGACGTTTCTCGATGGTTGACATATCTTTCAGGATCATCTGTCTTATTTCCACTTTGTTGGTCGGATTATGGGACTGGCGGTGTTCCACGGCCATTACATCAACGGGGGCTTCACGGTCCCTTTCTACAAACAGCTGCTGGGCAAACCCATCCAGTTGTCTGACCTGGAATCGGTGGATCCAGAGCTACATAAGAGCTTAGTCTGGATTTTGTAAGTATTCTGTCCAATAATCCATTGTTTCCCAACCTTGGCAACTTGAAGATATTTGGACTTCAACTCCCAGAATTCCCCAGCCAGTGAATGCTGGCTGGGGAATTCTGGGAGTTGAAGTCCAAATATCTTCAAGTTGCCAAGGTTGGGAAACACTGCAATAATCTACAATGGTTCGGTTGGGCCAAGAGGACCAGCCCCAAAGAAAAAGATTTCCTTATTTCAATCACTGGTGCCTACATAAATTTTAAAGTGGCTTTTGGCAGGATGGATACTTAAGGATTTCCAAAAGTACTCAGGAAAAAACTGGGATAATTTTGTAAACAATTAGCAGCGAAACCTCTGGATCACTGCTCCATAGGAGAAAGTCATCCTTCTACTTCATTAGAAACCCGTTCAGATGAACTCTGATTCTGAGTTGATTCGGCTTGCTTGTAATTACTAAATTGATCTTCGGCATCGCTCATAACAGAGGCACGAGGAAATATTTTAAATAAAGTCAATCAACAGCACATCAATTGAATATCTTCGGGGGCAGAATTTGATCAGAAAATAACTTTTTAAAATTTGCATTCCCCCTGTGTCAGTTGCATAGTAACATTCCTGCGTGCAGGTATAAAGCTAACTTTCTTTACATCGATAAAGTAATGTAATCCAAAATAGCAGTAGAGGGGTTTTTTTTCCCTCGGCAAGGCGGAATATGAGGACCCGGATTGTGGGGGCAATATGATGCTGGCTCTGTTGAAAAGTGCTATTGCTAACATGTTGTAAGCTGCCCTGAGTCTAATGAGAAGGGCGGCATAAAAATAGAATAGATAGATAGATAGATAGATAGATAGATAGATAGATAGATAGATAGATAGATAGATAGATAAATACTGCATTCAAAGTGTGGATCAGCCACAGAGAGCTCTGCTCTTAAAATAACATGTTTCGATAGGTCTGGCTAAATAAATTAAAAAAATACCTTGACTTGCAGAAATGACTTGTAGGCATTTGCAATTCTTGTTGACAGAGAGAATGACATCACTCCAGTCCTGGACCATACCTTCTGCGTGGAACACAATGCATTCGGCAGAATTCTGCAGCACGAACTCAAACCCAACGGGAGAAATGTTTCCGTCACGGAGGAGAACAAGAAAGAATATGTCAGGTACCCTCAGCGAAGGCAAATTTTGCCCCCTGTCAGTGAGAGGCTGTCAGTTCCAAGTAGTTCTTCACTTATGACTGCAATTGAGCCAATTGTGCCCAAATTTCCTCTACTTATGAACTTAATTTGTTCCCTGACGAGGTTCTTAAGTAGAAAAGTTTGTAAGAAGAAGCAATTTTTCCCATAGGAATTAATGTAAAAGCAAATAATACATGCGATTGGGGAAACCACAGGGAGTGTGGAGGCCCTGTTTCCTCCCTGGAGAGTCCTAGAGAGGCCCCACAGAGGCTTCTCCCCACCTTTTCTGGCCCTGTTTCCTCCCAAGAGATTCCTAGAGAGACCCCACAGATGCTTCTCCCTGCCTTTTCCGGTTACAGTTTCGGAGGCTCGAGTTTGTAAGGGGAAAATAGTTCTTAAGAAAAGCCAAAAAAACCCTTTAAATTTTCTTATCTAGAAAAGTTCGTAAGTAGAGGCTTTCTTAGGTAGAGGTACCACTGTATTTGAATTTTGATCACGTGATCACAGGGATGCTACATTGGTCATAAATGTGAAACACGGTCATAAGTCCCCTTTTCCGTGCTGTTGTAACTTTGAACAGTCACTAAATGAACAGTCATAAGAGGAGGACTACCTGTAGCCAGGACTCCTTCTATTGTAATGCTATAGAATAGAATTTTATTGGCCAAGTGTGATTGGACACACAAGGAATTTGTCTTGGTGCAGATGCTCTCAGTGTACATAAAATAAAATATACATTTGTCAAGAATCATGTGGTACGACACTTAATGGTTGTCATAGGGGTCAAATAAGCAATGAAGAAGCAATATTAATAAAAATCTTAGGATATATGCAACAAGTTACAGTCATACAGTCAACATGGGAGGAAATGGGTGATGGGAATGATGAGAAAAACTAGTAGAAATAGAAGTGCAGATTTAGTAGAAAGTCTGACAGTGTTGAGGGAATTATTTGTTTAGTAGAGTGATGGCGTTCGGGAAAAAAACTATGATAATAGTGTTAGCCATGGCCTGTGTCTGCAAGGTAGATCAGCAAATCAGAGTTGTAGACTCAACAGAAGTTGGACAACCTCCCAGAAGAGGCTGTTTCTGATGCTAACAAGAAGACCATCTGGAGATGTCCATGAAGTCACCAGGGCTGGAGTTTTCCTCTAAACTGATTTGGTTTATCTCTTTCGATAACCTGTGACTTCTTTTTCTGGGAGTGTGGGGGGGGGGGGGGGCAGGTTTTATATCTCTGTGCAAAATCTTTACCACTCCAGTAGTAATTCTGCACTAATTCTTGAGGTTTCTCTTTCTCTTTCCCAGGCTGTATGTAAATTGGCGGTTCATGAGAGGAATTGAAGCCCAATTCCTGGCCCTTCAAAAAGGTTTTAATGAACTCATTCCTCAACACCTCCTGAAGCCTTTCGACCATAAGGAACTTGAGGTATCGGTTGTACATTCCACACTAACTCTTGTCGCTTTTCATGTAGCCTCAAAAGCTAAAATAGCTCTGCGTATATTGTCCTTGTTCTGAATTGATGCGTTAGATAGAATTCGAGGATGAGGAGCAGTGCCTTGACTTGGCAAACTTAAAGTCGGGGCAGTTTCTATACTAAAGCACATAGTGGAAAAGGAATATCTTCTGCCCTTGATGGTCTCCTGAAATGCTAAGGAATATGAGAGAGTGTGGAGAGTCAAAATCCTGGTAGAGAATTGGAAGATTCCAGGGCTTCTGCTTTTCTTCATGCTGAGTCAAATTCCTAAGATGTTTTTTTTTTCAGAGCACATGATTTGTTTGTTTGTTTGTTTATGCATTTATCTATCTATCTATCTATCTATCTATCTATCTATCTATCTATCTATCTATCTATCTATCTATCGGATTTGTATGCCGCCCCTCTCCATAGACTCGGGGCGGCTAATAACAGTGATAAAAAAACAGCATGTAACAATCAAATACTAAAAGAACTAAAAAATCCTTATTATAAAACCAAACATACATATAAACATACCATGCATAAATTGTAAAGGCCTCGGGGGAAAGAGTATCTCAGTTCCCCCATGGCTGACGGCAGAGGTGGGTTTTAAGAATGGGTTTTAAATATGCCATCCTATGTTGTCCCAGCTCATCATCGGTGGCCTAGATAAGATTGATCTGAACGACTGGAAGTCCAACACGCGTCTGAAACACTGCATGGCCGACAGCAATATCGTCAAGTGGTTCTGGCAAGCGGTGGAGGCCTTTGACGAGGAAAGGAGAGCGCGGCTGCTCCAGTTTGTGACGGGCTCCACGCGGGTTCCCCTCCAGGGTTTCAAGGCTTTGCAAGGTGACTGATCGGGGGGGCTGAGTTAGCAGGCTTGGGCCACAGGCAGATGGGGAGGGGGGGACACCTGCTTTTCCATGCCAGTCAATTGGCCCTCCCTCCCTCCTTCCCTCCATCTCCTTCCTAAATGTCCCACCCAAACCTCCATTGGTGAAAGAACTTGTTTGAGATCCGAGGTTACCAGGGGTCAGGACAGCGTGATAACATCGCCAGGCTTTTGTAGAGCTTTAACTAGAATGTCTATTTGCAAGGTTCTACAGGCGCGGCAGGACCCAGGCTGTTCACTATCCACTTGATCGATGCAAACACAGACAACCTCCCAAAAGCTCATACTTGGTAAGTCCCTCGGGCGCGACTGCAAATCAAGGAGTAGGCCGGGATTGTGAAAAATATGTTTGTTTCTGCCAGGTGAAGTTGTAAACTCTTATGTCTAGTCTGGAGGACAGAAGGAAAAGGGGGGACATGATTGAAATATTTAAATACATTAAAGGGTTAAATAAGGTTCAGGAGAGAAGTGTTTTTAATAGGAAAGTGAACCCAAGAACAAGGGGGCACAATCTGAGGTCAGTTGGGGGAAAGATCATAAGCAACAAGGGAAAATATTATTTTATTGAAAGAATAGTAGATCCTTGGAACAAACTTCCAGCAGATGTGGTTTCTAAATCCGCAGTCACTGAATTTAAACATGCCTGGGATAAACATAGATCCATCCTAAGATAAAATACAGGAAATACGTAGCATAAGGGCAGACTAGATGGACCATGAGGTCTTTTTCTGCCGTCAGTCTTCTATGTTTCTATGTTTGTCCCGCCTTCTGCCAACCCAGCAGTTTGAAAGCAGGTAAAAAAATGCAAGCAGAAGAATAGGGGCCACCTTTGAACTGGGAAGGTAACAGAGAGTTCCGTGCGCCTTTGGCATTTAGTCATGCCGTCCACATGACCACGAAGACGTCTTCGGACAGCGCTGGCTCTTTGGCTTTAAATTTAAAATTTTATAAGTTAGAATTTAATAGTTTTAAAAAGGTTTACAGTAGAATAAATTTAGACATGCTATTTGCTATATTATATGTTTTTGAATAAGTATTTTACAGACAAAGTAATTAATTAACATAGAGTCAAATTTAATAAATATCTAACATAAATGTATATTATTTTTCTATTGATCTGACTATGGTTAGGTTTTTATTTTTTGTAGTAGTTAGACTTCTAAGATAAGCAGAGCAATGGCAGCTCCTTGAGTGTTCAATGTTGTGTGTTTTTGTTTGTCCTTTTTAAAAAAATTCAATAAAATATTTTTTTTTTAAAAAGAGGTATAGGGGCCACCTTTGGTGGGAAGGTAACAGAGAGTTCTGTGCGCCTTTGGCATTTAGTCATGCCGTCCACATGACCACGAAGACGTCTTCGGACAGCGCTGGCTCTTCTGCTTTAAAGCGGAGATGAGCAGCGCCCTCTAGAGTTAGGGACGACTAGCACTTATGTGCGAGGGGAACCTTTACCTCGAACCCGACTGTTAGGTGAATCTGGCTTCCCGGTTGACTTTGTATGTCAAAAAGGTTGCCACAGTTCATCCCGTGACCTTGGGACACTATGGCTGTCATAAATCTGAACAACTTTGATGAAAATAAATTGGAGAAGCTGATGGCACGATGGAATAAGGTGAAAGGTTATATGCTGAGTAGAATCTGTGACGAAAATGTAAAAAATAAACTCCAATCACTCTTTTAATAATAACAAATGCAAAGTAGAGGTAAGGAAATTAAAAATATATATAAACTAGTAAATATTTGAACCCCCCGCAATTGGTGGTGGTGGTGGTGGTGGTATTGTCAGTCGGGTGATGGGCACATGCACTGTGCACCGTTTTACGTTTGTTTTATGCAACTTTATGTGCAAAACCAATAAAAATATATTTTTTAAAAAAATCTGAACCAATTGCCAAGCATCTGAATTTTGATCACCAGACCACAGGGATGCTACAAAGGTGGCAACTCTGAAAAGTGACCCTAAGTCGCCTAAGTTGTCATTCGAACGGCCCCTAAATGAACTTGCTGTAAATCGAGGACTGCCTGTGTAATAAATAATTATTAAGATCATTGTTAAGATCATTGAATAATAATGATTAAGTAATAAAGGCACTCTGTGTTTCCTAACCTCCTGCAGCTTTAACCGAATTGACATTCCGCCTTACGAATCCTACGAGAAGCTTTATGAAAAGCTAGTGACCGCTGTGGAAGAGACCTGTGGCTTTGCGGTGGAGTGACCTGGCAACCAAAGGAAACCGATATTGCTAAAGCTCACAGACCACCAAATCAAAAAGCTGTAAGGAGAAGCTTTGCTGTGAACTTCTTTTTTTTGTCCAAAGTGTTGGGATTTGCTTGACAACTTAGGGGTGCGAAAGGCTGTTCTCCCCCTTCCTTCGATGGCTGGAAGAGGGGAGGCTTTTTATTTTTTGGAGGTTCCCAAACATACTTTTCTCCCCTCTCGTGACAATAACCCTCCCATTTCCTTTCTCCATTTTCCAGGAAACAACAACAACCAAACCAAACACACACAGACACACACACACACAGAGGCAGCCAGGTTCAGCGCTCGGTTCCGATTACCCGCGATAATTCTGCTAGATTTGTAACACATATTGTGATAAGGTCGACGACCTGTGGTCTTTTTTTTATAGGAGGTTCAAACTGTAGTTGAGTATCTTTGCCATTGGTTTGCCGAGGAGTTTTGGTCGGTAGGTATCTGTGGATGTTTGTCTTCGACGCAACCCTGAGCCCTTGTAGAACCCAGAAGCTCTGGAGATCAACGAATCCAGAAGAAAGAAAGGAAAAAAATTGGCACTGGAATTCCCACGAGCACATTTCAAGGAGACTCCGTTTAAGGAACGCCGAGCAGAGCGCGCAGCTCTGCAAACATAGGAAAACTGAGGATTATTATTATTATTCCTTGTCAGGAAGCTCTATTTTTTTTCTTTTTCCTTTTCCCCCTTCTGTGAATGAGATGACTTGGCTCTTAAGAGGAACAACTCAGGAAGAATCAAGCCATCTTGAACGATGGGGATGCCTTGCATAGGAGAGAGATTCATCCTTTGGAATCATCGTCTGTTTTTTTTCCCCTTTTCGTCTCGTCATCCCTGGCATCCTGCTGAAGAGACAGCAGGGCAGGGCTCAGATTCTTAAGAGAAACAACACACACATAAACTTTTTTTTTCTCCTCCTCTCTCTCTCGCTCTGCTTTCTGAAATGCTTTCATTGTGATGTGAAATGGCCGAAGTTACTTTCATGGGAAATGACTTGCAGCGAATAACAAACGGAATCTAGTACCATTTCTGAAACGGTCTGGGATATAGAACGGCTCTCGTGAACAAGAGTTCTAACCCAGGCCTCAGACTATAGAGGACTGAGTAACCCAAACAACTATTTCCAGCTTTTGTCTTTATTTTTTTTCTCTCTCTCCCCCCCCCAGTCCCTCTCCCCCTCCCCCTACGCAATTTAGCCAATTTTCACAGTCGATACCAATTTATTTGCCCTGCAGGCAACTTCCAAGGCAAGGAAGAATCTGAACGGTAAGATTTCTCCCTGTCCAAACGCTTCTTTTTAATTTGCACAAACGAAGAAGGCCGGTAATTGTTAACAAGATAACATTGTTCTGTGGGGGTCAGAAGTTCCACTAATCATCAAGTGTGTAACCTTGACACTTTGTGAGAGTTCCCCTTCCTCTTCCTTTTTGCAAAGAAGCATATTAACAAGGTGTCCGAACTTCATACATGGGTCATGTTGGTGTGGGCTTGTTTTTGTTTGTTTCTGTCTGTCAGCGAGGATATTTCTAGCGTCACTTAATACAACCAATTCAGAATAGCTTTAAACTGTGATAGGACAAACCAAAATTAGAAAACTCGTCCAGATCCCCGGATTGTTTTTCTCCCCGTTTATTCAGTTGACTGTAACCTTTGGTGACGGAAAACTTTTTAAGGATTCCACGAGAGAAGGCAAACCTAACTTTTGTGATATTTGCACCATGTGGCGAAACGATTGGGTTTTGTGGTTGACTTTAACAACTGACTCTTGCGATGTCCTTCTGGAGTTCGTTTGCACTTACAGAGGCCACTATTGCAGATAATCTGAGAGGGGATTAAATCAAGGAGGCCTTTCCAGAACATGAAAGGACCTTAATAACTTCTGGACAATAGAAAATCTACCACCACCGCTGCTTTTTCAAGGGCTCTTGAAGATTATACTGTATATTTCGTGGGGACCTCGATAGACCCCTCACCACCACTGGAATTTAAGCCTCTAAAGAATCATAAAGGTGTGAATTCCGCTCCCACTCAAATGATTTGCACAGTCTGTTTCCCAGTTAATAAACGGCATTAAGTAAGGTAAGCAATTCTCCGGCCCGCATAAGATCAGCAGAGATACTTCCGTGGCATTTATAGGCTGAATTCTTACATCATTCTTGTCTCATGTTGTGGCGCTTTGCCCACGTCCAAAATCAAGGACTCGCCAACGGGTCAAAACGTGAAATGCAAAAAGCAAGCCTGGCAGATAGCTTTTTGGACAGGGGTCTGCAAACCTGGCCACTTTGAATAAGACGCCTGGCCTTCAACTCCCAGAATTGGCTGAGGAATTCTGGAAGTCGAAATCCAGCAGTCTTAAAGGGGGGCCAAGGTTGGAGAGCCCCCGCCCTAAAAGGAGGGTCAGAGAGCAGGCTTCAGAACAGGTTCTCTCTGATAGTAACTTGGAGGAGGGGAAGAAAGATCTCTTTAATTTTGCTCAACCTCCAGTTGCCTTCTTCTAAAGGTATCAACGTTCATCAACTACGAAAGCGTGTCCGGTCGCTCCGCGAAGGTCTTCAGTTATAATCAGAAAGCAAGCTTGATGTGACTTGTTTCCGGCAGGGGGCTTTGGCTTGTGTCCCAGGTGAGCGACACTACCTGGCCCCTCCCTCCGGTCAAAGGGACTGTTAAAAAACAACAATGGGCAGGTCTGTTTGTCTTAACAAGGCTTAAGGGTCACTTCTATGGAAAGCTTTTGGGACAGTTCGACGCTTGGGACAAAACCCACCAGCGTGAAAGATGGTCTCCTCCACCGTGAGCATCACGCAGATGAGCAGAAGTCCTTCTTGAAAACAGCGAGTAAAGCTTACGTAAGGACGGAGCACAAAAGCCCTGCCTGCCTGCAGCCTTCCCTCTGATAAGCATTTGCAACGAAGAGATAGGAACCTGGAGTTTAGCTGTGACGCCCCTTCAGCAGGAAAGGAAAGAAGGCCAGTTTCTCCTCCGATTATCTCACCCGGAGCCTCTTGAAGTGACCTTCAGCATCCCCGTAGCCAGAGAGAAGCTGCGCCTGGAGGTCCAGCGATGCAAATCTCTCTCTTTCTCTCTCTGCATTTGTGTTTACCTGCCCTGAAATGCCTCGTCTGCCTTGATGCGCTCCCAGGGATGCAGGAAACCAACACTTAGGAATTGGAAAGGCGGGACTAGCTACGAGTCAAAACATTGGACCAACTTTCTGCCTGTTTTAAAGCAGAGACGTCCGACCTCGGCAGCTTTGAAGACCTGCGGACTTCAACTCCCAGAATTCCCCAGCCGGCCATGCACGGGGATGGAATTCTGGAAGCTGAACGTCCACAGGTCTTCGGAGTTGCCGAGTTTCGATGCCGCTGCTTTCAAGGGATTGCTTGCTTTAACATTACTTCTCAGGCCTCAGCCATTTGTTTTAAAACCCTTTCTCAACCACAACCCAGTATTTCTGCACTGTAGGGCACAGGAAGTTTTCCAGAAATGCAGTTGTATGTCTCTCTTGTTTGGGGTTTGTTTTTTTCCCTCCTCCTCCTTCGGTAACATTTTTTTTTTGTTGTTATCCATTCTTTAACCACTTTATAATGTGTTTTTTTAACTTATTCTTTTGTAATGTCTTGGGTTTTTAAATATTGCTGCTACCCTTGTTACTCTTCTCACCGTTTATATTGCAGATTTTATTTTGTAAAAAAAAAGTTGTACACTAATGTGGGTTTTTTTTTTTTTCATTTTATGTCTAAATCAAAGTATTTAAAAAAAAGAAATGCTAGTTCTATTTAATGTGTTATGGAGCCGGCTGGAATAAACAGTGATTGTGTAGTAGGGTGGGCCCGGGAAAGTCATGTCCATTTTTGTTACATATGCAATAAACTCTCACAACTTTAGTTCTTCTGGGACTTGATTCTTTTATTATTACTACGGTGGTACCTCTACTTACGAACTTCATTCGTTCCGTGACCAGGTTCTTAAGTAAAAAAGTTTGTAAGAAGAAGCAATTTTTCCCATAGGAATCAATGTAAAAGCAATGCGTGCAATTGGAGAAACCACAGGGAGGGTGGAGGCCCCGTTTCCTCCCAGGAGATTCCTAGAGAGGCCCCACGGAGGCTTTTCCCTGCCTTTTCCGGTTATAGTTTCGGAGGCTCGGCCCTGTTTCCTCCCAGGAGATTCTTGGGAGAGGCCCCATTGAGGCTACTCCCCGCCTTTTCCGGTCCTGTTTCCTCCCAGGAGATTCCTAGAGAGGCCCCACGGAGGCTTTTCCCTGCCTTTTCCGGTTATAGTTTTGGAGGCTCGGCCCTGTTTCCTCCCAGGAGATTCTTGGGAGAGGCCCCACGGAGGCTACTCCCCGCCTTTTCCGGCCCTGTTTCCTCCCAGGAGATTCTTGGGAGAGGCCCCACGGAGGCTACTCCCCGCCTTTTCCGGCTGTTTCCTCCCAGGAGATTCCTAGAGAGGCCCCACGGAGGCTTTTCCCTGCCTTTTCCGGTTATGGTTTCGGAGGCTCGGCCCTGTTTCCTCCCAGGAGATTCTTGGGAGAGGCCCCACGGAGGCTACTCCCCGCCTTTTCCGGCCCTGTTTCCTCCCAGGAGATTCTTGGGAGAGGCCCCACGGAAGCTACTCCCCGCCTTTTCCGGCCCTGTTTCCTCCCAGGAGATTCCTAGAGAGGCCCCATGCAGGCTTTTCCCTGCCTTTTCTGGTTATAGTTTCGGAGGATTGGGTTTGTAAGTGGAAAATGGTTCTTGAGAAGAGGCAAAAAAAAAATCGAACACCCGGTTCCTATCTAGAAACATTCATAAGTAGGGGCGTCCTTAAGTAGAGGTACCACTGTATTATGTTTTGAAAGACGGTATTCAAATATGGTGGGAAAATGAGCAGTTTTAAATCAGTGTTAAGTCATATTACCCCTGTGCATTAGGCATGCTAGGGGGTGCTTTTAAGGACAGTTTGTTATAATTGACCTGCAATGCAGGAAGACATACCTAAAACTACCCAATAACCCCTCCTTCCAAACCTAAAAAATACCATAGAGCAGTGATGGCGAACCTATGGCATGGGTGCCACAGGTGGCATGTGGAACCATATCTGCTGGCACACGAGCCGTTGCCCTAGCTCAGCTCCAATGTGCATGTGTGTGCCAGCCAGCTTATTTTTGGCTCACACACAGGCTCTGGAAGGGCATTTTTGGCTTCCAGAGAGCCTCCGGGAGGATGGAGGAGGGCGTTTTTAACCCTCTCCCGGCTCCAGGGAAGCTTTTGGACCCTGGGGAGGGCGAAACACAAGCCTACTGGGCCCACCAGAAGTTGGGCAAAAGGCTGTTTCTGGCCCCCAGGGGGCAAGGGAAGTTGTTTTCGCTCTCCCCAAGCATTGGGTTATGGGCTTGGCCACTGGCGCATGCACAATAGACTGTGCACGCTCTTTCAGCACCCGAGGACAAAAAGGTTCGCATATAAATCCAATAAATAAAATCACTGCCGTAGAGCAAACTTTTAAAAATGAGTCAAGATGGACACGAAATATCTTGATGCCATACTTGGGCAAAACCCAGTTTTTAAAAGAATTTTCTGAAAGGCTTCTAAAATCAGGGCCATCGAAATCCAGAGAAGATCAGGGTTCTGTAAGGCATTCTGGCACACAAAGCCCCCATCTCCTGGGACCTGTCAGGATTTACACTGCTCAAAATTAATACTTTAAAAACAGAATATAACTTCAAGTAAATCAAACATCCATGAAATCGAACTGTCCACTTAGGAAGCAACACTGATTGACAATCAATTTCACCTGCTGTTGTGCAAATGGAAGAGTTGTGCAAATGAAATATTCAACGAGAGTATTTCATTCATTCAGATCTAGGATGTGTTCTTTGAGTGCTCCCTTTATTTTTTTGAGCAGTATACTTTTAAGTGATGGACACTACACCTCAGTCCCATTTTCTTGACTGGACGCAAGGAACTACACTGGCTGCCGATCAGTTTCCGGTCACAATTCAAAGTGTTGGTAATGACCTTTAAAGCCCTACAAGGTACTGTATTGGACCACAATACCTCCAGAACCGCCTTCTACCGCATGAATCCCAGCGGCTGATAAGGTCCCACAGAGTTGGCCTTCTCCGGGTCCTGTCGACTAAATAATGTCGTCTGGCAGGCCCCAGGGGAAGAGCCTTCTCTGTGGTGGCCCCTGCCCTCTTGAATCAACTCCCCCCCAGAGATCAGAATGGCCCCCACCCTCCTAGTCTTTCGCAAATTACTCAAGACCCACCTATATCGCCAGGCATGGGGGAACTGAGACACCTCCCCCAGGCTCCTATATTTTATGATTGGTATGTATGTGTTGTATGGTTTTTTAACTATTGGGCTTTTATATATAGAGTAGTACCTCTACTTAAGAACTTAATATGTTCCGTGACCAAGTTCTTAATTAGAAAAGTTTGTAAGTAGAAGCATTTTTTCCCATAGGAATCAATGTAAAAGCAAATAATGCGTGCAAACCCATTAGGAAAGAAATAAAAGTTTGGAATTTGAATGGGAGGAGGAGGAGGAAGAAGAGGAGGAGGTCAGTTGCTGCCCAGAGTGAAGGGAGCGTTTTTTTTCTCTGGGTGCTGGCAGAGGTTTATTCCCTCTCCAAGCTCCCAGAGAAAGGAAAATGCTTTGTTCACTCTGGACTGCCAAAGCATCCTTAAGCACCACTGAGAGGCTCCTCTAGTAGACCAGAAAAGCCCAAGATGGCCAGGATTAAAGGGGGAATGGCAGGAAACTGGCTGGTCTTCGTGCCGCTCTCAAATTCCCTGGGAAATTTTTCCGGGCTCAGGTTCTTAAGTAGAAAATGGTTCTTAAGAAGAGGCAAAAAAATCTTGAACACCCGGTTCTTATCTAGAAAAGTTCTTAAGTAGAGGTACCACTGTATTTCTTTTAATATTAGATTTGTTTTACTAATATGTTCTTTTACTATTGTTGTGAGCCGCCCTGAGTCTTTGGAGAGGGGCGGCATACAAATCTAATAAATAATAATAATAGAAACATAGAAGTCTGACGGCAGAAAAAGACCTCATGGTCCATCTAGTCTGCCCTTATACTATTTTCTGTATTTTATCTTAGGATGGATATATGTTTATCCCAGGCATGTTTAAATTCAGTTACTGTGGATTTATCTACCACGTCTGCTGGAAGTTTGTTATTATTATAATATATAATTATAATAATAATAATAATAATAACAACAACAACAACTGGAAGATTCTGCAGTTCATAACTAGTTTTCTTGACATGCCCAGATTCTTCCTGATCAGTACGGTTGGTGGGCCTTGAGGGGTGCTCATACTGTTAAGTTCTTGCGGGTACTGTGTTCTATACCAGCTCAGGCTTCCAAGCAGAGCAGCCCCATCCTAAGTCACACGATAGTCATCCAGACAAGGATTGCAAGACAAGCTCCCCTGGTTCTAGGAATTAAGAAACTGAGATGCGTCAACATTGCTCAACCATCTCTTGAAGGCTGCCATCCTGCAAAAAAACACTAGTTATGTTGATTGCTTATGCAGCATCCTATGACTATCACTGTGTTGTATCTTATGATTTATGATGAATGCTGTTAAGTATTACAATTGAACGGGTGCAAAGAAGGGCTATAAAAACAGTGGAAGGTCTTAAGCATAAAACTTATCAGGAACTCAATCTGTCTAGTCAATCTGCAGCTGGCTGAAGCGTAGACATCAGAGAGTTATTGTTAACGGCGAGTATTCTGAGCAGAGTCAGGTTACAAGCGGTGTGCCACAAGGGTCTGTTCTGGGTCCTATTCTTTTTAATATGTGAGTGACAGGGGAAGGTTTGGTAGGGAAGGTTTGCCTATTTGCCGATGACTAAAGTGTGCAATAGGGTTGATATTCCTGGAGGTGTCTGTAATATGGTAAATGATTTAGCTTTACTAGATAAATGGTCAAAGCAATGGAAACTGCAGTTTAATGTTTCCAAATGTAAAAATGTTTAATGTTTCCAAATGGGGAAAAGGAATCCTCAATCTGAGTATTGTATTGGCAGTTCTGTATTAGCAAATACTTCAGAAGAAAAGGATTTAGGGGTAGTGATTTCTGACAGTCTCAAAATGGGTGAACAGTGCAGTCAGGCGGTAGGGAAAGCAAGTAGGATGCTTGGCTGCATAGCTAGAGGTATAACAAGCAGGAAGAGGGACATTATGATCCCGCTATATAGAATGCTGGTGAGACCACATTTGGAATACTGTGTTCAGTTCTGGAGACCTCACCTACAAAAAGATATTGACAAAATTGAACAGGTCCAAAGACAGGCTACAAGAATGGTGGAAGGTCTTAAGCATAAAACTTATCAGGAAAGACTTAATGAACTCAATCTGTATAGTCTGGAGGACAGAAGGAACATTTAAATATATTAAAGGGTTAAATAAGGTCCAGGAGGGAAGTGTTTTTAATAGGAAAGTGAACACAAGAACAAGGGGACACAATCTGAAGTTAGTTGGGGGAAAGATCAAAAGCAACATGAGAAAATATTATTTTACTGAAAGAGTAGTAGATCCTTGGAACAAACTTCCAGCAGACGTGGTAGATAAATCCACAGTAACTGAATTTAAACATGCCTGGGATAAACATATATCCATCCTAAGATAAAATACAGAAAATAGTATAAGGGCAGACTAGATGGACCATGAGGTCTTTTTCTGCCGTCAGACTTCTATGTTTCTATGTTTCTAGTCTGGAGGGCAGAAGGGAAAGGGGGGGGACATGATCGAAACATTTAAATATGTTAAAGGATTAAATAAGGTTCAGGAGGGAAGTGTTTTAATAGGAAAGTGAACCCAAGAACAAGGGGGCACAATCTGAGGTTAGTTGGGGGAAAGATAAGCAACATGAGAAAATATTATTTGACTGAAAGAGTAGTAGTTGCTTGGAACAAACTCCCAGCAGACGTGGTTGGTAAATCCACAGGAACTGAATTTAAACATGCCTGGGATAAACATAGATTCACCCTAAGATAAAATACAGATAATAGTTTAAGGACAGACCAGATGGACCATGAAGTCTTTTTCTGCTGTAATCTTCTATGTTTCTATTCTATGTTTCTATTCTATGTTTCTATGTTTCTATGTTTCTATTCTATGTTTCTATTCTGTTTCATTTCTATGTTTCTATTCTATGTTTCTATTAAGGAGTGTGCAGAGTAACCCTTGAGTTACCAAGGATGCAGAGAGGAAAACGTGGAGGTGGCAGATATCCAGCTGATAGCCTAGAGACCCAAGTAGTAATTCAGATAACCAGATACATTAAGTGTATACTGTACATATTATTTACTTTGGCAAATAGCTTAGTTAAAAAACAATCCTAGTCATACACAATTACATCAGTCAATACTCTCAATACATATACACTACTACAAGCCTTATTTACAAAATACATTAATTAAACCCATCATTTGAACACACAGTTCTACAGCATAGTTGTACAGACAAACCAGAAATAGCAGAGAATAATGAGAGAGGGAGAAAGAGAGGCTGGCTTATGGCACCTTATGGCTCAGTGCAACACTAACTCTTAATGATAGTTTGTTTATATATTGCCAAACCCAACCAGGTATGTACATAGCACCGGACCAGATTATCTCAGGGACCGCCTTCTGCTGCACGAATCCCAGCAACCAGTTAGGTCCCACAGAGTTGGCCTTCTCCGGGTCCTGTCAACTAAACAATGTCGCTTGGCGGGACCCGGGGAAGAGCCTTCTCTGTGGTGGCCCCGGCCCTCTGGAACCAACTCCCCACAGAGATTAGAATTGCCCCTACTCTCCTTGCCTTTCGTAAGCTCCTTAAAACCCACCTCTGCCGTCAGGCATGGGGGAATTGAGATCCTCTTTCCCCCTAGGCCTTTACAATTCTATGCGTGGTATGTCTGTATGTATGTTTGGTTTTTATATTAATGGGTTTTTAATCATTTTTAGTATTAGATTACTATTGTGCACTGTTTTATTGTTGCTGTTAGCCGCCCCGAGTCTCCGGAGAGGGGCGGCATACAAATCCAATAAATAAATAAATAAATAAATAAATAAATAAATAAATAAATAACAAATGCATTTTAGGAACATGATTTATCACTTATTGCTTGTACGTACACTGAGAGCTTATGAATACTGGAGACCCATTCCTTGTCCGATCACACTTGGCCAATAAAGAATTCTAAAACAAATAATTCCTTCATTTGTTGACGAAACTGGCTACGCTTTTGATCACTCCCTTTTTTTTATGAGAAGCAAAATTTCCAGGCCAGCTGGGCTGCTACTTCCTCCCTCCTCTGATTGAACAAACATGCCCTCCTGACCAACTTTAAACCTTAGCCTAGGGCAAAAACAAAACCCAGGCAATTGGCCAGGACTTGTACGGCTCTCCTTCCAAGCTGCAGATCCTGGAGCTGTTCTGTTGCCTCCGGCTCTCACCTGCACACGTGGGGTAAAAGGTAATAGGTGATCCATTTGAACAGGTGGGTGTGGGGTCCTCCCCCCCCACCCCCAAGGACTTGCAAACCTTTCAGGCTCTGTCTGCACAATGCATGGCTTGGGTCCAAATCTTTTGACAGGATGGAGAGATTGATGGCTTTGAAGTAAAGCATTCACTGCTAGCAAAAAGACAAAAATTTAACATTTTTCGATCTATTTTCTGGAGTGACTCAATACATGATGCAAAACAGCTAAAATAGAATAACAAAAACATGGAAGGGACCTTGGAGGTCTTCTAGTCCAACCCCCCGCCTAGGCAGGAAACCCTACACTACTTCAGACAGATGGTTATTTATTTATTTAATTTATTTATTGGATTTGTATGCCGCCCCTCTCCGTAGACTCGGGGCGGCTAACAACAATGATAAAAAACAGCATGTAACAATCCAGTTAATAAAACAACTAAAAACCCTTATTATAAAACCAAACATACACACAAACATACCATGCATAACTTGTAATGGCCTAGGGGGAAGGACTATCTTAACTCCCCCATGCCTGGCGGCACAAGTGAGTCTTGAGTCTTAAAAACTTCCAGGGTTGGAGCATCTACAACATCTGGAGACAAGTTGTTCCACTGATTAGTTGTTCTAAATGTCATGAAATGTCTCCTTAGTTCTAAGTTGCTTCTCTCCTTGTTTAGTTTCCACCCATTGCGTCTTGTTCTACCCTCAGGTGCTTTGGAGAATAGGTTGACTCCCTCTTCTTTTTAAGATGCACGGACTTCAACTCCCACAATTCCCCAGGCAGCATTGCTAAATCACATCATGACAGGTGCCTGTCTGGAGATGTTCTCATTTTCCCAGATGTAGCGAGTTTAATTTTTGATCCCTTCCTTTCCACAATTGCTCCAGTCAATATTAGTTGCAGATCGTTGAGCTCCACCTGGTGGATAACATGTTAGGGGAAAATATACTGCTCAAAAAAATAAAGGGAGCACTTAAACAACAGAAGATAACTCCAAGTAAATCAAACTTCTTTGAAATCAAACTGTCCACTTAGGAAGCAACACTGATTGACAATTTCATTTTGTGTCAGCACATTCAACTTTGTACAGTATTCAATGAGAATATTTCACCCATTCAGATCTAGGATGTGTTCTTATTTATTTATTTATTTTGTCCAATACACAATGAGGGTTTTAGTGGGTATATATCTATACAGTATACACATAGTAAAATACATGATGAAGGTTATAGAAGAGATACTCATAGTAAAATATATCTAAGAAATAATAGAAAAGAAGATAAAATACAGGAAATAGTATAAGGGCAGACTAGATGGACCATGAGGTCTTTTTCTGCCGTCAGTCTTCTATGTTTCTATGTCTATATAGGAATAGAACATATCAATGAAAGAATAGAAGAAAAGATACAGTATAGGAATAGAAGAAAGGTATAGGAGATATAGGAGAGCAATAGGACAGGGGACGGAAGGCACTCTAGTGCACTTGTACTCGCCCCTTACTGACCTCTTAGGAATCTGGAGAGGTCAACCTTAGATAATCTAATGGTAAAGTGTTGGGGATTTGGGGATGACACTACGGAGTCCGGTAATGAGTTCCACGCTTCGACAACTCGGTTACTGAAGTCATATTTTTTACAGTCAAGTTTGGAGCGGTTAATATTACGTTTAAATCTGTTGTGTGCTCTTGTGTTGTTGTGGTTGAAGCTGAGGTAGTGTTTGAGTGTTCAAATAACACATCCTAGACCTAGAGACACCTGGAGCCTGGCAAGAGGCTGTCCTCCTGGCCAATTTCCCTTAGGCCTTCCTGAGGATCGACTTGACCTGCTGGAGACTCCCCACCCGCCACCCCGCCTTGCCCTCAACCATCCACTCCGACCTCAGCCGGACAAAAGCAAACAGAGACCAGCCAGGGCCAGGGGGACACAAAGTTGGCTCTTCTATGACAAGTGGACTTCAACCCCCAAAATTCCTGAGCGAGTATGGTTGGCCCAGGGAATTCTGGGACTTGAAGTCCACAAGTCTTAAAGTCGCCAGGTTTGAAGACCTCTGGTCTAAATCATGCTGGCTGAGGGAATTCTGGGAAACGAACCCTACTCCCTTTTAAAGCAGGGGTAGGCCAAGCGGGCTCTTCTATTATGGACTTCAACTCCCAGAATTCCTGAGCTAGCATGGTCGGCTCAGGGAATTCTGGGAGTTGAAGTCCGCAAGAGCCCACTTTGCCTATCCCTGCTCTTCTCTCTCTCTCTCTATCGCCGCCTCTCCCTCCGCGCGCTCTATGACCCAGCCGGGTCCTCTCTCTCTCTCTCTCTCTTTCTCCCTCGCCTGCTGCCCGCTGCCCCGCCCCTCCGTCGGTCACGTGGGAGGAAAGGCGGGGCGGGAGGCGAGAAGAGGGAGAGAGGGAGGGGGCGGGGCCGGGGAGGGAGGAAGCCGGAAGCGCTGGGGTCGGGCCGGAGCGCGAGGGGCAGGCCGGCCTGGGAAAGGCCCACTCGGGGCGGCCGGCCAGAGAAGCGCGAGGGCCGCGGGCGGTGAGTTGGAGGGAGAACGGGGCGGGGAGGAGGGGGGAGAAAGGGGGGGGAACTTTACCTTTTCCTCTGGGGGGGGGTCTTCCCCCCTCTTCCTCCCTTCCTTTTATGGCAGTGTTTCTCAACCTTGGGCGTTTGAAGATGGGTGGACTCCAACTCCCAGAATTCCCCAGCCAGCGTTGCTGGCTGGGGAATTCTGGGAGTTGAAGTCCACCCATCTTCAAACGCCCAAGGTTGAGAAACACTGTTTTATGGGGAGGGGGCTGTCTCCTCTTCTTCCGTCTCCTCCTCTTTCCTTTCCTGGGGAGGGGGCGTCTTCCCCGCCACCCCTTCCTCCCCTCCTTTCTTGGGGTCCTCACTTTCCCTTTCCTGGGGGTGTGTGTGTCTTCCCCCTCTTCTCCTTTCCTGGGTGTGGGGGGGCTTCTTCCTCTCTTCCTTCCTTTTATGGGGAGGGGGGTTTCCTATTCTTCCCTCCCCTCCTTTTTCCTTTCCTGGATGGGTGGGGGTGTCTTCTCCTTTCCTGGGAAGAACTTTCACTTCTCCTTTCCTGGGGAGGGGGCGTCTTCCCCGCCACCCCTTCCTCCCCTCCTTTCTTGGGGTCCTCACTTTCCCTTTCCTGGGGGTGTGTGTGTCTTCCCCCTCTTCTCCTTTCCTGGGTGTGGGGGGGCTTCTTCCTCTCTTCCTTTTATGGGGAGGGGGGTTTCCTATTCTTCCCTCCCCTCCTTTTTCCTTTCCTGGATGGGTGGGGGTGTCTTCTCCTTTCCTGGGAAGAACTTTCACTTCTCCTTTCCTGGGGGGGGGGGGGGCGTCTTCCCCGCCAGCCCTTCCTCCCCTCCTTTCTGGGGGTCCTCCCTTTCCTGGGGGGTGGTCTCCCCCCTCTTCCGCTTCTCCTTTCCTGGGGGGGTGTTCCCTTCCTTCTCCTTCCCCCTCTTTTCCTTTATGGGGAGGGGGTCGCCTCTTCCCCCTTCTCCCCTTTCCTGGGTGGGGGGGGTTCTTCTCTTCCTTCCCCATACCCTCTCCTTCCTTTTATGGGGAGGGGGTCTCCTTCCCTCTCCCTTTCCTGGGTGAGGGGTCTTCTGTTGTTCCTCTTCCCTTTCCTCCTCATCACTTTCCTTTCCTGGGGTGTGTGTGTGTCTTCTCTTCCCCCCTTCCTTGGGGGGGGATATCTTCCCCCCTCTTTCCTTGGGGGTAGGGTGTCTTCTCTTCCTTCTCCTTCTCTCTCCTTCAGCCCTTCTGGGGAGGGAATCTCCCCTCCTCTTTCCCTAAGAGGTCTCCCCCCCATGTTAATTAGAACCATCAACCAGTGGGACAGCTCGCCTCCAGAAGTTGTGAATGCTCCAACACTAGAAGTTTTAAATATGATGTTGGATAACCATCTCTCTGAAGTGGTGTAGGATTTCTTGCCCAAGTAGGGGGTTGGACTAGAAGACCTCCAAGGTCCCTTCCAACTCTGTTGTTTTAAATAATAATAATAATAATAATAATAATAATAATAATAATAATAATAATAATAATTATTATTATTATTATTATTATTATTATTATTATGTCAGTAACACAGCAAACGAGATCAATATGCTGGATTTCGTATTTCATCACCAGTCAGGCGCTTCCCAAGCACATAGGACTGCGTGATGTTGTTGTTGTTGTTATTATTATTATTAATAATAATAATACAGTATAGAATTTTATTGACCAAGTGTGATTGGACACACAAGGAATTTGTTTTGGTGCATTATTACTATTACTATTATTACTATTATTATTACTACACTACTTCAGACAGATGGTTATCCAACATCTTCTTCAAAACTTCCAGTGTTGGACCATTCGCAACTTCTGGAGTCAACCTGTTCCACTGATTAGTTGTTCTAACTGTCAGGAAATGTCTCCTTAGTTCTAGGTTGCTTCTTTCCTTGTTTAGTTTCCACCCATTGCTTCTTGCCCTACCCTCAGGTGCTTTGGAGAATAGGTTGACTCCTTCTTCTTTGTGGCAACCCCTGAGATATTGGAAGACTGCTATCCTGTTTCCCCTGGTCCTTCTTTTTATTAAAAAAGCCATGTTTAGTTCTTGCAACTGTTCTTCGTACCTTTGAAGAGAAGAACTCTGTTGAAGTTGAATGTAGGAAATTTCCAGAGAACTATTTCTTTAAAAAAAAAATACACACACCAGGTTTTAATTCTTCATTAACATTTGCCTTCATTTACCTTTTGGAGTTTTAATTAGGGTTGAATGCAAACATGGTTTGAAGAAATCATTTGCTCTGCTCCTTTTTTCCATTTTTTAGCCCTCCCTCCGAGCCACGTTGTTGTTTTTTGCATTTATGGAATGGCCCTTTGTGTAACTTCTGTCTCCCACCTGTTCTCTCCATTTTCAGTTTTCTTCCTTGCCGACACCATCCCACAATCTCCTCTTCCTCTCCCCCCTCCCCTTTCTCTCCCCAAAACAGTCTTTGATTCTCCTTGGAAAGTCATCCATGGGGGATTACCAGAATAAATTTCCTGGTTTGTCATTGCTGGCAGGGACAAAGTCTGTTTACCTACCAATCTAGTATTGTGTGCAATGACAACACAAGGTGGGATGCCCAACCGGACTCTTAGGGCAGTGTTTCCCAACCTTGGCAACTTGAAGATATCTGGACTTCAATTCCCAGAATTCCCCAGCCAGCGAAATGTGGTTGAATTTGTCTTTGGTGCAGATGCTCTCAGTGTGCATAAAATACATATACAGTACAGTAGAATAGAATAGAATAGAATGAAGAATAGAATAAAATAAAAAATTAAAGAGAAGGGGATAAGGAATAGGAATAGAATAGAATACAATTCTTTATTGGCCAAATGTGATTGGATTTGTCTTTGGTGCAGATGCTCTCAGTGTGCATAAAATAAAATATACAGTAGAATATAATAGAATGAAGCATAGAATAAAGAATAGAATAAAATAAAGTAGAATAAAATAAAAAATTAAAGAGAATAGAATTAGAAGAGAATAAGAAATAGGAATAGAATAGAATTCTTTATTGGCCAAGTGTGATCGGACACACAAGGAATTTGTCTTGGTGCAGATGCTCTCAGTGTGCATAAAATAAAATATACATTTGTCAAGAATCATGTGGTACAACACTTCAAGTTTGTCAGAGACGTCAAATAAGCAATTAGGAAACAATCAGCTTCAGGTCGTCTTCAGCTTAGTGGCCACAATGGAGCCGAAAAATTCCCATCGTTAAGCGAGAGGTTTATTAAGCGAGTTTTATTCTGTTTTACGACCTTTCTTGCCAATGTTGTTAAGTGACTTAGGGAAGTTGTTCAGTGATTAAGTGCCTTCCCCCTTGATTTGGATGGTGTGATGATTATGAGGTGTGAGAGGAAGGAAGGAAGGAAGGAAGGAAGACAGTAGGGAGGAAGAAGGAAGGAAGAAAAAAAGAATAGGGACAAAAAAAGGAAGGAAGGAAAAGGAGTAAAGAGGAAGGGAGGAAAAGAGGGAGGAGGAAGGAAGGAAGAAAAAGAATAGAGAGGAAGAAGGGAGGAAGGAAAAGAGTAGGAATGAAAAAGGAAGGAAAAGGAAAAAGAGGAAGGAAGGAAAAGAATAGTGCGGAGAAGGAAGGAAAGAAACGAGTAGGGAGGAAAAAGGAAGGAAGAAAGAAAAAGGAAAAAGGAGGAAGAAGGAAAGAAACGAGTAGGGAGGAAAAAGGAAGAAAGGAAAAGAGAAGGGAGGGAAAAAGGAAGGAAGGAAGGAAGGCACCCATCCATAGTGATACAAGATGTTACAGTGCTACAGTGAGCAGGCTAATTCTCCCCACTGCCAGGAGTTCGATCCTAACCAGTTCCAGGTCAACCCAGCCTTCCATCCTTCCGAGGTTTGTAAAATGAGGACCCAGATTTTTTTGGGGGGGCGGGGGCAATAAGCTGATGTTGTAAACCGCTTAGAGAGGGCTGTCAAGCACCGTGTCAAACAGTCCCCCTCCCTTTTTCAGGGGCTCCTTGACCAAGTGGATGTCATGCCCAGGCGCGTAACCTCCTAACATGGAAGACGGAGGTCAGGAAGAAGTCATCGACTTGAATAGCTTCCGGAGCCACCGAGGGAAAGGTGAGTCCTTGGGCCCTTCCTCCACTTCGGGCCGCCAGAATTTCTGCCGCTAAGCAAGGCAGGCGGGGAAGCCCCTTGCCCAAGGGATTCTGGGAGTTGGAGTCCACAGGCCACGGAGGGCTGCCCACCCCTGTCCTGGGACTGCCCCCCGGCCCTTTTTGCCATGCAAGCACGGGCCACGGATTTCCGTCCGGAGTCTGAAGGACGGACATGATGCATAATTATTTATCTATTTTGTTTATTTTATTCTTCTTTCTTTTTCTTTCCTTCCTTCTTCTTCCCTACTCTTTCCTTCCTTCCTTCCTTTTCCTCCCTATTCTTCTCCTTCCTTCCTTCCTTTTCCTCCCTATTCTTCTCCTTCCTTCTTCTTCCCTACTCTTTCCTTCCTTCCTTCCTTCCTTTTCCTCCCTATTCTTCTCCTTCCTTCCTTCCTTCTTTCCTTCCTTTTCCTCCGTATTTTTCTCCTTCCTTCCTTCTTCTTCCCTACCCTTTTCCTTCCTTCCTTCTCCTCCCTATTCTTCTCCTTCCTTCTTCTTCCCTACTCTTTCCTTCCTTCCTTCCTTTTCCTCCCTATTCTTCTCCTTCCTTCCTTCCTTCCTTCCTTCCTTTTCCTCCCTATTCTTCTCCTTCCTTCTTCTTCCCTACTCTTTCCTTCCTTCCTTCCTTCCTTCTTTCCTTCCTTTTCCTCCGTATTTTTCTCCTTCCTTCCTTCTTCTTCCCTACCCTTTTCCTTCCTTCCTTCTCCTCCCTATTCTTCTCCTTCCTTCTTCTTCCCTACTCTTTCCTTCCTTCCTTCCTTCCTTCTCCTCCCTATTCTTCTCCTTCCTTCTTCTTCCCTACTCTTTCCTTCCTTCCTTCCTTTTCCTCCCTATTCTTCTCCTTCCTTCCTTCTTCTTCCCTACCCTTTTCCTTCCTTCCTCTTCCTTCCTTCCTTCCCTCCCACCTCATAATTGGATTTATACGCTGCTCTCTCCGAGGATTCGGGGTGGCTTAAAACATATAAAAGGAACAATAAAATACACACCCTAAATCCAATTAATTAAGACTAGGTGGACAAATCTAAAATCCCTAATAATGTTAAAAAATCTATCGTAAGCATTCTAACAACAACCATGCCAACATTTGTTGGCCAGGGGCCTGAGATCTAATCACCCCAAGACTGGCGGCATAAATGAGTCTTAAGACTCTTGCGGAAGGCGAGGAGAGTGGAGGCAGTGTAAATCTCCGGGGGCAGCTGATTCCAGAGGGCCGGGGCCCTCACAGAGAAGGCTCTTCCCCTGGGCCCCATCAAGCGACATTGTCTAGTTGACGGGACCTGGAGAAGGCCGACTCTGTGAGACCTGACCGGTCACTGGGACTCCTACAACTCCTATTTACAAGGTGCTGCAAACTTTCAACTGTCTGAGGGCCTTGTCCTTCCTTCAGATAGGATTAACCACCGAGACGATATAGGACTCATCACAATCTCGGACTCCTCGGATGAAGACTTGCCTGTGATGTTGGACACACCTGTTCACCAGCAGTGGGAAGATGAGGACGATGAAGACGTGGTCATCTTAATGGAGGTAAACCCTCCCTATTCTGTGCTAACAGTTTACAGGAGGATCAACTTTTGATAGAATTAGAATAGAATAGAATTCTTTATTGGCAAGTGTGATTGGACACACAAGGGATTTGTCTTGGTGCAGATGCTCTCAGTGTTCATAAAAGAAAAAGAGACATTTGTCAAGAATCAGAGTACAATAGAATAGAATAGAATGTGTGATTGGACACACAAGGAATTTGTCTTTGGTGCAGATGCTCTCAGTGGACATAAAAAGAAAAGATACATTTGTCAAGAATCAGAGTAGAATAGAATAGAATGTGTGATTGGACACACAAGGGATTTGTCTTTGGTGCAGATGCTCTCAGTGGACATAAAAAGAAAAGATACATTTGTCAAGAATCAGAGTAGAATAGAATAGAATGTGTGATTGGACATACAAGGGATTTGTCTTTGGTGCAGATGCTCTCAGCGTACATAAAAGAAAAAGATACATTTGTCAAGAATCACAGTAAAGTAAAGTAGAATAGAGTAGAATAGAATAGAATTTTTTATTGGCCAAGTGTGATTGGACACACAAGGAATTTGTCTTGGTGCAAATGCTCTCAGTGGACATAAAAAGAAAAAGAGACATTTGTCAAGAATCAGAGTAGAATAGAATAGAATAGAATGTGTGATTGGACACACAAGGAATTTGTCTTGGTGCAGATGCTCTCAGTGGACATAAAAAGAAAAAGAGACATTTGTCAAGAATCAGAGTAGAATAGAATAGAATAGAATAGAATAGAATGTGTGATTGGACACACAAGGAATTTGTCTTGGTGCAGATGCTCTCAGTGGACATAAAAGAAGAAGACACATTTGTCAAGAATCAGAGTAAAGTAGAGTAGAATAGTGTAGAATAGAATAGAATTTTTTATTGGCCAAGTGTGATTGGACACACAAGGAATTTGTCTTGGTGCAAATGCTCTCAGTGTGCATAAAAGAAAAATATACATTTGTCAAGAATCATATGGTACAACACTTAATGATTGTCATAGGGGTCAAATAAGCAATGAAGAAACAAACAATATTAATAAAATCTTAAGGATACAAGCAACAAGTTACACTCACACAGTCATAAGTGGGAGGAAATGGTTGATAGGGATGATGAGAAAAAACTAGTAGTAATAGTAAGGTAGATTTAGTAAAAAGTCTGACAGTGTCGAGGGAATTATTTGTTTAGCAGAGTGATGGCGTTCAGGAAAAAACGGTTCTTGTGTCTGGTTGTCTTGGTGTACTGCTCTGTAGTGACGTTTTGAGGGTAGGAGTTGAAACAATTTGTGTCCAGGATGCGAAGGGTCAGTAAATATTTTCACCGCCCTCTTTTTTACTCGTGCAGTCTACAGGTCCTCAATGGAAAGTAGGTAGGCAGCAATTGTTTTATTCTGCAGTTCTGATTCTCCTCTGAAGTCTGTGTCGGTCTTGTTTGGTTGCAGAACCACACCAGACAGTGATAGAAGTGCAGATGAGAGAGACTCAGTGATTTCTCTGTAGAACTGGATCAGCAGCTCCTTGGGCAGTTTGAGCTTCCTGAGTTGGCGCAGAAAGAACATTCTTCGTTATCCTATTTTGACGATGTTTTTGACATTGGGTGGCCATTAAATTCAATGAAGTAGCCGAGGTGGCGCAGTGGGTAGAGTGCAGAACTATAGGCCACTAAAGCTGACTGTTAGATCTACAGTTCAGCGGTTCAAATCTTATCTCCGGCTCAAAGTTGACTCAGCCTTCCATTCTTCCGAGGTGGGTAAAATGAGGACCCAGATTGTTGGGGGCAATATGCTGGCTCTGTTAAAAAAAGTGCTATTGCTAAAATGTTGTAAGCTGCCCTGAGTCTAAGGAGAAGGGCGGCATAAAAATAGATAGATAGATAGATAGATACATAGATAGATAGATACATAGATAGATAGATACATACATAGATACATACATAGATACATAGATGCATAGGTAGATGAGAGAGATAATAGATAGATAGATAGATAGATAGATAGATAGATAGATAGATAGATAGATAGATAGATAGATACATAGATACATAGATACATAGATACATAGATAGGTACATAGATACGTACATAGATACGTACATAGATACATACATAGATACATGGATGCATAGATAGATGAGAGAGATAATAGATAGATAGATAGATAGATAGATAGATAGATAGATAGATAGATAGATAGATACATAGATGCATAGATGCATACATAGATAACATACATAGATACATAGATGCATAGATAGATGAGAGATAATAGATAGATAGATACATAGATACATAGATACATACATAGATACATAGATGCATAGATAGATGAGAGAGATAATAGATAGATAGATAGATACATAGATAGATACATAGATACATACATAGATACATACATAGATACATACATAGATACATACATAGATACATACATAGATACATGGATGCATAGATAGATGAGAGAGATAATAGATAGATAGATAGATAGATAGATAGATAGATAGATAGATAGATAGATACATAGATACATAGATACATACATAGATACATAGATACGTACATAGATACATAGATGCATAGATAGATGAGAGAGATAATAGATAGATAGATAGATAGATAGATAGATAGATAGATAGATAGATAGATAGATAGATAGATACATACATACATACATACATACATAGGTACGTACATAGATACGTACATAGATACGTACATAGATACATAGATGCATAGATAGATGAGAGAGATAATAGATAGATAGATAGATAGATAGATAGATTAGATAGATACATAGATGCATAGATGCATACATAGATAACATGCATAGATGCATAGATGCATAGATAGATGAGAGAGATAATAGATAGATAGATAGATAGGTAGATAGATAGATAGATACATAGATACATAGATACATACATAGATACATAGATACGTACATAGATACATAGATGCATAGATAGATGAGAGAGATAATAGATACATAGATACATAGATACATAGATGCATACATAGATAACATACATAGATACATAGATACATAGATGCATACATAGATAACATACATAGATACATAGATGCATAGATAGATGAGAGAGATAATAGAGAGATAGATAGATAGAGAGAGAGAGAGATACCAACACCTTAAAGGTCGCCCTTGTTTCTCTCCAAACAGGCAGACAGACAGACACTCCTGATCTAGACAGAGGAATTTTAGACCTAGCCCCTATTTCCAAGGAAATGACAAATCTAACCCCTCTCTCTCTCTCTCCCTCCGCCTACCTGTAAAGACCACCACCAAGAAATTCCTGCGGCCCAACGTCATCAAACCCGCCGCTCCCTGGCAAGCCATTACCAAGACAGGGGAAGGACGATCTAACGGCGACGTGGTGGCCCTTCCTCACAAGGACCAGAAGGCAAACAAGCCCCCAACTTCCCCAAGGCTGCCTGGCGCTCGCCGGAACTGCCCGAAGGCTGCTAGCGCTGGACCAGGCAGACCGAGCCAGACCGAAGTCTTGGAGTTGCCCGATTCTCCGGATCCGGTTGAGCCCAGTGGGACAGAGGCTGGGCCCAGCGTGGTCCCAAAGAGAGACGTCGGCCCGGAGGTCATCAATTTGGAGAAGGCGGGCCCCCGTCCGGACAACCCAAAAGAAGAGAGGGATCGGACACTTCAGCCACGGACAGCCCCGAAACTCGGAAGGGTTTTCCACTGCGTCAAAGAGAACATGCGGTTGGATCACCCCTACTTCCAGCCGGTGAAGAAAGAGGGGCGGACTGCGGTCAGCTCTCTTCCTTCTCAGCTGGCGCCGTTGGAAAGAGAGGTGGGACCTATGCCGAGGGTGTACCAAGGAGAGATTCCGGGACCGGCTTTCCCCAGGCCTGAGCCTCCGCAAGATGGAATCCCAGGCCCGGCTTCTCCTCAACTAGCGCACCCGCCGGAGGAAGACGGAGACGAGCAGGCTGCAATAAACGAGCAGGCCGGCCCGGCGTTCCCGGTCCAAGGATCGCTGGACACAAGCTCCGTTGAGCTTCCCAAGCAGACTGCTACTCTGCTGGACAAAGACCTCCTGGTGTTACTCACCCGAGAAACGGTAAGTCTTCACCGTGCCTTAAGCCCCCGGTGGTTAGAAGGCGGTATTGCAGGCTGGCTCTGCCCAGAGAGTTCGATCCCAACCGGTTCAAGGTTGATTTCATTGAATCCGAATAGATCTGAAAGGTAAGACTGGCTGAAAGGGACCAAAATATACCGGGCACATTTTGGAAATGCCAAAAGAATATTGGAACTTATTACCATATGTGGCGGGAATGCCAAAAAAGCAAGAGAATATTGGGAGAAATCCAGGCAATGGCTGGAAGGGATTTTAGAACTAAAACTCAATTTGAAACCCAAATTATTTGAACCCGAAACTTCAGAACAGAAGGATTTAGGGGTTGTGATTTCTGACAGTCTCAAAATGGGTGAAGAGTGCAGTCAGGTGGTAGGGAAAGCAAGTAGGATGCTTGGCTGCATAGCTAGAGGTATAACAAGCAGGAAGAGGGAGATTGATCCCCTTATATAGAGCGCTGGTGAGACCACATTTGGAATAATACTGTGTCCAGTTCTGGAGACCTCACCTACAAAAGGATATTGACAAAATTGAACGGGTCCAAAGACGGGCTACAAGAATGGTGGAAGGTCTTAAGAATAAAACGTATCAGGAAAGAATGAACTCAATCTGTATAGTCTGGAGAACAGAAGGAAAAGGGGGGACACGATCGAAACATTTAATTATGTCAAAGGGTTCAATAAGGTCCAGGAGGGAAGTGTTTTTAATAGGAAAGTGAACACAAGAACAAGGGGGCAAAATCTGAGGTTAGTTGGGGGAAAGATCAAAAGCAACGTGAGAAAATATTATTTGACTGGAAGAGTAGTAGATGCTTGGAACAAACTTCCAGCAGACGTGGTTGGTAAATCCACAGTAACTGAATTGAAACCTGCCTGGGATAAACATATATCCATCGTAAGATAAAATACAGGAAATAGTATAAGGGCAGATTAGATGGACCACGAGGTCTTTTTCTGCTGTCAATCTTCTATGTTTCTATGATAGAGAGATGGATGGAAGGGTAGAAAGAATGGCTGGGTTGCCTGAAGGATTCACTGAGCCCCCTTCTTCTCTAGGAAGCCAGGTTTCCAGACGCAACCAGAGAGTACATTGAAGAGCTGATACAAAGCAAAAACTGCAACGACTTAAACATGTAAGTTGCATCCGCTGGCTGGGGAATTCTGGGAGTTGAAGTCCAAATATCACCCAAGTGGCCAAGGTTGGGAAACACTGGTTGAGATTACCCACCGGATACTCCAAATCTCTTAGCAAACAACCCCCCCCCCCCCCTACACATTTATCTGGATGCTGTGCAGTGTTTAAACTGTTTTTAATGTTTGGTGGCCGCTCTTTCCAAAGGCTCTTTTGGGGTTTTTTTTCTCAGACTCTGCAATTTTCTCCTGGAAAATCCAGACTACCCAAAGAAGGAACTCAGCATGGTTTTAAATCCAAATAGCAGCCTCCTTTCCAGCCAAGATGAGACAAAGGCAAGTAGAGATTTTCCCTCTGTTTACAATCCCTTTTGAAAATCCTTTTAAAACAATCCTTTGTTTATTTATTTCTTCCTTTATTCGATTTTTATGCCGCCCTTCTCCTTAGACTCAGGGCGGCTTACAACATGTTAGCAATAGCACTTTTGAACAGAGCCTCCAGCCTATGGCCCCCACAATCTGGGTCCTCATTTGACCCACCTCATTTGACCCACCTCGGAAGGATGGAAGGCTGAGTCAGCCTTCAGCCGGTGATGAGATTTGAACCGCTGACCTTCAGTTCTACAGTCAGCTTCAGTGCCCTGAAGTACAGCGCTCTACCTGCTGCGCCACCCCGGCTCTGATTATTATTATTATTATTATTATTATTATTATTATTATTATTATTATTTTATTGGATTTGTATGCCGCCCCTTTGCGTAGACTCAGGGCGGCTAACAACAGTGGTAAAAACAACATGCGACAATCCAATACTAACGCAGCTAAAAACCCTTATTTTAAAACCAATCATACATACAAACATACCATACATAAATTGTAAAGGCCTTGGAGGAAAGAATATCTCAGTTCCCCCATGCCTGACGACAGAGGTGGGTTTTAAGAAGCTTACGAAAGGCAAGAAGGGTGGGGGCTATTCTAATCTCTGGGGGGAGCTGGTTCCAGAGGGCCGGGGCCGCCACAGAGAAGGCTCTTCCCCTGGGTCCCGCCAAACGACATTGTTTAGTTGATGGGACCCGGAGAAGGCCCAGTCTGTGGGACCTAACTGGTCGCTGGGATTTGTGCGGCAGAAGGCGGTCCCGGAGATATTCTGGTCCGATGCCATGAAGGGCTTTATAGGTCATAACCAACACTTTGAATTGTGACCGGAAACTGATCGGCAACCAATTTTAGTGATTGTTCGAAGTTAAAGTTGCCCTGAAAATTTTTTTACCTTGGGACTAGTCGTCATGCTTACTTCTGTGACAGTAGTGTGTGTCCCGTTCCCCCCCGCCCCAAGATCACATGATCAGAATTCAGGCACTGGGCAACGAGTCCAAATGGGGCAAGCGACTTCACTTAATGTCTCCGTAGTGGGCTTTAAAATCAGGCATGGCTCATTGAACAAACCGTCTTGCTTAGCCAGGGAAATCCTGGATGCCAGTGGAAACCATCAGTTGGGTGTGTGTGTGTGTGTGTGTAACCGGTAGGTATCTTCAGAACTGCCTTAAATATTCTAGAGTGGACGTAAGAAAGTTTATCTTTTCAAAAAAGGCCTAACTTCTTTTTCTGTTTTCCTCCTCTTCCTCTCTCTTCCTCCTTGTTTTCCTCCCTCCTCTTCTTCTTCCTTTTCCTTCTCTTCCACCTTTTTCTTCCTCCTCCTTCTCTCTCCTCATCTGCCTCCTCTCTCCTCTTCTTTCTCTTCCTCTCTCTTCCTCCTCTCTCCTCTTCTTTCTCTTCCTCCC
Organism: Erythrolamprus reginae; assembly: GCF_031021105.1. Lineage (NCBI taxonomy): Eukaryota > Metazoa > Chordata > Lepidosauria > Squamata > Dipsadidae > Erythrolamprus > Erythrolamprus reginae. The sequence continues at coordinate 215,109 of NW_027248484.1, read as the reverse complement.
TCTTCCTCTTCGTTTTCCTCCTCCTTTCTCTTCTTCCTCCTTTTTTCCTCCCTCCTCTTCTTCTTCCTTTTCCTTCTCTTCCACCTTTTTCTTCCTCCTCCTTCTCTCTCCTCATCTGCCTCCTCTCTCCTCTTCTTTCTCTTCCTCTCTCTTCCTCCTCTCTCCTCTTCTTTCTCTTCCTCCCTCTTCCTCTTCGTTTTCCTCCTCCTTTCTCTTCTTCCTCCTTTTTTCCTCCTCTTCCTCCTTTTTCTCTTCTTCCTTTTTCCTCCTTTTTCCTCCTCCTCTTCCTCCGCCTACTCTCTCCTCTTCTTCCTCCTTTCCTCCTCTTCCTCCTGCTCCTCTTCCTTCCTCTTCTCCTTCCTCCTTTTCCCTCTTCTTCCTCCTCCTCTCTCCTCTTCCTCCTCCTTCTCCTTCCTCTTCTTCCTCCTCCTCTCTCCTCTTCCTCCTCCTTCTCCCTCCTTCCTCCTCCTCCCTCCTTTTCCTCTTCCTCCTTCTCTTCTTCCTCCTGCTCCTCCTCTTCCTCCTTCCTCCTTTTCCCTCCTCTTCCTCCTCCCTTCTTTCTTCTTCATTCTTTTCCTCTTCCTCCTGCTCCTCCTCTTCCTCCTCCTCCCCCCTCTTCTGCCTCCTCTTCCTCCTTCTCTTCCCTCCTCTTCCTCCTCGTCCTCGTCCTCTAGGTGCCTAAAGTGGACTATTTTGACTTCTCCAAACTGGATCCACTCGACCAGCGTTGCTTCATCCAAGCCGCCGACCTCCTCATGGCCGACTTCAAAATGCTGAGCAGCCAAGACATCAAGTGGGCGCTTCACGAACTCAAGGGACACTATGCAATCACACGGAAGGTCCGGCCCTCTCGCCTCTCACCCTTCCTCCTCCTCTCTGGGGACAGCCCCACTTTTATGTGTTAGCAAAAGCGTCAGAAGAGAAGGATTTAGGGGTAGTGATTTCTGACAGTCTCAAAATGGGTGGACAGTGTGGTCGGGCGGTAGGAAAAGCAAGTAGGATGCTTGGCTGCATAGCGAGTGGTATTACAAGCAGGAAGAGGGAGATTGTGATCCCCTTATATAGAGCGCTGGTGAGACCACATTTGGAGTACTGTGTTCAGTTCTGGAGACCTCACCTACAAAAAGATATTGACAAAATTGAAGGGGTCCAAAGACGGGCTACAAGAATGGTGGAAGGTCTTAAGCATAAAACGTATCAGGAAAGACTTCATGAACTCAATCTGTATAGTCTGGAGGACAGAAGGAAAAGGGGGGACGTGATTGAAACATTTAAATATATTTAAAGGTTAAATAAGGTTAAGAAGGGAAGTATTTTTAATAGGAAAGTGAACATAACAACAAGGGGATACAATCTGAGGTTAGTTGGGGGGGAGATCAGAAGCAACATGAGAAAATATTTGACTGAAAGAGTAGTAGATGCTTGGAACAAACTTCCAGCAGACGTGGTTGGTAAATCCACAGGAACTGAATTTCAACCCGCCTGAGATCAACATAAATCCATCCTAAGATAAAATGCAGGAAATAGTATAAGGGCAGACGAGATGGACCATGAGGTCTTTTTTCTGCCCTCAATTTTCTATGTTGTTTCTATGTTGTTGGCATCCTGACCCTCTCTGACTTTGCTTCCCCACTGGAAGAGTAGTAGATGCTTGGAACAAACTTCCAGCAGAGGTGGTTGAAGTAGCAATGGAAAAAAAAGGCTGCAAAAAAACTTATTCGGAGGGAGTAGCAATGCAGAAGCCTGTAAACCAGGAAGATTGTTAGGGTCTCATTAGGGTTGGGGGGCTCGCGGGGGGGGGGGAAGCATCAAAAAAACTACATTCAGAGGTTTGGGGAGCAGCTGCCCGAGGCCCCCCCCCCCGCCTTCAAATATAGCATGTAGACTTCTACCTTCCCCATTCCAGATCACCTGCGGAACGCTTTAATTCACATCTGTGGTCCCATCTTCACATCTGGGTTCATGGCTCCCCCCCCTCTTCTTTTAGGCCTTTTCCGACGCCATCAAAAAATGGCAGGAGTTATCTCCCGAAACCAGCGGGAAGCGAAAAAGGAGGAAAGAAATGAACCAGTATTCGTACATAGACTTCAAATTCGAGCAGGGTAAGTGGCTTCTGATGGAGGGGAGGGGGGGTCGTGTTTGTTTATTGGGGCTTTGGCAGAGGTGGGTTGGAACTGCTTGATGGTGGAATGTACGTAAGAACCTAAGAAGAGCCCTGCTGAATCGGGCCAAAGCCCATCGAGTCCAGCATTCTGTGTCCCACAGGGGCCCACCCATTGTCTATGGGGATCTTGAGCAGAAAGAGAAGGCAAGACCCTCCCTTTCCCTTGACCCCCAACAAATGGCACCCAAGGGAATCCTGCCTGCCTCAACTCAAAGAGAGGGAGGGAGGGAGGAAGATAAAGATAGAGAGAGATGAAGGAAGTAAGGAAGATAAAGATAGAGAGGAAGGAAGGAAGGAAGGAAGATAAAGATATAGAGGGAGGAAGGAAGGAAGGAGAAAGACAGAGAGACCCTAAGAACCTAAGAAGAGCCCTGCTGAATCAGGCCAAAGCCCATCGAGTCCAGCATTCTGTGTCCCACAGTGGCCCACCAATTGTCCATGGGGATCTTGAGCAGAAAGAGAAGGCAAGACCCTCCCCTTTCTCTTGACCCCCAACAAAGGGGACCCAAGGGAACCCTGTCTGCCTCAACTCAAAGAGAGGGAGGAAAGAAGGGAGAGAGGAAGGAAGGAAGGAAGGAAGGAAGGAGAAAGACAGAACCTAAAAAGACCCCTGCTGAATCGGGCCAAAGCCCATCAAGTCCAGCATTCTATGTCACACAGTGGCCCACCAATTGTCCATGGGGATCTTGAGCAGAAGGAGAAAGAAAAACCCTCCCTTTCTCTTGACCCCCAACAAATGGGACCCAAGGGAACCCTGCCTGCCTCAACTCAAAGAGAGGGAGGGAGGGAGGAAGGAAGGAAGGAAAGAGAAAGACAGAGAGAACATAAGAAGAGCCATGCTGAATCGGGCCAAAGCCCATCAAGTCCAGCATTCTATGTCACACAGTGGCCCACCAATTGTCCATGGGGATCTTGAGCAGCAAGAGAAGGCAAAGCTCTCCCTTTTCCTTGACCCCCAACAAATGGTATTCAAGGGAACCCTGCCTGCCTCAACCAACATAGAGGTGGTACTTGGACATCCGTTTCAATAACCACTGATACACTTGGCATCCATGAATCTGTCTAATCCTGCCTTGAAGCTCTCCAGGCTGACAGCTGTCACAGCCTCTTCTGGAAGGGAATCCCATAAACTGACCACCCTCTGGGTGAATAAATATTTCCCTTTATTTGTCCTCGCTTTCTCACCTGTGAGCTTTAGGGAAGGACCCCTTGTCCTAGTATTGTGTGATAGAGAAAATAATTCTTCTCCATCCACCTTTCCTATCCCATGCCTGATTTTATACCCTTCGATCAAGTCACCCCTTATACGCCGTCTTTCAAGGCTGAAGAGACCAAGGCGTTGCAACCTGGTTTCATAAGGGAGGGGCTCCATTTCCTTGATCGTTCCTGTTGCCCTTTTTTGCACCTTTTCCAATGTAAAAATATCCATCTGTGCAAATCCCGATGGGCTAACCAATTCCTGCAGGTGGGCTCCCTAAAAGTCTAGACTTGCATTCTCACACATTCCTTTACAAAGTTCTGGCCTCCTCCTCCTCCTCGTCTCCTTCATTAAGAGAAGCAATTATTTTTTTCTGATTCTTCTTGAAAAATCAAGAAGAATTTAGTTTAGTTTAGTTTAATCAGATTTGTATGCCGCCCCTCTCCGCAGACTCGGGGCGGCTCACAGCAATAACAATACAATGTAAAACAAATCTAATATTTAAGTTAATTTAAAAAACACCACAAATTAAAAAGAAGAATCAGAATTTTATGAGGTTTGGCAAAAGGTATATATCTGGTGGGATGCAAAGAAACAGAGATAACCTTATTTTTACATTATTTCAAACATATTTGTACCTAGTAGTTACATTGTATTAGATAGTGATTATTTACAATATAAAGATAAAAATCCTTCTTTCCTCTTTCACCATTTCTCTTTTTTTCCCCTTCATAGTTCATTTTAAGTTATAATCTTAAAATTTCTATTTATTTTTAAACGTTCTGGATGTGTTATTACTTATTATTTTACAATTGACATACCTAAGTATTATAAAAATAATGATAGAGTTAGTTTTTTATAATTTTCTTTTTTACAAATATAAAGATGACTTCTATTTTGAGAGGCGCGATTGTTGCTCCACTAAATGTTACATGTAATGTATGTTTTATTTGTCTGCAATTTAATTTTTAAAAAACTTTTTTTTAAAAAAAAAAGAGAAGCAATTAATTTTTCTTTCCTCCCCCCCCCTTTCTTTTAACCGCCTGTCATGCTTTCAAACGATGCTCCAGGTGACACGAAGATTGAGAAGCGCATGTTTTTCTTGGAGAACAAGCGGCGCCACTGGAGGACTTATGACCAGTTCTCCCTCCTGCCTCCAGTGCAGCTGGAGAGGGAGTTTTATGAACAGAAGATCAAAGAGATGGCAGAGGTAGGTGCAAGCCCTGGGCGGGAGGAAAATGGGGCTTGTGATCTCTCCTCTCCCCTCCCCCCTTGCACATATACACTGCTCCAAAAAAAATAAAGGGAACACTTAAACGAAAGAATATAACTCCACGTAAATCAAACTTCTGTGAAATCAAACTGACCACTTAGGAAGCAACGCTGATGGACAGTTTCATTTTGTTGTCAGCACATTCAACTTTGTACAGAACAAAATATTCAATTTCACATGCTGCTGTGCAAAAGGAAGAGTTGTGCAAATGAAATATCCGATGAGAATATCTCATTCATTCAGACCTAGGGTAGGTTGTCTGAGTGTTAAATAAAATAAACTATATTTACAGCAGCACGAAGCTTACACCTTCAGCCTGATGATGGTGAATGTGATTTCACCGAAACGTTGCATAGACATTCAAAATATTACACGGGGCAAAACCCGAACTCAGAACAATCTGCATATATATATATACAGTGATCCCTCTATTATTGCAAGGGTTCCGTTCCAAGACCCCTCGCGATAATCGATTTTTTGCGATGTAGGGTTGCGGAAGTAAAAACACCATCTGTGCATGAGCGCCCTTTTTTCTCCTATGGCCGCGCATGCATAGATGGTGGAGTTTACGTTCCCCGCCGCCCACGCAAAGGGGAAACCCCGATTCGGCTCCTCGCTGCTGCTGCGCTACCGAGCAGATCAGCTGCTGGGCGGCCGAAGGAACCTTCCCTGGGTTTTCCCCCTCTTGCTGGCGGGCGGGCGAGCGGCGGGCATCAGCGAGGAGCCGGGGTTTCCCCTTTGCGTGGGCGGCCGGGAAGACCCAGGTTGGGGGTTCGGGGGGGGGGGGTGCTGGGAAGCCCCCCAGGCCGGCTGCGACCTTTTAAAACAGCCGCGCCGCTTCCCAGCTGAGTCCCGAAGCCAAACGCGGAAGTGGTTTTTTTTTAAATTAATATTTTTTTAAAAATCGCGATATAGCGTTTAGCGAAGATCGAGATCGCGAAACTCAAGGGATCACTGTATATATCTATCCTAGTCTCCCTTAATTTTCAAATACAGCAAAAAAACATGTGACATACACACACACACACTTATATATTTATTTATTTATTACATTTGTATGCCGGCCCTCTCCGTAGAGTATATATATATATATATATATAAAAGAAAATCAAACTGCTGTATCTATCTATCTATCTCTATACACACACACACACACACACACACACACACACACACAATTTTTATTTGTTTACAATGGTTCGCAGGCCACAAGGAGTATGTTAAAACAGCATGATATAAATAAAGACACAAAGACATCAAGAAGGGAGCGTCCAATGCACAACTATATTTTAACCTTTCTCGCTAAAGTCACACGCCATATTACTTCCTGAAATCCATCCTGGCTAATCAGTGGAGCCATAAATCAGGAGTTTATTTTTTGCACAAACGGTGTAATGTTTACACAAATTAGTGACGAAGGGATGGCTAATAAAGGGAGACGCTCTGTTTTTCACTATTGCCACCATCATTTTCTTTCTCGCCAGCATGCAGACTTCCTTCTTGCTCTGCAGATGAACGAGGAGCAATATCAGAAAGTAAGTACCGTATTTTTCGGAGTATAAGACGCACCAGAGTATAAGACGCACCTTAGTTTTTGGGGAGGAAAATAAGTAAAAGAATCTGCTTACCAGGTATTCATCTGGCTAATGTCTTTAGCCAGCACAATATTTAGGGGGATCATGGTGCAAAAATTGCAAAAATCTACCCACGGTTGATCAGACGCCTTCCCTCCTCTTCTCCAAAATTGGGCCCATGAAACATTTGCTTCATGTGGTCAAGGAGCATTTGTCCCTGACTCTACATTGCTGCTTGGGGCGAGAGAGAGGAGGGAGCCTCTTCTAGGCAGAGCAGATGATGTGGACTCACCTTTTGAGCCTGCCTTTTCAGGATGGCCAGCTGATCGAATGCCGCTGCTGCTACGGGGAGTTTGCCTTCGAAGAGCTGACGCAGTGCGCTGACGGACACCTCTTCTGCAAGGAATGCTTAATAAAGTACGCGCAGGAGGCCGTCTTCGGCTCAGGGAAGGTGAGGACCTGACTCTCATTTCCTTCCTTCCTTCCTCCCTATCCTCGTCTGTTCTTCCTCACTCCGGCCCTCCCCTCTTCCCTTTTCCTTCTTTCCTTCCTGCCTTCCTCCCTCCCTCCCCTCTTCCCTTTTCTTTCTTTCCTCCCTCCCTCCCTCTCCTCTTCCCTTGTCCTTTCTTCTTTCCTCCCTCTCTCCTTCCCTCTCCTTCCTTCCCTCCCTCCTTTCTCCCTCCTTTTCTTCTTCCATTGTCCATTGTCCCTCTCTCCCTCCCTCCCCTCCTTTTCTTCTTCCATTGTCCTCCCTCCTTCCTTCCTTCCTTCCTTCCATTCTTCCTTCCATTCTTCCTTCCTTCCCTCTATCCTTCCTTCCTTCCCTCTATCCTTCCTTCCTTCCCTCTATCCTTCCTTCCCTCCCTCCCTCCCAAGCAATAGTAGACTCATGCACCCTTTCACAGTGCTTTACAGCCCCCTCCAAGCAATTTAAAGAGCCTTTTGCCCCATACAATCCGGGTCCCCATTTTACCGACCTGAGAAGGACGGAATGCTGAGTCCACCTTGAGCCGCTTGGGGTCGAACTCTCGGCAGTGGGCAGAGTCAGTCTGCAAGTTCCGCATTCCGACCCCTGCGCCACCACGGCTCCTGACATGCGCAACCCTTCACCCTCTGGTCTTGTAACCTTCATCTTCTCTCTTCTTCCTCCTCCTCCGAACGCAGTCGGAGCTGAGCTGCATGGAAGGGAGCTGCACCTGTTCGTTCCCCACCACGGAACTGGAGAAGGTGCTTCCCGAAAACATCCTGTGCAAATACTACGAGAGGAAAGCCGAGGAGGAGGTGGCGGCAGCCTGCGCGGATGAACTCGTCAGGTAAAGCTCATTGCCCAGGCTGGAATTGGGGGTGGGTGGCTTAGGAGCATCCTCCCACTCTTTCAAGTGCTTTCTATGTGGATGCTTTTGGACGACTTTAGTCGCAAAACGAGGATTACCTGCAGCCGAGAAAGGGAGGCTCGACTACTGTAACGCTCTCTACATGGGGCTACCTTTGAAAAGTGTTCGGAAACTTCAGGTCATGCAGAATGCAGCAGCCAGAGCAATCATGGGCTTCCCCAAATATGCCCATGTTACACCAACACTCCGCAGTCTGCATTGGTTGCCGATCAGTTTCCGGTCACAATTCAAAATGTTGGTCATCACCTATAAAGGCCTTCATGGCACCGGACCAGGATATCTGCGAGACCACCTTCTGCCGCACGAATCCCAGCGACCGGTTAGGTTCCACAGAGTTGGCCTTCTCCGGGTCCCGTCGACTAAACAATGTCGCTTGGCGGGAGCCAGGGGAAGAACCTTCTCTGTGGCGGCTCCAACCCTCTGGAACCAGCTCCCCCCAGAGATTAGGACTGCCCCCACCCTCCTTGCCTTCTGTAAACTCCTTAAAACCCACCTCTGTCGTCAAGCGTGGGGGAACTGAGACATCTCCCCCTGCCTATGTAGTTTTTGTGCATGATATGACTGTATGTATGTTTTTTATACTGGGGTTCCTTGTTTTTAGATTTTTTAAATGTACAATTGCTATTTTAGATTTTAAATTATTAGATTTGTCAATACATATTGTTCTTTATCACCGAGTCTACGGAGAGGGACGGCATACAAATCTAATAAATAATAATCATAATGATAATAATAATGATAATGATAATAATAATAATAATAATAATAACAACTGAGACATCTCCCCCTGCCTATGTAGTTTTTGTGCATGGTATGACTGTATGTATATTTTTTATATTGGGGTTCCTTGCTTTTTAGATTTTTTAAATGCACTATTGTTATTTTAGATTCTAATTATTAGATTTGTCATTATGTATTGTTTTTACCACTGTTGTGAGCCGCCCCGAGTCTACGGAGAGAGGCGGCATACAAATCTAATAAATAAATAAATAAATTAATAATAATAATAATAATAATAAGGTGGGGGCTGCATTTCAGCTGGCGTCCCCATTGCCACGCCTTGCTTCCTACCAGCCCCCCCTTCCGCGCCCTCACCCTGTTCTCCCTCTGGTTTACAGATGCCCCTTCTGCAACTTCCCGGCGCTCCTGGACAAGGAGGTGAAGCGGTTCAGCTGTCCCAATCCGTGCTGCAGGAAGGTAGGTCGCGCCCATTTATGAGAACAAATCGGTGGTTCGCTTAGCAAAATGCAACCAGCAGAAGGTTCCGTTTGCTTTTATCTCACCTTTATCTTGAGACACCGCTAAAGGCTCCAGAACAATAGCATTTGTTTTATACTGCTCAAAAGAAATAAAGGGGCTCAATCTCTGACACTAACTCTTAAAGCTATAGTAGAATGGAATAGAATAGAATAGAATAGAATTCTTTATTGGCCAAGCATGATTGGACACACAAGGAATTTGTCTTTGGTGCAGATGCTCTCAGTGTACATAAAAGAAAAAGAGACATTTGTCTAGAATCAGAATAGAATAGAATGGAATATAATATAATATAATATAATATAATATAATAGAATTCTTTATTGGCCAAGCATGATTGGACACACAAGGAATTTGTCTTTGGTGCAGATGCTCTCAGTGTACATAAAAGAAAAAGAGACATTTGTCTAGAATCAGAATAGAATAGAATGGAATATAATATAATATAATATAATATAATAGAATTCTTTATTGGCCAAGCATGATTGGACACACAAGGAATTTGTCTTTGGTGCAAATGCTCTCAGCGTACATAAAAGAAAAAGAGACATTTGTCTAGAATAGAATAGAATAGAATAGAATTCTTTATTGGCCAAGTGGGATTGGACGCACAAGTAATTTGTCTTTGGTGCAGATGCTCTCAGTGTGCATAAAAGAAAAGAGACATTTTCATGCATCATGAGGTACGACACTTAATGATTGTCATAGGGTACAAATAAGCAATCAAAGACTAGACTAGAATAGAATTGAATTCTTTCTTGGCCAAGTGTGATTGGACACACAAGGAATTTGTCTTCAGTGCAGATGCTCTCAGTGTACATAGAAGAAAAAGAGACATTTTTCAAGAATCATAACACTTAATGATTGTCGTAGGGGTCTAATAAGCAATGAAGAAACAATCAATATTAATAAAAATCTTAGGATACAAGCAACAAGTTACAATCATACAGTCCTAAGTGGGAGGAAATGGGTGATGGGAACAATGAGAAAAAATTAGTAGTAATGGTGCAGACTTAGTAAATAATTTGACAGTGTTGAGGGGATTATTTGTTTAGCAGAGTGATGGCGTTCGGGGAAAAACTGTCCTTGTGTCTAGTTGTCTTGGTGTGCAGTGTTCTATAGCGACGTTTTGAAGGTAGGAGTTGAAACAGTTTATGTCCAGGATACGAGGGGTCAGTCAATATTTTCATGGCCCTCTTTTTGACTCCTGCAGCCTACAGGTCCTCAATGGAAGGCAGGTTGGCAGCCATCGTTTTGTTCTGCAGTTCTGATTCTCCTCTGAAGTCCGTGTCGGTCTTGTTGGGTTGCAGAATAGATTAATAATAGTAATTAAAATAATAATAGTAATAATGAACAGCTTACTTTATAGACAATACCAATAGCAATAATACTATTCCAGTATAGCTAATAATAATCTTTCAGCTTCTATCATTTGTGTCTACATGGTCATTATAATATATTGTATAGAAATATGTGTAGTAGTATTTTCCCCATTTCTAACTTCTACTACTATTTTCTAACTCTTAAACAAACAAATCCAATATTAAGAAATATTCTTTATCTATCCTTCATCTCCTGCCCTTTTAGTATTTCAATTCTTGTTACTTTTTTGACCACTAACCAATACTCCTTTTGGAATCTGGCGTCTCCTTGAATCACTCACATTGAAACCAAGTACAGTGGTGCCTCTACCTAAGAAGGCCTCTACTTGCAAACTTTTCTAGATAAGAATTGGGTGTTCAAGACTTTTTTGCCTCCTCAAGAACCATTTTCCACTTACCCAAGCCTCCGAAACTGTAACTGGAAAAGGCAGGGAGAAGCCTCCGTGGGGCCTCTCTAGGAATCTCCTGGGAGGAAAAGGGCCAGAAAAGGCAGGGAGAAGCCTCCGTGGGGCCTCTCTAGGAATCTCCTGGGAGGAAACAGGGCCAGAAAAGGCAGGGAGAATCCTCCGTGGGGCCTCTCTAGGAATCTCCTGGGAGGAAACAGGGCCAGAAAAGGCAGGGAGAATCCTCCGTGGGGCCTCTCTAGGAATCTCCTGGGAGGAAACAGGGCCAGAAAAGGCAGGGAGAATCCTCCGTGGGGCCTCTCTAGGAATCTCCTGGGAGGAAACAGGGCTGGAAAAGGCGGGGAGAAGCCTCCATGGGGCCTCTCTCGGAACCTCCTGGGAGGAAACAGGGCTGGAAAAGGCGGGGAGAAGCCTCCATGGGGCCTCTCTAGGAATCTCCTGGGAGGAAACAGGGCTAGAAAAGGCGGGGAGGAGCCTCCGTGGGGCCTCTCTAGAAATCTCCTGGGAGGAAACAGGGCCGGAAAAGGCAGGGAGAAACCTTTGTGGGACCTCTCTAGGAACCTCCCAGGAGGAAACAGGGCCAGAAAAGGTGGGGAGAAGCCTCCGTGGGGCCTCTCTAGGAATCTTCTGGGAGGAAATAGGGCTTCCACCCTCCCTGTGGTTTCCCCAATCACATGCATTATTTGCTTTTACATTGATTCCTATGAAAAAAATTGCTTCTTCTTACAAACTTTTCTACTTAAGAACCTGGTCACGGAACGAATTAAGTTCGTAAGTAGAGGTGCCACTGTATAGTGGTTTTACTTTTGACCGTCATTAACTTGCTTTGCAGAAACGTGCCTGAGATTATATTCCGCTTCAGCTGTCAGTCAATGTGTTAGGCCATGTATTGCTGGCCAGCCCAGGAATGGGGTTATTTTTAGCTCTGGAAAAGGATCTGCTCAATGAAAGCTTTTTTTAAACAATTTATTTTAATGGAACCGTCTCATTGACGCAATAGTGTGTAACTGCACACAAAGTCCACTTAGGGCTGAAATCCGCTAGATGGCACCATTGCTTAATCCACAGTGGGCGTAAATTGTACTCACCCTCCTTTTTTCCAAAAAGGAAATAAACCACACCAGGATTTTAAAAGCCTTTTGTTCAGTTATCTGTATAATTTCACCCTTTCTCTAAGGAGCTCTTCTGTCGAAATGCAAAGAAACGTTTTTATCAAAAACTTTTCTGACAGTCTGAAAATGGGTGAGCAGTATGGTCGGGCGGTAGGAAAAGCAAGTAGGATGCTTGGCTGCATAGCTAGAGGTATAACAAGCAGGAAGAGGGAGATTGTGATCCCCTTATATAGAGCGCTGCTGAGACCACATTTGGAATAATACTGTGTTCAGTTCTGGAGACCTCACCTACAAAAAGATATTGACAAAATTGAACGGGGCCAAAGACAGGCTACAAGAATGGTGGAAGGTCTTAAGCATAAAACCCATCAGGAAAGACTTCATGAACTCAGTCTGTAGAGTCTGGAGGACAGAAGGAAAAGGGAGGACATGATCGAAACATTTAAATATGTCAAAGGGTTAAATAAGGTCCAGGAGGGAAGTGTTTAACACAAGGACAAGGGGACAAGGGGAGTAGTAGATCCTTGGAACAAACTTCCAGCAGATGTGGTTGGTAAATCCACAGGAACTAAATTTAAACCTGCCTGGGATAAACACATATCCATTGTACGATAAAATACAGGAAATAGTATAAGGGCAGACAAGATGGACCATGAGGTCTTATTCTGCCATCAGTCTTCTATGTTTCTATGTGTATTGAACTGGTTTCTGGATTTGAACCCACTTCTCTCCTGATTTGAATCTAGGGCCATGATGGCGAACCTGTGGCACACATACCACAAGTGATACGCGTAGCCATATCGGTGCGCACGCGAGCTCAGGTCTGACGCGCATGCGGGCATGGGCCAGCTGATTTTCAGGCCCGCTCGGAGTCGGGAAACAACCATGAAATGGGACATTTCTGGCCTGCGGAGGACCTCCAAGGGATGGGGAAGGCCATTTTTATGCTCTCCAGGCTCCTAGAGAGACTCCGAAGCCTTTGAAGAGCAAAAAAAATGGAACTTCCGGTTCAAGGAAGTTGGCAAATAGAATGTTTCTGACCTCCGGAGGGTCTCTGGGGTCAGGGGGAGGCCATTTTCGCCCTCCCCAGGCTCCTGCTCTTGGGAAGGGCAAAAAAACAGGCCTTCCGGTTCAACCGTAACTTGGCAAGTGGGCCGTTTTCTGCCTCCAGGGGACTTCCGGGAGGGGGGAGGCTATTTTTATCCCCCCCAGGCTCCTAGAAAGACTCCGAAGCTTGGGGAAGAGCAAAAAAACCAAACAAACAAACCCGGAACTTCCTGTTCAACCAGAAATTAGTGAGCCGCTCCGAGTCTGCGGAGAGGGGTGGCATACAAGTCTAATAAATAATAATTATAATTATAATAGTAATTATTATTATTATTATTATTATTATCATCATCATTATCATTATCATTTATTAGATTTGTATACCGCCCCTCTCCAGAGACTCCGAGCAGCTTACAACAGCAAATCCAATAGTTAAAACAGTTTTAAAAACCCTGAATATAAAAACAGTCATACATCTCATACAAACCATACATAAAACGAAACAGTCCAGGGGAATCAATTTCCCCATGCCTGACGACAAAGGTGGGTTTTAAGGAGTTTCCGAAAGGCAAGGAGGGTGGGGGCAACCCTAATCTCCGGGGGGAGTTGATTCCAGAGGGTCAGGCCGCCACAGAGAAGGCTCTTCCCCTGGGTCCCGCCAGACGACATTGTTTCGTCGACGGGACCCGGAGAAGGCCGACTCTGTGGGACCTAACCGGTCGCTGGGATTATTATTATTATTATTATTATTATTATTATTATCATCATTATCATCAATACAACACAGCAAACGAGATCACTATGCTGGATTTCGTATTTCATCACCAGTCGGGCGCTTCCCAAGCACCTAGGACTGTGTGATGTAGCGGCGAATTAGGTTTGCCGACCCCAGTAAAGCGGCCTTTTGCAATTGACAGGTGGAGATTTTGTCAATTCCGATGGTTTTCAAATGTCCGCTGAGATCCTTTGGCCCTGCGCCCAGCGTGCCAAGTACCACTGGGACCACTTTCACGGGCTTATGCCAGAGTCGTTGCAGCTCGATTTTTAGATCTTCGTATTTCACTAATTTCTCTAGCTGCTTCTCCTCAATTCTGCTGTCGCCTGGGATTGCGATGTCGATGATCCATACTTTCTTTTTCTCCACGATCACAATGTCTGGTGTGTTATGCTTCAGAATTCGGTCAGTCTGAAGTCGGAATTATTATTATTATTATTATTATTAGTAGTAGTAGTAGTAGTAGCAGTAAATTGGCAAACGGAATGTTTCTGGCCTTTGGAGGACCTCTGTGGCGTGGTAGGGAAGGCCATTTCCGCCCTCCCCAGGCTCCTAGAAAGGGTTTGAAACCTGGGAAGAGCGAAAACGGGCATGCCATTGCGTGTCCGGAGCAGGGGTGTATGTGCACACACGCATGTGTGAGGGGCACAGGAAATTATGGGTGTAGGTACGCACCTCCCCTCCCTTTTGGTACGTGAACCAAAAACGTTTCGCCATCAGTAGCCTAGGGCAGTGTTTCCCAACCTTGACAACTTGAAGATATCTGGACGTCAACTCCCAGAATTCCCCAGCCAGCATTCGGATGCTGGCTGGGGGATTCTGGGAGTTGAAGTCCAGATATCTTCAAGTTGCCAAGGTTGGGAAACACTGGTCCAGGGCAAAAAAAAAAAACCAAGCTATTTTATTACAGCTTTTGATGGCAGCCTAAAACCACTGAAGAGACTGAGTGGTGCAGGAAGACAGCATTGCATTGAACCGATAAATGTTTTGCTTTTTAAATGCCCCAAAGCCTTAAAAAGGGGTTTCTAATTTCAATCTCTTTTTGAGTGCTTTGCAAGCCGGGATCGAAATAATTCTACATCGGATCCAACGTATATCACAGTTTAGCACCCATTCCTCATTCTAAGTAACCCGTGGCTTGTTTTTGGCGTCGAACAAACTGCGGCTAGCTCAAAGAGAAAATCAGGTCTTAGTTTATGACTCTGAATGGCTCCAGCTGCATTTTATTCTAGCCAGTGTTCCCAATTTGGATGTAATTAAAGTTCCTAGTAGTTACAGCAAGAAACCAGATGCTTTCATCCAGAGAGCCACATCTTAGACAAGAAAGGAAAGGGGGGGTGGGCAACTTTGTGCGTTGAATCTCAGATATATATATTTTTTACTCTCTCTTTCCAATTTTGGGTTATAAAAAAAAATAAAGTCCAATAAGAATGTTTTTTTTCTGAGCCAGATGCATGTGGAGCCTGCCCTATTCTTTGTTAATCAAACATGATTTCCTTTTTATTATTATTATTTCAACAATACAACACAGCAAAGAAAATCACTATGCTGGATTTCGTATTTCATCACCAGTCGGGCGCTTCCCAAGCACCTAGGACTGCGTGATGTAGCGGCGAATTATGTTTGCCGATCCCAGTAAAGCGGCCTTTTGCAATTGACAGATGGAGATTTTGTCAATTCCGATGGTTTTCAAGTGTCCGCTGAGATCCTTTGGCACTGCGCCCAGCTTGCCAAGGACCACTGGGACCACTTTCACTGGCTTATTTTTATTTCACTGGCTTATTGTTGTTATTATTATTATTATTATTATTATTATTATTATTATTCAATTCAATTTATTAGATTTGTATGCCGCCCCTCTCCGAAGACTCGGGGCGGCTCACAACAATGGTGGACAAATTATTATTATCATCATCATCAACATTATTAATTTTTTAATTCATTTATTTTTCACCAAACCTACACAAATATCCATGCATATATCATATTATCAAAACATCTGTAGTTAGACATTTATATCCAAAGTATCATAAACGTGTACCCTTAATTTGTTCCTTTTATTGTTTTATCTCCCATCTGCTTTCGTTCTATATTTCATACTCCCCTCCCTCTATCTCCCTCTGTCCCCGCTACCTTCTTTCTCCCTCTTTCCTCTTTCCTCTCTTCTCCCACCCCTCTTCCTTTCTACTTCCTCTTTCTCCCTCTTATCCTTCCCCGAGTACATCTAATCATCACCCATTTTATGGATAGCAGACGAGCAGTTCAAAAACCCTGACTTCATTCCAATGTCGGAGCTATTCTTAAACTTGTATCTTTCCTTTTATCCCTATTTGTGTATGTGTGTATACACTGCTACATTGTGTATATATACACTGTGTATATATACACTGCTCAAAAAACAAAGGGAACACACAAAGTACACATCCTAGATCTGAATGAATGAAATATTCTCATTGAATACTTTGTTCTGTACAAAGTTGAATGTGCACAACAACCTGTGCATTTGATTGTCAATCAGTGTTGCTTCCTAAGTGGACAGTTTGATTTCACAGAAGTTTGATTTACTTGGAGTTATATTGTGTTGTTTAAGTGTTCCCTTATACAATATAATATACAGAACTAAAGAAAACAAACACACTAGATACAAATACCCAATATCAGGTCGCTTTGATAGTGATTTGGTGCACAAATTATATCTTCTATATAACAAATAAATATACTGCTTCAAAAATTAAAGGGAACCCTCAAAGAACACATCCTAGATCTGAATGAATGAAATATTCTGTACAAAGTTGAAAGTGCACAACAGCAAAAGAAATTGATTTTCAATCAGTGTTGCTTCCTAAGTGGACAGTTTGATTTCACAGAAGTTTGATTTACTTGCAGTTATATTGCGTTGTTTAAGTGTTCCTTTTATTTTTTGAGCAGTATATACAGTGTTCCCTCGATTTTCGCGGGGGATGCGTTCCGAGACCGCCCGCGAAAGTCGAATTTCCGCTAAGTAGAGATGCGGAAGTAAATACACTATTTTTGGCTATGAACAGTATCACAAACCTTCCCTTAACACTTTAAATCCCTAAATTGCAATTTCCCATTCCCTTAGCAACCATTTAGATTATTACTCACCATGTTTATTTATTAAAGTTTATTTAAAAAAATATTTATTAAAGGCAGACGAAAGTTTGGCGATGACATATGATGTCATCGGGCGGGCAAAACTGTGGTATAGGGAAAAAACCCGCGAAGTATTTTTTAATTAATATATTTGAAAAAACGTGGTATAGACTTTTTGCAAAGTTCGAACCCGCGAAAATCGAGGGAACGCTGTATATATATTCTTCTAGGTATACCTACTATTATTTTGATGCTGCCTCCTTCCTCCTAGATTTCTGAGATATGGGTAGATCTCAATGTACAACCGCCCAGAATTTACGTTGCTAAGTGAGAAATTGGTTCCGTGAGTTTTGGGTTAAGCGAATCCCTGCCGTTATTAAACGAGTCACGCGTCCGTTAAGCGAATCTGATTCCCCCGCGTTGACTTGGCTTGTTAGGCGCTCGCAAAAGGGGATCAAGCGATAACCACACACCCCTCAAGACATGTCAACCATCGCTAGTCTCTGCATTGACCCCTTAGCTCCATTAGATGTGACAGCCATGCACCGGTCAAGGATGTGTGTTGTTGTCTCTCTCAACAACAGCTTGTAAACTTGCCGACAAGGGCAATTTCGCTGCAGTTTCCTGTATGGGTCGAAAAAGTCGTTTCTGTTTTGCAGTCTCAGCACAAGTCACTGCAGCGTTTCCCAGGGAAGGACCAGAAGGTGAAGGATACGGTTGCCATGGTGATAATTCATCTATGAAAGAGGGTAGTTAGCCCATCTTCTTTTTGTGAAGCTGGGTAGAAGTTAAGGATACAGGCTGTTTAGTTATTGATTTAGAATTAGAATAGAGTAGAATAGAGAACAGAACAGAATTTAGTTAGTTACTTAGTTACTTAGTTACTTAGTTAGTTACTTATGAATTTTATGAATTTTAGCTTAAAATTGTCATTGGATTGGTGGGTATTGGATTGTCATTATGTATTGTTTTTGTCTTGCTGTGAGCCGCCCCGAGTTTTCAGAGAGGGGCGGCATATAAATCCAATAAATCTAATCTAATCTAATCTAATCTACTTAGTTAGTTACTTACCGTAGTTAGTTGTTGGATTTGTATGCCGCCCCTCTCCGTAGACTCGGGGCGTCTAACAACAATAATAAAAAACAACATGTAACAATCCAATTAATAAAACAACTAAAACCCTTATTATAAAACCAGACATACACACAAACATACCATGCATAACTTGTAATGGCCTAGGGGGAAGGAATATCTTAACTCCCCCATGCCTGGCGGCATAAGTGATTCTTGAGTAGTTTACGAAGAATAGAATAGAATAGAATAGAATAGAATAACAGCCGAGTTGGAAGGGACCTTGGAGGTCTTCTAGTCTTTTCCTTCGGAGAATTAGAATTCTTTATTGGCCAAGTGTGATTGGACACCCAAGGAATTGGTCTTTGGTGCAGATGCACCAAGAAAATATACATTTGTCGAGAATCATGGGGTACAACACTTTATGATTGTCCCAGGGGCCAAATAAGCAATCAGGAAACAATCAATATGAATAAAAATCTTAGGATACAAGCAACAAGTCACAGTCATGCAGTCCTAAGCGGGAGGAAAAGGGTGGTAGGAATGATGAGAAAAAAAACTAGTAGTAACAGTAGTGCAGACTTTAGTAAAAAGTCTGACAGTGTTGAGGGAATTATTTGTTTAGCAGAGTGATGGCGTTTGGGAAAAATCAGTTCTTGTGTCTAGTTGTCTTGGTGTGCAGTGCTCTGCAGCGACGTTTTGAGGGTGGGAGTTGAAACAGTCTGTGTCCAGGATGCGAGGGGTCAGTCAATATTTTCACAGCCCCACTTTTTGACTCGTGCAGTATACCGGTCCTCAGTGGAAGGCAGGTTGGCAGCCGTTGTTCTTTTCTCGTCTTGATTTTGCAAAGCTCTGCCTCTTAAACACACACACATACACACCCTCTTCTCCTTTTTTCCTCCCCTCTCTACTTGCTGATGTGGAATTCCCCTTCCGAAGAGGAGAACACGCTCCATTGAGCCTTTGCCAAAGCCGCAGGGGAAAAAGGAAGTTTTCTGCCTGCCTGGGCTCTTCTCTGCTGCTCTCCTCCCCCAGATGGGTCAGGCATTTTTCTACCTTAAAAGGACAACATATATATATATATTTCCCCTAAACCAAAGAGGAAACTACTGTAACGCTCTCTACATGGGGCGACCTTTGAAGAGTGTTCGGAAACTTCAGATCGTGCAGAATGCAGCTGCGAGAGCAATCATGGGCTTCCCCAAATATGCCCATGTTACACCAACACTCCGTAGTCTGCATTGGTTGCCGATCAGTTCCCGGTCACAATTCAAAGTGTTGGTTATGACCTATAAAGCCCTTCATGGCATCGGACCAGAATATCTCCAGGACCGCCTTCTGCCGCACGAATCCCAGCGACCGATTAGGTCCCACAGAGTTGGCCTTCTCCAAGTCCCGTCAACTAAACAATGTCGCTTGGCGGGACCCAGGGGAAGAGCCTTCTCTGTGGCAGCCCCGGCCCTCTGGAACCAGCTCCCCCCAGAGATTAGAACTGCCCCCACCCTCCTCGCCTTTCCTAAACTCCTTAAAACCCACCTTTGCCGTCAGGCATGGGGGAATTGAAACATCTCCCCCGGGCCAATACAGTTTATGTATGGTATGCTT
This sequence comes from Erythrolamprus reginae, assembly GCF_031021105.1. Taxonomy (NCBI): domain Eukaryota; kingdom Metazoa; phylum Chordata; class Lepidosauria; order Squamata; family Dipsadidae; genus Erythrolamprus; species Erythrolamprus reginae. The sequence continues at coordinate 195,739 of NW_027248484.1, read as the reverse complement.
GTGTGTATGTTTGCTTTTAATAATGTTTAGTGTTTCTTTTAAATTACTAGATTTGTTATATATTGTTTCTTATTGCTGTGAGCTGCCCCGAGTCTACGGAGAGGGACGGCATACAAATCTAATAAATAAATAAATATAAAAACAAAAGAGGAAAAAGACCTTGAGGAGGAGGCAGAAGTTGTGTTTTGTGTGTGTGTGTGTTTCCTGGCCAGGCTTAAGGCTGGTGTTTCCGCCGAGTTAGGCTGCTTGCCGTCCACGTGAAATCGGCCAGGATAAATAAATCCTAATTTTCCTGCAAAGAGACCCTGTATATTGTCAGGCAGGCAAGCCGTGTTCGGGTTGGCCAAATCTGGCTCCGATTCGACGAGACGCCGGCTTCGAAAGACGCCAGCTTCCTTGGCAGGAGGTGAACACGTGGGAGATATACTCAAAGAAACGCCTCCTGCCTCCCTGGTAGTTAGAATAAATGAATTCACTGGGAACACTTTGCCTCTGGAAGTCTTTGAACAGTGATACCTCTACCTACAAACGCCTCTATTTACGAGGGTTTCTAGATAGGTTTCTAGAACTCTCTGCACCCATCCCTCCTTCCCTTTCTGTCTGTCTGTCTGTCTGCCTGCCTGCCTGCCTGCCTGTCTTTTTTCTCTCTCTCTCTCTCCTTCCTTCCTTTTTCTTCCTTCCTTTCTCTTTTTCTCTCTCTCTCCTTTCCTTTTTCTTTCTTTTTCTCTCCTTCCTTCCTTCCTTTTTCTTTCTTTCTTTCTTTCTCTCCCTTCCTCCCTCCCTCTTTCTTTCTTTCTGTCTGTCTGTCTGTCTTTTTTCTCTCTCCTTCTTTCCTTTCTCTTTCTTTCTCTCTTCCTTCCTGCCTCTTTTTCTCTCTCCTTCCTTCTTTCCTTTTTCTTTCTCTCTCTCTCCTTCCTTCCTCTTTCTTTCTTTCTCTCCCATCCTTCTTCCCTCCTTCCCTCTTTCTTTCTTTCTTTCTTTCTTTCTCTTTTTCTTTCTTTCGTTCTGTCTTTCTATCTTTATTTCTTTCGTTCTGTCTTTCTTTCTTTCATTCTGTCTTTCTTTCTTTCTTTTTCTTTCTTTCGTTCTGTCTTTCTATCTTTCATTCTTTCTTGCATGCATGCATGAATGCATGCATACAAACATACATACATAATATTCTTTCTCTCTCTCCAAACTTTAGCATTATTAATAGTGGCTTGCGCTATCCCATACCTTCCAAAAACAGGATTTTTTTTTTTATAAAAAAAACCGGAATTAAAAATAGATCAGGCAGATTTAGGAAGTGAAACTTTTGCAAGGGTGTGTGTGTATCTATGTGTGTAGTTCCTGCCTTCTTCTTCCTTCCATATATAGCCATCCAGCAAGAAGATGATTCGGCTCTGGTGCCGATCATGTTGGGAAATATATCCATAAGAGGCAAACCCAGTTCGCTGTCTGTCTTTCCAGCTGAGCGGGTGTGTGTGTGTGTGTGTGTGTTCCCTTTTCCAGGGCTGGGTTCAAGCAGGAAGCTGTGGTTGACCTTCTGTGACTTCTTAAATGCACGAAAGGCCTGAGTTTGGACAGCGGCTGAACTTCTTTGGGTGGGGAGGGGCTCACGCCCAGGTGGGGTGAAATCTTGGCTTGGTGGTCTTTTCATTTCCGGGCAAAAGGTTAGAGGGTCAGTGACCTAGAGATGCTGTTATTTGGTGGTGGTGGTGGGGGGGCTGTTTGTAGGCCAATCAAAGTTGAATGCTGCTTTGGGGGCTTCTCCCCCACTGTCCTCCCCCTCCCTTCCCCCACCACCCTGGGAATGTCTCCACCACTATATTATAAACCGGTCTTTCTCAATCTTGGCTGCTTTAAGATGCCTGGACTTCAACTCCCAGAATCCCCCATTTCAGCATGGAAGCCACCTGGGTGACTTTGAGCCAGTCACTAGGACAGTGTTTCCCAACCTTGGCAACTTGAAGATATCTGGACTTCAACTCCCAGAAGTCCCCAGCCAGCGAATGCTGGCTGGGGACTTCTGGGAGTTGAAGTCCAGATATCTTCAAGTTGCCAAGGTTGGGAAACACTGCACTAGGAGATGTGTGAGTTATTATTTATTTTTATTTTATTTATTATTATTATTATCCATGGGGATCTTGAGCAGAAAGAGAAAGCAAGACCCTCCCTTTCCCTTGACCCCCAACAAACGGTACCCAAGGGAACCCTGCCTGCCTCAATCAACATAGAGGCGGCACTTGGACCTCCGTTTCAATAACCACCTATGATACACTTGGCATCCATGAATCTGTCTCATCCTGCCTTGAAGCTCTGCAGGCTGACAGCTGTCACCGCCTCTTCTGGGAGTGGATCCCATCAACCAAGGGCCCTCTGGGTGAAGAAATAATTTCCCTTGATTTGTCCTCACTTTCTCACCTGTGAGCTTTAGGGAGGGGCCCCTCGTCCTAGGATTGTGTGATAGAGAAAAGGAGGAACTTCAGCCACCATCAGCTCCCTGACAGCTAACGGGGCTGTCAATCTGCCTCCAGAGTTACTCCCGGATAGCAGGGTCTCTTTGTGGGCATTGTCCAGCTGCATTCTGACCTTCCACAGTCAGAAGGGCCAAGGCCGAAGTTGAGGGCCCCAGTCATTTTCTTGCAAGGGATCTTGGGCAGCCCTTTGTCACTTGTTTCCTAATTTGGTCACAGAATAAGTCCCAGCTGTTCTTGCTTAACCTCATTTCTTCAGAGGGGGAGGAAAGAGACTTTATTTCTCTTAACATTGTGGAGAAGGAAGGAGGAAGTGATAGCTCGGGGAGGGCTTGAAATTCCACGTCGCTTCCTTTGCACTTCAAAGAGTTTTAACTCTTTAAGTGGTGTGTGTGCGTGTGTGTGTTTGTGCGTGTGTGTGAGAGAGTCTTCTTTGTAACTAAGAAGGTCCACCAATGGGAGAGGTGGTAGTAGTAGTAATAATAATAATAATAATAATAATAATAATAATAATAATAATAATAATAGAAGGAGGAAGAAGAAGAAGAGGAGGAGGAGGAAGAAGAAGAGGAAGGAGAAGGAGAAGATGATCTTCCACAAACCCGTCTCCTAGCACATAATAATAATAATAATAATAATAATAATAATAATAATAATAATAATAATAGGAGAAGGAGGAAGAGGAGAAAGAAGAGAAAGAGGAGGAGGAAGATGAAGAAGAGGAAGAAGAAGGAGAAGGAGAAGAAAGAGAAGATGATCTTTCACAAACCCCTCTCCCTTCTAGCACATAATAATAATAATAATAATAATAATAATAATAATAATAATAATAATATAATAGGAGAAGGAGGAAGAGGAGAAAGAAGAGGAAGAGGAAGAAGAAGAAGGAGAAGATGATCTTCTACAAACCCCTCTCCCTTCTAGCACATAATAATAATAATAATAATAATAATAATATAATAGGAGAAGGAGGAAGAGGAGGAAGAAGCGAAAGAGGAGGAAGATGAAGATGAAGAAGAGGAAGAAGAAGGAGGAGAAGAAGAAAGAGAAGATGATCTTTCACAAACCCCTCTCTTCTTGCACATAATTAATAATAATAATAATAATAATATAATAGGAGAAGGAGGAAGAGGAGGAAGAAGCGAAAGAGGAGGAGGAAGATGAAGATGAAGAAGAGGAAGAAGAAGGAGGAGAAGAAGGAGAAGATGATCTTCCACAAACCCCTCTCTCTTCTTGCACATAATTAATAATAATAATAATAATAATAATAAAATAGGAGGAGGAAGAGGAGGAAGAAGAGGAAGAAGGAGAGGAAGAAGGAGAAGATGATCTTCCACAAACCCCTCTCTCTTCTTGCACATAATAATAATAATAATAATAATAATAATAATAGGAGAAGGAGGAAGAGGAGGAAGAAGCGAAAGAGGAGGAGGAAGATGAAGAAGAGGAAGAAGAAGAAGAAGAAAAAGGAGAGGAAGAAGGAGAAGATGATCTTCCACAAACCCCTCTCTCTTCTTGCACATAATTAATAATAATAATAATAATAATAATAATAATAATAAAATAGGAGGAGGAAGAGGAGGAAGAAGAGGAAGAAGAAGAAAAGGAGGAGGAGGGAGAAGAGGAGGAAGAAGAAGAGGAAGAAGAAGATGAAGAAGAAGAAGAAAATGATCTTCCACAAACCCCTCTCCCTTCTAGCACTGATGATATTACCTAGTTGGTTCATGAAAAGTCTGCAAAAAAACAACGAAGCTCAGACACCACCAAGTCTCCCTCGTGTCAACCCAAAGGTATAAACATCGTCCTTTGAAGAGGACAGAGTTGGTTGGGGGGGGGGGGGGGGGGGAAATTGGTGTTACCAAGGACTTTTTTTGAGCTTGAATATCCAAGTAGATCCGTTGGTTCTGCACCGATTGTAAGGCAACATTTGGGTATCTTTCAGAACCAAAACCCCAGCTGACGTGGCCCCTTTTACAACCCTGATTGTGGCGCTCAGCAGCTGCTTACGGTTATAACTAAGGCTGGATTAATAAGTTCACATAAGTTACATGCCCCACGGAACCATCAATCACGGCTAACAAGCCGCAGTCGTTAAAATTACAGAACTCTTAAGCTGAACCCAGCTGGGCGGTTTGATGCTGTGGACCCCAAGCAATATATCTACAGGGTCCTCTGGTTATCATTTCCTGCACGGGGGGTCCCTTCCCCAATTAAGTTTCTGGATGTTTGATCTTTAAAAAAAACCCCTCTTGTGGTCTGAGATGGAGGCCTGTCTGTTGCTCCGCGAATTCTTTTGGGTTCACATCTGGAACAGATGGCCACGGAGAAGAGCCTTCTCACGGAAGCAATGTTGGAGGACGCCATTGTTCCTGCAGGACCTCAAGGGAGCTCTCGCCCGTCTTCAGCAGGTCTTCTTAAATATTGGTGTTGCTTGATGGATCGAGAGGCTTTGGCGCAATTCGTTTACTACCGGTTCTGTGGGTGTGGTTTGACGTACGTGGTAGGGGGAAGGATACTTCAAAATCCCCATTCCTTCCCTACTCCAGGGAAAGGATACTGCAAAATCCCAGCGTCCGGTCAGGTCCCACGGAGTCGGTCTTCTCCAAGTCCCGTCAACTAGACAATGTCGCTTGGTGGGACCTAGGGGAAGAGCCTTCTCTGTGGGGGCCCCAGCCCTCTGGAATCAGCTCCGCCCGGAGATTCGCACTGCCCCCGACTCTGGAGAAGGTCAACTCTGTGGGATCTGACCGGTCGCTGGGATTCTTGCGTCAGAAAGCGGTCCCGGAGGTATTCTGGCACGATGCTGTTGTGGTTAGCTCTGGCCCAGCTCCTGCCCCAAGGACTGTGGATGTGGGGGAGACATCCACATGCTGCAGGCCTGTTTTGCCCCCTGATGGAATCTGCTGGTGAAGGCTCCTCTGACCAAGAAGACATGAGTGACGAGGAGGAGAGTGTGGCAGACAGCTCAGAAGGAGATCAATTATCTAGCTCCTCCTTGGATTCAGAACAAGAGTTAATGATACAGCCACGCATGCGGAGAGCGATGCATAGGCATCAACAACTGAGAGATTATTATCAAAGAAAATGAGGCCACCTGTGGTTAGGTGGGGCTGTGGTCATTAGTGAGGCTGCTATAAAGAGCAGCCTGTGGGTTTGGCCATGGTGGAGGATTATCTGATCCTTGTGTTTCGTGACTGCTTTACTGACTTGGACCTTTTGTGTGCTGATTTTTCCCCGCTTTGAAACTAAACCAGAGCAAAGTGTGTTTCACTTTGTGAAAGAAGAAGGACTGTGAATTGCCTCACAGCTGCAAGCTAAGTATCACAGAACTGATAAGGGACTTGTACAAATTACCAGTTTGTTTGGAGACCAGTGCTCTTGGCTATACCAAAGGAGGGCTTGGTTTAAGGGAATTTTCATTATAAAGAACATTGTTTTGAATTTTCAAAGGTGTGTGTGTGTCTGAAATTTGTACCTGTGAATTTTTGGGAGGAGTCGACCAGAGAGCCCGACAGAACAGATGCCATGTAGGGCTTTGAATTGCGTCCGGAAACCGATTGGCAGCCAATTGCAGTCTGCAGAGTGTTGGAGAGATATGTACATATCTGGGCAATCCCATGACCGCTCGCACGACTGTGTTCTGCACAATTTGCAGTTTCCAAACACTCCTCAAAGGTAGCCCCATGTAGAGAGCAATACAGTAATTGAGCCTCAAGGTGATGATGGCATGAGCGACTCCCTGTCTAAATAGGGCCGCATCGGACCAGAATATCTCCGGGACCGCCTTCTGCCGCACGAATCCCAGCGACCAATTGGGTCCCACAGAGTTGGCCTTCTCCGGGTCCCGTCGACAAAACTATGCCGTCTGGCGGGACCCAGGGGAAGAGCCTTCTCTGTGGCGGCCCCACCCCTCTGGAATTAACTCCCCTCAGTGATCAGGACCGCCCCCACCCTCCTTGCCTTTCGCAAACTCCTAAAAACCCACCTTTGCTGCCAGGCAAGGGGAAACTGACTCCCCTTGGCCGCTCCGTTTTATGTATGGTTTGTCTGGGTTGCATGAGTGTTTTTAATCGAGGGCTTTTTTAACTGCTCTGCCTTTTTTTAATCGTTGGATTTGTATTTTGTGTTCCTGTTGTGAGCCGCCCCGAGTCTTCGGAGAGGGGCGGCATACAAATCGAATGAATGAATGAATGAATGAATGAATGAATGAATGAATCAATGAATGAATGTTTAGTTTAGTTTAGTTTAGTTTATTTAGATATGTATGCCGCCCCTCTCCGAAGACTCGGGGCGGCTAACAACAATTAAAAAAACAATGTAACAAATCTAATATTAAAAAGTAATCTAAAACCCCCCAATTTAAGAGACCAATCATATCAACAAACATACCATGTATAAATTCGATAAGCCTAGGGGGAAGGGAGAAAATTTTCAATTCCCCCATGCCTGATGACAGAGGTGGGTTTTAAGGAGCTTGCGAAAGGCAAGGAGGGTGGGGGCAACTCTGATATCTGGGGGGAGCTGGTTCCAGAGGGTCGGGGCCGCCACAGAGAAGGCTCTTCTCCTGGGTCCCGCCAAATGACATTGCTTAGTCGACGGGACCCGGAGAAGGCCAACAGTGTGGGACCTAACCGGTCGCTGGGATTCGTGCGGCAGAAGGCGGTCCCGGAGATATTGAATGAATGAATGAATGAATGAACGAACGAATGAACGAATGAACGAACGAACTGGTGCACCAGGCAAACCTGGGCAAACAATCCCCTCGCCACAGCCGAAAGATGGTGTTCTAAAGTCAGCTGTGGATCGAGGAGGACGCCCAAATTGCGGACCCTATCCGAGGGAGTCAGTATTGGGGAAGTCCAGGCACCAAAGGTAGATGGAGAGTAGGAGAAAAGTGGGCAAAACCTAGATTCGGTTCAAGCCTCAGTAACCTTTTTTCCGTTTTGCGCCTTACGCATGTTTTATTTATTTATTTATTGGATTTGTATGCCGCCCGTCTCCGTAGACTCCCCTTCGCATGTTCCCCTTCGTCACATGCAAAAAATGAAAAATTGGGTAATTTTTGAAGAGGAGTCAGGAGGCTGCGTGCAAATCCTGTCTTCCCAGACGTCGTAGCTGTTTTTCCTGCAGGGATGAAAGTAGGAAGGGAGGGGGATTAGAACTGCTTCCTTTCCAAATGTAGTTTTTTTGAGTTTCAAGAGACACATGGCCCGCTGGAGGCAAAACTGCATTTTTTAGCTGTTTGCAATGGTTGTAAAGGTCAGGGATGTCCAGCAGGAGGCTCCAAAACCCTAGATTTTGAAAACTTGTGTTACCGATTCTTGCCAAACCAACCTGGAGCTTTATTATTATTATTATTATTATTATTATTATTATTATTATTATTATTATTATTATTATTATTATTATTATTATTATTGACAACAACAACAGAGTTGGAAGGGACCTTGGAGGTCTTCCAGTCCACCCCCCTGCTTAGGCAGGAGACCCTACACCACTTCAGACAGATAGTTATCCAATATCTGCTTAAAAACTTCCAGTGTTTGGGGCATTCACAACTTCTGGAGGCAGGCTGTTCCGCTGGTTAATTATTCTAACTGTCAGGAAATTTCTCCTTAGTTCTAAGTTGCTTCTCTCCTTGTTTAGTTTCCACCCATTGCTTCTTGTTCTACCCTCAGGTGCTTTGGAGAATAGCTTCACTCCTTCTTCTTTGTAGCAACTCCTGAGATATTGGAAGACTGCTATCATGTCTTTTCATTAAAATAGCTATGCCCAGTTCCTGCAACTGTTCTTTATCTGTTTTATTTATTTTATTTATTTATTTATTGGATTTATATGCCACCCCTCTCCGAAAACTTGGGGCGGCTAACAGCAATCGTAAACAGTGTACAATAATAATCCAATACTAAAAGCGAATTAAAAACACCTTAATATAAAAAACCAAACATACATACAAACATACCATGCATACAATTGTAAAGGCCTAGGGGGGAAAGGAATCTTAATTCCCCCAAGCCTGGCGACAGACGTGGGTTTTAAGTAGCTTACGAAAGGCAAGGAGGGTGGGGGCAATTCTAATCTCTGGGGAGAGTTGGTTCCAGAGGGCCGGGGCCGCCACAGAGAAGGCTCTTCCCCTGGGTCCTGCCAAGCCTCCTATACCTGTGCGTTTTGTTTTTCTTTCATCTTTCTTTAAAAGCAGTACAGGTAGAACTCCACTAACTCACTTTAGTGATTGTTTGAAGTTACAACAGACCTGCTCAAAAGTTACTTACAACCCCTTTGAGCGGATGGTTTAGTATCGGGTTGGGATTCACCCATTGGCCTTTTATGGAAAGATGACCAGGAAAATAATTTCAAAACTCTATTGAGGTCTCAAAGTTAATATCTTAGAGAAAAATGCGGTTGTAATTTTTGGGATGGATAAGAGCAGTTGGAAAGCATCTAAAAAATGCAAGTAAAAAAATATAGATTACCTTTACACAATCTGAAGTTAGTTGGGGGAAAGATCAAAAGCAACGTGAGAAAATATTATTTCACTGAAAGAGTAGTAGATCCTTGGAACAAACTTCCAGCAGACGTGGTTGGTAAATCCACAGTAACTGAATTTAAACATGCCTGGGATAAACATATATACATCCTAAGATAAAATACAGGAAATAGTATAAGGGCAGACTAGATGGACCACGAGGCCTTTTTCTGCCGTCAGTCTTCTATGTTTCTATGTTTGGTGAGAAGGTAGCATTCCATGCGCCTTTGGCATTTAATCATGCTGGCCAAATGACCACAGAGATGTATTCGGATAGCGCTGGCTCTTTGGCTTTGTTTCAGATGAAATACCGCCCCCTCGAGTTGGGAACAACTAGCGTATAGGTGCGAGGGGACCCTTTTCTTTTCTACAGTATATATGGCTGAGTTCACACCTTGCTCGAAGCCATACACGGTGGCCTGTCAATCATTTTGGCATCTATCATCTCTCCCTTCAGGAAAAATAATTATTGTTGGTCTCATGTGAATTCAGCCGTGATGATTGACGGACCATGATGTAGGGCTTCAAGCATAGTGTGTGAACTCATCCAGTAATTTTTTTTATTCAGTGCGCAATGCTACAGCCGTTGCCTTGAGTCGCACGTAAATTAAACCGATGTTACAAAGCCCCTAAAGGCGGAACAGGAAGCAATGGATGGAAATTAATCAAGGAAGATTGTGATCCCACTGTATAGAGCGCTGGCAAGACCACATTTGGAATACTGTGTCCAATTAATAATAATAATAATAATAATAATAATAATAATAATAATAATAATATTAATAGTTATAGAAATAGTAAAAATAATAATAATAATCCCAGGAGACAGCAGAATTGAGGACAAGCAGCTAGAGAAATTAGTGAAATACGAAGATCTAAAAATCGAGCTGCAACGACTCTGGCATAAGCCCGTGAAAGTGGTCCCAGTGGTCCTTGGCACGCTGGGTGCAGTGCCAAAGGATCTCAGCGGACATTTGAAAACCATCGGAATTGACAAAATCTCCATGTGTCAATTGCAAAAGGCCACTTTACTGGGATTGGCAAACATAATTCGCCGCTACATCACGCAGTCCTAGGTGCTTGGGAAGCGCCCGACTGGTGATGAAATACGAAATCCAGCATAGTGATCTCGTTTGCTGTGTTGTACTGACATAATAATAATAATAATAATAATAATAATAATAATAATAATAATAATAATAATTTTTTAGATTTGTATGCCGCCCCTCTCCGAGGACTCGGAGCAGCTCACAACAGGACAATACACAATATACAAATCCAATAGTTTAAAAAAAACAGTTTAAAGCCCTGTAAAAAATAATCATACAACTCAAACAAACCATACATACATAATAGTAGCTAATGGGTATATTAATTTCCCCATGCCTGGCGACATAGGTGAGTTTTCAAGAGTTTACGAAAGGCAAGGAGGGTGGGAGCAGTCCTGATCTCTGGGGGGACTTGATTCCAGAGGGCCGGGGCCACCAAAGAGAAGGCTCTTCCCCTGGGTCCTGCCAAATGACATTGTTTCGTCGACGGGACCCGGAGAAGGCCAACTCTGTGGGACCTAATCGGTCGCTGGAATTCGTGCGGCAGAAGACGGTCCCGGAGATAATCTGGTCCGATGCCATGAAGGGCTTTGTAGGTCATAACCAACACTTTGAATTGTGACCGGAAACCGATCGGCAACCAATGCAGACTGCGGAGTGTTGGTGTAACATGGCATATTTAGGGAAGCCCATGACTGCTCTCGCAGCTGCATTCTGCACGATCTGAAGTTTCCGAACACTTTTCAAAGGTAGCCCCATGCAGAGAGCGTTACAGTACAGTAGTTCAATTCTGGAGACCTCGCCTACAAAAAGTGATTGATCAAATTGAACGGGTCCAAAGATGGGCTACAGAAATAGTGGAACGTCTATATTCACTGTAAATACTGTACATTTTATGGAAGAAAAAAAGAAAAGAGTAAATTTTAGAGAGGGAGAACTTGAAAAAGAATAATTTTTTTTTAAAAGACTTCAAAAAAGTGAGGAGGAAAGAAATGTTGCTTCCTTGTTTTTGTCCTTCGGGAAGAAACACTTGGTAAACTCCCTTCCAACATCTGGCTGTGTTTTCGGAAGACACAGCTGGGTCAGACGGGGCAGAATTAAACTCAGCCCTGTTCTTCAAGGTCACTTTTCAAATCAGCCATATCCACAATGGGCAATTATTCTCCGGGGTATTTTGTTGCTGTTGTTGTTTTTAACCTTCCTCTTCGGCAGGTGTTGTTGTCAACAACTGTGAGATTTCAGGGCTGAGAAGCCAACTTCTGAAAAAGTTTGCAACTTCTGCTGCAAAATGTTTTCTGATTCTGCCTTGACCTGTATTTTATCTTAGGATGGATATAGGTTTATCCCAGGCATGCTTAAATTCAGTTCCTGTGGATTGACCAACCACCAGTCTGCTGGGAGTTTGTTCCAAGCCTCTACTACTCTTTTGGTAAAATAATATTTTCTCACGTTGCTTCTGATCTTTCCCCCAACTCACCTCGGATTGTGCCTCCTTGTTCTTGTACTTTCCTATTAAAAATACTTCCCTCCTGAACCATATTTAACCCTTTTTAATATATTTCAATGTTTCGATCCTGTCCCCCCTTTCCCTTCTGTCCTCCAGACTATACAGCTTGCCTTCAGAAGTTGTGAATACCGCAACACTGGAGATTTTTAAGAAGATGTTGGATAACCATTTGCCTGAAGTAGTTGTTATTCCACGGATTAATTGTTCTGTCAGAAAATTTCTCCTTAGTTCTAAGTTTATTTATTTATTTATTAGATTCGGGGCGGCTCACAACAATAACAAGAACAATGTAAGAACAAATCTAATAATTTAAAAAAACACTAAAACCCCCATTATTAAAAGCAAACACACAGACAAACATACCATGTATAAATTGTATAAGCCCGGGGGAGATGTGTCAGTTCCCCCATGCCTGATGGCAGAGATGGGTCTTAAGAACTTTACGAAAGGCAAGGAGGGTGGGGGCAGTTCTAATCTCCGGAGGGAGCTGGTTCCAGAGGGTCGGGGCCGCCACAGAGAAGGCTCTTCTCCTGGGTCCCACCAAACAACATTGTTTAGTCGACGGGACCCGGAGAAGGCCAACTCTGTGGGACCTAATTGGTCACTGAGATTCATGTGGCAGAAGGCGGTCCCGGAGGTATTCTGGTCCGATGCCATGAAGGGCTTTATAGGTCATAATCAACACTTTGAATTGCGCCCGGAAATTGATCGGCAACCAATGCAGACTGCGGAGTGCTGGTGTGACATCGGCATATCTTGGAAAGCCCATGATTGCTCTCGCAGCTGCATTCTGCACGATCTGAAGTTTCCGAACACTTTTCAAAGGTAGCCCCATGTAGAGAGCAGCTGCTTCGCTCCTTGTTTAGTTTCCACCCATTGCTTCTTATTCTATCCTCAAGTGCTTTGGAGAATAGCTTGACTCCTTTTTCTTTATGGCAACTATCGTGCTATCATGTCTCCCCCTGGTCCTTCTTCTCATCAAACCAGCCTTGTCCAGTTCCTGCAACCGTTCTTCATATGTTTTAGCCTCCAGTCCCCTAATCATCTTTGTTGCTCTTTCAAGATAGAGCAAGGTTTCAAGATGGCCTTTTATCTTGGGCTTTGGGTGGGGGCCTTTGTCCTGCTGCTGCAGTGACCTTCATTAGTTCAGACTGATTCATAGTAAATTGCATGTATTTAAGGAGGGTTTTAATTCTCCAAGGCTCTTTCGTGTCCTTTAAAATGTATGGACTTTAGTCCTCTCAATTGCCCAGTCCTCTTTTAAAGTGGCCAAGGTTTCAACAAGACCGATTGGAATCCATAAGCATTGCCTGTGATTGTTTAATTTAAAATCAGTCAGGTTGTAGGGAAAACAAGTAGAATGCTTGGCTGCATAGCTAGAGGTATCACAAGCAGGAAAGAGGGAGATTGTGATCCTGCTGTATAGAGCGCTGGCGAGACCCCATTTGGAATAATACTGTGTCCAGTTCTGGAGACCTCACCTACAAAAAGATATTGATAAAATTGAAAGGGTCCAAAGACGGGCTAGAAGAATGGTGGAAGGTCTGAAGCATAAAACGTATCAGGAAAGACTTCATGAACTCAATCTGTCTAGTCTGGAGGACAGAAGGGAAAGGGGGGACACAATTGAAACATTTAAATATGTTAAAGGGTTAAATAAGGTTCAGGAGGGAAGTGTTTTTAATAGGAAAGTGAACACAAGAACAAGGGGACACAATCTGAGGTGAGTTGGGGGAAAGATCAGAAGCAACAGGAGAAAATATTGTTTTACTGAAAGAGGAGTAGATGCTTGGAACAAACTTCCAGCAGACGTGGTTGGTCAATCCACATTAACTGAATTGAAACATGCCTGGGATAAACCTATATCTATCCTAAGATAAAATATAGGAAATAGTACAAGGGTATGTTTCTAATTTTATAGGCTGTTGAACGTGCTTTATGGCTAAGCTATAGGATAGAGGGGGGTTTGGGGGCTGTTGTTTTTTTTTCTTTTGTGACATTCAAATGAGATGTTTCATGCTGTCTCTTAAGTTGCAGGTTTGGCTTGTGTCAAATTCTAGGATATTTTATGGACATCTTTTTTTTTAAAAAAAAAAAGACCTCTGGTATTTAACATTGCAACCGTGTCTTAATATGCAATCCACAGGGGTGTTAGCTCAGACATCCGTTGTGGTTCGCCGGCTTGAACTGAGCACAGCTTTCTATCTTCTTTCCCTCTGTGTACGTTGAGGATAACAGTACCTGACACTCTGATCTTTTGTGATGAAAGAGAATAAATGCAAAGACTTATTCCAAGAAAACCTCCTTCCTTCCTTCCTTCCTTCCTTCCTTCCTTCCTTCCTTCCTTCCTTCCTTCCTTCCTTTTGTTGTTGTTCTTCTTCCCCTCCTCCTCCTCCTCCTTCTTCTTGGAACAAACTTCCAGCAGACGTGGTTGGTCAATCCACAGGATCTGAATGTAAACATGGCTGGGATAAACATAGATCCATCCTAAGATAAAATACAGGAAATAGTATAAGGGCAGACTAGATGGACCATGAGGTCTTCTTCTGCCGTCAGTCTTCTATGATTCTATGTTTCTTCTCCTCCTTCTCCTTTTCTTCTCCTTCTCCTTCCCCTCTTCCTCCACCTTCCTCTTCCTCTCCTCCTTCTTCTCCTCCTTCTTCTCCTTCTCCTTTTTTTCTTCTGCTTCTCCTTCTCCTTCTGCTTCTCCTTCCCCTCTTCCTCCACCTTCCTCTTCCTCTCCTCCTCCCTCTCCTTCTTCTCCTCCTTCTCCCTTTCTCCTCCTCCTTCTCCTTCCGCTTCTCCTTCCCCTCTTCCTCTCCTCCTCCTCCTTCTTCTTCTTCCTCCTCCTCCTTCTCTTCCTCCTCCTCCTCCTTCTCTTGCGCAACCCATCTTGTGAGACCGTAAATATCCCCGTTGCACAATCCACACTTCTGCAACAGAGTCATAACCGAGAGCCCTGCAAATAAACATGGACATTCACCCTGGGTGTTGAAACCTTCCTGTCTTGTTTGTTTTGCGGGATCGCTTCGTTCCCACCCGAGAGAAAACAAAAATAAAACATAGTTTAAAAAATCTGCACCAATCTTGGTGTGGTTTAGTTTTTCCTTCGGGACATTTTTAATCCGATTAAGCGGTTTTCTTGGTGGGAAGTATGGGTAGTATGGAATACAGAATAACAGAGTTGGAAGGGACCTTGAAGGTCTTCTAGTCCAACCCCTTGCTTGACCTGGAGACCCTATAACATTTCAGACAAGTAGCTGTCCAGTCTCTGCTTAAAAACCTCCAGTGTGGGATCAGCCACAACTTCTGGTGGCAAGTTGTCCCGCTGGTTGACTGCTCTCACTGCCAGGAAATTTCTCCTTCATTTCAGGTTACTTCTTTCCTTGATTAGTTTCCACCCGTTGCTTCTTGTCCTGCCTTCTGATGCTTTGGAGAAAATAGCTCGACTCCCTCTTCTTTGTGTCAGCCCCCCCAAATATTAGAAGACTGCTATCATGTCACCCCTAGTCCTTCTTTTCATTAGATGGATGGATGGATGGATGGGGAGGTAGGTAGGTGGATGGATAGATAGATAGATGGATAGATAGATGGATGGATGGATGGATGATAGATAGATAGATAGATAGATAGATAGATAGATGTTGTAGGTAGGTAGATAGGTAGGTAGGTAGATAGATAGATAGATAGATAGATAGATAGATAGATGATATAGATAGATAGATAGATGATATAGATAGATAGATAGATGATAAAGATAGATAGATGATAAAGATAGATAGATGATAAAGATAGATAGATAGATAGATAGATAAATAGATGATATAGATAGATAGATAGATGATAAAGATAGATAGATAGATAGATAGATAGATAGATAGATAGATGAGGGATGGATGGACGGATGGATAGATAGATAAAGGGGTGTATAGATGGATGGATAGATTGGTAGGTAGAAGGATGGATGGATAGATATATAGATATAGACGATTAATACATATACAGTATATAGAGATGACAGACAGAGGCTTTGGGTTCCGTGCGCAGCCTCATCTCTTTCCGTTGCACAGAGCTTCATAAATATCTTTGATGCTTTGCAAGGAGCGCTGTGGCTAATCCTCCTGGATCATTTGCTGATGGAAACCATTCCAGCCTCAACAGCTTCGCCGCTCATGTCAACATTTATCCTTTCGCAGAGCAGTTCAAGTTGGCCTGGCAACCTTCCTCCTCCGCTCCGCAGCTGTTGACAACCCGTTTCATCCTTTCATTCCCCTTAACAGGCAGACTGAGCCTGGTCTTGGGTGGGATCGGATCCAGCCTCCCGCCTGGGCTTCCTCTGAGCCACAAGGTGGCAATATTAGCTGCTGGATGAATCCACCCGTTTGGAGGGCTCTTTTCCGTGGCTCAGTGGCTAAGACGCTGTGCTTGTGGATCGAGAGGTCGGCAGTTTGGCGGTTCGAATCCCTGGCACCCCATAACGGAGTCAGCTCCCCGTTAATGTCAGAAATAAATCAGAGTCCGAGGCTTGGCCTTCCTCAAAAAATAGAATAGAATAGAATAGGGAGAATCGAATAGAATGAAATAGAATATATATAGAATAGAATGGGGAAAGTAGAGTAGAATAGAACAGAATATACAGTATATAGGATAGGTAAAATAAAATAGAATACTGTAGAATAGAATATATATAGAATAGCATGGGGAAAGTAGAATAGAATAGAATATATATAGAATAGGGAAAATAGAATAGAATGGAGAAAATAGAATAGAATATATATAGAATAGGGAAAATAAAATAGAATGGGGAAAGTAGAGTAGAATAGAATAGAATAGAATATACAGTATATAGAATAGGGAAAATAGAATAGAATAGAATATATATAGAATAGCATGGGGAAAGTAGGATAGAATAGAATAGAATAGAATATATATAGAATAGGGAAAATAGAATAGAATGGAGAAAATAGAATAGAATAGTATTCTTTATTGGCCAAGTGTGATTAGACACACAAGGAATTTGTCTTTGGTGCAGGTGCTCTCAGCGTACATAAAAGAAAATATCCATTTGTCAAGAATCATGAGGTCCAACACTTAATGATTGTTGTAGGGGTCAAATAAGCAATGGATAAACAATATTAATAAAAATCGTGATACAAGCAACAAGTTACAGTCCTACGTGGGAGGAGATGGGTGATATGAATGATGAGAAAAAAAACTAGTAGTAATAGTAGTGGGACTTAGTAAATAGTTTTGACAGTGTGGAGGGAATTATTTGTTTAGCAGAGTGATGGCGTTCGGGGGAAAAACTGTCCTTGTGTCTAGTTGTGTTGGTGTGCAGGGCTCTGTAGCGATGTTTTGAGGGTAGGAGTTGAAACAGCTAGTTAGGGCTGGGGTGGGTGGGGAGCTACATTCAGAGTAAAATTGAATAAATTAAATTAAATTAAATTAAAAGACACACCTGAATTTCCAGCCTCTTTTAGGGAGGAAAAAGCTGCGTCTTATGCTCTGAGAAATACGGTTAAAAAAAAAAACCCCTGCCTTCTTTTCCAGGAAACCTGCAGAAAGTGCCAAGGCCTCTGGAAGGAGCACATGAACCTGAGCTGTGAACAGCTGGCTGAAAAGGACGACATTAAATACAGGACATCCATGTAAGTAATCTATCAGAGCTTCATTTGCAGAAATTACCCAGTTTGTGTCCAAGCGGCAAACCAGTCCAGCCAGCCTACCAACCCAACCAGCCAGCCACAGACCAGTAGAAATGGAGTTGAAGACTTCAATGAAACACAGCCGCAGTAGGAAGTTGTGGAAATATATATTTCCTTCTTTATACTACTACTACTACTATGTATACTATACATATAAGAAACTAGTATCCTACTACTACCTTGCTACAACTATCTTAGTTCAATAACTCACAGGAACAGCATCACAGCTTCGTCAGAGCACACTTCTCACAAACAGCTGACAGCAAACAGACAGAGAGAAAGAGCAAAGAGTTCTTGCCTAG
Organism: Erythrolamprus reginae; assembly: GCF_031021105.1. Classification (NCBI taxonomy): domain Eukaryota; kingdom Metazoa; phylum Chordata; class Lepidosauria; order Squamata; family Dipsadidae; genus Erythrolamprus; species Erythrolamprus reginae. The sequence continues at coordinate 178,194 of NW_027248484.1, read as the reverse complement.
TTAAATACTTTTCACATAATTACTAGGTCGCTGCACGCTCAACTGCCTCAGAATGACTCGGCATTTTTAACTGAGGCCTACTTTCTGCATTATGATATTACCTCGGGCTTTTTAATTCCTGGCATAATCTTCAGCGTTGGGGACAGGCGGAAAAACACAGGACCCTTAGCCACCTACACCCCCATCCAGGTTTTCAACTGGGGCTACTTTTGCAAAGGATAATCTTAAGTTCTAATGTTTCGTTTCCTAACGCTTAAAAAAAAAAAAAAGAAGAAGCCTGGGACTGTAGCACCTTTTTATGTCAGCGGTTCCCGACCTTTTTAATGCCGTGATCCCCTTAATACAGCTCCTCGTGTTGTGGTGACCCCCGACCATAAGTCGAGCGCCAGTTCTCTCAACAGAGCTTGAAGCCGATTGGCAGGAAGGTCAGAGGGACACCCCCACTGCGAACGCCTGATTGGTTGGATTGTAAAAATACGTTCCGAGGCGCCAGGATAGAAGCTTTAGTTCCTAACACCAATGGGAAACGGGGAAAAGGGGAGAGGAAAGGAAAGAGAAGGGGGAAAAGAGAAGGTAATAGAGAAAAAGGGTAGAGGGAGGGAGGGAGGGAAGGGAAAGGAGAGGAAAGGAATAGGGGAGAGAGGGAAGGAAGGAAGGGGAGGAAGTAGTAGGGAAAGGGTGGAGGGAGGGAAGAAAAGGAGAGAAAAGAAGGTAGTAGGGAAAGGGTAGAGGGAAGGAGGGAAGGAAGGAAGGTACAGAGGGAGGGAGGGAAAGGAGGGAGAGAAGAGAAAAGGAATTAGGAGGGAAGGGATAGGAGGGAAAGAAGGAAGGAAGGAAAAAAGGGGAGGACAGAAAAGGAAGTAAGAGGGAAAGGATAGGAGGGAAAGAAGGAAGGAAGGAAGGAAAAAGAGGGAGAGGAGAGAAAAGGAATTAGGAGGGAAGGGATAGGAGGGAAAGAAGGAAGGAAGGAAGGAAAAAAGGGGAGGACAGAAAAGGAAGTAGGAGGGAAAGGATAGGAGGAAGGGAGGGCAGAAGGAAGGAAAAAGAGGGAGAGGAGAGAAAAGGAAATAGGAGGGAAAGGATAGGAAGGAAGAAGGAAGGAAAAAGAGGAGAGAAAAGAAAGGAGGGAAGGAAGGAAAAGGGGAGGAGAGAAAAGGAAGTAGGGAAGGAAAAGGAAAGAAGGATAGAAAAGGAAGGAAGGACAGACAACGAAAGAAAGAGAAGCAAAGAGGGAGGGAAGGGGAGGAGGGAGAATAAATGTTTTTTATCCTCCTGTCCTTTGTCCTTCCTCGTCTCGGCCAACAACTTTAGGTTATTGTAAAGATATTTTTAAAAGATATTAAGATAAAGATATTATAAAAGATATATTTGTTTAAAAGCTTCCGTCGCGCTGCCATCCTTCTGCAGGATATATTTATTGACAAGTGGGGGCAGGAGATCTAATAATACCACCAGGTTTTTAGCTTTTATTTGTCTGAAGAAGAAGGAAAGGAAGCGCTCGGCTGGCTAGTCTTTCCACGGGAGGAGGGGGGGGGTCTCTTGGCCAGCCGCTGGGCCCAGCTGAAAGTCGGACAATGCGGCTTCCTGTTTGAACCAAAGGAAGAGGAAGCCCGGCGGGATCTCACAGCCAACTTCCTGCTCGGCTAAGGATTTTCCTGTTGGGAAAGGCGAGATGGGAATAGAGCGGAAGGGAACGATGGGTTGCATTCACGCCGAGTTCATTCTTGCTTCCCCGAATCGCGGTGACCAAAAAAGGCATTCGAAAGGACGAGGGGCCCAACCTGCCGCTTAATTCCCAAACTACAATGTCCAGATCCATAAATAAATAAAAAAATACATAGTACAGTGTTCCCTCTATTTTCGCGGGTTCAAACTTCGCGAAACGGCTATACCACGGTTTTCCCAAAATATTAATTAAAAAATACTTTGCAGTTTCCCCCCCCATACCACGATTTTTCCTGCCCGATGACGTCATACGTCATCGCCAAACTTTCGTCCGCCTTTAATAAATATTTTTAAAAATAAACTTTAACAAATAAACATGGTGAGTAATAATTTAAATGGTTGCTAAGGGAATGGGAAATTGTAATTTAGGGGTTTAAAGTGTTAAAGGAAGGCTTGTGACACTGTCCATAGCCAAAAATGGTGTATTTACTTCCGCATCTTTACTTTGCGGAAATTCGATTTTCGCGGGCGGTCTCGGAACGCATCCCCCGCGAACATCGAGGGAACACTGTACATACTTCTACATATAAATATAGCCACGTAGTACGACATATAAATAGCAGAGTGTACTACATACATGGTGCATTCTACTACGTATAAATACAGTCATAGTAGACAGAGCCTTCTCTGTGGCGGCCCCGGCCTTCTGGAATCAACTCCCCCTGGAGATTAGAACCGCCCCCAACCTCCTTGCCTTTCGTAAGCTACTTAAAACCCACCTGTGTCACCATGCATGGGGTAACTGAGTTACCCCTAGACTATGGTAGATTTGTGTATGGTATGACTGTTTTTTATGGTTTTAATAATGGGGGTTTTATGTGCTTTTTTAACATATGGGATTTGTGATACTGTATTCTGTTGTAAGCTGCTTCGAGTCCTCGGAGAGGGGCGGCAAACAACAACAACAACAACAACAACAATAATAATAATACTGTAATAATAATAATAATAATAATAATAATAATAATAATAATAATAATAATAGGCAAATAGTACATAGTACACACTTCTACATATAAATACAGCCCCATAGTAAGCTATATTGCTATTATTCTCCTCTCTCCCACTGTCTTCTCTATTGGTCTCTTATGATTTACCGCTTGTTGTTCGCATCGTATGATTTCTGATCTATGATATCACTTTGCAGTTTGCATGAGCACCGAGAGCTTTATGTACCCCGAGACAAATTCCTTGTGTTTCCAATCGGCTTGGCCAATAAAGAACTCTCTGCTATTCTAAATGGGATCTGTTGAAGGCCAGTTGGCCTACTGCAGGGGAGAATTGGAAGTTTTGCTAGAGGTGAGCGAGGGGACCTCAAAATTACTCCAGGATTGCCGTTCTGAGTGCGTTATAGGTAAATTCAATGTTCTTCCTATTTCGCACAGGCCCTGCAATCTCCTTAGGGCTGTATGCAAACTTTTCATTTGTTTTTTCCATCCCGCTAAAATATAATGACTCCGTTTTTTCCCTTCTTTCTGCCCTCTACAAGGTTAGGGACACCAACTGTGTTGATAGAAGCCAGAATTTGCATCTGAGGCCAGAAATTTGCACGTTATCTCGCTTTGCTTTGTTTTGTTTTTAATAATTTTTATTAAGTTTTGAAAACAATGCAAAAGCTTAGGAGACAATGCACACACTTCTCTTGTTAAAGATCATTTCCTGATGTTGTTTCCCCGAGCCTTGAGAAGAGCCTCTGCTTGTGTCTTTCCTAAGTGAGGGGTAGGTGGGCTAGCCTTGATCTTTTTTTAACCATTCTGCTCTGCAAACCAGGACTGCTAACAATTCTTTTGCAAAGGGAGGATTTGCACAGAGGCGCCTTTTTTTAGAATATAATAGAATTCTTTATTGGCCAAGTGTGATTGGACCCACAAGTAATTTGTCTTTGGTGCAGATGCTCTCAGTGTACAGAAAAGAAAAAAGATACATTTGTCAAGAATCAGAATAGAATATAATACAATATAATATAATATAATATAATATAATATAATTCTTTATTGGCCAAGTGTGATTGGACACCCAAGGAATTTGTCTTTGGTGCAGATGCTCTCAGTGTACATAAAAGAAAAGAAAAGATACATTTGTCAAGAATTAGAATAGAATAGAATGGAATGGAATATAATATAATATAATATAATTCTTTATTGGCCAAGTGTGATTGGACCCACAAGGAATTTGTCTTTGGTGCAGATGCTCTCAGTGTACATAAAAGAAAAGAAAAGATACATTTGTCAAGAATTAGAATAGAATAGAATAGAATGGAATGGAATGGAATATAATATAATATAATATAATATAATATAATATAATATAATATAATATAATATAATTCTTTATTGGCCAAGTGTGATTGGACCCACAAGGAATTTGTCTTTGGTGCAGATGCTCTCAGTGTACATAAAAGAAAAGAAAAGATACATTTGTCAAGAATTAGAATAGAATAGAATAGAATGGAATGGAATATAATATAATATAATATAATATAATTCTTTATTGGCCAAGTGTGATTGGACCCACAAGGAATTTGTCTTTGGTGCAGATGCTCTCAGTGTACATAAAAGAAAAGAAAATATACATTTGTCAAGAATCAGAATAGAATAGAATGGAATATAATATAATATAACATAACATAACATAACATAACATAACATAATATAATATAATATAATATAATTCTTTATTGGCCAAGTGTGATTGGACCCACAAGGAATTTGTCTTTGGTGCAGATGCTCTCAGTGTACAGAAAAGAAAAGAAAATATACATTTGTCAAGAATCAGAATAGAATAGAATAGAATAGAATTCGTTATTGGCTATGTGCGATTGGACCCACAAGGAATTTGTCTTTGGTGCAGATGCTCTCAGTGTACATAAAAGAAGAGATCGATATGTCACGAATCATGAGATACACCACTTAATGATTGGCATAGGGGCCAAATAAGCAATGAAGAAACAATCGATATTAATAAAAATCTTTAACACCTCTAGAGCAGGTAATGATAGTAGAACCCAGTGGTTTCCAACGTGGGACCCACACCCTACAGGGCGGCAATTTGATTTTTAATGGGGGCAATTGGAAAACCTTGTTTAAACCATTTTTTTGGTAACGTTTTTAATTATTTTCTCTACAATTTCCATGTATACATATCTTTGTTTGCCCGAGCACAAAGCTGAAAGCATCAGCCTGAAGATGACGAGTGGGACCTCGTTGAAATACGCCAAGACCTACATATATCTATATCCAGAGGTGGGCTGCTGAGATGGAACGGTGACGTGTGCTTGCCTCCGTGGCTCTAGGTACCAGCTACTGCACCTGGGCAGGCAGCAAAATTGTACGCAGGCGAGGAAGCAAAAAACCTCATCGAAACATAGGCCCACCTGCGTGTCCACGTGTGATTTTGCTACCTGCACAGGTGCAATAGCATAATTGCGCTGCACTCCACTAACACTCAGAGCCACAGGGACGAGCACATTACATCTTAGCAGCCCACCTATCATCTATCTATCATCTATCTATCTATCTATCTATCTATCTATCTATCTATCTATCTATCATCTATCTATCATCTATCATCTATCTATCTATCTCATCTCTATCTATCATCTATGTATCTATCATCTATCTATCTATCATCTATCTATCTATCTATCTTTCTATCTATTATCTATCTATCTATCTATCATCTATCTATCATCTATCATCTATCTATTTATCTACCATCCATCCATCTATCTATCTATCTATCTACCTACCTACCTACCTACCTACCTACTATCTATCTATCTATCTAATCTATCTATATCTATCTATCTATCTATCTATCTACCTACCTATCTACCTATCTATCTATCCATGCATCCATCCATCCATCTTTATCATCTATCTATCTATCTATCTATCTATCTATCTATCTATCTATCTATCTATCTATCTATCTATCATGGCCCCCAAAATGTGTAACCACTGGTATAACCCAGCCAACGTGGCTATTTTCGTAAACTGTGATCAGAACAAACTGGCTTATTGCAGGGATGAGCAATTTGATAGTTTTAGAGAAAGAGGATTGATGTTCTCATACAAAGGAACTGCACCTGAATTTAGACAGGATGTTTCACTGTTTCCTGAGTTTAGTGGGTGGGGAGATTTTTGTTTTTTCCTTTTTTAAAAACTATTTTAAGGCTTAGATGTTCTCTTTGGTCTTGTCTGCCACTTCCAAGTAAGGGAAATTGTGTTGACGACTTTTAACAGCTGTAGTGTAGAGGAGGGGGGGGGGAAAGGTGGGCTTAGCACTGAGGTTGCCGTAACAAAAACATCATATTAACTTGGGAAAACAGGAAAGGGTGAGAAAGAGACTCAAGATTGTATTGCCTTGTGCTTCCTTGTTGTAAGAGGGAGAAGCTTTGGAGATGGCAAGTTATTTTGTCACCTAATAAAGTCAACCTCAGTTCTTCTTTTGAGCTCTGCTCCTGGTCTACTCTTATCTTATACTCTTATGGTTTATGTATGGTCTGTTAGGTTGTGTGACTGTTTTTCTTTTTATAATAAGGGCTTTAAATTGTTTTTAACATTAGATTTGTACATGGTGTATTGTTGTTGTGAGCCGCTCCAAGTCCTCGGAGAGGGGCGACATACAAATTAATAATAATAATAGTAATAGTAATAATAATAATTTGCAACTGGAGCAGACAGTGGAAGAAGGGAAGCATGCATTAGCTGACTGTGCGAAGGAGAGCAAAGAGTCAGCGTTGATGGAGGTCAACAATAGGAAGCTTCTCAAGGTGAAGCAAACTAAGGACCAGTACAGAAAAACTGTAACTCAGTGTCGTATGGACAGTTGGCGGAACAAAGCATTGCATGGCCAGTTCTTGGAGAAGATTGAAGGCAAAGTGGATAAAGAAAAGACCTGGTCATGGCTTACAAGTGGAACACTCAAAAGGGAGACAGAAGGACTAATACTGGCGGCACAAGAATAGGCCATTAGAACGAATGCTGTCAAAGCCAGAATTGAAAAATCAACAGACGATCCAAAGTGCAGACTCTGTAAAGAAACAGATGAAACAATCGATCACATACTCAGCTGCTGCAAAAAGATCGCACAGACTGACTACAAGCATAGACACGATGCTGTGGCACAGATGATCCACTGGAACTTGTGCCGGAACTACCATTTCCCAGTGGCAAAGAAGTGGTGGGATCATAAGCCCGAAAAAGTGGTCGAAAATGAGCAAGCAAAACTACTGTGGGACTTCGACTGACCGAATTCTGAAGCATAACACACCAGACATCCTGATTGTGGAGAAAAAGAAAGTATGGATCATCGACATTGCAATCCCAGGAGACAGCAGAATTGAGGAGAAGCAGCTAGAGAAATTAGTGAAATACGAAGATCTAAAAATCGAGCTGCAACGACTCTGGCATAAGCCCGTGAAAGTGGTCCCAGTGGTCCTTGGCACGCTGGGCGCAGTGCCAAAGGATCTCAGCGGACATTTGAAAACCATCGGAATTGACAAAATCTCCATCTGTCAATTGCAAAAGGCCGCTTGACTGGGATTGGCAAACATAATTCGCCACTACATCACGCAGTCCTAGGTGCTTGGGAAGCGCCCGACTGGTGATGAAATACGAAATCCAGCATAGTGATCTCGTTTGCTGTGTTGTATTGACATAATATTATTATTATTATTATTATTATTATTATTATTATTATTATTATTATTATTATTATTAACTGAGAAGGTGAGATGCAGAAGGATTTAGAGAGAGAGATTAGATTTAGAGAGAGTTAAAAGATAGCGGTCCAGCGGCTAGGCTGCTTCTGAAGATCAAAACTAATTGCACATTTCTTTATGAGATAAGGAGTCTCCATTTCACTGACTTACATTTACAGCTTCTCAGCATCTCTGCAGACAAAGCACTTTTACTCCAAGGATTTTAGCAGAGAAGGAAGGAAGGGAGGGAGGGAGGGAGGAAGGGAGGAAGGAAAGCAGAAAGGAAGGAAGGAAGGCAGAAAGGAAGGAAGGAAGAAAGGAAGGAGAGACAGTGGAAGGAGGAAGGAAGGAAGGAAGACAGGAAGGAAGGAGAGACAGTGGAAGGAGGAAGGAAGGAAGGAGAGATAGTGGAAGGAGGGAGGAAGGAAGGAAGGAGAGACAGTGGAAGGAGGAAGGAAGGAAGACAGGAAGGAAGGAAGACAGGAAGGAAGGAAGGAGAAACAGTGGAAGGAGGGAGGAAGGCAGGCAGGCAGGAAGGAGAGACAGTGGAAGGAGGGAGGAAGGAAGGAAGGGTTAAGAAAAAGAAAGGAAAGAAAGAAGAGTTAAGAGAGAGGAAGGAGGGTAGCAAGCAAGTAAGCCATAGTGGTACAGTTGTTCCAATGTAGTGTTGCAGACTGACTCTGCCCACTGCCAGGAGTTCGATCCTCGCCTGCTCAAGGTTGACTCAGCCTCCCATCCTTCCAAGGTGGGTCAAATCAGGACCCAGATTGTTGGGGGCAAGAGGCTGACTCTACAAACCGCTTAGAGAGGGCTGGAGAGAAGTATTTCAATCTAAGTGCTGCTGCTATTGTAAACACGGTCCAATGTTTGCAGACCATAGCAGCTCCATCCAACTTCTTTGGCAGCATCCTGGTAACTAAGCAACAAGCAGCCCCCACTCAGTTGAAAACTGTTGGGGCGAGATAGGTCCCCCCAGCCTCCTTTTTCACCCCCGCAGCTCTGCATTATCTCTCTGCCAGAAACCATCCATCCTCCTGCTGCTGGTGTCTTGGGCCCTTCCATTGTTTCCAGCCAAAAGTTTTGCTTGTCTGGATGGTTCTCCAGGAGACCAGCTTGAAACCTGCAGAATGTGGATGGGTGATGGATATTTAGACTTTAATGGGTTTTTGTCTCCTTCGGTTCTTTATTTGGCTATTTATTTTAAAGCAACAATATGGCCACCCACCTCTAAGAGGTCACTCTAGGCAGCTAAGTAAGTGCAGCTAAAAAGCCCCCCTTCAAAAAAACAAACACAGTGTATGTTCTGTCAGGCTCTCTGGTAGAATCCTCCCAAAAATTCACAGGTACAAATTTCAGACACACACACACGTTTGAAAATTCAAAACAATGTTCTTTATAATGAAAATTCACTTAAACCAAGCCCTCTTTTGGTATAGCCAAGAGCACTCGTCTCCAAACAAACTGGTAATTTGTACAAGTCCCTTATCAGTTCTGTGATACTTAGCTTGCAGCTGGGAGGCAATTCACAGTCCTTCTTCTTTCACAAAGTGAAACACACTTTGCTCTGGTTTAGTTTCCAAGCGGGGAAAAATCAGCACACAAAAGGTCCAAGTCAGTAAATCAGTCACGAAACACAACGATCAGATAATCCTCCACAATGGCCAAACCCACAGGCTGCTCTTTATAGCAGCCTCACTAATGACCACAGCCCCACCCAACCACAGGTGGCCTCATTTTCTTTGATAATAATCTCTCAGTTGTTATTGCCTGTGCATCGCTCTCCGCATGCGTGGCTGTATCATTAACTCTTGTTCTGAATCCAAGGAGGAGCTAGATAATTGATCTCCTTCTGAGCTGTCTGCCACACTCTCCTCCTCCCTGTCACTCATGTCTTCTTGGTCAGAGGAGCCTTCATCTTCAGATTCCACCGGGGGCAAACAAGGCCTGCAGCATGTGGATGTCTCCCCCACATCCACAGTCCTTGGGGCAGGAGCTGGGCAAGAGCTAACCACAACAGAGTAGAACAAACATAAGAACCTAAGAAGAGCCATGCTGAATTGGTCCAAAGCCCATCGAGTTCAGCATTCCGTGTCACCCAGTGGCCCATGGGTTTTTGGAGAGGGGCAGCATACAAATCTAATAAATTGAATTGAATTGTCCATGGGGATCTTGAGCAGGAAGAGAAGGCAAACCCCTCCCTTTCCCTTGACCCCCAACAAATGGGCCCCAAGGGAACCTTGCCTGCCTCAACCAACATAGACATCCTTGGACATCCGTTTTAATAAGGGAGAGAAGGAAGGAAGGAAGAGGGGGAAAAGAAGGAAGGAAGGAAGGAGAAGGAAGGGAGGGAGGGGGAAAGGATGGAAGGAACATAAGAATCTCAATGCTGAATCGGGCCAAAGCCCATCGAGTCCAGCATTCTGTGTCGCCCATTGTCTTCATGGGCATCTTGAGCAGAAAGAGAAGGCAAAACCCTCCCTTTCCCTTGACCCCCAACAAATGGGCCCCAAGGGAACCTTGCCTGCCTCAACCAACATAGAGGTGCATTTGGAGATCCATTTCAATAACCACCTATGATACACTTGGCATCCATGAATCTGTCTAATCCTGCCTTGAAGCTCTCCAGGCTGATATCTGTCACGGCCTCTTCTGGGAGTGAATCCCATCAACCAAGGACCCTCTGGGTGGAGAAACATTTCCCTTTATTTGTCCTCACTTTCTTACCTATGAGCTTTAGGGAGGGGCCCCTCGTCCTCGTATTGTGTGATAGAGAAAAGGATTTTTCTCCATCCACCTTTTCTATCCCATGCATGATTTTATACACTTCGATCCAGTCACCTCTTCAACACCGTCTTTCAAGGCTGAACCTAGTTTCATAAGGGTATATTTACATGTTATGCTTCTATTTTAAGTCTTTATTTTATTATGTATTTATTAGACTTGTAGGCCGCCCCTCTCCGTAGATTCGGGGCAGCTCACAAAAATAACAAAGACAATGTAAAAACATATCCAATAATTTAAAAAACACTAAAAAACCCATTATTAAAAGCAAACATACACACAAACATACCATGTATAAACTGTGTAGGCCCGGGGGAGATGTGTCAGTTCCCCCATGCCTGACGGCAGAGATGGGTCTTAAGAACTTTACAAAAGGCAAGGAGGGTGGGGGCAGTTCTAATCTCCGGGGGGGAGCTGGTTCCAGAGGGTAGGGGCCGCCACAGAGAAGGCTCTTCCCCTGGGTCCCGCCAAACGACATTGTTTAGTCGACGGGACCCGAAGAAGGCTGACTCTGTGGGACCTAACCGGTTGCTGGAATTTGTGCGGCAGAAGGCGATCCCGAAGATATTCTGGTCCGATGCCATGAAGGGCTTTATAGGTCATAACGAACACTTTGAATTGTGACCGGAAACTGATCGGCAACCAATGCAGACTGCGGAGTGTTGGTGTAACATGGGCATATTTGGGGAAGTCCATGACTGCTCTCGCAGCTGCATTCTGCACGATCTGAAGTTTCTGAAGACTTTTCAAAGGTAGGCAGGCAGGATTATATTTTACTTTTGTTTTTCTATGCTCGATCCTATGGTACCATCTATTCCATATTTCAAAGTACTCTGAGTCTTTCTGGCCTCGCAAGTCAATTGTTAGCCTGTCCAGCTCAGTGCATTCATCAATGTTGCTAATTATTGTGCTTTCTGGGGAGGTTCCCGAATGTTTCCAAAATTGGGCAGGCTGTGCCCTTCATTATGTCACCGATGAGATGTTGAAGCAGCAGGCCAAAGACTTGGCCAAAACTGTCACTGCTTCTTCCAGACCAGATGAGTTGCCTCGGGGAATTTTAAAATGCCTTTCCCCCTGGGTGCTGTTGTGGTTAGCTCTGGCCCAGCTCCTGCCCCAAGGACTGTGGATGTGGGGGAGACATCCACATGCTGCAGGCCTGTTTTGCCCCCGGTGGAATCTGCCGATGAAGGCTCCTCTGACCAAGAAGACATGAGCGACAGGGAGGAGGAGAGTGGGGCAGACAGCTCAGAAGGAGATCAATTATCTAGCTGCTCCTTGGATTCAGAACAAGAGTTAATGATACAGCCATGTATGCGGAGAGCGATGCATAGGCAGCAACAACTGAGAGATTACTATCAAAGAAAATGAGGCCACCTGTGGTTGGGTGGGGCTGCGGTCATGAGTGAGGCTGCTATAAAGAGCAGCCTGTGGGCTTGGCCATTGTGGAGGATTATCTGATCCTTGTGTTTCGTGACTGCTTTACTGACTTTGACCTTTTGTGTGCTGATTTTTCCCCGCTTTGAAACTAAACCAGAGCAAAGTGTGTTTCACTTTGTGAAAGAAGAAGGACTGTGAATTGCCTCACAGCTGCAAGCGAAGTATCACAGAACTGATCAGGGACGTGTACCAATTACCAGTTTGTTTGGAGACCAGAGCTCTTTGCATGTAACCAATAAAGTTTTTATTTAAAAAAAAGAAAATTGGGGTCTTGTTCAAACAGCTGCCGTCCGGCACCTAAGCCATTGCCCGCCTGAAGGCAAAGTCCGTCCACTTTCCGCCCCCCCCCCCCCGTCCTGACCTCTTGTCCCCTTGCCTCCCCAGAGAAGAGAAGATGACGGCCGCCCGCATCCGGAAGTGCCACAAATGCGCCACCGGCTTGATCAAATCGGAAGGCTGCAACCGCATGTCGTGTCGCTGCGGGGCCCAGATGTGCTACCTCTGCCGAGCTGCCATTAACGGGTACGACCACTTCTGCCAGCATCCCCGCTCCCCTGGAGCCCCGTGTCAAGACTGCGCCAAATGCTCGCTTTGGACGGACCCCACGGTAGGTGCCGGGGATGCCCCCGAATTTATCCTTCTTTCCTTCCTTCCTTCCTTCCTTCCTTCCTTCCTTCCTTCCTCTCTCTCTGTGTTTCTCTCTCCCTTCCTTTGTCCATCTCTTTTTTCTTTCTTGCTTGCTTGCTTCCTTCCTTTCTTTCTTTCTTTCTTTCTTTCTCTCTGTCTCTGTCTCTCTCTTTCTCCTACCCTTCCTTTGTCTGTCTCTTCTTTCTTGCTTGCTTCCTTTCTTCCTTTCCCTCTGGGTCTCTCTCTCTTTCTTTCTCCCACCCTTCCTTTGTCTCTCTTCCTTCCTTCCTTCCTTCCTTCTTTCCTCTCTCTCTCTTTCTGTTTCTCCCTCCCTTCCTTTGTCCATCTCTTCTTTCTTGCTTGCTTCCTTGCTTTCTTCATTCCTTCCTTTCTTACTCTCTGTCTCTCTCTCTCTCTCTTTCTTTCTCCCACCCTTCCTTTGTCTGTCTCTTCTTTCTTGCTTGCTTCCTTTCTTCCTTTCCCTCTGGGTCTCTCTCTCTTTCTTTCTCCCACCCTTCCTTTGTCTCTCTTCTTCCTTCCTTCCTTCCTTCTTTCCTCTCTCTCTCTTTCTGTTTCTCCCTCCCTTCCTTTGTCCATCTCTTCTTTCTTGCTTGCTTCCTTGCTTTCTTCATTCCTTCCTTTCTTACTCTCTGTCTCTCTGTCTCTCTTTCTTTCTCCCACCCTTCCTTTGTCTGTCTCTTCTTCCTTCCTTCCTTCCTGTCTCTCACTCTCTCTTTTTCTTTCTCCCTCCCTTCCTTTGTCTCTTCTTTCCTTCTTGCTTGCTTGCTTCCTTCCTTCCTTCCTTTCTTTCTTTCTTTCTTTCTCACTCTTTCTCTTTCTCCCTCCCTTCCTTTGTCTTTCTTTCTTTCTTTCTTTCTCACTCTTTCTCTTTCTCCCTCCCTTCCTTTGTCTTTCTTTCTTCCTTCCTTCCTTTCTTTCCTTCTCACTCACTCTTTCTCTTTCTTCCTCCCTTCCTTTGTCTTTCTTTCTTTCTCACTCTTTCTCTTTCTCCATCCCTTCCTTTGTCTTCCTTCCTTCCTTCCTTCCTTCCTTTCTCTCTGCCAGGTCTTTACCGCTTCCCGGAAGGCCAATAGGGTGGGGCTACCTCAAGAGGTAGCTGTTTCCAGAGAGCCCGAGCAGGCACAGAAAAGGACCTGCCTTGAAGAAGCACGGCATGGCTCTGTCACCATTTCCCTGTACACATGTATATGCATTCCCCTGTTGCTCTTGAGACATTCCCTGGTTTAATATGGGAATGCTCTTTCTTTCTTTTTTAAGAAGTCCTTGTTCTCCTCCTCCCTCTGATCATCCATACATCAGGAAAGCGTTTGGAGCTTATTGGGAACAGCTGGGCCCACACATGGAGAGAGAGAGAGAGAGAGAGAGAGAGAGAGAAAATTTGGGGTTGGGGGGAGAGATCTATATATGCCTGCATCTCAAATTACAGATGGAGGAACCAGTCTCTATCGACTCACTCGAAACGCCAGTTTTAAATAGAAACCCCTCCATCCTGAAATAATTAGCCAGTTATTCTGGCTCCGTACAAAGACTGTAAATATGTCTTGCAGGAGAAATTTTATTTTGAGTTGGAAAGGAATACGTCTGCTGGGGAAGCTTTGGCAATCAAGATTGTCTTGCCGTTTGATTTGGGGGTTTTGCTCTTTTACTCTCTGTCTCAACTTTGCAGTTTCCCCCTTCCCTCTTTATTTATTCATTTTTATTTGTATTTTATTTATTAATCAGATTTGTATGCCGCCCCTCTCCGCAGGCTCGGGGCGGCTAACAACAATAAAAAAAGACAATGTAAACAAATCTAATATTAAAAATAATCTTATTGTATTGGCAGTTCTGTGTTAGCAAAAACTTCAGAAGAGAAGGATTTAGGGGTAGTGATTTCTGACAGTCTCAAAATGGGTGAGCAGTCCGGTCGGGCGGTAGGGAAAGCAAGTAGGATGCTTGGCTGCATAGCTAGAGGTATCACAAGCAGGGAGAGGGAGATTGTGATCCCCTTATATAGAGCGCTGGTGAGACCACATTTGGAATACTGTGTTCAGTTCTGGAGACCTCACCTACAAAAAGATATGGACAAAATTGAAGGGGTCCAAAGACGGGCTGCAAGAATGGTGGAAGGTCTTCAGCATAAAACTTATCAGGAAAGACTTCATGGACTCAATCTGTAGAGTCTGGAGGACAGAAGGAAAAGGGGGAACACGATTGAAACATTTAAATATGTTAAAGGGTTAAATAAGGTCCAGGAGGGAGGTGTTTTTAATAGGAAAGTGAACACAAGAACAAGGGGACACAATCTGAAGTTAGTTGGGGGAAAGATCGAAAGCAACGTGAGAAAATATTATTTGACTGAAAGAGTCGTAGATGCTTGGAACAAACTTCCAACAGACATGGTTGGGAAATCCACAGGAACTGAATTTAAACATGCCTGGGATAAACATAGACCCATCCTAAGATAAAATATTCTGGCTCCATACAAAGACTGTAAATATGTCTTGCAAGAGAATTTCTTTTTGGGTTGGAAAGGAATACGTCTTCTGGGGAAGCTTTGGCAATCAAGATTGTCCTGCCGTTGGATTTGGGGTTTTGCTCTTTTACTCTCTGTCTCAACTTTCCCCCCTCTTTATTTATTTATTTTTATTTGTATTTTATTTATTAATCAGATTTGTATGCCGCCCCTCTCCGCAGACTCGGGGCGGCTAACAACAATAAAAAAGACAATGCAAACAAATCTAATATTAAAAATAATCTAAAAACCCCCAATTTAAAGAACCAATCATACGTACAAACATACCATGTATAAATTCTATAAGCCTAGGGGGAAGGGAATATCTCAATTCCCCCATGCCTGACGACAGAGGTGGGTTTTAAGGAGCTTGCGAAAGGGAAGGAGGGTGGGGGCAACTCTGATATCTGGGGGGAGTTGATTCTAGAGGCTGGGGCTGCCACAGAGAAGGCTCTTCCCCTGCGCACCCAATTCATGGTTGGCCAGGAGATTTAGATTTAGATTTCATTGGATTTGTATGCTGTCCCTCTCCGAGGACTCGGGGCGGCTCACAGCATGTATTCATGCCCTCATCACCTCGAGGCTCGACTACTGTAACGCTCCCTACATGGGGCTACCTTTGAAAAGTGTTTGGAAACTCCTGATCGTGCAGAATGCAGCTGCAAGAGCAATCATGGGCTTCTCTAAATATGCCCATGTTACACCAACACTCCGCAGTCTGCATTGGTTGCCGATCAGTTTCCGGTCACAGTTCAAAATGTTGGTTATGACCTACAAAGCCCTTCATGGCATTGGACCAGAATATCTCCGGGTCCGCCTTCTGCCGCACGAATCCCAGCGACCAGTTAGGTCCCACAGAGTGGGCCTTCTCCGGGTCCCGTCAACTAAACAATGTCGCTTGGCGGGACCCAGAGGAAGAGCCTTCTCTGTGGTGGCCCCGGCCCTCTGAAACCAACTCCCCCCAGACAACAGTGAGAACACAAAATTTAAATGTTCTGCACAAGCCCTGTGACTGATAGTGCCAGAAGGAATTATGCAAAATTGTTCAAACAGTTGCATTCTGTTATTCCAGAGGAGCAACACTCTGCAAAGTTCATTTATTTGCATTAATGGCCTTTTTTTACTTGTACGGGAAGCCCTTAACAGCAATTTTGTTTAGTGACCGTTCGAAGTTACGGCGCACATTAAAAAAAAGTGACTTAGAGATGTTTTTCATTCTTACGACCGTTGCAAAATTTCCATGGTTGTGTGACGCAAATTGAGACATTTGATTCACTTAAGGACTATGGCAAGAAAGGAAGGAAGGAAGGTAGAGAGAGAGAAAGAAAAAGAAAGAACGAAAGAAAGAAAGAAAAAGAAAGAAAGAAAGAAAAAACTTTTTAGAGGGGAATTGTGGAAGGGAAGAGAGAAAGGGAGGGAGAGAGAAAGAAATAGAAAGAAAGAAAGAAAGAAAGAAAGAAAGGGGGGGGAGAAAGAAGGAAGGAAGGAAATTTTTATCTCAGCAATCCACTCTGGAGAGAAGAATTTTGGAAGGCGGGAAAGAGAAAGAAAAAAGAAAAAGAAGGAAGGAACTTTTTATCTTAGCGCCTTGTTCTGGCGAGATAAATTTTGAAAGGGGAGAGAGGGAGCGAGAGAAAGGGAAAAAAGAAAGAAAAAAGGAAGGAAGGAAAGAAAGAAAGAAAGACTTTATCTCAGTAACCCATTTTGGAGAGAGTAATTTTGGAAGGGGAGAGAGGAAAGGAGAGAAAGGAAGGAAGGAAAGAAAGAGAAAGAAAGGAAAGAAAGAAAGAAAGAAAAAACTTTTTATCTCAGTAACCCATTCTGGGGAGAGGAATTTTGGAAGGGGAAAGGGAGGGAATGAAGGAAGGGAGAAAGAAACTTTTTATCTTAGCAACCTTTTCGCGAGGGAGCAATTTTGGAAAGAGAGAGAGAGAGAGAAAGAGAAAGAAAAAAAGAAGAAAACTTTTTATCTCGGCAACCCCTTCTGGAGAGAGGAATTTTTGGAAGGAGTTCCCCCAGCAGCATCCGCTGTACAGCTGGTAGCTACAAATCTTCCTTTTTAACCGTCCCTTGTAAACGTCAGCCCATCGTTCAGCCAGCGATGTGCGCATGGGCTTCCCATTCTCCTCTCCTCAAACATCCCAGAAGCATTTCAAGTGCAACCTTGAAAAGATTTGCAATTGTCGCCAAGAAGGTAACCACCAGCCTTTGCAACAGACAAGAATAAAAGACGGCAACCACCTCCTAGAATGGGGGGGGAAAGGTCTCGCTTAGCTACGGAAATTTTTGAGCTTGTTTTTGGTCATAAATGGAGGATTATTGATTGATGGATTGATTGATTGATTGAATGATTGGATTTATATGCCGCCCCTCTCCGAGGACTCGAGGTGGCTCACAACATATAAAACAACAATGCAATACTGTTCTGCTGGGCTCTCTGATAGGAGCCTCCCGAAAATTCAAGGGTACACATTTCAGACACACACACACGTTTGAAAATTCAAAGCAATGTTCTTTATCCCAAAATTCAAAATAAACTCAGCACTCTTTTTGTATTGCAAAGAGCACTCTTCCCAAAACAACCGGGTAGTCTGTACAATTTCCCTTAAGCAGTCATTAAGTACTTAGCCAGCAGCTGTGAAGAAACTTCACACCCCTTCTTCTTCCAACGAAGTGAGACACACACACACACACACACACGAAAACACAGGATTCCTGACGAACTCCAATCAGATATTCTTCCACAACGACCAAACCCACATGCTGCTATTTATAGCAGCAGCCCTAATTACTGGAGCCCCACCCAAACACAGGTGGCCTCCCTTATTTCCTGTAATATGTTCTTACTTGGTCATCATTCTGCGCTTGCGTGGGTCCAACATGTCATCATCTGAAGCAATAGAAGATAAGGAAGATTGACTGCCTTGGCTGTGTGCCAAGCTCTCCTCTGCCGAGTCACTCCCACCTTCTTCTTCGCCCGAGGAAACTAAACTCTGAACTGATTCTGTCGGCAATAACACAGGCCTGTGACATGTTGAATTTTCCCCTGCATCCACCTCCCCATTCCCTGGGGCAGGAGCCGGGCCAGAGCCAACCACAACAAATACAAACCCAAAATCCAATTAATATGAACCCACTAATCTAAACTAAAATCCCCATTATTAAAAATCAATCAAACCCACTCAACCAACAACATGCATGTCATTCATCAGCCAGGGGTTGGAGTCTAGTGACCCCAAGCCGGAGGCATAGATGGGGCTTCAAGTTCGGTAGGAGAACAGATTAGGCAAGTAGCTCAATTTTCTTTCATTGCTACCAAAGTTCAGTTCTAGATAAGGATTAAAACGATTCAAGCGTTTATGGATAAAAACAAACTATTTAATTATTTCCTGTTTTAAAAATAATGAAGTACAGTACTACAGAAGGAAGGACAATGAAAAAAAGCCCTGTTAAGTATTCAATAAATAGTGCATAAACTTACAACCCTCACTGCGTTGTCATAAGCGTGAAAAACAGCCATACGTCACTTTTTTCCAGTGCCGTTGTAACTTCAAATAGTCACTAAGTGAGCTGTTGTTAAGTCAAAATCCACTTGTGTGTCTTTTCTGTATGTGGACACCTACACAAGTGTATTGTATGTCAATATTTTATTTATTTTATTTATTTATTTATTTTGTCCAATACACAATGAGGATTTTAGTGGATATATATCTATATACACATAGTAAAATACATGATGAAGGTTATAGAGGAGATACTCATAGTAAAATATATCTAAGAAAGAATAGAAAAGAAGATATAGGAATAGAACGTATCAATGAAAGAATAGAAGAAGAGATATAGGAATAGAAGAAAGGTATAGGAGATATAGGAGAGCAATAGGACAGGGGATGGAAGGCACTCTAGTGCACTTGTACTTGCCCCTTACTGACCTCTTAGGAATCTGGAGAGGTCAACCGTAGATAATCTAAGGGTAAAGTGTTGGGGGTTTGGGGATGACACTACGGAGTCCGATAATGAGTTCCACGCTTCGACAACTCGGTTACTGAAGTCATATTTTTTACAGTCAAGTTTGGAGCGGTTAATATTAAGTTTAAATCTGTTGTGAGCTCTTGTGTTGTTGTGGTTGAAGCTGAAGTAGTCGCCGACAGGCAGGACGTTGCAGCATATGATCTTGTGGGCAATACTTAGATCTTGTTTAAGGCGTCTTAGTTCTAAACTTTCTATAGGAACAAACTTCCTATTTTTAGCACAATACAGTCTCCCCAAACTCTGGAAACAACACAGTCCCCCACTTTATGGCTGCAAATGATTCCCATACCCAGATTGTTGTGCGCATTGCGGACCCCTTACGTTGTGCTCTCCATTGTGTGCGTGCTTTTCCAAGACCCACAAAGAGTTCCTTTTGGCCCTAATATGACCAGCTTGGAAGATCCGTGAGTATAAATTAGCGACTTAGTAAATCCAGGAACAAGCTTCGGTTGGGCTGAATCCCATACGTGTGTGTGTACACACAAACACACACACACACCATCCTCTTGCCAAAATTGCTATTTGGTTCCCATCAAACATTAAACAACGGAGGGGGGGGGAGGCAAAGGGCTTTGACAAAATTCCCAGATGTGTTTTTTTTATGAAATCCAAATTGGAAAACTGGCAAGTTTCTATATTGCGTCTCTCTCTCTCTCTGTGTGTCTCTCTCTCTTTGTGTGTGTGTGTGCTTGTGCAAGCATGTTCCACCGAGACCGCATGTTTCCGAGGAGTTCCTCCAAATCCGAAGGATTTTCCACTGTAGAGGAAAGGGAAAAATACAGGAAGATGTTTCAAAAAAGCGAAGAAATGAAAACAAGATGTCCGTGGATTTGTTTAATGGCATGGCCATTTGTTTCCAACTAGTTCTGCAGCTTACATTAAGTTCCTTCCCTCTTCGCATCCTTCTTATGTAGCAGTCCATTGATCCTACATTTAGAGTACATATATATCATCGTCGATATTTCGATTTATTGACTTTTCGGGGAAGAAATAGCAAAGGGAGGAAAATGGAATTGACGACTGGCAAAAACAGAGACCCATGAAGTACACTTTATTTATTTATTTTATTTATTTATTAATTACATTTGTATGCCGCTCCTCCCTGCAGACTCGGGGCAGCTAACAGCAGTAAAAAAGAAAAATATAACAAATCTAATATTAAAAGTAATTTTAAAAACCCCATTTTAAGAGACCAATCGTACAAACAGACATACCATGATAAATTTTATAAGCCTAGGAGGAAGGGAATATCTCAGCTCCCCCGTGCCTGATGACAGAGGTGGGTTTTAAGGAGCTTACGAAAGGCAAGGAGGGTGGGGGCAACTCTGATATCTGGGGGGAGTTGGTTCCAAAGGGTCGGGGCCGCCACAGACAGAGC
The DNA here is from genome assembly GCF_031021105.1 of Erythrolamprus reginae. Classification (NCBI taxonomy): domain Eukaryota; kingdom Metazoa; phylum Chordata; class Lepidosauria; order Squamata; family Dipsadidae; genus Erythrolamprus; species Erythrolamprus reginae. Next base: position 157,995 of record NW_027248484.1, on the reverse strand, counting down.
TCTTCCCCTGGGTCCTGCCAAACGACATTGTTTAGTTGACGGGACCCGGAGAAGGCCAACTCTGTGGGACCTAACTGGTCGCTGGGATTCGTGCGGCAGAAGGCGGTCCCAGAGATATTCTGGTCTGATGCCATGAAGGGCTTTACAGGTCATAACCAACACTTTGAATGGTGACCGGAAACCGATCGGCAACCAATACAAACTGCGGAGTGTTGGTGTGACATGGGCATATTTAGGAAAGCCCATGACTGCTCTCGCAGCTGCATTCTGCACGATCTGAAGTTTCCGAACACTTTTCAAAGGTCGCCCCGTGTAGAGAGCGTTACAGTAGTCGAGCCTCGAGGTGATGAGGGCATGAGAGACTGTGAGCAATGAGTCCTGGTCCAAATAGGGCCGCAACTGGTGCACCAGGTGGACCTGGGGAAACGCCCCCCTCACCACAGCTGAAAGATGGTTCTCTAATGTGAGCTGTGCATCGAGGAGGACACCCAAGTTGCGGACCCTCTCTGAGGGGGTCAGTGATTCCCCCCCCAGGGTAATGGACGGACAGATGGAATTGTCCTTGGGAGGCAAAACCCACAGCCACTCCGTCTTATCAGGGTTGAGCTTGAGTCTGTTGACACCCATCCAGACCCCAACAGCCTCCAGGCACCGGCACATCACTTCCACTGGACATGGGGTGGAGATGTACAGCTGGGTATCATCAGCGTACTGATGATACCTCACCCCATGCCCCTGGATGATCTCGCCCAGTGGTTTCATGTAGATATTAAATAGTAGGGGGGAGAGGACCATTGCTCTCTGCACTAGGTACTAATACTATGAGTATATCCTATATAACCTTCATCATGTATTTTACTATGTGTAAAACCCTCATTGTGTATTGGACAAAATCAATCAATAAAATAAAATGTTGAGAGTGCAGAGAAGAGCAACCAGGATGATTAGGGGGCTGGAGGCTACAAGATACAATGAACGGCTGCAGGAACTGAAATTAAGATTGATTGCTAGTATGCATGGCTTTTTATTATATACATGATTTTAGTGGTGTTTTTACCGTTTTTTTTTACTTCTCCTGTATTTATAACCATTGTTAGCCGCTCAGAGTCCGTTTGGGAGTGAGCGACATATAAATGCAATCAGTCAATCAATCAATCTGACAAGGAGAAGGATGGATGGAGATTGCTCACAAATGCCTCCGGGCAGGCCGTCGTTCCTTGGGGAGAAGTCCTCAAGGCACGCTTTGAAGCCTTGTGGATGAAATTTCAGGAACCGGAGAGGCAAAGGGTTAGCGGTTAAAATATTTGCAGCCCTGGAATCAAGCGATCCACCGTGAACAAATGGCAGGCCTAGCCGAGTCAAGGTCTCAAAACACATGTGTGAAAAATAAATTACAATTATCTCTTGATTGATTGATTTGATTTGATTTGATTTGATTTGTATGCCGCCCCTCTCCGTCGACTCGGGGCGGATAACAACAATAATAAAACAACATGTAACAAATCTAATATTTAAAATAATTTTAAAAACCCTTATTTACAAAAACCAAACATACACACAAGCATACCATGCATAAATTGTATAGGCCTAGGGGGAAGGGAATATCTCAGTTCCCCCATGCCTGACGACAGAGGTGGGTTTTAAGGCGCTTACAAAAGGCGGGGAGGGTGGGGGCAATTCTGATCTCTGGGGGGAGCTGGTTCCAGAGGGTCGGGGCCGCCACAGAGAAGGCTCTTCCCCTGGGTCCCGCCAAACGGCATTGTTTAGTCGACGGGACCCGGAGAAGGCCCACTCTATGGGAACTAATCGGTCGCTGGGATTCGTGCGGCAGAAGGCGGTCCCGGAGATAATCTGGTCCGGTGCCATGAAGGGCTTTATAGGTCATAACCAACACTTTGAATTGTGACCGGAAACTGATCGGCAACCAATGCAGACTGCGGAGTGTTGGTATGACATGAGCATACCTAGGGAAGCCCATGATTGCGCTCGCAGCTGCATTCTGCACGATCTGAAGTTTCCGAACACTTTTCAGAGGTAGCCCCATGTAGAGAGCATTGCAGTAGTCGAGCCTCAAAGTGATGAGGGCATGAGTGACTGTGAGCAGTGAGTCCCGGTCCAGATAGGGCCGCAACTGGTGCACCAGGCGAACCTGGGCCAACGCCCCCCTCGCCACAGCTGAGAGATGGTCAGCCTGGGAGGTTTCCCTTTTTATATACCTATATAAATGTAAGGGCGTGGACCTACAGCTCGAGTGACAGTTCTGGGTCTCTCTGTCCCTTACAGGAGGACGATGAGAAGGTAATCCATGAAATTCAGAAGGAAGCGGAGGAAGAACAGGAGAGGAAGAGTGGAGGTTGGTTTAAACTTGGCCTTGAAGGGGTAGGAGCAGGAAAGATGCGTTAGGTGGGGATAGTGATCCCCCGTTTTTCGCGGGGGATGCGTTCCAAGACCACCCGTAAAAAACGAATTTCCGTGAAGTAGAGGAAAGGTATTATTTTTTTTATGTATTTAACAAGTATTTGGGTTTTTAAAACCCACCCTGTGCATTAAACAGTCATTCCATAATGTTTCTCAGCTGGAACTACATGGGATATCCTACAAGTTTGTTAAATAGAGCAGTGTTTCCCAACCTTGGCCACTTGGAAGATATCAGGACTTACAAACTTAATTCGTTCCGTGACCAGGTTCTTAAGTAGAAACGTTTGTAAGAAGAATCAATTTTTCCCATAGGAATCAATGGTAAAAGCAAATAAGGCGTGCGATTGGGGAAACCACGGGCAGGGTGAAGGCCCGGTTCCCTCCCAGGAGATTCCTAGAGAGGCCCCACGGAGGCTTCTCCCTGCCTTTTCTGGCACGGTTTCCTACCAGGAGATTCCTAGAGAGGCCCCACGGAGGCTTCTCCCTGCCTTTTCCGGCCCTGTTTCCTCCCAGGAGATTCCTAGAGAGGCCCCACGGAGGCTTCTCCATGCCTTTTCTGGCACGGTTTCCTCCCAGGAGATTCCTAGAGAGGCCCCACGGAGGCTTCTCCCTGCCTTTTCCGGCCCTGTTTCCTCCCAGGAGATTCCTAGAGAGGACCCACGGAGGCTTCTCCCTGCCTTTTCCGGCCCTGTTTCCTCCCAGGAGATTCCTAGAGAGGCCCCACGGAGGCTTCTCCCTGCCTTTTCCGGTTACAGTTTCGGAGGCTGGGGTTTGTAAGTGGAAAATGGTTCATGAGAAGAGGCAGAAAAATCTTGAACCCCCGGTTCTTCTCTAGAAAATTTCGTAAGTAGGGGCGTTCTTAGGTAGAGGTACCACCGTAAATATATTTATATGTATTTGTTTTCTTTTGCAGAAAGCGGTTTCAAGCGGATCGGCCCCCCGGTTGAAAAGCCCGCCGAGAAGATGCCACGGGTCGAAGCCATCCCCAGGCCGGTTCCTCAGAACTTCCACCACCACCACCACCACCACCACCAAATACGCCCCTACCCCTTCGGCCACCCGCCTTTCCCTCTGCCCCCGGTGCACCCCCTCTACAACAACCTGGGCCCCATCAACCTGGGACCCATCCCGGCCCCTTACGTCCCCCCGCTGCCCAACATGAGAGTGAACTACGACTTCCCCCAAATGAACCTCCCTATGGAGCATCACCTACCTATGCACTTCGGGCCTCAGCCTCGCCATCGGTTCTGAATCCGCTTTCGGCAAGGAGGCGCCGTCCCCTTCCGGAACTTGCTGCAGGGAAAGTCCACACACACTGGTTGTCGACGCTGACACCCACCCACCCTTTTCTCTCCCACCCTCCCACCCCGAAACTCCCAACGCCCGCCTTCGCTCCCGGTTCCTTCCGCCTCCTCCTTCTCTCGCCTCCCGGTTCAGCGGTCCGTTTTCGGCCCTCTGCTAGGTGCACGGGAGCCCTAGTTTGCAATAAGGGGTTTATCCCAGCACTGTTTTGATTTTTCCTCCAGGTGCTCTCGGCGTTTTGGGAAGAGGAGGCGGGCTGGAGGGGCAGCATTGCCAAAAACATGCTCTGGGTCAACTCCTTCCATAGCTTGTAGCACCTGTCGGCATCCTCGACCTCAAGAAGAGAGCTTGAAGGTGGCAGTCAGGACACTTTGGAATGTTTGAAATGCTCAGGTGGCCCGTCCTTAATTCCCAGAAAGCCAGGCGTAATGGGTGGGTGGGTTTCTTCTTGGCTTAGGTCTTCCACAGCTTCCCTCTTCCGCTAGGAAAATCGTGGGGCCAGATGCCCTCCTTAATCGGGGTTTCCTAAAGCGAGTCGGGAGAGATCTTTGGAAATTTGAGGCACCTTGATTACAGCTCAGTGGGTTGCTTTGAAAAGCGCAAATCGGACCCGGTCTTAAAATCGGCCGGCGTAGCCATCGCCCTTGGCCGGCTGCTGCTTTTTGGTATTTTGTCCCTGGAGTTGAAACTCTGATTTGGCTCACTGACCGTGAAGCGTTGTGGATCCTATAGTGGCTTTCTCTATTGTGCGTGGAATGAGTGGACCATAGCTAGAAGAAGCGATGACAAACCGACTGATCCTACCGAGAGATAAAAAATTATTGGGGTGCAGTTGGGCTGGGCCTCCTTCTCCGCTTTGATGGTGGGGTGGACGCTTAGGTTGCTCCCACGGCTGGTAGAACTGCCCCCCATAGGCGCTAAGCTCCCTTAGGCATCCTCTACTCTTGAAGCCCAGGTGTGAACAGGTAACCAAGAAGGTAGATCTGTGGTGTCGACGTTTTTCAGCAGAACCATTTAAGGAATGCCTTTAGATCCGACTTTCTCTACCTTTAAGATGAACGGACATCCAACTCCCGGAGTTGCGAAGCCAACTGCGGGAGTTGAAGGCCATCCATCTAAGGTTGAAGAAAAAATGGTCTAGATCAGTTGCGTTGGATGGGTAGGGTCTATTCTTCAAACGCTCCCTGTCCTCCAGATATCTCCTTCCATCTTCACTTCTGCCTGTACCCCTTCAGTCCTCATACCCTCACTGGGAAGAGGTATGACCTCAAAAAACATGCCAGAAAGTTCAACCAGCCTCACCAGAGTTGGAGAAGACAAGGAAGTGAGCTCCACAGCTGGTCTTTGAGATATCAGGAAGGAGAACTGGTGGTGTCTTCAGAAACAGCTTCCCTTCCCATCCGCCCACGTCAGGTCGATGACCTTTCTCCCGAGGAGCTTGACCAGCGAGTTGGGTCTCTTGTGGTCAGGAAGCTTGGGAGCCTTTTAGTAGACAACAGGTTGGAGGGGAAACATTACAGAAAATGGCTTTCTCTCTTCTCTGAAATGTAAATGCCACCGAAGGAATCTTCCCCATCGGTTCAGCTCAAGCAATAGAATACAAATGATGCTTTTGAATCAGGACTTAGCTCTGTTTGTCTCCCAGATTCCTCCCTCCTTCCTTAATTTTTTTTGGTTTAAATTTCCTCCGAAAAACTGTATATTCCTTGGATGACACAATCTTTCGGCAATAGAGAAGATCGAAGACCGTAAATATTGTCATTTCTTCCCCTTCTCCATTAAGTGCGGAAAAGAATCCAACATATGTTTTTTTAGAGTTTCCCTTCCTGGTTCTAGCCGCCCGTTTCCTTTTACACGATATTAACAAACCAGCTTTTTTTAAATGTTCGTTTTCTCCTCCTGGATATCCAAAAACAGTGGACAATTCTCCCTCTTTTGCGCCGTTCCTTCTGGACGTGATCATGCAACTCCCGATAGGGTTTTTCTTTCAAATTGTTCTGAAATGAACCAGCGACGCTTTGAAATAGCTGCTCACTTCCTGGGTTCGCAGCCCAGTGTCCGTAGGTCTACGTGGCCCTTGTAGATCAATAAGGATTGATTCATTTGCCTGCTAGAAACCCATCACTGGATCGGTAGATCAAAATGTCCCCGTGACAAAATTTTGGACCCTTTTTTCCGTGGTGAGAAAGTGTGAATGCCCTTAAGGATGGAAATAAATCACAGTGTTGGGACTGGCTGGGAATTTTAAATCCCTGAAGTTCTTCGATCCCATCCCAAAGGTTTTCTGTTGTCTTCCATTCGGGCCCCAATCTTAGCCACGTAGACTCAAAATCAAGGGTTTTTTTTCCCTTTGCTTTGCTATTAAGCCACGAAAGCCAAGCCCACGTAAGATATTAAGCCCAAGCTTATGGGATACTGTGCTAATATGGATCTTTTTCAGGTTTTAAAATCGGCACCTTAACCTTAAAACTGTTGGCTTCTTTTTTGAGGTAGCAATCATTGACTTGTCAATACATCTCTTTTCTCTCTCTATAGGTAAAATAATTTTGCTGCCACCTAAAATCCAAAAATCCAATCCGTTCTCGTAGACGTTTAGAAAGAATCTTCGTTCCTAGGAAATTGGATTCTTTTGCATCTTAAAGCTTTTTGTTTTCTCTTTAAATATCCTAGATATGTTTTGGCAATTTGGGTTCAATTTTAAAGTGAAAAGGACTTGCATCTTCTCTTAAGTCGCTCACCTACTGTTGCAGAAAATCCCTTCTCCCATCTCCTTCCGCTCAGCTTTTTCTGTTCGGTAAAAAAGGTTGAATTTATGTACTCCTGGTTGTAGAAAATCCAACCTCTTAAGATTTCATTCCTGTAAGGATCTTGAGCAAGACGTTACAACAAGGTTGCCCGTAATAGGTGTGGGAGGGGGGGATTCTTTTATCATTTAACTCAAGAGATATACAACCTTGTATATATGGGGTATATAATATCTTTCCAAAAGCATTCATTACTTTACGGGTAGACAAGGAGAAGTGTATGGACACCCCCCCTCCCTTTTGACAATTTTACTAGGTACTTTCTATTATCAACTTTGCAGTGTTGCATTTAACTTGCCTTAAAAAGGTGGAGAGAGAAACTTAGCATTTGCACATAGCAAAATTTTAAAAGAGAGAGAGAGAGAGAGAAATTAATTTAAAGGAGCAAACGCCCTATCAACGGGTGACGTGTGCATGTTCTACAACTTTGTATAACATAGCTGAAAAAAAAGACGACCCAAAATCATGAAAGAAAAAGAAAAAAAAGAGAGAATATTTTTCTTTACTTTCTGGTAGGAAACCGTTCTAATCTGTGTGTAAAAAGTTTCTGTATTATATTGTAATTTCGAATTTTTTTTTTTTTTGTAATTAAAAGAAAATTTGTGCTCCCTGTTTTTTACGTATCCTGGTGTCCTGCCGAGGGATCGGTCCTGTAGAACGGCTCAGTTGGCGTCGTTTGCAAAGGTTCAAATCCCTGGGCGAAAATGGCAGAAATTTGATCGTTAAAAAAATGCTAAACTTTTGCCATGGTGGCGCAGTGGTGAGAATGCGGTATTGCAGGCTAACTCTGCCCACTGGCAGCAGTTCGATCTTCACTTGCTCAAGATCGACTCAATCTATCCTTCCAAGATGGATAAAATGAGGACTCTAACTGTTGGGGGCAATATGCTAACTCTTCCCTCCCTCCCTTCCTTCCTTCCCTCCTTCCTTCCTTCCCTCTTTTCTTCCTTCCCTTCCTCCCCCTTATTCCCTTTCTCATTCTCCTGCCTGATGGTGCGATGATTAAATTGGAGTATTCCTTCCCTCCCTCCTTCCTTCCTCTCCTTCCTTCCCTTCCTCCTTCCTTCCTCTCTCCTTCCTTCCCTTCCTCCTTCCTTCCTTCCTCTCTCCTTCCTTCCCTCTCTCCTTCCTTCCTCTCTCCTTCCTTCCTTTCCTCCCTCCTTCCTTTCCTCCCTCCTTCCTTCCCTCCCTCCTCCTTATTCCCTTTCTCATTCTCCTTCCTGGTGGTGCAGTGGTTAGAATGGAGTATCTCAGGCAAACTCTGCTGACTGCCGGCAGTTCGATCCCGGTGGGGCTGAAGGTCAACTCAGCCTTCCATCCTTCAGTAAAATGGGGGCTTAGAGAGGGCTGTAAAGCACTGGGAAGCAGTATACAAGTCTATTGTTGCTATTCAATGCTCACCTACACAACGGACACAGAAAATCCTCGCCTTACAACCACACTTGACTCCCCCCAATTTTGTTGCCAAGTGAGACATTTGAATTTTGCCCCATTTTACGACTAAACTCACCATGGTTATTAAAGAAATCGCCGCAGTTGCATTGTTTAGGCCAGTGTTTCCCAATCTTGGCAACTTGAAGATATCTGGACTTCAACTCCCAGAATCCCCCAGCCAGCATTCGCTGGCTAGGGAATTCTGGGAGTTGAAGTCCAAATATCTTCAAGTTGCCAAGTTTGGGAAACACTGATTTAGGCACACCACTTCCGGCTTCTCCATTTTGACTTAGCTGGTCAAAAGGTCCCCAAAACATACTTTCGGGTGCCCAGCGATGGTGCTGAGGATGACCCCATTGGCCAGCATCTGAATTTAGACCCGCTGCAAAGACCGTAAAAGGCGCCAAGTCACATTCTTTGCTGCCGTCAGAACTTTGGTCATTAAACAAACTTATTTATTATTTGTTGACTCAGTCTTCCATCCTTCCGAGGTGGGTAAAATGAGGACCAGGATTGTGGGGGCAATAGGTTGGCTCTGTTCAAAAGTGCTATTGTTAACATGTTGGAAGCCGCCCTGAGTCTAAGGAGAAGGGCGGCATAAAAATCGAATAAATAAATAAATTTGGATTTGTAGGCCATCATTCTCCAAGCACTTCAGGGCGGCTTATAGCAGAAAAATAATACAAAAACGGTTATAAAAGATCTCAGCGGTTTCATGGAGATATTAAACAGCAGTGGGGGGGGGAGAGAACCGACCCCTGAAGCACCCCACAAAGGAGGGGCCTAGGAGTTGACCTCTGACCTGCTAACACCCGACTGCAACCGACCGGAGAGGTAGGAGGAGAACCACTGTAAAACGGTGCTTCCCATTCCTAACCCCTCCAGCCGGTGCAGAAGGATACCATGATAGATGGTATCAAAAACCACTGACGTCAAGAAGTACCAGGATAGAGGAAGGACCCCTCTCCCGGGCCCGCCAGAGGTCATCCCTCAGCGCAACCAAAGCAGTTTTGGTGCTTTTGCCGAGTCTAAACCAGACTGTTCAGGGTCAAAATAATCGGCTCCATCCAAGGACCGTAGGAGCTGGAGTGACACCACCTTCTTGACAATCTTCCCTAAAAAGGGAAGGTTGGAGACAGGACGATAGTTATTTAAAATAGCAGGATCCAGGGAAGTCTTCTTGAGAAGGGGATGCACCACCGCCTCCTTCAACGGGGATGGGAAGGGCGTCGCCATCAATGAAGCATTGGTAACTGCCTGGATCCAGCCTCCTGTCACCTATCTGCTGGTTGAAACCAGCCAGGAGGAACACAGGGTCCAACAAACAGGTGGAGGAGCTCACAGCTCTCATGGCCTTGTCCGCTTCATCAGGGGTCACCAAGTCAAACTCTTCCCAGACAACCGGACAAAGACGAGTCCCTGTCATCTCAATGCAAATTTGATAGAGCTCAAGGTGGCATCTGCAGAGAATTCCGCCGCCGTCAACAACTTATTGAGATTTGTGGATCAAATTCTCCGCCTTGCAGTCATCCGGTTTAAGGGTTAAGGACCTTGGAATACTAATATCGAATGGCCTAAGTGCTAAAGCCCACTGCAACAATATCGCCAAAAAAGCCTCTAGAGTTGTTAACCTGATCCTACGCAGCTTCTGCTCAGGCAATCTCACTCTACTCACAAGAGCCTACAAAACTTTTGCCAGACCCATCCTAGACTACTGCTCATCTGTCTGGAACCCATACCACATCTCAGACATCAACACCCTTGAAAATGTCCAAAGATATTTCACCAGAAGAGCCCTTCACTCCTCCCCTCGAAACAGAATATCCTACAAAAATAGACTAACAATCCTGGGCCTAGAAAGCCTAGAACTACGGCGCCTAAAACATGATTTGAGTATTGCCCACAAGATCATATGCTGCAACGTCCTACCAGTCAATGACTACTTCAGCTTTAACCGCAATAACACAAGAGCACGCAACAGATTCAAATTTGAATACGCACCAAACTTGACTGTAAAAAATATGATTTCAACAATCGAGTTATCGAAGCGTGGAACTCATTGCCGGACTCAATTGTGTTAACCCCTAACCCCTAACACTTCTCCCTTAGACTCTCCACGATTGACCTCTCCAGGTTCCTAAGAGGCCAGTAAGGGGCATACATAAGTGCACTGGTGTGCCTTTCGTCCCCTGTCCAATTGTCTCTCTTTCACCTATCTTATATATTCTCTTCCTTTCATATATCCTCTCGTCTAAGTTCACTTTCACCCTCTTTTATATTATCACTTGTCTATTTTTCTTCCTATGTGTTTGTGTATTGCACGAATGAATGAATGAATGAATGAATGAATAAATAAGGCTGTCGGCAGTCTCCGAAGGAACCAAGACGTTGGACATCAAGACCGCCACACATTGGTCCACAGGTGGGAACTGTAGAAAGTTCTCTCTCTCCGGGCTGAAGGCATAGAACTTGCATTCCATATTGGATGGACCTAGCGCTGCATAGCATTACATAGAGTTGCATTTTATTGCATTTATAGAGCATTGCATAGAGTTGCATTTCATTGCAGTGCATAGCGTCGCATCGTATAGCAATTCATACCATATCGGATGAATTCAGCGAATTCTTAATTTCTCCTTATTTTTGCATAACAAAACACAGGTCCCCGTCACCCAGCGACCGGTTAGGTCCCACAGAGTTGGCCTTCTCCGGGTCCCGTCAACTAAACAATGTCGTTTGGCAGGACCCAGGAGAAGAGCCTTCTCTGTGGCGGCCCCGACCCTCTGGAACCAGCTCCCCCCAGATATCAGAGTTGCCCCCACCCTCCTAGCCTTTCGCAAGCTCCTTAAAACCCACCTCTGTCGTCAGGCATGGGGGAATTGAAATTTTTTTCTCCCTTCCCCCTAGGCTTATAGAATTTATACATGGTATGTTTGTTGGTATGATTGGTCTCTTAAATTGGGGTTTTTAAGATTACTTTTTAATATTAGATTTGTTGCATTGTTCTTTATTGTTGTTAGCCGCCCCGAGTCTTCGGAGACGGGCGGCATACATATCTAAATAAACTAAACTAAACTAATTCATACCGTATCGGATGAATTCAGCAAATTCTTAGTTCTTAATTTCTCCTTATTTTTGCAGAACAAAACACGCCCCCCCCCCCCGTCACCTCTTGCAGAGTCAGGGGAACTGCCTGCAGTTATTTTAGTGAGGAAGAAGGGGAGTTGGGCGCGCTCGACGTTTCCGAGCTGCTAATTTAGAGGAAGGGGCCTTTGGTGAAAATGACGCTGCCTGCAGGGGGAGGAAAAATTCACCCCTTAAATGGATGGGCAGCCTCTGGTAGAAAAATGACAAGGATGTCTCGACAGATTAGCTCTGTGTCGGAAACGCGGAGGGCCCCCCTGTCAACCTGTCTTCCCAGTCTGGCTGATCGCCGCCGTTGCAGTCGGCATTTTCAGAATCCAGTAAGCTGATCCTCGGCAAAAAAATTACTGGTGAATGCTTTTCTCTTCCCCCCCCCCCTCCTTTCCTCCCACAGCTCTGCGAGCATCTTCCACCCACAACTTCTTCTCCAGTCGTCTCTCCTTGGTAACCCAATGCTTGATGGGGTCTATAAGGGTCCTCAGTGGCTGATGGAGTTTGGCTAGGTCACATTTATTTTATTATTTATTTATTATTTACATTTGTATGCCGCCCCTCTCCGCAGACTCGGGGCGGCTCACAACAGAATAAAACAATTTATAACAAATCCAAATATAATTTAAGATATTTAAAAAACCCCGGTTTGATTTTTTAAAACCCATTTACTAAACAAACATACATACAAACATACCATGCATAAATTGTATAGGCCCGGGGGAGATGTCTCAGTTCCCCCATGCCTGACGACAAAGGTGGGTTTTAAGGAACTTACGAAAGGCAAGGAGAGTAGGGGCAGTTCTAATCTCTGGGGGGAGTTGGTTCCAGAGAGTCGGTGCCGCCACAGAGAAGGCTCTTCCCCTGGGGCCCGCCAACCGACATTGTTTAGTTGACGGGACCCGGAGAAGGCCCACTCTGTGGGACCTAATCGGTCGCTGGGATTCGTGCGGCAGAAGGCGGTCTCGGAGTTATTCTCTGTGCTAGAAAAGAGAGGGGTTTATTTTATTTATTTATTTATTTATTTATCAGATTTGTATGCCGCCCCTATCCGCAGACTCGGGGCAGCTCACAGCAATAATAATACAATGTAAACAAATATAGTATTTAAGTTAATTTAAAACCCCAATTTAGAAACCAATCATACATACTAACATACCATGCATAAATTTTATAGGCCTAGGGGGAGGGAAAGTCTCAATTCCCCCATGCCTGATGACAGAGGTGGGTTTTAAGGAGCTTATGAAAGGCAAGGAGGGTGGGGGCAACTCTGATATCTGGGGGGGAGTTGGTTCCAAAGGGTCGGGGCCGCCACAGAGAAGGCTCTTTCCCCTGGGTCCCGCCAAACGACATTGTTTAGTTGACGGGACCCGGAGAAGGCCAACTCTGTGGGACCTAACTGGTCGCTGGGATTCGTGTGGCAGAAGGCGGTCCCGGAGATATTCTGGTCCGGTGCCATGAAGGGCTTTATAGGTCATAACCAACACTTTGAATTGTGACCGGAAACTGATCGGCAACCAATGCAGACTGCGGAGTGTTGGTGTGACATGGGCATATTTAGGGAAGCCTATGATAGCTCTCGCAGCTGCATTCTGCACGATCTGAAGTTTCCGAACACTTTTCAAAGGTAGGGTTGTTGGAGAGGTGGAGGAAGAGTAAGGCTAAGGGGGTCCTTGGAGCTCCCTGAGCTTGGTGGCTTTTTTGCAGACGTCTCATGACCCAGCTAGTAGGTGGTATCAGTGCTAAAAAAGGGAGTAAGTCTCGCTCTCTCTTTATAAGGTCGCCCAGAAAGTAATGCACCACATTTTTTTCCTTCAACAATTATTTGTCTGCAGAGAGGGGCGGCATACAAATCTAATAAATTATTATTATTATTAAATTATTATTTATTGAACACAATGAAACTTACACACGAGAAAGAATGATGTTTCTTCTACACTCCCTATTTTTCTACGTCATCTCCGACCCGTTCTATGGTCTTCCTCCAGCAAGACACAAGGGCGTCTATGCCCTGTCGGTACCACTCCATGTTCTGGTCATGAAGCCATTTCTGCACTGGGCGAATCACCTCTTCGTCATCCTCAAACTGTCTTCTGCGACTAACCGTATTTCTGTTGACTGCAGATTCTCCATCAACTGTACACAAACGTTTGTGAATGTTCCCAACAGTTTCTCTCTCCGCTATGAGAAATTCAATGACAACACGTTGCTTGTAACGTACATCACTTACAGACGCCGTTTCGAAACACTGCTGCAGCTACACTATCTGTCTGAAGAAAGGCAAAATTTACACATGCACTCCTGACAATTCAAATCATGTATCTCTAAAGTTTCACATTTGTACCGTTACTGTAGGCTGAGAAATAAAATGTGGTGCATTACTTTCTGGGCGACCCTCATATGAGGGTCTTGCCTTGTTGGTGGAAAATGTTGGTTGCTAACAGCAAATAACAGCCTATTCAAGGAGCTACCAAGAATCCTCCCAGCAACAGTGACAACGGAAGTCATTTTTTATAAAGGTTACAAGCGGTGTGCCACAAGGGTCTGTTCTGGGTCCTATTCTTTTTAATATGTTTGTGAGTGACATAGGGGAAGGTTTGGTAGGGAAGGTTTGCCTATTTGCCGATGACTCTAAAGTGTGCAATAGGGTTGATATTCCTGGAGGCGTCTGTAATATGGTAAATGATTTAGCTTTACTAGATAAATGGTCAAAGCAATGGAAACTGCAGTTTAATGTTTCCAAATGTAAAATAATGCACTTGGGGAAAAGGAATCCTCAATCTGAGTATTGTATTGGCAGTTCTGTGTTAGCAAAAACTTCAGAAGAGAAGGATTTAGGGGTAGTGATTTCTGACAGTCTCAAAATGGGTGAACATTGCAGTCAGGCGGTAGGGAAAGCAAGTAGGATGCTTGGCTGCATAGCTAGAGGTATAACAAGCAGGAAGAGGGAGATTGTGATCCCGCTGTATAGAGCGCTGGTGAGACCCCATTTGGAGTACTGTGTTCAGTTCTGGAGACCTCACCTACAAAAAGATATTGACAAAATTGAACGGGTCCAAAGACGGGCTACAAGAATGGTGGAAGGTCTTAAGCATAAAACGTATCAGGAAAGACTTCATGAACTCAATCTGTCTAGTCTGGAGGACAGAAGGGAAAGGGGGGACATGATCGAAACATTTAAATATGTTAAAGGGTTAAATAAGGTCCAGGAGGGAAGTGTTTTGAATAGGAAAGTGAACACAAGAACAAGGGGACACAATCTGAAGTTAGTTGGGGGAAAGATCAAAAGCAACATGAGAAAATATTATTTGACTGAAAGAGTAGTAGATCCTTGGAACAAACTTCCAGCAGACGTGGTTGGTAAATCCACAGTAACTGAATTTAAACATGCCTGGGATAAACATAGATCCCTCCTAAGACAAAATACAGAAAATAGTATAAGGACAGACTAGATGGACCATGAGGTCTTTTTCTGCCGTCAGACTTCTATGTTTCTATGTTTCTATAAACAGAGAGCAAACCCCACTCCTTTCTAGTACTGATGGTGATACCGAGTTGGGCCATGAAACGTCTCAGGGAGCACCAGGGAACCCATAGCCCTCTTTCTCCTCCACCGCCATCATTCCTTTTCTATCTTCTTTCTCCCTCTCCTCTATCTTCTCCTTCTACCCTTCTCTTCCCTCCCCTTTTCCCCCAGGAATTTAGCATAAACCACAAGGCAGCGATTAAATTTTATTTTTTCTAATTGGGATTACCAATTTGTAATTGGGAGGCAGATGAAAGTCTGATTTTTTTAAAGAGAATTCTCGGCGTTTCTTTTTTCCACCCGTTCTGTTTTCTGTATTTTTTTATTCATTGTCCTCTCTATCCTTCCCTGCTTGCTTTTAATGATGCCGGAGAGAATTGGAAAGGGCAGCAGCTGAGCCAAGGTTCAAAACCTCTCTGAAAACCAGAGGATGATGTTAATTGCTCTTTAAGAAGGAAGGGAAGATAATTGCCTTTGGGGGATGGAGAAGGTAGCTGTGAATATTTGAACCTTAATAGCCTTTTCTTCTTCTGTCTTGAGTCACGCCATGGAGCTGTGCCCAGATCTTTGTAATAAGGGAAGTGTAATTTTTTTTTTAAAAAAAAAAAATATTTATATAGCAGTCCATCTCACCCAACTGACTCAGGGTGGCTTAGAAGATTTTTTTTAAAAACAAAACAACTCCCCAAGCTCCTCCGTTCATTCAAGAATAAACTTGTTAAAAATTAACCAACCATTTGCAGCAAAATTATCTTCCCCTTCGACCCAAAATGTCTTCACATTTCACCAGTTTTCTCTAAGGGTCTCTGACCATTTCAGGAAGCCCTTTTGAAGTTTATTTATTTAATTTGTTTATTGTATTTATATGCCGCTCATACCAAAACAGACTCAGAGCGGCTAAACAGTCATAAATACAACAATAGTAAAAAAACAACAAATGAATAGTATAATAAAAACAATAATATAGAAACAAAGAAGGTTGATGACGGAAAAAGACCTCATGGTCCATATAATCTGCCCTTATAACATATTTCCTGTTCTTTATCGTAGGATGAATCTATATTTATCCCAGGCATGTTTAAATTCAGTTACTGTGGATTTATTTATTTATTTATTTTATTTTATTTATTTGTCAAACAATTATAGGGTGATAATTTGTACATATTAAACATTAGATAAGTAATGATAAAAAGTAGACAATAGGACAGGGATGGTAGGCACAATGGTGCGCTTATGCACACCCCTTACCAACCACGTCTGCTGGAAGTTTGTTCCAAGGGTCTACTCCTCTCAGTCAAATAATATTTTCTCACGTTGCTTCTGATCTTTCCCCCAACTAACCTCAGATGGTGGTTCTTGCGTTCAGTTTCCTATTAAAAACACTTCCCTCCTGAACCTTATTTAACCCTTTAACGTATTTAAATGTTTCGATCCTGTCCCCCCTTTCCCTTCTGTCCTCCAGACTCTACAAGTTGAGTTCATTCAGTCTTTCCTTATACATTTTATGCTTAAGACCTTCCACCATTCCTGTAGCCCATCTTTGGACCCGTTCAATTTTGTCAATATCTTTTTGTAGGTGAGGTCTCCAGAACTGGACACAGTATTCCAAATGAGGTCTCAGTAGTGCTCTATACAGCGGGATCACAAATATCATTTTTTTTAAAAAACCAGGCATATATTACAATCAATCTAATTCTAATTCCAGACCTGCCAGAAAAGCCAGGTTTTAACAGCTTTCCAGAAAACTAGTAGGTAGGACAATGTTTCCCAATCTTGGCAACTTGAAGAAATTTGGACTTCAACTCCCAGAATTCCCCAGCCAGCAAATGCTGGCTGGGGAATTCTGGGAGTTGAAGTCCAAATTTCAAGTTGCCGAGGTTGGGAAACAGTGAGGTAGGAGATAGTATGGCTCTTCCCCAGGGTCCCGCCATCTGACCAGTCCCATGGGATTGGGCAGCAAAGAAGTCAAATAAGTTAAATTAAAAAATTAGAAGAACATCATGGCTAAGAACATTACATTTTCTTTAATGTCCTTTACATTTTCTAAACAATGTCGTCTGGCGGGTGCAATAGAGTTTGAACTAGGGGTAACTCTCCCCAAACCCCAAATGTACTCCATGACACTGAACGAACTGGAGGAACTGAATAAATACATAGGTATGAATTTGGAGAGGAGTTTTATTCAGACTGCAGAGTCAAGAGTGGGGAGGGAAGGGTGGTTGCATGGGAGGGAGAGACACTCGCCACAACACATTCTTTCCAGAGATTCAAGGTCATCCTTTGTACGGCAGGAGCAGAAGCAAAGCCTTCTCTGTGGCGGCCCCGACCCTCTGGAACCAGCTCTCCCCGGAGATCAGAATTGCCCCCACCCTCCTTGCCTTTCATAAGCTCCTCAAAACCCACCTCTGTCGTCAGGCTTGAGGGAATTGAACTACCCTTTTCCCCCTAGGCCTATACAATTTATGCATGGTATGTTTGTGTGTATGTTTGGTTTTAATAAGGATTTTTAAAATTATTTTAAACATTAGATTTGTTACATGCTGTTTATTACTGTTGTTAGCCGCCCCGAGTCTACGGAGAGGGGCGGCATACAAATCTAATAAATGAATAAATAAATGAATGAATGAATGATTAATGTCCTCAGCCATGATATTATTTATTATGTACTATTATGTAATAAATACATAATTATTTATTATGTATTTATTTATGTTATGTCTGTTTGTTTTTTCCACCCTTTTCGGTTCGTTAGTTGTATATCTTTTTTTTTAATCTGTACAACTAATAAAAAGATTATTTTGTAAAAAAATTAAAAAATTAAATTTAAAAGCATTCCATTAGCCATCGAACTGAAGAACGGGATGCGCAAAATGAATTTTCAATCCAGGACTTAAACCCCCCCCCCCCAAAAAAACCATGCAAACTTTTGCGTTTGGTCAACTGCACAGGCGTCAACCCTGAAGCATCCCAAAAAAAAGAAGAAAGTTTATACTTGATTTTTCCCCCCTTAAAAAAACACAAAAAACCTTCCCTGCATAATTCAGAAATGGACTTCAAAAGAAAACCAGCTACGCCTCCTAAAGCGGGTTTCTCGGGGGGGTGGGGGGGGGTGTTTGGTATCTCTGGAGGGGAAAAAAAAGACGAAAACAGTGGAATTGGTCTGAAGAAGTAGCGAGCAGGTTGTTCCAAATCAGGCTTTCCTTCCCCCACTCGCACCACCTGGGGGCTGCGAGTCCCCATTTTCGATCTTCCAGGCGAGATGCTCAGGCCTCGTTGCCATGACAACGGGAAGGGCCTCATCCTCCAGCAGGCCTGCTTTTATGAAGGGTCAGCTTGCACGGCGCTCTGCAGGCCCTTAAGGGGGGCCGGTTTGCCTTGGGAAGGATCTCGGTTAAACAAGAGGCACTCCACAACTTATATGACACAATGAGTCAACCTTGAGCCGGTGATGGTGATGAGATTTGAACCGCTGACCTGCAGATCTTAGGAGTTAGCATTAGTGTAATTTCATTGTAATATTGTTTTATTGTTGTTGTGAGCTGCCCCAAGTCTTCGGAGAGCGGCGGCATACAAATCTAATAAATTATTATTATTATTATTATTATTATTATTATTATTATTATTATTATGTCAGTACAACACAGCAAACGAGATCACTATGCTGGATTTCGTATTTCATCACCAGTCGGGCGCTTCATTATTATTATTATTATTATTATTATTATTATTATTATTATTATGTCAGTACAACACAGCAAACGAGATCATTATGCTGGATTTCGTATTTCATCACCAGTCGGGCGCTTCCCAAGCACCTAGGACTGCGTGATGTAGCGGCGAATTATGTTTGCCGATCCCAGTAAAGCGGCCTTTTGCAATTGACAGATGGAGATTTTGTCAATTCCGATGGTTTCCAAATGTCCACTGAGATCCTTTGGCACTGCGCCCAGCGTGCCAAGGACCACTGGGACCACTTTCACGGGCTTATGCCAGAGTCGTTGCAGCTCGATTTTTAGATCTTTGTATTTCACTAATTTCTCTAGCTGCTTCTCCTCAATTCTGCTGTCTCCTTAATCCAAAGTGACGTCCATGTGGCTTTTAACATATCGGATCAGAGAAGAAATCAAGTTTAATACGATGCACCACAAATCAAACCTGGTTAGGATTTGGCAGGAAGCCCCTTGCACAATATCCTATCTAGGCTAGACTGGGAAATCCAGGCACATCTGAAAAAAGAAAGTTATTTCCCTGTTGCTGTGAAGGGGAAAAAAGTACCAGGCTATATATTAGCAGACTAACTCGGGAGATTTGACTTGAGCTTTTAATTAACTCAACGGTGGTTTAATTACTTAGCAGGAAACTTATTTAATATTGGAAACGGCAGAGAGAACCCAGCAAAGAGCCATGGAAATAATGAGAGAAACAGTGGAAGGGCTTCAAATTCTCCACCGATTTTGTGACTTGTGCTCCTTGCTTTTAAACCTCTTTTTGCTTGCAAGTTATTATTATTATTATTATTATTATTATTATTATTATTATTATTATTATTATTATTATTATTATTGGATTTGTATGCCGCCCCTCTCCGCAGAGTCGGGGCGGCTAACAACAGCAACAAAAACTTCGGAGTAAGTTGTAAATCCAATCCTAAAAATATCTTTAAAAACCCCTTATTTGTAAAACCAAACATACATACAAACAAGCATACCATGCATAAATTGTAAAGGCTTAGGGGAAAAGAATATCTCAGTTCCCCCATGCCTGACGGCAGAGATGGGTTTTTAGGAACTTATGAAAAGCGAGGAGGGTGGGGGCAATTCTAATCTCCGGGGGGGGGAGTTGGTTCCAGAGCGCCGGGGCCACTACAGAGAAGGCTCTTCCCCTGGGCCCCACCAAATGACATTGTTTTGTTGACGGGACCCGGAGAAGGCCAACTCTGTGGGACCTAACCGGTCGCTGGGATTCATGCGGCAGAAGGCAGTCTCATAGATACCCTGGTCCGGTGCCATGGAGGGCTTTATAGGTGTTCTGTCTGGGTTTTCCCAGACCTCCACACCCACTGAAAAAACAGCCAGACACTCTGGTAAAATCCAAAAGTATTTTATAGCAGGAAAAAATAAGCACAAAGGAAAACCTGTCTTCACAGCAGACAGGTTACAATACATTACAACAGGGTCCTGATGTCCAGTCAATTCCACAAGCTTCTTGCTGGCACCCCCCCCCCCCCAAGGTTTCAATAGTCCAAAGCACAAACCAGGATTGTAGCCACCAAAGTTCACAGACAGGTCTCACGAATCTCCAAGATAAAACTCCACAAGCCAGGAAGGGTGGGGCCGCCTTTTATCCTTTCCCAAGAGCACCACACCCAAACCCAGCTGTGACCTCTAATGCTGGAAATACCTAGCCAATTGAGTTCGTCTCTGATTAGCTCTCCTTTGTCGCATATCTATGATGTCGTGAGCATCTTCCCCCAGGGAATCCAGGCTGCTTGCTGGGGAGAGCTCCCCCTGGTGGAACTCTGGCTGTCCTTCTTCTTCAGCCTGGGATTCCTCTTCCTCGTCAGTCTGCACCTCCTGGTCCTCAGCCTCTCCCTCTGAGCTGGAAGCCGACAGCAAGTCAGCCATTCCCGGCGGGGTCCCAGGCTGAACCACAACAATAGGTGATGACCAACACTTTGAATTGTGACCGGAAATTGATCGGCAATCAATGCAGACTGTGGAGTGTTGGTGTTACATGGGCATTTTTGGGAAAGCCCATGATAGCTCTCGCAGCTGCATTCTGCACGATCTGAAGTTTCCGAACACTTTTCAAAGTTAGACCCATGTAGAGAGCATCACCGTAGTCGAGTCTTGAGGTGATGAGGGCATGAATGACTGTGAGCAGTGACTCCCTGTCCAAATAGGGCCGCAACTGGTGCACCAGGCGAACCTGGGCAAACGCCCCCCTCGCCACAGCTGAAAGATGTTTCTCTAATGTGAGCTATGTTGCTGCTGGCAACAGAATCTACAGTTTAAAGGCCTGCAAAGACTCCTAAGAAAGCAAATAGATGAAAGGCAAACACCTAAGGGGACTTCGTTTTCCAATAAAAGAAGTATCTTTTGTGTAAAGTGCCCTGTGCATCCTTTTAAACAGTCTTTAAATCTTCTATCGGAGTGTCTAATATTAAAGTCCCTGAGCTGAAAAGACAGATGCAAATTGTAAGAAAGGTTTCCGGCCCAACAAAGCAGATTAAAGAAAACAAATTCCTTGGAAACCAATGAATATCATATTTTTCAGAGTATAAAATGCACCTTTTTTTTCCTCCCTTAAAAGAGGCTGATAATTTGGGTGGGTCTTATATAGCTTTTTTCAAAGTTTGTTTTTCCAGCCCTAACTGAACACAGTATTCCAAATGTGGTCTCACCAGCACTCTATATAAGGGGATCACAATCTCCCTCTTCCTGCTTGCTATACCTCTAGCTATGCAGCCAAGCATCCTACTTGCTTTTCCTACCGCCCAACCACACTGCTCACCCATTTTGAGACTGTCAGAAATCACTACCCCTAAATCCTTCTCTTCTGAAGTTTTTGCTAACACAGAACTGCCAATACAATACTCAGATTGAGGATTCCTTTTCCCCGAGTGCATTATTTTACATTTGGAAACATTAAACTGCAGTTTCCATTGCTTTGACCATTTATCTAGTAAAGCTAAATCATTTACCATATTACAGACCCCTCCAGGAATATCAACCCTATTGCACATTTTAGAGTCATCGGCAAATAGGCAAACCTTCCCTACCAAACCTTCCCCTATGTCACTCACAAACATATTAAAAAGAATAGGACCCAGAACAGACCCATGTGGCACACCGCTTGTAACCTGTCTCTGCTCAGAATACTCGCCATTAACAATTCTCACCATTAAATAGGTGCTAACGATCTTCTCAGCTCTTACCTTGCAGGTTCTTTCATTGTTATTCTCTGCGAAGAATGTTTTCCAAGCCCTAAGTCTTTTGCAGGGTATTTTTCATTGTTCTACTTGCTCTGAGTGTTTCTTTCCAGCCCTAACCAGATGCTAACAATGCTCCCAGCTCTTACCAGCTTGCAAGCTCTTTTATTGTTACTCTCTGCCAAGAATATTTACCAAGCTCTAAATCTTTGCATGGTTTTTTCATTGCTCTACTTGCTCTGAGTGTTTCTTTCCAGGTGCTACCCAACTAGGTAACATCATCAGTGCCAGAGGGGAGTCGGGTTCGATATACACTACTATTTATTATTTAGATCTGAATGAAAATATTCTCATTGAATACTTTGTTCTGTACATAGCTGAATGTGCACAACAGCATGTGAAATTGATTGTCGATCAGTGTTGTTTCCTAAGTTTTGATTTAACAGAAGTTTTATTTACTTGGAGTTACATTGTGTTGTTTAAGTGTTCCCTTTATTTTTATTTTTACTGAGCAGTGTATAAAGTGGCTTTCTTTGTTAGTGTTTGTGGGAGCGTTCTTAGCAGTTGCTTGATTAGGCTGCTGCTTATGGAGTTGGTAGTACTGTTGGGATATTGATTGGGGCATTTTTTTTATTGCTTGGGGTCAACCTACCAACACTGTTGTGGCTTACAATTGTAGGTAAAAGGATGTTCCCTTCCACCAAGGAGCATTTGTGGATGAATTGTGTACAAATTAATTGGAAAGAGGAAAATGCACTTTGCAAGAGAAATAGGGTAAAAAATTATCTCTAGGAAATGCAGGGCATACATTTTCCTCTTTTCATTTTATTTATTTATTCATTTGTCCAATACACAATACATATGGAAGAGAATAGACATGAAGTAATATATACAAAGATAATATGTAAAAATAGAGGAGAAGATATATGAAAGGAAGAAAATATATATGATATATGAGATTAAGGAAAGACAATTGGACAGGGGACGAAAGGCACACTAGTGCACTTATGCACGCCCCTTACTGACCTCTTAGGAACCTGGAGAGGTCAATTGTGGAGAGTCTAAGGGAGAAATGTTGGGGGTTAGAGGTTGAGTCCGGTAATGAGTTCCACGCTTCGACAACTCTATTGTTAAAGTCATATTTTTTACAGTCAAGTTTGGAGCGGTTAATATTAAGTTTGAATCTGTTGCGTGCTCTTGTGTTGTTTTGGGGTCCCGCCTATCACATCATTTGTGTTTTTTGTGTACCTTGCTAAGCTACGCTACCTTCTGTGGGTATCCGTATTTAAGAGAACAGCAAGAGTCCTTGGAGAGGATGCAACATAAAAGTCCAATAAATAAATAAAATAAAATAGAGGAGATAAAAACCCATGGCTCAAATCCCGCCCCCCCCCCAAGGAACCAAAAGTAGCTTATAAAATTTATTTATCTATTATTTACTCATTAATTGGATTTCTATGTTGCCCCTCTCTGAGGACTAGCAGGGAGGGGCTCACAACATATAAAATCCACAGCTCACATTAGAGAAACATCTTTCAGCTGTGGCGAGGGGGGCGTTTGCCCAGGTTCGCCTTGTGCACCAGTTGCGACCCTACTTGGACCGGGAGTCACTGCTCACAGTCACTCATGCCCTCATCACCTCGAGGCTCGACTACTGTAACGCTCTCTACATGGGGCTACCTTTGAAAAGTGTTTGGAAACTTCAGATCGTGCAGAATGCAGCTGCGAGAGCAATCATGGGCTTTCCAAAATATGCCCATGTTACACCAACACTCCGCAGTCTGCATTGGTTGCCGATCAGTTTCCGATCACAATTCAAAGTGTTGGTTATGACCTATAAAGCCCTTCACGGCACCGGACCAGATTATCTCAGGGACCGCCTTCTGCTGCACGAATCCCAGCGACCAGTTAGGTCCCACAGAGTGGATCTTCTCCGGGTCCCGTCAACTAAACAATGTCGCTTGGCGGGACCCAGGGGAAGAGCCTTCTCTGTGGTGGCCCCGGCTCTCTGGAACCAACTTTCCCCCTAGGCCTTTACAATTCTATGCATGGTATGTATGTATGTATGTTTGGTTTTTATATTAATGGGTTTTTTAATCGTTTTTAGTATTAGATTACTATTGTACACTGTTTTATTGTTGCTGTTAGCCGCTCCGAGTCTCCGGAGAGGGGCGGCATACAAATCAAATAAATGAATGAATGAATGAATGGATGGATGAATAAATAAAACAAACAAACAAACAAACAAAATATACAATACATAATGTAATCCAATGAACCAATTAAAAATCTAGAAAATGCCCCAAAAACCATTAAAAAAAACTCCAATCATTCCATTCACTCCGCATTCTCTCAACACGTAAAATAACATAAAATAACCAAACACGGAGCCGTTTGTTTTATATCCGTATGCAGGTTTTTATTTTGTCAATTCTCTTCTCCATTTGATGCTTCTTATACAAATGGCACTTACAAAAAGTGTATTTAAAAGGAGAAACAAAAAATTTAACTAAACATTATCAGGATTATGAGATGCTGTTTCATTAGCCACAATAGTCAAGGAGACAGAAGGCGAAAATTCTCGACTTAAAAAAAAACTCTTACAGGAGGGAAAGGCAGTGAGGTGCACATAATCCAACACCCAACAGGTGGGCGATAGACACACAGGACAAACTCCGAAGGCCAACTGGGTAGTCCTCCCTGCTCCCAAAATTGTGGTTTCTTTTGCAAGCTTAAGGTTTTTTATTAGTTTCCAGAACTTCTCAGCGCAGTCCAGTTAAGATTCCCAGGTGAACTCCAGCTCAAACCCTCTTTTAATCATAAGGCAAATAAATTTCCATTGCTATGAAGTTAGAGCACCAATTCCTATTGAAGTCACCTTATGGATGGCAGTGTATGGATGCTTTATTTATTTTTTATTTTTTAAGGCTTAGGACATTGTCCCTGCTCTTCTCCCTTGGTGAATCAAAAAAACCCACCAAACCCCTTTGAAAATTTGGACCCAACCCAGCTCGCCGGAAAGTTAATGTGTTTATTAGCGACTACAAATCTCGGATTTTACAAATTCATGGATTTAAGTAGAAAGAGAGCACCATCAAACGAAGTCCCCCGCGGACTTCAGGGTAAATCTGGGGTCTGCTTGGCCTAAGGAAACAGAGGTTAAAACCCCCCAAGAAGGCATCACATCGGACAACGACAAAAATCATAAATCCACACCAAAAATGTGCGTGCACAGAAGACTCCCAAAGAGCTAAGCAACGTGTGACAAAGATTGGAGTTAGCTATGCTGAACAACGAACCCTAGCAGAGTGGCTAAAGTCATGTTGGCTTGGAGGGCAGGTTGATTAAGTCAAGAGAAGACATTTCCTGTTCAACTTTCCATATTTTGGGGAGGGGAGGGGGCAAAGTGCAGGATGCACAGAAGGGTAGGGTGTCGTGAGATGATGCTTGAGTAGCGTTTTGAGGGAGACCCTCGCGTAGCTCGTGGAGAGAAGAGATGAGATGAAGGAAGCTGCTGAGATGCGGAAGCCAGAAATGGCTCTGTTGACTTGGAGTTTAAGGGGGTGAAAAGGGGAGGCGAGATGAGAAGACGATAAATTCCAGTTCTGGTCAACACGTAGAACAATGTAGGGGACATGTGCAAATGATGCTTGTTTAAGGAACACAGATAGTTGGCGATGGAGGATCTTCCCGTTGCAGACATCCTTCTCCTCTAATCTCCCCTCCCCCATCTCATCTTCCATATTCCCCCTCCTCCAAATCTACAAGTGGGAAGTAGTTAGGAGGAAAATCAAGGGAGATTCACATGTCTCAAGTTCTCCCCCGGACGGATTCTGTGCCATGACTAAGTTCTCAATTGAACTTTGGAGAACTTTCAACTTTGGAGATCTATGGGCTTTAGAGCAGTGTTTCCCAACCTTGGCAACTTGAAGATATCTGGACTTCAACTCCCAGAATTCCCCAGCCAGCATTCGCTGGCTGGGGAATTCTGGGAGTTGAAGTCCAGATATCTTCAAGTTGCCAAGGTTGGGAAACACTGCGTTAGAGAATCTTTTCCCAAAGGTCAGTTGTATCGGCTGCTGGCGGGGGAAACTGCCCTACCATCAAGGATGAACAGCTGAAGAGAAACCAGAGAGGTTGAGATGGTTCTCTCCCCAAGCCCAGGAGAAAGGGAGGAAGGAAAAAATAAAGACGCGCGGACATATTCACGTGCAACTCAACGCCTTTTCGTCCGATGCACCCACCCGTATGCAACAACGGCAAGATAATCTTGGCCTGCTCTAACAAAATGCTAATAAGACCCCCCCCAAAACGACGAGAAGGTATATCGGAGAGGGAAAAAAGGGAGAAATTCAGTTAACGTTTGCACCTTTCTGGGAGAAAAGGGAAAGGAATCGTAAGGCAACATCGACGCTTTCTCAGTGGGAGAGATTTAGAGATGCTTTTTTTGGGGAGGGGGGACAACACAAGGGTGGGAAAAACAAGGAATTCACTTGAATCTTTTTGAGATGAAGGCGTGCCGAGGTCCAGTACGATTCCATTCAGAAAAAAGCAGCTGGTTGGTTGAGCATCAAGACAAGAGATTTCTGTCCTGCTTTGGTAACTCAACCTTAGATTCACATCATGATCGTTTCCCCTACCCCTCCCTCCTTCTGTGCCCCCTCCCATAGCATGACAAGATACGCTAAGCTGCTCCTTCTCTATTTCCACCAGAAAATGGGGATGGGTATCTTTTAAAAGGCCAAAAAGAGAGAGAGAACGCTTCGTTCCTACTGCAGAAGATCTCCCAACTCAAACTGGAAAGCCCAGTCGGAACAAGAGTTACGGACGCCCACCTAGACGAGGGGGCAGAAGGTGGAGACCCCAAGAACCTTCAAGGTTTTCCTGAAGACCCCCTCCTTCTCGGGAGGGGACTGAACACATGGGGAGGGGTAGAGTGGGGCACGTTTTCCCGATTCCAAGGATGAGAAACAAAATTCCTGTTCAATTCAGAATTGAATTGAGTTCGAGTCAAGCCAGAGATTCGTTCATTCCCCCCCACCCAACTATTCACCACCACCCCCAACTAGAAAAAGTCAGTAAGGTGAGAAAGCAGGACATTTTCTGCAATTTTTTCTTCTTCTTCTTCCAGTTTTAAATGAACTCACATAACAAAGGATGGAGGAGGGGGAAAAACCAACTTAAACCAGGGGTAGCCAAAGTTGGCTCTTCTATGACTTGTGGACTTCAACTCCCAGCATTCCCTGAGCCAATCATGCTATCTCAAGAACTCTGGGAGTTGAAGTTCACATGTCATGGGAGAGCCAACTTCGCCTACCCCTGACTTAAACCACCAACCACAAGAACGATATAATATGGCAGACCAAAGGCAGCAGGGCCAGTCTGAAAGATACAATCCCTCTCTTTTTTGAGAAAGACACAACATACCAAAAGGAAATTCCTGCAGGAAGTTGGCAACCGGGAAAAAAAGAGAGGAAATGGTGGGGAGGGGGGCGAGAGGAAGCGTAGAGCGAAGGGGAAGGAGACTAAAGTGCGTTTAATACTCCCAGAGGGTGGAGGGCTCAATGGTGTCAGCAGAGGCTTTGAGGACCCCGGCGTGGTCGCCCTTCAGGTATTTGTTGTTGACTCGGATGGCCACCTTGTTAAAGTCGCAGAACTCGAAGAAGAAGTCGACGGGAGAATCGCTGCTGCTGGTGATGGACGCCTCGTTTCCTACCATCCAATATTTCCCGGTGGAATCTGAAAAGGAGAAGAGGGAGAAGGGAGGTGAGCCCCCATTCATGGAGGCACTTCCAATATACGGCCACGGGATGTCAGGCACAAAGGATCGAGACCCTTTCTTTGATTGTACTGTGTGTCCAGTTCTGGAGACCTCACCTACACCTCGCCTGGTGCACCAGTTGCGGCCCCATCTGGACCGGGACTCACTGCTCACAGTCACTCATGCCCTCATCACCTCGAGGTTCGATTACTGTAATGCTCTCTACATGGGGCTACCTTTGAAAAGTGCTCGGAAACTTCAGATCGTGTGCAATGCAGCTGCGAGAGCAATCATGGGTTTCCCCAGGCATGCCCATGTTACACCAACACTCCGCAGTCTGCATTGGTTGCCGATCAGTTTCCGGTCACAATTCAAAGTGTTGGTTATGACCTATAAAGCCGTTCATGGCATCGGACCAGAATATCTCCGGGACTTCTGCCGCACGAATCCCAGCGACCGGTTAGGTCCCACATAGTTGGCCTTCTCCGGGTCCTGTCGACTAAACAATGTCGTTTGGCGGGACCCAGGGGAAGAGCCTTCTCTGTGGTGGCCCTGACCCTCTGGAACCAGCTCCCCCCAGAGATCAGAACTGTCTCCACCCTCCTTGCCTTTCGTAAAGTTCTTAAGATCCATCTCTGCCGTGAGGCATGGGGGAACTGAGACATCTCCCCCGGGCGTATACATTTTATACATGGTATGTTTGCGTCTATGCTTGCTTTTAATAATGGGTTTTTTAGTGTTTTTTAAATTATTAGATTTGTTCTTACATTGTCTTTGTTATTGTTGTGAGCCGCCCCGAGTCTACGGAGAGGGGCAGCATACAAATCTAATAAATAATAATAATAATAATAATAATAATAATAATAATAATAATAATAATAATAATTGACAAAATTGACAAAATTGAACGGGTCCAAAGATGGGCTACAAAAATGGTAGAAGGTCTTCAGCATAAAACTTAACAGGAAAGACTTCATGGACTCCATCTGTACAGTCTGGAGGACAGAAGGGAAAGAGGGGATGTGTTTTTTTATGGTTTTGGGAAGGTTTTCTAGGGAAAGGGTGGCCATGGTCGAAACGTTTAAATATGTTAAAGGGTTAAATAAGATTCGGGAGGGAAGTGTTTTTAATAGGAAAGTGAACACAAGAACAAGGGGACACAATCTGAGGTTAGTTGGGGGGAAAAGATCAGAAGCCAGGTGAGAAAATATTATTTTACTGAAAGAGTAGTAGATGCTTGGAACAAACTTCCAGCAGACGTGGTTGGTAAATCCACAGTAACTAAATTTAAACATGCCTGGGATAAACATATATCCATCCTAAGATAAAATACAGGAAAAAGTATAAGGGCAGACTAGATGGACCATGAGGTCTTTTTCTGCCGTCAATCTTCTGTGTTTCTATGTGTCTATGCTGTAGTGTAGATGATTTATTCAAGCCTACTATCGTGGCCAATTTTCCACTATTCTGCCCGGCGGGACAGATGAGCAGTAAGTAAAAACAGAAGCACGCACACACAGGTTTCCAAAACACCAGAATATATTGCCTTACAAATTTGGCTGAGAGCCCCCAATTATGACAGAAGAATGTCCGTTTATGGCCAAAAGGATTACCTGCAAGGCCGATAACGAATAGCCCAGCCCCCCCCCCCAAGGTTTGTAAAGAATGTCTCCAAACTGGGCTGAAGCAAAGATACTCACTCTTTTTTTACAAGGGCTACAGTCTTTCAAAACACAACTGTCCAAAGGCTAGGTTTCTCCGAGAAAGCAAGATTGGGGAAGAAGGTTGGCCGGTGTCCTAAGGAGAGTTTGCCTCTCGTACAGGTAGAGCCCTTACCTTTGATATTATAGGCACCATCGTTAAACTCCAGCTGAAAGATATCGTAAGAAGATCGATTGCAGTCCAAGGTGCCCGTCATCTTCCGACAGCCGATGAAGCCATGTTCTCCACGGAAAACAATGATGGGCCGGTTAATCAACTTCATGAGGAACTGCTCCGTCTCACCTACCATCGGAGAACGGAAGGAACGGGACACTGCTTACCAGAAAATCAACTTGCTTCCCACCATCCAGTTTGTTCCAATCACTCCCAAATCAGTATGTTTTTAACCAGCAGATGCTCTCATCTGTCAGGTCTGAACCGGTTTGGTCTGGTCTGAACTGGTTGGAACTGGTCTGGTTTGAACCAGTCGGAACTGATCTGAACTGGTTTGGTCTGGTCTGAACTGGTCTGAACCGGTTTGGTCTGGTCTGAACTGGTTGGAACTGGTCTGGTCTGAAGCAATCAGAACTGGTCTGAACCGGTTTGGTCTGCTCTGAATTGGTCTGAACCGGTTTGGTCTGGTCTGAACTATTTGGAACTGATACCAAACCGGTTCCGACCAGTTCCGACTGGTTCAGACCAGACCAGTTCCAACCAGTTCAGACCAGACCAAACCCGTTCAGACCAGACCAAACCAGACCAAACCCGTTCAGACCAGTTCAGACCAGACCAAACCGGTTCAGACCAGTTCCGACTGGTTCAGACCAGACCAGATCAGTTCCAATCAGTTCAGACCGGTCCAGACCAGATCAAACCGGTTCTGACCAGTTCCGACTGGTTCAGACCAGACCAAACCGGTTCAGACCAGTTCAGACCAGACCAAACCCGTTCAGACCAGACCAAACCGGTTCTGACCAGTTCCGATTGGTTCAATTAACATCTAAGTTTAAATCAGGGTCTGAGCCAAAGACTTCCTCAAAGTTCCAACTTATTCCTAGAGCCGCCTGAATCTCATTTCCCCTGGGTTTCCACTTCCGCTGTCCCGCACCCACAAGTTCGTCACATGAACCATTAATCTTCGGCTACTGGGTCTGTACACTCCCATCTTCTTCCAGCCAGGCACGGGACAAAGGATGACCTTGAAACTCTATTTTGTCCATCTCTACCTCCTCACACAACCGCCTCTAATCCCAACTTCCCACAGCTAGAAACATTCCAAAAAAGAATATAGCCTAACGCTACAGGCCAAGACTTCAAAGCATTCTGGCTTCAGCCCGACAGACGGCCACCCGGTCAAGGTTCACACCTCCTGATAGACAGAGGCAAAGAATGACCACTTACTGGCCATTTCGACCGTAGCAGCAAGTTGCCCGTTCTTCTTGGCAGTAACGTATTTGCCGTTGGCAGCTTTCAAAGTGATACGTCGGTCACACCACTCAATGTCGAAGTAACAGTTGGCATTCCTGATGGAGAAAAGGAAATTTAAGAAGGGCTTTCTCTACAATATATAAATATATACAATATATATAGTCGACAAACTATAAAACTATAAAAAAAATTATCCGCCTTGGAATGGCCTCTGCGCAGGACCGAGAGGCAAAAGGAAAACAACGTTGCTTCTTCCCATATTTGGGGAATACTAGGGTGATTTTGACAGAAAATCAACCACGTAGCTCTTTCCTGGTAAAAGGCTGATTCGGAAGCGAACCTGTGGCTTAGAGGTTAATATCATGCCTTGCATGCAGAAGCTACAGGTTCAAATTACTTAAGGGTACGTCTAGCTGATGAGGCTATAATAACGCTGAAATAGATCTATACTAGGCTCCCTTCCTTTTCACTTATCAGCAAAAATATGTAATGAGAGAGAGATGTGTGATTTTTTTTGAGTCATAACCCTTTCCTGGTACAAGGTGATACAGGAGATGAGCCTGTAGCCTAGAGGCTAAGTCCACTGCCTTACAAGGCAGAGTCCCAGGTTCAAATCCCAGTAAGGGTGTGGCTATCTGATGAAGGCAAATAATGCCTGAAGTAGATCTATAGTAGTCCCCCTTCCTTTTCATTATCAGCAAAAATATGTTACACACACACATATATATGTTACACACACATATATATAGTATAGTTATAAGTACCACAAAGAAATGTAAAAATTTATACATGTGAAAATGGGGTTGTAAATAACCCAATAGCTGTTGTATGTCTGTCGTTGTCTTTTTGTGTTATAATCAATAATTTTTTTAAAAGAGAGAAGGGATTTTTCTGCGGTAGCATCAGGGAAATGGGGAGGACCAGAAGACAATCAGCATCCCCCACCCCCTTGTCAGGACCACAATGCAACTGGGAATGGTTGAACACACCTCAAGTTGATGGGGGCAACTTTCTCCCAATTTCTCCACACACTTCTGAAACAAATGAGGTTTTTTTCTCCTTTTCTGCTATGGCTTCTGGAGCGCATGAGCCACCCATCTCTACAAGCTTCATGGCCGAGTTAAATATTTTCCAACCCATGATTTTTCCCCCAAAATTTTTTTATTTATTTTCTTAAGCACTGAGCAAATAAATGTTTGCAGCCCAGCGCCGAAGACTACACAATACACTTTGGATTGGGAAACAAGATTGTTTAGGATATATTGTTTAGAACGCAGGCACGAGAGCCATCGTGGGGCTTCCAAGATTTGCCCACGTTTCTTCAACACTCCATGGCTTGCATTGGCTGCCGATCCATTTCCGGTCACAATTCAAAGTGTTGGTCATGACCTTTAAAGCCCTACATGACAATGGACCAGAATACCTCCGGAACCGCCTGCTACCGCACGAATCCCAGCGACCGATAAGGTCCCACGGAGTTGGCCTTCTCCGGGTCCCGTCGACTAAACAATGTCGTTTGGCGGGCCCCAGGGGAAGAGCCTTCTCTGTGGCGGCCCCGGCCCTCTGGAACCAACTCCCCCCCCGGAGATTAGAACTGCCCCCACCCTCCCTGTCTTTCGTAAACTACTCAAGACTCATTTATACCGCCAGGCATGGGGGAGTTGAGATAGCTCTTCCCCCTAGGCCATTACAAGTTATCCATGGTATGTTTGTGTGTATGTTTGGTTTTATAATAGGGGTTTTTAGTTGTTTTTTATTATTGGATTGTACATGTTGTGTTTATTATTGTTGTTAGCCGCCCCGAGTCTAGGCGGCATACAAATCCAATTAATAATAATAATAATAATAATAATAATAATAATAATAATTATTATTATTATTATTATTATTATTATTATTATTATTATTATTATTATTATTATATGTTTGGAATTTGACGCTGTTACAATTCAGAAACCTTCAGAAACCAGTCAAAGTAAACTATTTTGGACTCAAGATACGATTTTATTTTTGTTTTGGAACAAGTGCTGCTTAAGTTCACCGTGTTCGAATTATTCTCTCTTGGGAGCAGGTTGAGTTTCTGCACCTATACCGACACACCCCAATCAATTGCTCTGTATTTTGGAAATTTAAACCCCATTCCCCCACAGGACCAGTGGCTGGGCTCTTCATGATAAACTATGGGTTATTGCAAAATTACTTGGTGGAATAAACTAGAATGGTGGGTGTTCCCGCAACAGGTTCAAGCAAACGATTTAAAGCAAGAACTCAAACGCATATCCAATTCACAATTTATTTTTTTTCTAGCAACCTTCGGAAACTTCAGATCGTGCAGAATGCAGCTGCGAGAGCAATCATGGGCTTCCCCAAATATGCCCACGTTACTCCAACACTCCGAAGTCTGCATTGGTTGCCGATCAGTTTCCGGTCACAATTCAAAGTGTTGGTCATGACCTATAAAGCCCTTCATGGCACCGGGCCAGAATATCTCCGAGACCGCCTTCTGCTGCACGAATCCCAGCGACCAGTTAGGTCCCACAGAGTGGGTCTTCTCCGGGTCCCGTCAACCAAACAATGTCGCTTGGCGGGACCCAGAGGAAGAGCCTTCTCTGTGGCGGCCCCATAGAAACATAGAAGTCTGACGGCAGAAAAAGACCTCATGGTCCATCTAGTCTGCCCTTATACTATTTTCTGTATTTTATCTTAGGATGGATATATGTTTATCCCAGGCATGTTTAAATTCAGTTACTGTGGATTTATCTACCACGTCTGCTGGAAGTTTGTTCCAAGGATCTACTACTCTTTCAGTAAAATAATATTTTCTCATGTTGCTTTTGATCTTTCCCCCAACTAACTTCAGACCCCCGACCCTCTGGAACCAACTCCCCCCCAGAGATTAGAATTGCCCCCACCCTCCTTGCCTTTCGTAAGCTGCTTAAAACCCACCTCTGCCGCCAGGCATGGGGGAACTAAGATACACTTTCCCCCTAGGCCTTCACAATTTTATGTATGGTATGTCTGTATGTATGATTGGTTTTTATATAATGGGTTTTTAACTGTTTTTTAGTATTGGATTTTGTTGTACTGTTTTACTGCTGTTGTTAGCCGCCCCGAGTCTGCGAAGAGGGGCGGCATACAAATCCAATAAATAATAATAATTAAAAATAATAATAATAAACTGGAACTCACTTAGTCGAGGCGGTGGATTGCACCCCACCGTTGGAGGTGAGAGTCCAGTATTTCCCAGTACAAGTCCTGAAGGTGCATTTCTTGGTCTCCTTGTTGACTTCCATCTGGAAGGTCTCTTGGTCCCCCTCCTCATCTTGGTTGGCTGAGAGATCGATCCCTAGAAGAAGAGAGAGAGATGGCGCAGCGAGTCAAGGCCAGCCCTTGTAGACCTGCCCGTCGATAGGTATCCAAAGTCTCATACACAGGTAATCCCAAGACTGGGAAATTCTGGGAGTAGAAGCCCACTGGTCTTAAGGTTACCGCGGATGGCTGGAGAATTCTGGGAATTGAGGGCCACACGTTTTTAAAGTTTATTTTATTTATTATTTGGATTTATTCTCCGTGGACTCAGGGCGGTTTACAAAGCAAGAATAAAAACAGAAATTAAACGTAAGAAACCCAAACTCATCTAGTCTAGTCTAAAACCCCAGTTATTAAAAACAATTAATCCACATTCACTCCATCATATTCAGATAATATTTCGGCTGGAGCAAAATGCCAGTGCTCAATGGCCCTGCCAACAAAGGTGAGCTACCAAGTTACCATGGATGGTTGGGGAATTCTGGGAGTTGAAGGCCACAAGTCTTGAAGGTACCATGGATGGCTGGGGAATTCTGGGAGTTGAAGGCCACAGCTCTTAAAAATACCATGGATGGGTGAGGAATTATGGCTGTTGAAGACCACAAATCTTAAAGTTACCATGGATAGTTGGGGAATTCTGGGTGTTGAAGACCACAACTCTTAAAGTTGCCACAGTTGGACATCCTTGGCTTGGACTCTTCTCAAAGCTAACACATCTAACACATACCGAATTCTGGAAGTCAAAGTCCACCCATCTTACAAACTTGAGAAACGCTGCTTTAAGCTAACGCAGGCTCCATCCTGTAGAAGAGGGACAGGGCGATGGGATTGAAAGAAACCCATGGCTGGTTGGGGAATTCTGAGAGTTGAAGTCCCCACAGCCTTAAAAGTTGCCACAGTTGGACAACCCTGTCAAAGAACCTGCTCACACGCCCCCCCCCCGCCCCCAATCTAAGGAAAAATGCTTCATCGGCAGTTGCTGCTGCTTCCTCCAAATTCACGCGGACCAACTCCAACTGCTCACATGCTTGGCAAGTCCCGCTCTTGAAATTCCTGAGTTGAGATTCGCATCCTCAGCATTTCTCTCTCTCTCTCTGGCTGCAGTCAGCGCACACACACACACAAACACACACACAACTCTCCACGGACAGAATCAGCCAGCTAAAGTGACACTGACAAGATGGCAGGAACCCCGCAGAGAAAAGAGCCTGGGTGGCACAGTGGTTAGAGTGCAGCCCTGCAAGCTACTTCTGCTGATCATCGGCTGCCTGTAGTTTGGCAGATCGAATCTCAGTAGGGCTCATGGTTGACTCAGCCTTTCCATCCTTCCAGTCAAATGAGGAATCAGAATGTGACCCCGCTGTATAGAGCGCTGGGGAGACCCCATTTGGAAGACTGTGTTCAGTTCTGGAGACCTCGCCTACAAAAAGATGTTGACCAAATTGAACGGGTCCAAAGACGGGCTACAAGAATGGTGGAAGGTCTTAAGCATAAAACGTATCAGGAAAGACTTAATGAACTCAATCTGTATCGTCTGGAGGACAGAAGGGAAAGGGGGGACATGATCGAAACATTTAAATATGTTAAAGGGTTAAATAAGGTTCAGGAGGGAAGTGTTTTTAATAGGAAAGTGAACCCAAGAACAAAGGGGCACAATCTGAGGTTAGTTGGGGGAAAGATCAGAAGCAACGTGAGAAAATATTATTTTACTGAAAGAGTAGTAGATGCTTGGAACAAATTTCCATCAGACGTGGTTGGTAAATCCACAGGAACTGAATTGAAACATGCCTGGGATAAACATAGATCCATCCTAAGATAAAATACAGGAAATAGTATAAGGGCAGACTAGATGGACCATGAGGTCTTTTTCTGCCGTCAAGTCTTCTATGTTTCTATGTTGGGGGCAATAGGCTGACCGATTCTGACCACTACAGACCAGACCAAACTGGTCTGAACTGGTTTGCCTGATCTGAACCAATCGGAACTGGTGTGGTCTGGTCTGAACTGGTCAGAACCGGTTTGGTCCGGTCTGAACTGGTCAGAACCGGTCTGAACTGGTTTGGTCTGGTCGGAACTGGTCGGAACCGGTCTGAAACAGCCTGATCCCCCCCGGAGGCTCTCTGGAAGCCAAAAATGCCCTCCCAGAGTATCTGTGTGAACCAAAAATCACCTGACCAGCATACATATTCTATTCTATTTATTGGATTTGTATGCTGCCCCTCTCCGCAGACTCGGGGCAGCTAACAACAGAATAAAAACAGCATGTAAATCCAATACAAAACAGCTAAAAAACCCTTAATTCTAAAATGAAACATAAATACAAACAATCATACCGTGCATAAATTGTAAAGGCTTAGGGGGAAAGAATATCTCAATTCCCACATGCCTGACGGCAGAGGTGGGTTTTAAGGAGCTTGCGAAAAGTGAGGAGGGTGGGGGCATTTCTAATCTCTGGGAGGAGTTGGTTCCAGAGGGTCGGAGCCGCCACAGAGAAGGCTCTTCCCCTGGGCCCCGCCAAACGACATTGTTTTGTTGACGGGACCCGGAGAAGGCCCACTCTGTGGGACCTAACCGGTCGCTGGGATTTGTGCGGCAGAAGGCGGTCTCGTACATACCCTGGTCCGGTGCCATGAAGGGCTTTATAGGTGATGACCAACACTTTGAATTGTGACCGGAAATTGATCGGCAACCAATGCAGACTGCGGAGTGTTGGTGTGACATGGGCATTTCTGGGAAAGCCCATGGTTGCTCTCGCACCTGCAACAGCTCACATGCCAGCAGATATGGCTCTGCGCACCACCCATGACATAGGTTCGCCATCACTGGTGTAGGGATTCCTGCTTGGGCAGTCAGTTGGACTAGATGACCTCCAAGGTCCCTTCCGAATCTGTATCAAAACCTTCCAGGTTCCAGCCAATTCTTCACCGGCTGTTTCAGAGGTTCGTCTTCCGAAGGCTTTTTAGAGTTTTAAGAGTTTCTTGGCCCTCGGAGACTCGTCTCCTGTCGATTCCTGCCTTCCTGTCCATTTGCTCTTAAGTGCAGACAGGAAATCGGCCTTTTCTTCCTTACAAAAATAAACTTAGCCGCATCGACTCCATAAAACGTCGGACGTGCAAAATTAAAGCAAGGAAGGAAACTCGGGCGGATGGCCAGGGGTGGGGGAGAATTGACCCATCCATTCTGCTATCTGAGCCAAAACAATGGGGAAACGGACCAGAAAGCGCTGGTGAGACCCCATTTGGAATAATACTGTGTTCAGTTCTGGAGACCTCACCTGCAAAAAGATATTGACAAAATTGAACGGGTCCAAAGACGGGCTACAAGAATGGTGGAAGGTCTTAAGCATAAAACGTATCAGGAAAGACTTCATGAACTCAATCTTTAGAGTCTGGAGGACAGAAGGAAAAGGGGGGACATGATCGAAACATTTAAATATGTTAAAGGGTTAAATAAGGTTCAGGAGGAAAGTGTTTTTAATAGGAAAGTGAACACAAGAACAAGGGGACACAATCTGAAGTTAGTTGGGGGAAAGATCAAAAGCAACGTGAGGAAATATTATTTCACTGAAAGAGTAGTAGATCCTTGGAACAAACTTCCAGCAGACGTGGTTGGTAAATCCACAGTAACTGAATTTAAACATGCCTGGGATAAACATAGATCCATTGTAAGATGAAATACAGGAAATAGTATAAGGGCAGACTAGATGGACCATGAGGTCTTTTTCTGCCGTCAGTCTTCTATGTTTCTATGCTTCTACAGATTGGTCCTCGGTTTTCGACCAAAATCAGGATTAGAATGTCCGTCACTAAGCAAGGCGGCTATTAAGCAAGTCGCACCTGATTTCTATGACCTTTTTGTTTTTGGCCAGGGTTGTTAAGGGAATGAAACAGTGGTTAAGCCCAGGGGTAGGCAAAGTGGGCTCTTCTATGACTTGTGGACTTCAACTCCCAGAATTCCTGAGCCAATCATGCTAGCTGAGGAATTCTGGGAGTTGAAGTCCACATGTCAGAGAAGAGCCATCTTTGCCTACCCCTGGGTTAAGCCATTGTTTCTCAAATAGTGGTGCAGATCCCCCTGGGGGGGCAGGGAGCAATGCCAGGGGGGGCGCGTGACTCCAGGGAACATATTTTTTTTGCCGCAGGGAGTAGGATTTTTTTTTTCCACCAAACAATAGCACATAGCAGGACATATGAAGTGCAGGTAACAAACCTTTAAGAGACACCATGGGAAAAGATTTGAGAGGGATGAAAAGAAAGAGGAGAGAGACGGAGCTATTGAGACAAATGTAAGTCTCCCGAAAGCGAAGACAAGGAAATATGAAGAAGTTTATGTAGCGCTTGGCTTCACTGGGACTATAGTGGGAGGCGAGGAAAAACCGGTATGTTGACTCTGTCTAAAAATGTGGACTGCGGACAGAATGAAGCCAAATAAATTAAGGCATCACTTAAACACATCACACCCCAACCACGCTGATAAGCCGCTTGAGTTTTTTCAGCGAAAACGTGCCGAATATTGCAAACAATTGTCCTGGAGGATTAGTTGGGAGGGGCCCAAAATGTTTACTTCTTCCTAAGGGGGTGTAACAGAAAATAATTGAGAAACACTGGGTTAAGCAAACCTGGTTTTCCCCTTTGATTTTGCTGGCTGGACATTGCCTGAGAAGGCTGGCCCTTGGATTCTGCAACCATCATATATATACATATACCGTATTTTTCAGACTATAAGATGCACCAGTGTGTAAGACGCACCAAGATTTCAAAGAGGTAAGTAAGAAAAAAAAATTGTACTCCCCAGATCCCAGGAGCATTCTGCAAGCCTCCCAAATCCCCTGTACACCCAGTTTTTTGCAAAAATGCCCCTGTTTTTGTAAAAAACACCCCTTTCTTTTTTGGCAAAGTTCGATCCTGACTGGCTCAAGGTTGACTCAGACTTCCATCCTTCCGAAGTGAGTAAATTGAGGATCCAGATTGTTGGGGGCATATGCTGACTTTATAAACCGCTTAGAGAGGGCGGTAAAAGCACTATGAAGCGGTATATAAGTCTGCTATGGCTTGCGAAGGAAGGAAGGAAGATAGGAAGGAAGGAAGATAGGAAGGAAGGAAGGAAGGAAGGAAGGAGGAAGGAAGGAAGGAGGAAGGAAGGAGGAAGGAAGGAAGATAGGAAGGAAGGAAAGAAGAATGAAGGAAGGAAAGAAGGAAGGAAAGACGGAAGGAAGGAGGAAGGAAGGAAGGAGGAACGAGGGAGGGAGGGAGGAAGGAAGGAAGGAAGGAGGAAGGAAGGAAGGAAGGGCCGAGGTGGCACAGTGGTTAGAGCACAGCACTGCAGGCTACTACTTTAACTAACTGCTAGCTGTAATCCAGCAGTTCAAATCTCACCACCTTCTCCAGATGTACTCAGCCTTCCATCCTCCAAGGTGGATAAACATAAACAAAAATAAAATGACGACCCAGATTGCTGGAGGCAAGAGGCCGACTCTGTAAACGGCTTAGAGAGGGCTGTAAAAGCACTGTTAAGCGGTATATAAGTCTTAAGTGGTCTTACTCTTGTATAGTCCAGTAGTGGACATACATCTTTGGAATTGGTCTTGCCTCTGGCAACCCCAGCGAAGCAGAGCTTCTGCTATCAGAGCAGAAAAATTCTGAATTATGGCCAGAGAACCAGCTACATTATCTATTTCTATGGCAACTGCACACAGGGAGAACGCAGGCAGCATCATGAAACAGG
The DNA here is from genome assembly GCF_031021105.1 of Erythrolamprus reginae. Lineage (NCBI taxonomy): Eukaryota > Metazoa > Chordata > Lepidosauria > Squamata > Dipsadidae > Erythrolamprus > Erythrolamprus reginae. The sequence goes on along the minus strand of NW_027248484.1, from coordinate 118,522 downwards.
ATGACAGGGTCTTCAACCCACTCTCTATTTATACAGCCGCAGCTGGATTTAGCTAAAGACTGTGCCTATTTGTCAGCTACACACGCCCTCCAACTGCCAGGGTGTTGCCCAGACATCTCAGCCTTTGGGGCACCCCCACAATTTTTTTTTAAAAAAACCCCAGTCCCTGGATTGAGATTTACCTGTCTGCAGCCCCGTAACCTCACTTATACCTGCATTGACTTTATTTATTTATTTATTTATTTATTCATTCATTCATTCATTCATTCATTCATTCATTCAATTTTTATGCCGCCCTTCTCCTTAGACTCAGGGCGGCTTACAACATGTTAGCAATAGCCCTTTTTAAAAAACAGAGCCAGCCTATTGCCCCCACAATCCGGATCCTCATTTGATCCACCTCGGAAGGATGGAAGGCTGAGTCAACCTTGAGCCGGTGATGAGATTTGAACCGCTGACCTTCAGATCTACAGTCAGCTTCAGTGGCCTGCAGTACATCACTCTACCTGCTGCGCCACAATATCTTTGCGCTACAATATCCGCCTTGCACTCCAAGCTTGGTTTTAAAGAGGTAGCAAGATTTGAGGGGTTTTAAAACCTTGAAATCCCCTTCGAAAGCTTGGTTTAAAGGAGTTTTAAAGTCCTTTTTAAAAAAAAAAAACCACCTCTTTTTTATTTTAAGGAATTAAAAACCCTTTGCTGGCTGGGGAATTCCTGAACATTGAAGTCCACCAGTATATTATTATTTTACTGGAGGAGGAGTAGATGCTTGGAACAAACTTCCAACTGACATGGTTGGTAAATCCACAGTAACTGAATTTAAACATGCCTGGAATAAACATATGTATGTATGTATGTATGTATGTATGTATGTATGTATGAATGTATGTTTGTTTGGTTTGTTTGTTTGTTTGTCATACAAATATAGCATTGTAGTATGTTTAAACATAATATAAGTATAAAGTAGAGATAGAAAAAACAAAAAGACATTAGGACAGGGATAGTAGGCACGAAGGTACCCTTATGCACGCCCCTTACAGACCTCTTAGAAAAGGAGAGAGGACTATTGTAGATAATGTAAGGTTGAAGATTTTCACATCCTAAGATAAAATACAGGAAATAGCATAAGGGCAGACTAGATGAACCAGGAGGCCTTTTTCTGCTGTCAGTCCTCCAGACTTTGGGGAGAATTGTGGTAGAGGGGAGGTCTACAACCTTGACAACTTTGAAGACATAGAAACCTCTTCAAAGTTGTCGAGGTTGTAGACCTCCCCTCTACCACAATTCTCCCCAAAGTCTGGAGGACAGAAGGAAAAGGGGGGGACACGATCGAAACATTTAAATATGTTACAAGGGTTAAATAAGGTTCAGGAGGGAAGTGTTTTTAATAGTAAAGTGAACCCAAGAACAAGGGGACACAATCTTGAAGTTAGTTGGGGGAAAGATCATAAGCAACATGAGAAAATATTATTTTACTGAAAGAGCAGTAGATCCTTGGAACAAACTTCCAGCAGACATGGTTGGTAAATCCACAGTAACTAAATTTAAACATGCCTGGGATAAACATATATCCACCCTAAGATAAAATACAGGAAATAGTATAAGGGCAGACTAGATGGACCAGGAGGTCTTTTTCTGCCGTCAGTCTTCTATGTTTCTATTCCTGGGTGTTGCAGCCTTTTCTCAAATTTTCTCCAAAGCCAGGAGTGAATTTTTTTTTTTAAATCAGGGTGGTGTGTGAAAGGGAGGAGAGAGCTAATTGTGTTCGGCTTGCACCCCCAAAACTACCATTGCCAGATCCCAAGGCAGGCAGGCAGGCAGGCAGGCAGGCAGGCAGACGTTGAATTACTAGCCTCCTGAAGGTCAGACAAAGGCTCCGAATTCAGATGATTTCCCAGTGTGGCAATTAAAGAGGCAGATGAGCAGAGGGGGGGGGGGGGAGGAGAGCGGAGGGGGGGGGGAGGCCGCAGGGGAAAGAGCTTGACTCATGCTAGAGCTTTGCAAAGAGGAAGAATTGGGGACGTGAGTAAGCTGGATTTGCCAAAGTGAACAGGATTGCTTCCAATGGAAGAGTGGGTGCAGAGAAGAGCCACAAAGATGATTAGGGGACTGGAGGCCACACATGGAATACTGCATTCAGTTTTGGTCCCCATAGAAACATAGAAGATTGACGGCAGAAAAAGACCTCCTGGCCCATCTAGTCTGCCCCTCCTGTGTTTTATCTTAGGAGGGATCTATGTTTCTCCCAGGTATGTTTAAATTCAGTTCCTGTGGATTTACCAACCGTCTGTCTGTCTGTCTGTCTGTCTGTCTGTCTGTCTGTCTATCATCTATCTATCTATCTATCTATCTATCTATCTATCTATCTATCTATCTATCTATATATCGTCTATCTATCTATCTATCTATCGTCTATCTATCTATCTGTATCTATCTATCTATCTATCTATCTATCTATCATCTATCATCTATCATCTATCTATCTATCATCTATCTATCTATCTATCATCTATCTATCTATCTATCTATCTATCTATCTATCTGTATCTATATATCTATCTGTATCTATCTATCTATCTATCTATCTATCTATCTATCTATCTATCTATCTATCTATCTATCTATCTATCATCTATCTATCTATCTATCTATCTATCTATCTATCTATCTATCTATCTATCATCTATCATCTATCTATCTATCTATCTATCATCTATCTATCTATCTATCTATCTATCTATCTATCTATCTATCTATCTATCTATCTATCTATCATCTATCTACCTACCTACCTACCTATCTACCTACCTACAGTAACTACAGTATCTCTCTCTCTCTCTCTCTCTCTCTCTATCATCTGTCTATCTATGGGTCTATCATTATCTACCTGTCTGTGTCTGTCTGTCAGTCTGTCTATCATCTCTATCTGTCCATCATGTCTGTCTGTCTGTCTGTCTATCTATCTGTCTATCTATCTATCATCTGTCTATCTATGGATCTATCTATCATTATCTACCTGTCTGTGTCTGTCTGCCTATCTATCTGTCTACCATATCTATTTATTTATCTGTCTGTCTATCATGTCTGTCTGTCTGTCTGTCTGTCTGTCTATCTATCATCTGTCTATCTATCTTCTGCTTGGAAGCCAGAGAGACCTCTGACAACACGCAACACGGAAAAGGAGAATTTCAGAGGAGCTCCAAGCCTGGTCCACCAACTCTTCCCTTTTGCTGCAAAGGCCAGAATACAGATTGTGGATAAAATCTTGGAGGGAAAGCACCAACTTCTGGCTGCAACCCCAGGCGTGTTGACTGCGAGCTTCAGAGGCTGTGAATCTTTACAGAAAAAGCACAATGAGATTTGTTTGGCTCTTCTGGGACACGAGGCTGTGGCGAACCCAGCTGAGCAGCACCGACTGGCACACAGCCCCAGAGGGAGCAATACAACAGCCCTGCCCTCCTCTCTCTGTTCAACCCACCGGGCATTTATTGGGGGTCAGCGGAAGCCCAACAAAGGCCTTCACGAGAACTGCAATATTGATATTACCGTATTTTTCGGAATATAAGACGCACCGGAGCACAAGCCGCACCTTAGTTTTCGGGTAGGAAAATAGGGAAAAGAAAATTTCTGTGATGTGTTTGTAAAAGAAATAAAAATAAAATAAAAAACTTTGCAAAAAAAAAAAAAAGGCCTCGCATCCAACAATTAAAGCAGGGGTCCCCAAACCTGACAACTTTAAAACTTGTGGACTTCCAACTCCCAGAATTCCCCAGCCAGGAATCCTGGGAGTTGAAATCCACAAGACTTAAAAGTTGCTAAGTTTGAAGACCTCTGAATTAAAAGCACTAGGAAAGGTCTCCTGTTAAAGCAAGACGTATTTTATTTTTTAATCTCTCATCATTCCCTTTCTCCTGACTAAGTAGACACAATATCCCACCTGCAAATCGAGGGCTGCTTTCTCAGCACATCCAGGCTTATATCTGCAGGTGTACACCCCCCTCCTCATTACCCCATTTGCAAAAGCTGCCCCATGAGAACTGCCTTCCCGGCAAAGCAACACAACCCTGCAACAACCCCTGGGGAACAAGAAGGGTGTGCGAGCCACATCTGGCAGGTGGAAGGAAGCATTCCAACCCCCTCTCCCCCAGAAACTCACAGCCTTTCCAAGACCTGCAGAGATGCTACGAGGGTCGGCCAGAAAGTAATGCACCACATTTTTTTTCTTCAACAACTATTTACTGAACACAATGAAACTTACACACAAGAAAGAACAATGTTTCTTCTACATTCCCTATTTTTCCACGTATTCTCAGTCCTGTTCTACGGCCTTCTCCAGCGAGACACAAGGGCGTGTATGCCCTGTCGGTACAGGTCAGGAAGCCATTTCTGCACTGGGCGAATCATCCCTAATGGCCTCACCCTCTGTGCCTGGCGACTAACCGTACTTCTGTTGGCTGCAGATTCTCCATAAACTGTACACAAACGTTTGTGAATGTTCCCAACAGTTTCTTTCTCTGCAGTGAGAAATTCAATGATGACACGCTGCTTGTAACGTACATCACTTACAGACGCTGTTTCGAAATTTACACACACGCGCCTGACCATTCAAATAATGTGTATCTAAAGCAAAGGTCCCCAAACTTGGCAACTTTAAGACCTGTGGACTTCAACTCCCAGAATTCTCCAGCCAGCTATGCAGTTGACAGAAGTACGGTTAGTCGCCAGGCACTATGCTGGCTGGAGAATTCTGGGAGTTGAAGTCCACAAGTCTTAAAGTTGCCAAGTTTGAAGACCTCTGACTGAAAGTTTCGCATTTGTACCATTACCATATGGGGAAAATTATACAAATGGATAGAGGGGGAAAAAACAGAAATAAAATAACCAGACAAAATAAAAGAGGACAATGTAGAAAAGGCAATGTAAAAACAATCTTATTTCGAAAGGTACAAGTTTCCGTAAACTTTTTGTATGGTGTATTGTATGATGTGTCAACTTTTTGTATGTGTTTGTTTGTGCTTTATGTTTCAAAAAATTCAATTGTTTTTGTTAAAGGAAGACAATTCAAATAATGTATATCTGAAATTTCACATTCATACCATCACTGTAGGCTGAGAAAAAAAATGTGGTGCATTGCTTTATGGGCGACCCTCATATTTCTCTCACACACACCCTTCCTGGGCAGAAGAAAACGATTGCAAAGCTGAAAAATTTTGGGCAGAGACTTTGGGGGCAACCTCGGATGCTGCCCGCTTGCCATCTTTTTAAAAGGCTCCCCATGCCAACTAGGCATCACCCTTTCGGAGAGCCAACGTGGATATTGGCACCAACTCGGGCCAGCTGCACGCTCTTGTGGATAATCAGTCCATTCATAGCGCATTTTCCCAGGTTCACCGCTGAGCAAAATAAATAAATAACCGGACTTCGGTCCAAGCAAAGCCAAGCGGCCACCTGTTGCTCTCGGGGAGCTAAGGGGCTGTGGGAACACCCCAGATGCAAAAATGAGGGCTGCCAACCTCATCAAATTTTTTGTTGTGCTTTTACAAAGGATGGGTAGGTCCCCAGCTCTTCTGCCCCTTCCTGCCCTGCACATCAATTAAAGGGCAACCCAGGCGTTTCCACATTGGTCTCTGGCCAGGCTAACCAAAACAGATGCTCTCTCATCACCAGGGATGGGAGCAGATTTTTAAAGGAGGGATTGCTTGACCCAAAGCATTCCAACCTATTGCGCTACAAACCTGTTTCTCCCTTCCTCCAGAACATAATAATAACAGAGTTGGAAGGGACCATGGAGGTCTTCTAGTCCAACCCCCTGCTTGGGCAGAAGATCCTACACTACTTCAGACAGATGGTTACCCAACATCTGCTTAAAAACCTCCAGGGTTGGAGCATTCACAACTTCTGGAGGCAACTTCTGTTCCACAGATCAACAGTTCTGACTGTCAGGACGTTTCTCCTTATTTCTAAGTTGCTTCCATCCTTGTTTAGTTTCCACCCATTGCTTCTTGTTCTACCCTCAGGTGCTTTGGAGAATAGGTTGTGTTCTGTCGAGCTCTCTGGCAGAATCCTCCCAAAAATGCACGGATACAATTTCAGACACACACACGTTTGGAAATTCAAAACAATGTTCTTTATAATGAAAATTCACTTAAACCAAGCCCTCTTTTGGTATAGCTCTCTACATGGGGCTACCTTTGAAAAGTGTTCGGAAACTTCAGATCGTACAGAATGCAGCTGCGAGAGCAATCATGGGCTTTCCCAAATATGCCCATGTTACACCAACACTCCGCAGTCTGCATTGGTTGCCGATCAGTTTCCGGTCACAATTCAAAGTGTTGGTTATGACCTATAAAGCCCTTCATGGCACCGGACCAGATTATCTCAGGAACCGCCTTCTGCCGCACGAATCCCAGCGGCCAGTTAGGTCCCACAGAGTGGGTCTTCTCCGGGTCCCGTCAACGAAACAATGCCACTTGGCGGGACCCAGGAGAAGAGCCTTCTCTGTGGCGGCCCCGGCCCTCTGGAACCAACTCCCCCCAGAGATTAGAATTGCCCCTACCCTCCTTGCCTTTCGTAAGCTACTCAAAACCCACCTCTGCCGCCAGGCATGGGGGAATTAAGACTTCTTCTCCCCCTAGGCTGATACAATTGTATGTATGGTATGTTTGTACGTATGTTGGTTTTATACATTAGGGGGTTTTTAAGTTAGTTTTTTAGTATTGGATTTTTATTGTATATTGTTTATGACTGTTGTTAGCCGCCCCGAGTTTTCGGAGAGGGGCGGCATATAAATCCAATAAATGAAATGAAATGAAATAGCAAAGAGCACTCGTCTCCAAACAAACTGGTAATTTGTACAAGTCCCTGATCAGTTCTGTGATACTTAGCTTGCAGCTGCAAGGCAATTCACAGTCCTCCTTCTTTCACAAAGTGAAACACACTTTGCTCTGGTTTAGTTTCAAAGCGGGGAAAAATCAGCACACAAAAAGTCAAAGTCAGTAAAGCAGTCACGAAACACCACGATCAGATAATCCTCCACAATGGCCAAACCCACAGGCTGCTCTTTATAGCAGGCTCACTAATGACCACAGCCCCACCAAACCACAGGTGGCCTCCTTTTCTTTGATAATAATCTCTCAGTTGTTGCTGCCTATGCATCCCTCTCCGCATGTGTGGCTGTATCATTAACTCTTGTTCCGAATCCAAGGAGGAGCTAGAGAATTGGTCTCCTTCTGAGCTGTCTGCCCCACTCTCCTCCTCCCTGTCACTCATGTCTTCCTGGTCAGAGGAGCCTTCATCAGCAGATTCCACCAGGGGGGGGCAAAACAGGCCTGCAGCATGTGGATGTCTCCCCCACATCCACAATCCTTGGGGCAGGAGCTGGGCCAGAGCTGACCATAACAGGTTGACTCCCTCTTCTTTGTGGCAACCTCTGAGATATTGGAAGACTTTCATTAAAAGAATCAACACCATCTTCACCTGTTATTGTGATAAAATGTTCCAAACATGCTTGTAAAGGACATTTTTAATTCTCGAGTCTTGGTTTTGGGAGATTCTTCCCACTTTCCTCTTTCTGGTTTCACATGGGGGGGGGTTTTCTCTTGCCTCCCATCCTCCAGAATTTCAGGGTGGGTGGACGGCCAGTAAACGTTAGCTAGAGCTAACTTACTTCATGACAATAACAACAACAACAAACGTGGGTGTTCAGCGAAAGGCATGCGTGCAACACACACTCCCCCCCCCCCAGTTTGAAAACAAGGGCCACAATGCTTCTTCCTCCAACGCATCGCCTTCTCCCGTTCGTGATGCGACATAGCTTTGCAAAGTTATTCTCAAGGCTGCAAAGCTGGGCATTGAGAAGAATGCAGCAATTTCATTTGAGTTGGAAGAGAAACTCTAGGGATGGCCCTCCTCAGGAGGCTGAAGTGGTTCTCCGCTTTTGGGAGGGGGCATGCCTGGGGTCTCTGGGCTTGGTGGCTTCCCTTGCAGATGTTTTTGTTATTAAAACTTGGTGGAAGGGAAGGAGAGGAGAGGAAAGGAGAAAGGAAAGGGCGAAAGGAAAGAAAAAAGGAAAAGAGGAAAGAGAAAGGAAAGGAGAGAGGAAAGGGAAAAGAAGAAATGAAAGAATTGATGTTAGCTAGGGGAAAGGGGAAAGAAAAGGAAAGGAGGAAGGAGGAAGGAAAGGAAAGGAGGAAGGAAAGTAAAGGAGAAAGGAAAGGAGGAAAGAAAGGAGGAAAGAAAGGAAAAAGGAAAGGAGGAAGGAAGAAGGAAATGAAAGGAGGAAGGAAAGGAAAGGAGAAATGAAAGGAGGAAGGAAAGGAAAGGAGGAAGGAAAGGAAAGGAGGATGGAAAGGAGGAAGGAGAAAGGAAAGGAGAGAGGAAAGGAGGAAGGAAAGGAAAGCAGGAAGGAGAAAGGAAAGGAGAGAGGAAAGGAGGAAGGAAAGGAAAGCAGGAAGGAGAAAGGAAAGGAAAAAGGAAAGGAGAGAGGAAAGGAGGAAGGAAAGGAAAGCAGGAAGGAGAAAGGAAATGAAAGGAGGAAGGAAAGGAAAGGAGGATGGAAAGGAGGAAGGAGAAAGGAAAGGAGAGAGGAAAGGAGGAAGGAAAGGAAAGCAGGAAGGAGAAAGGAAAGGAAAAAAGGAAAGGAGAGAGGAAAGGAGGAAGGAAAGGAAAGCAGGAAGGAGAAAGGAAATGAAAGGAAGGAAAGGAAAGGAGGAAATAAAGGAAAAAGGAAAGGAGGAAGGAGAAAGGAAATGAAAGAAGGAAGGAAAGGAGGAAAGGAAAGGAAAGGAAAAAGGAAAGGAGGGAGGAAAGGAGAAAGGAAAAAAAATAGAAAGGATTGATGTTAGCTAGTTGGGTCATGACATGTGAGCACAAAAACCACCAAACTCAGAGAGCACCAAAGACCCCCTCCCCCCAGCCCATCCTCTTCCTCCCCAAACCCCTCCTCCTCCTATCATTGATGATGTTCCCTAGTTGGATCACGAGAAACATCTGCAAGGAAACCCCCAAGCTCTCAGCGCACCCCACAATCCCCCCCCTGCGCTCCAAATCTTCTCTCTGCTAATGCAACGGCCTTCCAGGGGGGCAACTCTCAATTCGAAGGACCCCTTTGGCCCCTTAGTTAGAACCCACCCCCTGGTATGGCCTTCCCCCCATTCCCGAATGACCACCAGCTGCTTAATATTAGTCTCAAAGGCATGAGCCAGACCTGACCAATTGGACAAAAGATTTTGGCTGCCCCAGAATCTATTTTCAAAGGCTTCTCTCCTTCCTCTCTCGTTTGAGTCCAATTAAAGGGGAGGGGGCTTCCTCTTAATGAGGGGCTGATGCTCCACAGACACGGGCCATCTGCCAACCCTCCGTCCACCCCAATTACTAATTAGGAGCAATGCAATCCCATTCTGGCCTCAACAAAGGACCTCCTGACCACCCCCCATTGGCAACCTCAAATGTGCATCCTGTATGTGCCTTAGGGAAGGGAGGGTTTTTCCCCCTTCTTCCACATGGTCCCCCCCCCAAATCCTGGGCTGAATTAAAATTAAGAGAATTAAGAGACGAGAGAGATCTATCCCACCCAGACCCCAAAAGTTCTGAACATTAGTTTTGCATTGTTCGATCCTTCTGCGCAGAGAGAAACATACACATCCGAGTAATTTAACGCAGCTGAGAAGAGGAGGTGCATTAAATGTTTTTAAATCCATGTTGTCCCCATTATATGGACAACCACACAGAACAAAAGGAGGGGAGGACAAGGGGAAATCTTCCTGGGGGAGGAAGAGAAGGGGATGGATGGATGGATGGATGGAAAGGACTCCATCTCATCCTATCCCAAATTCTGTACAGTGATACCTCATCTTACAAACCCGTCATCATACAAACTTTTCGAGATACAAACCCAGGGTTTAAGATTTTTTGCCTCTTCTTCCAAACTATTTTCACCCTACAAACCCAAGCCGCCGCCACTGGGATGCCCCACCTCTGGACTTCTGTTGCCAGCGAAGCACCCGTTTTTGCGCTGCTGGGATTCCCCTGAGGCTCCCCTCCATGGGAAACACCACCTCCAGACTTCCGTTTTTTTGCAATGATGCAGGGAAATCCCAGCAGTGCAAAAACGGCGCTTCGCTGGCAACAGAAGTCCGGAGGTGGGGTTTTGAGGACTTCCGTGTTTTTTGCGATGCTGCAATTTAACTGAGGCTCCCCTTGCTGGGAAACCCCACCTCCAGACTTCCGTTGCCAGCGAAGCACCCATTTTTGCCCTGCTGGGATTCCCCTGCAGCATCACAAAAACATGGAAGTCCAGAGGTGGGGTTTCCCATGGAGGGGAGCCTCAGGGGAATCCCAGCAGCGCAAAAACGGGTGCTTCGGCTGGCAAAAGGGGTGAGTTTTGGGATTGCACGCATTAATCGCTTTTCCATTGATTCCTATGGGAAACATTGTTTCGTCTTACAAACTTTTCACCTTACAAACCTCGTCCTCGGAACCAATTAATTTCTTAAGATGAGGTATCACTGTATTTTTAAATGCCTAGATGGCATTTGGAGATATAGGTCTGTGATGGCGAACCTATGACACGCGTGCCACAGGTGACACGAGGAGCCATATTAGAAAGCACACGAAGCTTTGCCCTGTGTCAGATGCAGCGCGCATGGGCGCGCTAGCCAGCTGATTTTCGGCCTTGGGAAAGGCCGTTTTGCCCTCTGGAGGCGACAGTGGCGGCAGGAAGTCCATTTTTTCAAACTTCCGGTTTGCCTGTTGGGTGGTTTTTCACACTCTGGGGCTCCATTAAACTTCCCTGAAGCCTCAAAGTGCAAAACACCCCACCCAACAGGCAAATCGGAAGTTTGAAAAAACGGAATTCCTGTTTGCCCGTTGTGCTGTTTTTATGCACTCCGGAGGCTTCAGGGACAAGGGGATGAGACTTTAACTTCAGTAAAGCGGGACACCATTGCGGGGGGGGGGGGGGGGGACGGACGACTGAAAAAATTCTACAGAATTTTACTCCAGTGTTTGTTTTCCCACTTAATTGTGTTAGGGTGGGGTTTCACATCAAAGAAAGCGGATTCCCTACTCTTTCTCTCCCAACGCCGGAGAGGGGCGCGCTCGGTCTCTTCTCCAACACGCTGGGTGGAAGGTCTCAAGCATCAAACTTATCAAGAAAGACTTGAAGAACTCAACCTGTATAGTCTGGAGGACGGAAGGGAAAGAGGGGACACGATCGAAACATTTAAATATGTTAAAGGGTTAAATAAGGTTCAGGAGGGAAGTGTTTTTAATAGGAAAGTGAACACAAGAACAAGGGGGCACAATCTGAGGTCAGTTGGGGGAAAGATCAGAAGCAGCGTGAGAAAATATTATTTGACTGAAAGAGCAGTAGATGCTTGGAACAAACTTCCAGCAGACATGGTTGGTAAATCCACAGGAACTGAATTGAAACATGCCTGGGATAAACATAGATCCATCCTAAGATAAAATAAAGGAAATAGTATAAGGGCAGACTAGATGGACCAGGAGGTCTTTTTCTGCTGTCAATCTTCTATGTTTCTATCCAACTTCAGAGGCTTAGCAACTGACATATACTTATGCCAGTTGCAGTCTCCCAGGGTCACATGATCCTCTTTTGCCACCTTTTGACGAGCAAATTTAAGGGGAAGGGGGGAAACCCATTCACTTAACAACCTCGTTGCTAACTTAAGAACTGCCGCGATTCGCTTAAACAACCCTGGCAAGACGTAAAAAAGGGACAAAAATTTAAAAACCAATGTTTTGCTTAGCAGCCAACATCTGGGGCTCCATTGAGGTCGCAAGTCGAGCACTGCCGCTAGTCTAATTCCAAATCGCAAGGTTTGATTTAGCCTGGAATGAATTCGTTTAAACTAAATTATTGGGGATGCTTTTTAAGGGACAATAAAGAAACCGAATCAACTCCAAGTGTGCGATGCTAAGAATGCCCAGTTACCGTCTTTTAGATTTGTCTCTAATTAAAACTGGGAACTAAACTTTATTTGATTTTTCTTTTTATGGTAAGAGAAAAGGAGGATACTACAGCCAGAGAAATAATTTTTCCCGTCTGCAAACCCCAAGAGATGTACCACAATAGCTACAACCATCTCGCTCCGTTAAGGAGAACCGTATTGGAATGGGGAGGCAGGGAACCAACTACAAAGAGGTGCTCAATAATTACTACAAGGACGTGGTGAGGTAGGGAACAAGAACCACTTCTGCAATTCTCCAACTGGAGAAAGGCGGCCCAGGAGGTCTCACCCGCCTGGAGGTCTCTTTGAAGAAAAAAAATATGCCACAAATTCAAAAAGATGATCAATTCCCACCAGGGAAAGATCTACAGGCTCCCAGAATCCTTGGCCAAGATGGACATTTCTATCTATCTATCTATCTATCTATCTATCTATCTATCTATCTATCTATCTATCTATTCTCTCTCTCCCTCTCCATCTTTCTCTCTCTCCATCTATCTATCTATCTATCTATCTATCCATCCATCCATCCATCCATCCATTCATTCATCCATCCAATACACAATACATATGGAAGAGAATAGACATAAAGTAATATACAGTGTTCCCTCGATTTCCGCAGGGGATGCGTTCCGAGACCGCCCGCGACAGTTGAATTTCCGCGAAGTAGAGATGCGGAAGTAAATACACCACTTTTGGCTATGGACAGTATCACAAGCCTTCCCTTAACACTTTAAACCCCTAAACTGCAATTTCTCATTCCCTTAGCAACCATTTAGATTATTACTCACCATGTTTATTTATTAAAGTTTATTAAAAAAAATATTTATTAAAGGCAGATGAAAGTTTGGCGATGACGTATGACATCATCGGGTGGAAAAAAACCATGGTATAGGGAAAAAATCAGCAAAGTATTTATTAATTAATATTTTTGAAAAACCGTGGTATAGCTGTTTCGCGAAGTTCGAACCCGTGAAAATCGAGGGACCACTGTATAAAAAGATCATATGTAAAAATAGAGGAGAAGATATATGAAAGGAAGAAAATATATATGATATATGAGGTAAAGGAAACACAATTGGACAGGGGACGAAAGGCACACCAGTGCACTTATGTACGCCCCTTACTGACCTCTTAGGAACCTGGAGAGGTCAATCGTGGAGAGTCTAAGGGAGAAATGTTGGGGGTTAGGGGTTGACACAATTGAGTCTGGTAATGAGTTCCATGCTTCGACAACTCGATTGCTAAAGTCATATTTTTTACAGTCAAGTTTGGAGCGGTTAATATTAAGTTTGAATCTGTTTGCCTGCTCTTGTGTTGTGCGGTTGAAGCTGAAGTAGTCATTGACCGGTAGGACGTTGCAGCATATGATCTTGTGGGCAATACTTAAATCGTGTTTTAGGCGCCGTAGTTCTAAGCTTTCTAGACCCAGGATTGTTAGTCTATTTTCGTAGGGTATTCTGGTGACGCTCACGAAAGAAACACCGTGGAAATCTGCTCTTCTCCCAAGCAAAGCAACCCTAAACTACTACTAGTTTATTTATTATTTATTATTTTATTTATTATTTGGATTTGTATGCCGCCCCTCTCCGAAGACTCGGGGCGGCTCGTAGTTTAGTAGTTCTACTACTACTCCTTCTCCCTTCTTCTTCTTATTCTCCTCCTCCTCCTCTTCCTTCTTCCTCCTCCCCTTCTCCTCCTCCTCTGACCTAGATGTCTGAGAATCTCCATAGACAAAAAGCTAGCTTGCGAATGACTTATCCACTCTTCATTTGTGGTTTAATCTGCCTTCCTCGTCCTCCTCCTCCTTCTTTTAAGCTTGGAAAATTCCCAGGTTGCTCTACTCTCTTCCTGGGGAATAAAAAAAAGACCCTTTCCCCATCACCCAGGAAGATAACTAGAAATAGCCTCTCTTACACCCAAGAGCTGAGTCTCCGCCCAACGCAACCAGTCGCCCTGTGGCACTCCACATCTGGGTTTTTCCAGAGCGACAAAAGGATTGAAACAGGAGCCTCTCTCCCTCTCCGCCCCCCGCCCCCCACCAGACACTGGGCTCTCTAACCTCACAATCCAACCCTTGTTCTCCAAACCGCCTGGTTCCCCCCCACACACTTTTTTGCAGCAGGGCAAATATTTAACATCTGCCAAAAACCAAACCAAAAAAATGCAAAGAATCCCATTGCTTTTGGAGAGGGGGTGGCAGAGGGATGGAGTGGGGGTGGTGGATAGAGGGCTGGTTGGCGGCGGGGTGTGTGTGTGTGAGAGCCAGTCCATCTCGCCCCCCCCCTAAAAAAATCACACAGCAACTGAGGAGTGGGAGGCACCAACCTACAGCTGCCATCTCTACAATTATCGGTATGTGGGCGAGGTGAGGGGGAGATATTTTGCAAAAAGCGTTGCCCCCCCTCCAGAATCACTGACGGAGAGAAGCAGCCCCCCCCAGCTTTCTCTCCCCTCCCACCCGCTTTTCAAACTCCCCCTCCCCAGGCAAACCAATTCAGCTTCCAGCCGCAAAACAAACTATCATTTCTCGCACTGTTGACGTGTCCGTCCCCACCTTTTCTCCTGGTCTCAATTCCGCCCCCCCCCCCCCGCCCCACATCACCAGTTTGGAGGGGGGGGGGGAGCGAAATGAGGAATGATTCCAGGGAGGCTTGGAAGAGAGGCTTCCGGAAGGATGGAGCCACACCCAACATTGGCGCATCTGTGCTACCACTTTATGCCTGCAAAGCACACCTCGCTCCCCCAACCAGGGTTTCGTAAAAGCGAGACACACACAATTTGCACAAAACCCAGGAATCCCATCAGAAAATATCATAATTAAATATATACATACACTGCTCAAAAAAAAATAAAGGGAGCCCTCAAAGAACACACCCTAGATCTGTATGAATGAAATATCCTCATTGAATATTTCCATTTGCACAACTTTTCCATTTGCACAACAGCATGAGAAATTGACTGTCGATCAGTGTTGCCTCTTAAGTGGATAGTTTGATTTCACAGAAGTTTGATTTACTTGGAGTTATATTCTGTTTTTTAAGTGTTCCCTTTATTTTTTGGAGCAGCGTATTTATACATACAGTATATACATTCATACATATATACGTATTCATATATATAAATGCACACTGCTCAAAAAAATAAAAGGAACCCTCCTAAATCTGAATGAATGAAATATTTTAATTGAATACTTTGTTCTGTACAAAGTTGAATGTGCACAACAGCAGGTGAAATTGTCAATCAGTGTTGCTACCTAAGTAGACTGTTTGATTTCAGAGGTTTGATTTACTTGGAGTTATATTATGTTGTTGAAGTGTTCCCTTTATTTTTATTTTTTTTTGAGCAGTATATATTTATATGTATATTTATATGTATACTGCTCAAAGAAATAAAGGGAACCCTCAAAGAACACACCCTAGATCTGAATGAATGAAATATTCTCATGGAATACTTTGTTTTCTACAAAGTTGAATGTGCACCACAGCCTGTGAAATTGATTGTCAATCAGTGTTGCTTCCTAAGTGGACAGTTTGATTTCATAGAAGTTTGATTTCCTTGGAGTTACATTGTGTTAAGTGTTCCCTTTATTATTACTATTATTTTGAGCAGTGTATATGAATGTGCACGAAATGGATAGGTTCACAATAGAACTAACGGGCCAAAAAGATTTGGGTTATTATGAAACCTGGGAGAGATGGTATCATTGGATTGTATATAAGGAAAAAAGCAAAGGAATTGTAATATGAAAATATATAAATATATAGGGACCTTGGAGGTCTTCTAGTCCAACCCCGTTTAGGTAGGAAGCCCTACACTACTTCAGACAAATGGTTATCCAACATCTGCTTAAAAACTTCCAGTGTTGGAGCATTCACGACTTATGGAGGCAAGCTGTCCCACTAATTAATTGTTCTAACTGTCAGGAAATTTCTCCTTAGTTCTAAGTTGCTTCTCCCCTTGTTTAGTTTCCACCCATTGCTTCTTGTTCTACCCTCAGGTGCTTTGGAGAATAGGTTGACTCCCTCTTCTTTGTGGCAACCGCTGAGATATTGGAAGACTGCTATCATGTCTCCCCTGGTCCTTCTTTTCATTAAACCAGCCATGCCCAGTTTCTGCAACCGTTCTTCATATGTTTTAGCCTCCAGTCCCCTAATTATCTTCGTTGCTCTTTTCTGCACTTTTTCTAGAGTCTCAACATCCTTTTTGCATCGTGGCGACCAAAACTGAACGCAGTATTCCAAGAGCGGGCAAAACCAGAACCCACCCCTGGATAAAACTGACTTTAACCCTGTTGTGGTTAGCTCTGTCCCTGCTCCTGCCCCAAGGACTGTGGATGTGGGGGAGACATCCACATGCTGCAGGCCTGTTTTGCCCCTGGTGGAATCTGCTGATGAAAGCTCCTCTGACCAAGAAGACATGAGTGACAGGGAGGAGGAGAGTGTGGCAGACCGCTCAGAAGGAGATCAATTATCTAGCTCCTCCTTGGATTCGGAACAAGAGTTAATGATACAGCCACGCATGCGGAGAGCGATGCATAGGCAGCAACAACTGAGAGATTATTATCAAAGAAAAGGAGGCCACCTGTGGGGCTGTGGTCATTAGTGAGGCTGCTATAAAGAGCAGCCTGTGGGTTTGGCCATTGTGGAGGATTATCTGATCGTTGTGTTTCGTGACTGCTTTACTGACTTTGACCTTTTGTGTGCTGATTTTTCCCCGCTTTGAAACTAAACCAGAGCAAAGTGTGTTTCACTTTGTGAAAGAAGAAGGACTGTGAATTGCCTCACAGCTGCAAGCTAAGTATCACAGAACTGATAAGGGACTTGTACAAATTACCAGTTTGTTTGGAGACGAGTGCTCTTGGCCATACCAAAAGAGGGCTTGGTTTAAGGGAATTTTCATTATAAAGAACATTGTTTTGAATGTGTGTGTCTGAAATTTGTACCTGTGAATTTTTGGGAGGATTCTACCAGAGAGCCCGACAGAACAAACCCCGCCCGGCTTGATTCATTGAACAATTGCACCAATTTCCTTAACAACTCATTGTCAAAAAATGGCACACTGCCTGTAACTACTGCCTTGCTTAGCGGCAGAAATTTTGGGCCATTCCTTGTGGGTCATAAGTTGAAGACAAGGATGGCTGAAGAAACAGGGGAGCAATTTTGGAGGCACCCCTCTCTTTTTGCAAAAAAAAAAAAACCAGAGAGGGCGGCGTGGATGGAAAAGCTTGCATTATAAAATGAAGGGGTCTTTTGATCTTTCCTTTTTGTGGAGTCAGCTTTAGGAAAAACTGCTGAGGTTTTCCAGAGCTATATTTAAAATAAAATTAAAAAAATAAAAAGCAACAGTTGGGGGTTTTTTCTAGAGGCTGCCAGGAAAAAAGAAAAGGAAAAGGAAAAACCATTCAAAGATAGTTTTTTTAAAAAAGTCAAACAAGAGTGCTGCAGCTGTCGATCCCAAAATCAAATCCCCAAATTTCAAGCTTTTTTTAAGATACAAAACAAAACAAAACATACATAAAAATACAAAACAAAACACGTAACAAAAAAGGAGCTTAGAAGTCTCCATAATAAAAAAAGAAAACTTTTGTTAATTAGATCATTTCAAAGGAAAGAAAACACCTACTTCGTATCTCTGTTTATATACATTTCAGAATAGTAAATTTATATAATCTTGGATTCATTAAAAAATTCTTCTATTCAACCATATATAGACCCTATTCCAGGTTTTGTAATATTCCGACTTTTCTTGTTGGTTTTTCAACTGCCTTGTCATCATGTCCAGAGCTTTTTAACACACACTCTCAAAAAAACCCCATTTGTTCCGTTTTTTAAACAAAAGCTTTAAAAGAAGAAAGAACCTTTTACGGGGCACAACTAGGGGGTCGGTGGGTGGGTTATTGGTCCCAAAAGGCAAATCCCAGCCAGCCCCCTTCCCCAGGCCCCAAGGCTTCCCAGGCCAACCCAAAATGGGGAGGAGGGGAGACAGGAGGAGGAGGAGGAAACTTTGGACAAAAGAATTGTGCAAATCAAAAGAGAGTGAGAGAGAAAGAGAGAGGGAGGGAGAGAGAGAGAGAGAAAGAGGGGGGGGAGGGAGAGAGGGAGGGAGAGAGAGAGAGAAAGAGAGGGAGGGAGGGAGAGAGAGAGAGAACAGGAAGAGCAAAAAGGAAGGGAGGCCTTCACTCCTTCACTCAAGGCAAAATGGACAGGTTCTCCTTCCCCTCCAGGTCCTCCCACTCCCTTCTACACTGAGGATGTTACTCAGTTGGGTTATGAAAGGTTTGCAAGAGACTACCAAGCACCAAGGGCCACACAGCCCTCCTCCTCCTTTCTACAAACTTCATTCTCTTCTAGCACTGATGATGTTCCCTAGTTGGGTCATGAAAGGTCTTGCAAGAAAATGACCAAGCTCAGAGACCCCCCAAGGACCCCCCAGTCCTCTTCCTCCTCTTTACAAACTCCATTTTGGCATTGATGATGTTACTTAGCTGGGTCATAAAAGGTCTGCAAGAAAACCACCAAGGCAAGGACCCCATAATCCTCCCCCTCCTCCTCTCCCGAAATCCCACACCCTTCTATAGCATTGATAACGTTACCTAGTTGGGTTGTGAAATGCTTAGTGCAAAACAACCAAACTCAGAGAGCTTCCTTCCTTCTTTCTTTCCTTCTTTCTCTCTCTCTCTTTCTTTTTCACTTCTTTCATTCCTTCTCTCTCTTTCTTTTTCCTTCCTTCCTTCCTTCTTTCTCTCTCTCTCTCTCTTTCTTTCTTTTTGACTTCTTTCCTTCCTTCTCTCTCTTTCTTTCTTTCTCTTTCTTTCTTTTCTCCTTTTTTCTTTTTCCTTCCTTCCTTCTTTCCTTCTTTCTCTCTCTCTTTCTTTCTTTTTGACTTCTTTCCTTCCTTCTCTCTCTTTCTTTCTTTTTCCTTCCTTCCTTCCCTCCCTCCTTCCCTCCCTCCCTCTTTCTTTCTCTCTTTCTTTCTTTTTCCCCTTTCTTTCTTTCTCTCTCTCTCTTTCCCCCCATCCTCCTGCAATCAGCCTGCAAGATTAGGATTTAGGGAATTAGAGTTGGGCAGGCGGCAGTTGCCCAGCAGGGAAGGTAGGGGGGAAAAAACCCAGCAGCTCAGCCTGGATTTAGTCACCAATGCACAGCTGAAGGAGGGGGAGGGAGGCGCTTACAGAGGAAAGCCAGGGGGGAGGGCAGAGAATGGCGGAATGGGGGCTGGGTGGGTGAAAGGAGGCTGGGGTCTCCAGAAGCAGCTGCCTCCTTCCTCCTTGGTGGAGGGAGGGGGCCGCCTCTTTCAAAACAGGGTTCTCCCCCCACCTGGTTACTTTTGTGCCCAGGCCCCAAAGCTCAGCCAGCTCCTTCCTCCTCCTCCTCCTCCCCCTCCCCCTCCTCCTCTTAGTAGGGCAGGCTTTGCAGGAAGATGCACAAGGAGGCTGCCTTGCTCCATTCATTCTTTCATCCCCACCACACATGCCTGTCGTTCCCGGTATCCTCCAAAACCTGATACCCGGCGGCCTCCACCATTTTGAGAAGGGAGACAAAGGACTCTGGTTGAACAATGTCCCGGGAGGGGGAAACACCCCCCCCCCCCAACTCACCCCACGAGGCCGTTCCCACCTCTCCCTGCCCCCCCCCCCCCGCCCAGCAGGAAGAAAACAGGGAGGTGGGAAGAGAGGGCGGAGTTGGGGAGGAGAAATCTCAGCCCACCCCCAGAAAAAACTCCCAGCTCCTCTCCTCCATCCATAGGATTGCAAGGGACCCTCCCCAAACAAAACCCACCATTCTCTTCCAGCCCACAGCTGAGTGGGTCTCCATTGGGGAGGAGGGGGCATAAACATTTTCATGGGGGGAACGACACTAGATATTATGGGTACCCTCCAAAGTGAGAGAGTCGGGCTCCGCCAACCTTTTTTAATTCTTTTGGATTCATTGTGTTGGTTTGGTGGGAAATCTATCCATTCATTCCTCCTCCATCGGATCAGACTGGGGTCACCACAAACAGGCCCCTTCCCCAAAATCACAGTCCCCTTGCAGGCGCCAGCTTGTTGTTCTGGGGGTTTCTAGCCAGCCCCACCCTGTGGGGTGGGGGAGAGAAAGGGGCCCATCACAGCCCAGACCCCCCCTCCAATACAAGGGGGAAACCCCATCCTTTGGCCCAGGGAAAGATGCCAAGAGCCCCAGCCCTGAGGTTCCTGCCTCCCAGCAGCCCCCCCCCCCCCCCCCGACAAAGAGCCAAGAGGGTCCCACTCCTCTTGTCTGCAATCGGGCCAAGGCCCCCAGCAAAGTTTACCCTGAGCCCCCCACCCAGCCCAGAGGAACGGAATGAAAGCTTGTGGAGGGGCGGGGAAGAGGAACAAAGACCCCTAGGGAAACCTTTCCTCCTGCCCCGATGGCCCAAGAGACCCCAGCCCCAGCTGGACCCTCCCCTGCCTTCATGAATGGAGACCTTGCGCCCCCTCCCTTTCCTCCCTGGGCAGACAAGAGATTCCCCCTCCCCAGCAGGGTGGAGACCTTCCCCCTTCCTTCCTGAAGACTCAGGAGCCCCCTCCCCATCCTTGCCAAGAGAAGACTTTCTCCCTCCTCCCGTTTCCTGCCCGGGCAGGCCCACAGACCCCCTCAACAGTTGGGGTACCTTACAGAGTGGAGACCTCCCCCCTTCTCCTCCCTGACTGCCCCTCCCCTCCCTCCCTTATGAAATAGAGACCTCCCCCCTTCTCATCTCCGGGGTGGCCCAGCAGCCCCCTCCCCAGCCTTGCCAAGCAGAGATTTTCCCCAGAGACCTTCCTCTCCCCCGTTTCCTCTCCGACCTGGACCAGAGACAACCTCCTCAGCCGGGCCCTCCCTCAGCAAGTGGAGACCTTCCCCCCCTTTTCCTCCCCGGGGTGGGGGGTGTCCAGAGCCCCCTCTCCAATCGGGGTACTTCCTCCCTTGACGAGTGGACACCTTCCCCCTTCCTCCCCTCCCTGTCCGGGCCCTCCCCTCCCTCCCTTACCAAGCGGAGACCTCCCCGGCCGGGCCCATAGACCCCCTCCCCAGTTGGGGTAGGCACTCTCTCCCTAACAGAGACCTCGCCCCTTCTCCTCCCCGGGCGCCCCCTCCCCTCCCTCCAAGCAGAGACCTTTCTCCCCCGGGGTATGTGTGTCCAGAGCCCCCCCCAATGCCCCCCCGCCTTACCTTGCCGGGTGGAGACGTGGCGCTCGTTGGGGGCGCGCAGCCCCACCTGCGGGCAGCTCTGCTCCAGGAGGAAGAGCTCGTCCTTGCCCACCTTGGCGGCCTTGCCGGCCTTGAGGGTGCCGCTGGGGCCCGACGGCGCCAGGTAGCGTCCGCGGCAGTCTCGGAAGGCCACTTTGCCCGCGCGGAACTCGAGCGTGAACTCGGCGTCGGGCTCGGGCGCCTCCACCAAGTGGCCGTCGTGGCGCAGGAGCCGGCCGTCGCGCGCCTGGAGCCGGTAGCGTCCCTCGTGGAAGAGGAGGGCCAGGAGGGCGTCCACGCCCCACGGCACGTCCCGGGCCACGGCCAGCTCGTCCCCGCCGGCCCCCAGCTGGGCGTAGCGCTTGCGGCTGAGGCTGAACAGGTGGAGATGCGGGTGGAGGGCCAGGTGGACGCGCCACTTCTCGGCCCCCGAGACGGCCTGCGCGAAGCACGAGAGCCGGTCCTCGGTGCCGCCGAAGAACCGTCGGTGCGGCTCGGATTGGAGCGACCAGCGGCCGTCGTCGTGCGCCACGATGAGGAAGCGGCAGTCGGCCGTCGGCGCCTCCCGCTCGCAGCTCACCTGCCCGTCCTGGTCAGCGGCCAGGTAGCGGCCCAGGTGGCTGCGCAACAGGACGGCGCCCGAGTCCTCGCCGCCCCCGTTCTGCTCCAGCGTCCAGATCTGCTTCTTCTTCAGGCTGGGCGCCGAGGCGTTGAGCTTGAAGCCGAAGGCCTCGGCCGTCAGGTAGCGGTTGCCGTAGTTGATGAGGCCGAACTGGATGGGGAGCCAGTCCGACGACGAGGCCGGGGGCGAGGGGGTCCCGTTGGCCGTCATGGCGAGGCGGGCGGTGGATGGAGCTTCGACGGGTGCGCGCGTTCTTTCCTGCCTTTCCTTCTCTCCTCCTTCTTTGCTTTCTCCTTTCTTCCTTCCTTCCTTCCTTTCTTCTCTCCTCCTTTCTTTCTTCTTCCTTGCTGTCTTCTTCCTTTCCTGCTTTCCCTCCTTTCTTTCTCTCCTTCCTTTTTCTTCCTTTCCCTCCTTTCCTTTCTTCCGCCTTTTGCCTTCTCGCCCCGACGGCTCCTTTGTTCGGCTGCTGCCGGAGGAGGAGGAGGAAGGGCCGCGCTGCCGGGCTCGAACGGACCGACGGAGGAGCTGGACTGGCCGCAAAGCCGGGCTGCAGCGCCGAGCGCGAGAGAGAGACGCGGGGGATGTCAGGAGCCGGCTATAAGGCGGGGAGGGGGCGCGGCCGCCCCGCCGCTGCCAATTGAGGCGCGGGGCGGAGCTCCTGCCGGGGGAGGGGGCGCGCTGCAGCTGCCTTCGTCCCGCCCCTCCCCCAAACACAATCCCCGGTCCGCGTGGGGGCTGGAGGGGAGCTGGGCTGGGCGGGGGGTCCGCAAGGGCGGGGCTGGCTGGAACCCCTTGCAAAAGAAAGTAGGGAGGTCTCCGGTGCGGCCATGGAGAGGGGGGACAGCTGATGATGGCTGGGGGGGAGGGGGAGAAGAAGGATCTGGCCTTTGGGGGGGGGGTCCGCAAGAGCGGGGCTGGCTGGAAGAGGGGGTCTCCGGTGCGGCTATTGGGGAGGGGGGCAGCTGACGACGGCTGGGAAGGGGGGAACGAAGGAGCCAGGTAAAGGCGGGGGAAACTGGGCTTGTGGGAGGGGGGGTCCGCAAGGGCGGGGCTGTGCAGGAACCCCCTTACAAAAGGAAGAGGGGGGTCTCCGGTGCAGCTATTGGAGAGGGGCTAGTGGGGAGTGGGAGGGGGGAAAGGAGGAGCCAGGTAGGAGCGGGGCGGAGCTGGGCTTCGGGGGGGGGGGGGTCCGCAAGGGCGGGGCTGGCTGGAATCCCTTGCAAAAGGTAGAAAGGGGGGGTCTCCGCTGCAGCTATTAGGGAGGGGTCACAGCTGACGACAGCTGGGGGGAGGGGGAGAAAGAGGAGCTGGACTTTGGGGGGGGTCCGCAAGGGCGGGGCCGGCTGGAAAAGGAAGAGTGGGGGCCTCCGTTGCGGCTATTGGGGAGGGGGGGCGCAAGGACCAGCACCCCCAGCCGCTGGACAAGCTGGAAGTCGGAGGCTGGGATTTCAGGGTGGGGTGGGGTGGCTGGAGGTCCCGAGCCCAGGCGTCCAGCCCTGTTTCTTGGCTGGGGAATTCTGGCAGTTGAAGTCCACAGCCATCATAAAACTGGGGGGGGGGCTCATTATCTTAAATACATTAGGCTGGTTTAGTGCATTGTAAGGCTTCAACCCATTTAATCAATTCCATGATGGTTCCAGAAACCATGGTTTAGCCTGTTGTTTGAATACACATCCATGCCTAATCCTCTTCTGGTTCCCCATCCAACTTTATTCCACCCTAGTTTTCTGTTCCTAAATCCATTAGGATCCTGGCAATCTGCCTGATTTAACTAGTTCTGTTGCTCTAAGCTTTGATCTACTTATTGGGAGATGAAAAGGAGAGAAAAATTAGGAAAGGATATTCTGTGAATGGGGGGGGGTGGGAAAACACATTTTGGAATTACTGCATTGTTTTGGCAGAATTATTTCGGAGGGGGCCATCATATTCTCTCCTCAAATTACCAACCATCTGTAAGAAGGAGGCTAATTATCTAAACAACTGATCTGGAAATTAAAACGGTGTCCCTCTTGATCCAAAGTCAGGTTGTTTTGAAAAAAAACCCGCCCTGCAGATACTCAACTTGTATTAAAAACTGGCGCACGATTAGGAATAGCGATGAACGGAGATAGATCTTACAAGTCTAATAGCCAACAACTTAAAACTAATAGACAAATCGTTGTTTAAAACAAAATACAGCTGGTAAAAGAACAATGAGAATAAAAATTAAAGACATTATAAACTTAAATATAAAGATAAATAAGAATGAAACTTACTTAAATGATTGTGAAAGTTAGATCGTAAAAGGAATATATATTTGTGTGTGAGTGTGTGTAACATATTTTTGCTGATAATGAAAAGAAAGGGAGACTACTATAGATCTATTTCAAGCTTATTTGCTCTCATCAGGCAGCCATACCCTTACTGGGATTTGAACCTGAGCCTCTGCGTTGTAATATATGGACATATATATATATATAACATGTTTTTGCTGAATTTGAAGGATAGATCTGTTTTGAGCTGTATATACATATATATATATATATATATATATGTTTTCATAGATTTTCACGGGTACAGATATGACGGTCTTGGTATATTCGGGTTTCTTCCCCTGTAGGATTTGAAAATTTCTGGCGACGTTTCGACGAGGTCCCACTCGTCATCTTCAGGCTGGTGCTTCTGTCCTTGTTCTAAGGCGAACACAGCGAGACCTGAGCTGCCTTCCTTCTATAAATACTAGTGGCTGGGTGTGGTTATATATATTGATCCAAAAAAATTAAGGGAACACTCAAATAACACCTCCTAGATCTGAATGAATGAAATATTCTCATTGAATATTTCATTTGCACAACTATTCCATTTGCACAACAGCAGGTGAAATTGACTGTCAGTGTTGCTTCCTAAGTGGTCAGTTTGATTTCACAGAAGTTAGATTTACCAGTACTTGAAATTATATTCTGTTTTTTAAGTCTTCCCTTTATTTTTTTGAGCAGTGCATATATACAGTATATATGTGTGTGTATACACACACACACACACACACACACTTAGAATAATCATAGGATGCTACAAATAGGCTGCAGGAAATGATAGTGAACAGGATGGTTGAGATCTATGTTAAATATTTTGTATTTAAATCCTTTGATATAAATCTCTATGTATTTAATTGTTTGTGTTTGTCTTGTAGTATATATTTCTTTTTTATATTGATACTTAATATTTTTTAAAAGAAAAACTGGCAAAAGTCAGCTCTAAATTTTAAGTCTGTGACCGAGAAATCTCTGTAGTTTTTTTTTGGGGGGGGGGCTGGAATGGGGCCATGGGGGACTGGGGATTCCACTCTGCAGGGGTGTTGTTCATTCTCTCCCACCCACTCACTTGAGGCTTCGAGGAGGTGGGTCAGATTTATTCTTTGGGGCTTCATTCTGCCTCTTCTGTTCATCCCTCCTTATTCTCCTGTTCCTCCATCTATCCATCCATTCAGCCTGGACTGTCTCGCCAGTGTTTGGCTGCCCTTATCTCTGGCCCCAGCTGGAGAAGCCTTTGTCGCTCTGTGTGTGTGTGTGTGTGTGTGAGAGAGAGAGAAATGGCTTGTTTGTCTTTGCTTGCAAACCTCCTCCCTCCCTCCTCCCCTTGTTCTCTGCCAACCACCATCCTTCCCCTGGCTCCCCTGCCATCCTGGTCCCGAATCACGTGTCTTTGTGGGGGGGGGGGGAGGTCCTCTTCCTTTCCCAAGCTGTGGGGGCAGAGGGGACCCCAACCGGTTGCAGAAAACTGTCATGGATAAGGGCTTTTTCTCACTCTCTCTCTCCTCCCCCAGGGCAAAACTGAGTGAGTTTGGGGGTTGCCAAATGCTAGCCTTAAACATGATCTAAGTATTGCCCTCAAGATCATATGCTGCAACGTCCTGCCTGTCGGCGACTACTTCAGCTTCAACCACAACAACACAAGAGCACACAACAGATTTAAACTTAATATTAACCGCTCCAAACTTGACTGTAAAAAATATGACTTCAGTAACCGAGTTGTCGAAGGGTGGAACTCATTACCGGACTCCATAGTGTCATCCCCAAACCCCCAATAATTTACCCTTAGATTATCTATGGTTGACCTATCCAGATTCCTAAGAGGTCAGTAAGGGGCGAGTACAAGTGCACTAGAGTGCCTTCTCTCCCCTGTCCTATTGCTCTCCTATATCTCCTATATCTTTCTTCTATTCCTATATCTCTTCTTCTATTCTTTCATTGATATGTTCTATTCCTATATCTTCTTTTCTATTCTTTCTTAGATATATTTTACTATGAGTATCTCCTCTATAACCTTCATCATGTATTTTACTATGTGTGTGTGTGTGTGTATATATATATATATATATATATATATATATATATATACCCACTAAAACTCTCATTGTGTATTGGACAAAATAAATAAATAAATAAAAATAAATAAATAGCCTCATCCAAGAATAGGATAACGATGGGATGGATTGGAGTGGAGCATGGAACATGGAATATAGAATATGAAAAATAGAATAAAATGGAATAAAAAATAGAATGGAACATGGAATGGAAGGAATATAGAGAATAGAATAAAATTCAGAATGGAATGGAATAGAACGGGACATGGAACATGGAACAGAATATGGAATATGGAGAATAGACTAAAACATGGAACATGGAACTGAAGAAATATGTAACAGAATAGAATGGAATGGAACGGAACATGGAATGAATATGGAATATGGAGAATCAACAGGATCAGGATCAACACAAGGGAGAGCTTTGCAGCTGGGCTCAAGGAACTCTACGTATGCTCAGAGGCACTCTTGCTGTCCAGATTTATTTTGTTGAGACCACCAACTTTGAGCCAAGACCTCCTTGGGGAACATTTCTGTCCCCCCATTTGAACTGAAGCTCAATTCGGGTAACAATTTTGGGCAGGTTTTATCTCGAAACGGCGTCTTTTCCATGTAGCTAGTTGGCTCTAATCTCCTGCAGGCCTTTTCTAAGACGAAAAACAAGCAAAATGAAACTCAGCTTGAGACTCAATCCAGCTTGAGCTGCCTAACAAAAAAAAAAGGGATTTATTTCTTATTTTTTGGTGGCTCAGATGAAGGTCTTGTGTCCTGAAGTGACTCAATATCCCAACAGGAATTTTGAGCGATTAAGAGATGCTTAGAATTTTGCCGAAAAATTTCTGAGCTGCGTTGGCTGCCGGCTGGGTAGTTCACATTTGTATTTCTTTCTTTTTTTTCAAAACAGCCCAAAATATAACCACACCCTGCTATATGTTGTGGTTAGCTCTGGCCCAGCTCCTGCCCCAAGGACTATGGATGTGGGGGAGACATTCACATGCTGCAGGCCTGTTTTGCCCCCGGTGGAATCTGATGATGAAGGCTCCTCTGACCAAGAAGACATGAGTGACAGGGAGGAGGAGAGTGTGGCAGACAGCTCAAAAGAAGATCAATTATCTAGCTCCTCCTTGGATTCAGCACAGGAGTTAATGATACAGCCACACATGCGGAGAGCGATGCATAGGCAACAACAACTGAGAGATTATTATCAAAGAAAATGAGGTCACCTGTGGTTGGGTGGGGCTGTGGTCATTAGTGAGGCTGCTATAAATAGCAGCCTGTGGGTTTGGCCATTGTGTAAGATTATCTGATCGTTGTGTTTCGTGACTGCTTTACTGACTTTGACCTTTTGTGTGCTGATTTTTCCCCGCTTTGAAACTAAACCAGAGCAAAGTGTCTTTCACTTTGTGAAAGAAGAAGGACTGTGAATTGCCTCACAGCTGCAAGCTAAGTATCTCAGAACTGATAAGGGACTTGTACAAATTACCAGTTTGTTTGGAGACCAGTGCTCTTGGCTATACCAAAAGAGGGCTTAGGTTAAGTGAATTTTCATTATAAAGAACATTGTTTTGAATTTTCAAACGTGTGTGTGCGTGTGTGTGAAATTTGTTCCTGTGAATTTTTGGGAGGAGACTACCAGAGAGCCCGACAGAACACTATAGAAGTAGAAATATGTAAAAATGATAGGTCAGGACAGGAAAAATAAAATTAAAATACAACCCGTGTTCATCTACTGGCTCCATCTGCCTTCTTCCTTCTCTGAAATCATTGAGATCTTCAACACAAACAAATGCAAACACTTTTCTTTCTTTCGCAAGAAATAAAACCCACTTTGTGCCAGGGCTGCACTGATGCTGCAGTCCAAATGAAAATATTTTAGCTGGCAACCCTGGTACAATCTTGCCCATAAAATTCCAGCCAGCTCTGATGTGCCTGTCTTTTATCAAAGTTTTAAATTACCCAGGCTTTAAAAACCTGGCTTTCCTTACAGGCAAAACCACATTCGAACACAAAGGCTTCAATTCCGTTTCTTATTTCCTTGGCCCAGTTCTTCTACAAAAATGGTGGAAGGTCTTAAGCATAAAACCTATCAGGAAAGACTTCATGAACTCAATCTGCTGGCTGGGGAATTATGGGAGTTGAAGTCCGGATATCTTCAAGTTGCCAAGGTTGGGAAACACTGTTGTAGTCCATCCCCCTGCTTTTGTAGAGTCCTGCGCATGAGGTTCACAACCTGAGATTTGTTGTGTTGAGTGTGGAGGGTGGGGAGCAGTGAAGGGCTGCAAATTTTTTTACTACACACTGTGGGTGTGGCTTATTTTATGGGTGTGGTTTTCCAGCCATGTGACCAGGTAGGAGTGGCTTGACGATTATGTGACTTGGGTGGCTTAAAGGTCATATGACTGGCTTAAAGGTGGCCAACTTGAGATCACTCACGTCAAGGGTTAGGGTTAGGGTGTCTGGCCTCTCCTCACCTCAAAGAGAGACAATTTCCCCATCTATTTACTATTACAGAACATCCAAAATATACTATTTAATTCTATGTAGAATAGAATAGAATAGAATTTTATTGGCCAAGTGTGATTGGACACACAAGGAATTTGTCTTTGGTGCAGATGCTCTCAGCGTACATAAAAGAAAAAGATGCAATTGTCAAGAATCATGTGGTACAACACTTGATGATTGTCATGGGGGTCAAATAAGCAATGAAGAAACAATCAATATGTATTTATTTATTTATTTTTATTTTTTTTTATTTTTTTATTTTGTCCAATACAGTACACAATACATATAGAAGAGAATAGACATGTAGTAATATC
Source organism: Erythrolamprus reginae (assembly GCF_031021105.1). Classification (NCBI taxonomy): domain Eukaryota; kingdom Metazoa; phylum Chordata; class Lepidosauria; order Squamata; family Dipsadidae; genus Erythrolamprus; species Erythrolamprus reginae. The sequence goes on along the minus strand of NW_027248484.1, from coordinate 89,579 downwards.
GATAAAGAAAATATATAAAAATAGAGAAGATATATGAAAGGAAGAAAATATATATGATATATGAGATAAAGGACAATAAAATAAAAATCTTAGGATACAAGCAACAAGTTACAGTCATACAGTCCTAAGTCGGAGGAAAAAGGTGATAGGAATGATGAGAAAAACTAGTAGAAATATGTATATATACCATATATGTATGTTTTTGTAGATTTTCACGGGTACAGGTATGATGGTCCTGGTATATTCAGGTTTCTTCCTGTGTAGGATTTAGAAATTTCTGGCGACGTTTTGACGAGGTTCCACTCGTCATCTTCAGGCTGGTGTTTCTGTCCTTGTTCTAGGGCGAACACAGCGAGACCTGAGCTGCCTTCCTTCTATAAATACTGGTGGCTGGGTGTGGTTTGATGGCTCAGCAATTGCCTGCTGTGTAGAAACTTTCTGGTGAGTCAGTGGGGTAACACCTGGGGTCGTTGATGTAGCTGAGGTATGCTGATTAGTTAATGGTTATGGATTAGGCGTGATATCCTGAGTAGTTGGAGCTTGCAGGCTACTTGATTGTTTTGAAATGTGTGTTCTGAGTCTGGTTTCAGTTTCTATGGCTGGGATACGTTCGTTTATGAGGGCTGGTTTCCAGATTTCTGGTAGGCGGGAGGTATCATCCTGCTTGTTCATATTTTGGGGATGTTTTTCTATCTCGATGGCTTCCATGATTATTCTTTTGCTGTAGTGTTCTGTTTTGGAAATTAATTTAGCACTGTCAAAATCAATTTTATGTCCTGTAGTTTTGAAGTGTTGGAAAAGGGAGGAGGTTTTTTCTTTTTTCCTTAATGCATTCTTATGTTCTGCAACACGTGCATTTACTCTCCTGTTAGTTTGTCCAATATATGTGGCTGGGCAGACAAACTAACAGGAGAGTAAATGCACGTGTGTATACACATACACACACACAGCTCATGTAAAATTATACACATTCAAGTCAACCTCATTTACTGCCATAGGAAAAACATGCCCAGAGCCCAGAAGGGAAAAAAAGAAAACAATTCAATTTTTTTTCTACTGGTTCTGGGTACCTGGCCAACATTTCTCTACCGGTTCTGCGTACCTGACCATACCCATAGGATCCCATCACTGGTGGGGAGCCCTATTTGTAGCCAATTTTAGCAACTGGCTCCAAGACTTGGCACGAGCCGTGAAAATATTGCTATTCTCAGAGATTGCCAGTTTCCTAACAGTCAGGAAGAAGAGAGGGTGGGGGTAACCCCCCCCCCCCCCCCGAGGACAATGAGAGCACAAGAGATTAGTGTCTTTTTCTCAGCCTCCTTCTCCCCCTCTTCCAAAGCCTGGGCGGTGAGATGCAAGTGGGAGAAAGGACCCTCCCCAAGATGGGGAGAGGCAGGAGAAGGCAGTGAAAGCCGAAACCGGCTTGGTGGAGGGTGGGGGGACACAGACAGGACCCCCTTCTGTTTGCTAGCTGCATGCAGTTGGTCTTGGGAGGAGGCGGTGAGTTGCTTGCAGAGGTGTTGGCCCCATCTGGCCAGGCTCAGGGCTGTTTGAAAAACCAGAAACCCACCCACCCACCCCCGTAACCAATTGGGGGGGGGGGCTGTGCTGGTTGCCTTCAAGGCCATCGAGCAAGCTATGCAAGAGAGACAAATATTTGCCTAGTGATTCACAGCCATTCGGGTCTGCAAAGGTTGTTTTTTTTCCGGACAACAGCCAGCAGCTCCTGTTGAAACCCCAAGTAGGATTATGGAACAGCTTAGTCCTCGGGTCAGCTGCCCCCCCCATTCCTGGTACTTAAAAGTGTGTGTGTGAGGAGGAGAGGAGGAGTCTCACCTCGATTTGCGACCACAATTTGCTGCAGTCGTATAGCAAGCCGTCCCAGCATCAGCAGACTTGATATTTCAGCATTCTTTGCAGAGGGTTATAGAAACATAGAAGATTGACGGCAGAAAAAGACCTCCTGGTCCATCTAGTCTGCCCTCCTACTATTTCCTGTATTTTATCTTAGGATGGATCTATGTTTATCCCAGGCGTGTTTACATTCAGTTCCTGGGGATTGACCAACCACGCCTGCTGGAAGTTTGTTCCAAGCATCTACTCCTCTTTCAGTAAAATCATATTTTCTCATGTTGCTTCTGATCCTTCCCCCCAACTAACCTCAGATTGTTCTTGTTCTTGTGCTCACTTTCCTATGAAAAACACTTCCCTCCTGAACCTTATTGAACCCTTGAACATATTTAAATGTTTCGATCATGTCCCCCCTTTCCCTTCTGTCCTCCAGACTCTACAGATTGAGTTCATGAAGTCTTTCCTGGTACGTTTTATGCGTAAGACCTTCCACCATTCTTGTAGCCCGTCTTTGGACCCCTTCCATTTTATCCATATCTTTTTGTAGGTGAGGTCACCAGAACTGAACACAATATTCCAAAGATGGTCTCACCAGTGGGATCACAACCTCCCTCTTCCTGCTTGTTGTACCTCTAGCTATGCAGCCAAGCATTGAATCATGATGAGAATTTATTTATTTATTCATTCATACATTCATTCATTCATTCATTCATTCATTCATTTATTTTGTCCAATACACAATACATATTGAAGAGGATAGACATGACGTATTATATATAAAGAAAAGATATAAAAGTAGAGAAGATATATGAAAGGAAGAAAAGATATATGAGATATGAGATAAGGGGAGACAATTGGACAGGGGACGAAACGCAGGCTAGTGCACTTATGTACGCCCCTTATGCTACGGTCATTAAACAAACACTGGGGACATTAACACAAGTGCCGGGGTTACTAAGCAAATCCATTTTTCCTTAAGGGTTGCTTTTTCTGGAAACATTTTAAAAAGAAAAAATATTAAGGTTTCGGTGGTGCAGTGGTTTGAATGCTGATCACCAGCTGCCAGATGTTTGGCAGATCAAATCTCACCAGACTCCAGGTTGACTCAGCCTTCCATGCTTCCAAGGTGGGTAAAATGAGGACCCAGATTATTGGGGGCAGTATGCTTACTCTCTGTAAACCGATTAGAGAGGGCTGGAAAAAATATACAGGTATAAGATTTTTTTTAAAGGGGGTGTTTTTTGTTGGAAATGAAGTAAAGGTCCCCCCCCCCCCCCGGTCAAGAAACATAATCAAATTACGTGACACTTGGGATGCTTTAAGTCAGGGGTCTCCAAACTTGGCAACTTTAAGCCTGGTGGACTTCAACTCCCAGAATTCCCCAGCCAGCAAAGAGTTGAAGTCCTCCGGGCTTAACGTTGCTAAGGGTGGAGACCCCTGCGACTGCAAGGTTGAACTGGTGGCCAAATGTCCAGAATTGACCACATGGCCATGATCAGCTTCAAGCAATAGAATAGGATTTCTGCTCATCGGATGCTTTCTGTATGGTCTCTCGTTTCAATACCCCACCAGGCTACATCATCAGTGTGAGGGAGTGTGGGGTTTGCTCCCTATTAAAGCCAGTAGTTTGTCCACCTGGTTTTGGTGAGTCTGTGGTTTCCCCCCCCACTCTTTCCATTGATTAGGGTATTATTTTCTGATTCATCATTTGTCTGGTGTTAATCCCCACTGAAAGAATGAAAGAAACAATAGAAAATATATACAAGATTAAAAATACGAGAGTTAAAGAGATGAGAAGAAAAATCTTACATAAGTGGTATTATACACCTGTACAAATTGCACACTTCCAGGGGAAAGAGAAGGGCAAATGTTGGCATGGGTGCCAGAAAAAAGGAATTTTTATGCATATGATCTGGGAGTGTGCAGAAATACAGAAATTCTGGAATGTAGTCCAGAATGAAATTAATAAAATGTTAAACATTAACTGGATTATTACAAAAGAAATAGCAATCTTAATTAAATATAGGGAATTAGGAGAATCTAAGGAAATTAAAACCGCAGCACTGGAAAGTGCTCAAGCAGTGATAGTATTAGGATGGAAAGACTCTACAAAATGGACAGTACAAAATTGGTACTGGTATATGGTGGATCACATACATTTTGAAATTATGGAAATAAGATTAAATAATTTTGATGAGAATAAACTAGAGAAGCTGATGGTGCGATGGAATAAGGTAAAAGATTATTTGTTAAGTAGAATCTGTGATGTAAATACGAAAAATAAATTACAATCACTCTTTTAGTAAAATTCATTCAAGATAGAGCCAAGGATTAATAGATAGATAAACAAGTAAAATTTCTTTGAATCCTCTTGTAGGGGTGGTGGGGGTGACGGGGTGTGTGTGTTGTTTGGTGATGGGCACATGCACTGTGCACTGTTATATGTTTGTTTTATGTAAACCTATAAAACCAATAAAAATTATTTTTAAAAAAAAAAACTTATTTGTGTATTGGCTGCAGGGTGGGGATGTTTTGGTTTTGCTTGCTTGTGTCAGCTTTTTTTAGCATCCCTCTTGAATGTATAAAAGTGAGTGTATGTTTTGCTTTTTTTAATAAGGGTTTTTTAGTTACTTAAATATTAGATTTGTCATACATTGTTTTATTATTGTTGTGAGCCGCCCCGAGTCTGTGGAGAGGGGCGGCATTCAAATCAAATCAATAAACAAACAAACAAAGAAGAAAGAAAGAAAGAAAGAAAGGGGAAAGAAAGGGAGGGAGAAGAAGAAAGAAAGAAAGATTTATTTGTCAACCGATGGCTGATCCATCTAAATGTCAAGCTTCTAAGAATTCCCTAGTGCAGTGTTTTTCAACCAGTGTGCCGTGGCACACTAGTGTGCCGCGAGACATGGTCAGGTGTGCCGCGAAGCTCAGAGAGAGAGAGAAAGCAAGAGAGAGAGAAAAAAGAGAAAGCAAGAGAGAGAAAGAAAGCAAGAGAGAGAAAGAGTGAGTCAGCGAGAAAGAGAACAAGAGAGAGAGAAAGAGAGAGAGAGAGAGAGAAAGAGAACAAGAGAAAGAAAGCAAGAGAGAGAGCAAGAGAGAGAGAGAGCAAGAGAGAGAAAGAAAGCAAGAGAGAGAGAGGGAGGGAAGGAGAGAGAGAAAAAGACATAGAGGGAGGTAAGGAGGGAGAGAAAGAGAGCAAAAAAGAGAGGAAGGAAGAGAAAGAAAGAGGGATGGAGAGAGAGAAAGAAAGAGGAAGGAAGGGAGAGAGAGAATTTTTTTCTCCAAACTTTTTTTAGCTCCCCCCGCCCCGCTCAATGTGCCCCAGGGTTTCGTAAATGTAAAAAATGTGCCGCGGCTCAAAAAAGGTTGAAAATCACTGCCCTAGTGTTTCGATGTTTTGGCTCTGTCTTACCAGTTTCCCAGTTGAAACTTTGATGGAGTCTGCCCATGTCTGACACGTTTCTATTGAGTATTCTTGACTGCTAGTTCATGCATGAGCCCTGCCCATCTTCTTCCTGCCTGTCCTATTCCACAATTTTCGCCCTGAGCTACAAAAAAAATATCTCTTTTTTTCTTACTAAACGCAGTCTTGGCGTTTCAATGCTGCCCTCTAGCAGCCACGGACCGCCATAAACTACTCGGGTAGAATATTTGTAGCTCGGAATTGAAATGAATTTGGTGGCTCCTTGTAGGTGTTTCATGACCCAGCTAGGGAACATGACCCAGCCCTTCATGGCATCGGACCAGAATATCTCCGGGACCGCCTTCTGCTGCACGAATCCCAGTGACCGATTAGGTCCCACAGAGTTGGCCTTCTCCGGGTCCCGTTGACTAAACAATGTCGTCTGGCGGGCCCCAGGGGAAGAGCCTTCTCTGTGGCAGCCCCAACCCTGTGGAACCAGCTCCCCTCCGGAGATTAGAACTGCCCCCACCCTCCTTGCCTTCCATAAACTCCTTAAAACCCACCTTTGCTGCCAGGGATGGGGGAATTGAGATATCTCCCCCGGGCCTATACAATTTACGTATGGTATGTTTGTATGTATGTCTGATTAATAATGGGGTTTTTAAAAATGTTTTTAAACTACAGTATTAGATTCGTTATGAATTGTTTTATTGCTGTTGTGAGCCACCCCGAGTCTTCGGAGAGTGGCGGCATACAAATCTAAATTATTATTATTATTATTATTATTATTATTATTATTATTATCAGTGCTAGAAGGGAATGGGGTTTGTGGAGCGCAGAAGGAGGTGGAGGAGGACGACTGTAGGGTCCTTGGTGTTCTCTGATCTTGGTGGCTTTTCTTGCAGGCGCTTCATGACCCAACTAGAGAACATCATCAATGTTACTAATGAGCAGGATTTGGTCTCAGTTTATATTCTAGTGACTTGTCCTCTCAGCATTGGTGGCAGTGCCCTTATTGGTTGGGTCCTATGTTAGCTTGTTTGGCAATCTCTCGATTGGGGTATTGTTTAGTTCTCCATTGTTGCTCTGATGTTAATCTTGGTCTTAATCTAAGTCACTCACCTGGTGTGGAGTGCTGCTGCCGAGGTGCTTAAAGAAATCAAAGAACTTCTAACACATCCTTCAAACCAGCCTCTCCTTTCTTAAAAGCAAAATCCTCAACTACACTTGATCACACAAAGGGTTAATGCCACTTTATAAGGCCTTGGTAAGGTCACACTTGGAATCCTGCATTCAGTTTTGGTTGCCACAATGCAAAAAGGATGTTGAGACTCTAGAAAGAGTGCAGAGAAGAGCGACAAAGAGGATTAGGGGACTGGAGGCTAAAACACATGAAGAACAGTTGCAGGAACTGGACATGGCTGGTTTAATGAGAAGAAGGACCAGGGGAGACATGAGAGCAGTCTTCCAGTATCTCAGGGGCTGCCTCAAAGAAGAGGGAGTCAAGCTATTCTCCAAAAGCACCTGAGCGTAGAACAAGAAGCAATGGGTGGAAACTAAACAAGGAGAGAAGCAACTAAGAATCCCAGCGACCGGTTAGGTCCCACAGAGTCGGCCTTCTCCGGGTCCCGTCGACGAGACAATGTTGTCTGGAGGGGCCCAGGGGAAGAGCCTTCTCTGTGGCAGCCCCGACCCTCTGGAACTAACTCCTCCCGAGATTAGGATTGCCCCCACCCTCCCTGTCTTTCGCAAATTCCTTAAAACCCACCTCTGCCGCCAGGCATGGGGAAATTGATTCCGCTGGGCTGTTTTCGCTTTATGTATGGTTTGTCTGAGATGTATGACTGTTTTTTATATTAAGTGATTTAAAATTGTTTTTAACTATTGGATTTGTATTTTTTTCTTGTTGTGAGCTGATCCGAGTTTTCGGAGAGGAGCGGCATACAAATCTAATAGATAGGTAGATAGGTAGATAGGTGGATAGGTGGATAGGTAGATAGGTAGATAGGTAGATAGGTAGATGATAGGTAGATAGGTAGATAGGTAGATAGGTAGATAGGTAGATAGGTAGATAGGTAGATAGGTAGATAGGTAGATAGGTAGATAGGTAGATAGGTAGATAGGTAGATAGGTAGATAGGTAGATAGGTAGATAGGTAGATAGGTAGATAGGTCTAAGGAGAAATTTCCTGACAGTTAGAACAATGAACCAGCAGAACAGCTTGCCTCCAAAAGTTGTGAATGCCCCAACACTGGAAATTTTTAAGCAGATGTTGGATAACCATCTGAAGTAGTGTAGGGTTTCCTGCTTAAGCAGGGGGTTGGACTAGAAGACCTCCAAGGTCCCTTCCAACTCTGTTATTATATTACATTTGCTGTGCAAGGAATACACATAACCTTTGTTTTGCCAAATCTACCTCTAGATTTGGGCTGCAATTTTCAATATCAACCTATTCTCCAAAGCACCCGAAGGCAGAACAAGAAGCAATGGGTGGAAACTAAACCAGGAGAGAAGCAACCTAGAACTAAGGAGAAATTCCCTGACATTTACAACAATTAACCAGTGGAACAACCTGCCTCCAGAAGTTGAGAATTCCCCAACACTGGAAGTTTTTAAGATGTTGGATAACCATCTGTCTGAAGTGGTGTAGGGTTTCCTGCCTAAGCAGTGTTGTGGTTCAGCCTGAGGCTGCTCAGGGACCGGCTGTGTCTCTGCTGGCTCCATGCCCGGAGGAGGATGACAGCGAAGAGGAGGGGGCTGAACAGTCGGATAGGGGAGAGGAAAGTCAGGAATGGGAGGAAGGAGAACAGCATGAGAACCCCTGGGGGGGGGGAGCTCTCCCCAGCCAGTAGCTTGGAGTCATTAGGTGATGAAGCACAAGCCGTCATTGACATGCGACAGAGACGGTCAGATCAAAGAAAGGAGCAATTAAAGAAGTATTATCAGCACTGAATTAGGAACAGCTGGGCTTGGGTGTGGTCCTCCTTAGCAGGGTTTAAAAGGCAGGCAAGCCCTTGAAGCCATGTGGAGTGTTATCAATTGGAGTTACAGTGTCCTGCTTTGTTCTCGGTGTCTCTGTTCCTGGCTTGTGGCCCAGCAGTTTAGAAGACCCGTGGGAGGTGTAGGTCTGCTATCTACAGCCTCGTCTTGGCAGCAAAAATCCTGTATTGCTGCATGGACTTTTGCCTTCGTGGATATATCTGAAGATACAGCGTTTTCCTGTTTGTAAGGACATTTTCTGTTACCTGTGTTTTTCTTGAATTTTATAAACTGCCTTTGCCTTTTACCGATGTGTCTGGCTTCTCTTTTTGGGTTGGTCTTGGCTTCCGGAGTGACCCAGACAGAACAAGCAGGGGGTTGGACTAGAAGACCTCCAAGGTCCCTTCCAACTGTGTCATCCTGTTATTCTTTGGAAATTCATTTCACGTCTCTGGTTGGGATCCGTCCAAGCCATCGCCTTCACTTAGGAGAAGGGCTGGCAAAATGAGTCATCATCCTAGGAAGAATTCTCTTCTTGGCCGGCTGATGCCAAGCGAGAGGAATAAATCTCACTTTCTGTCCAGTGGCGGAGGGGGGGGGGGGAGAAACAATTGGCTGCTTAAGCCTGTCCAGGAAAATTGACGAACAGAAGGCTGCATATGAAGTATGATGGAGATGGGGTGGAGGCCAGGAAAAACTGCAAGGGAAGGAGGCTTTCAAGCCAATGTAATTGGCTGTTTCTCTTCTCTACCTCTCGGAGCCAAGAGGAGAATAGAAACACATCCTCTTACAGAATTAGAATACAGAACAACAAAGGGAAGGATTGCATTGGGGTTTTTTTGGTTGCTGCTACACACTGCTGGGACCTACCGTATTTTTCGGAGTATAATAATAATTAATAATAATAATTTATTGGATTTGTATGCCGCCCCTCTCCGCAGACTCGGGGCGGCTAACAACAATGATAAAAACAGCATGTGAAAATCCAATTAATAAAACAACTAAAAACCCTTATAATAAAACCAGACATACACACAGACATACCATGCATAACTTGTAATGGCCTAGGGGGAAGAGCTATCTTAACTCCCCCATGCCTGGCGGTATAAATGAGTCTTGAGTAGTTTACGAAAGACAGGGAGGGTGGAGGCAGTTCTAATCTCTGGGGGGAGTTGGTTCCAGAGGGCCGAGGCCGCCACAGAGAAGGCTCTTCCCCTGGGGCCCACCAAACAACATTGTTTAGTCGACGGGACCCGGAGAAGGCCAACTCTGTGGGACCTTATCGGCCGCTGGGATTCGTGTGGTAGCAGGCAGTTCCGGAGATATTCTGGTCCATTGCCATGTAGGGCTTTAAAGGTCATAACCAACACTTTGAATTGTGACCGGAAACTGATCGGCAGCCAATGCAGGTCACGGAGTGGTGAAGAAACGTGGGCGAATCTTGGAAGCCCCACGATGGCTCTTGCAGCTGCGTTCTGCACGATCTGAAGTTTCCGAACACTTTTCAGAGGTAGCCCCATGTAGAGAGCGTTGCAGTAAACGAACCTCGAGGTGATGAGGGCACAAGTGACTGTGAGCAATGACCCCCTGTCCAAATAGGGCCGCAACTGGTGCACCAGGCGAACCTGGGCAAACGCCCTCCTCGCCACAGTCGAAAGATGATGTTCCAATGTCAGCTGTGGATCGAGGAGGACGCACAAGTTGTGAACCCTCTCTGAGGGGGTCAGTAGTTCCCCCCCCCCCAGGGTAATGGATGGACAGATAGAATTGTCCTTGGGAGGCAAAACCCACAGCCACTTCGTCTTGTCTGGGTTGAGTTTGAGTTTGTTGACACCCATCCAGGCCCCAACAGCCTCCAGGCACCGGCACATCACTTCCACTGCTTCGTTGACTGGTCATGGGGTGGAGATGTATAACTGGGTATATAAGATGCACCTTAGTTTTGGAGGAGGAAAATAGGGAGAAGAAACTGCTTACCAGGTATTTATCTGGCTCGCGTCCTTAGCCAGCACATTATTTTATCCCCTGGTTAGGGCTTTAAAAAAACTTTATTCAGAGAGAGTAACTGTTCTGCCGGGCTCTATGGTAAGAGTCTCCCAAAAATTCAAGGGTACAAATTTCAGACACACACACACACACACACACTTGAAAGTTCAAAAGCAATGTTCTTTATCCCAAAAAATTCAAAAGAAACAAAGCACCCTTTTTGTATTGCAAAGAGCACTCGTCCCAAAAACAACCTGGTAGTCTGTACAATCCCCTTAATCAGTCCTTAAGTACTTAGCTAGCAGCTGTGAAGAAACGTCACAGCCCTCCTTCTTCCCACGAAGTGAAACACACACACTTTGCTCTGGTTTGGTTTCAAAGTCGTGAAAAATCAACAAAGAAAGTCCGGAAAACAGCAAGGCATGGTCCTGAAGAAACAACGATCAGATAATCTTCCACAACCGGCCAAGCCAGCACGCTGCTATTTATATCAGCAGCTCTAATTACTGGAGCCCCACCCAAACACAGGTGGCCTCTCTTATCTCCTGTAACATTCATTCATTCATTCATTCATTCATTCATTCATTCATTCATTTATTCAATTTTTTAATGCCGCCCTTCTCCTTAGACTCAGGGCGGCTTACAACATGTTAGCAATAGCACTTTTTAACAGAGCCAGCCTATTACCACCACAATCCAGGTCCTCACTTTACCCACCTCGGAAGGATGGAAGGCTGAGTCAACCTTGAGCTGGTGATGAGATTTGAACCGCTGACCTGCAGATCTACAGTCTGTCCTCAATTGGTCTCTTCGATGCATAATTCTGCGTCTGCGTGGGCCTAACACTTCCTCATCCGAATTGACCGAAGATAATGGAGATTGGTTTCCTGGGCTGTGTGCCAAGCCCCCCCCCTTCCAAGTCACCCCCACCTTGTTCTTCGGTCCAAGGAAACTGCACTCCCTGACTCTGTCGGCAATAAAACAGGCCTAGGACATGTCGATGTTTCCCCTGCATCCACCTCCACATTCCTTGGGGTAGGAGCTGGGCCAGAGCCAACCACAACAGTAACAATGGAAGAGCTTGCAAGCCCGCAAGAGCTTGGAACATCATTAGCACCGGGAAAGAAACTTATTGGGAGCAAGTAAAGCAATGGGGAAAGAAAACCTACAAAGACCAGGTGGGAATGGCTTGACAATCATGTGATTGTATAGTCTGGAGGACAGAAGGAAAACGGGGGACATGATCGAAACATTTAAATATGTTAAAGGGTTAAATAAGGTCCAGGAGAGAAGTGTTTTTAATAGGAAAGTGAACACAAGAACAAGGGGACACAATCTGAAGTTAGTTGGGGGAAAGTTTAAAGGCAACATGAGAAAATATTATTTCACTGAAAGAGTAGTAGATCCTTGGAACAAACTTCCAGCAGACGTGGTTGGTAAATCCACAGTAACTGAATTTAAACCTGCCTGGGATAAACATATATCCATTGTAAGATAAAATACAGGAAATAGTATAAGGGCAGACTAGATGGACCATGAGGTCTTTTTCTGCCGTCAGTCTTCTATGTTTCTATGTTTCTATGTTTCTATGATGGGGGTGGCTTAAAGGTCCTGTGAATGGCTTAAAGGTGGCCAACTTGACATCACTAGCCTCTCCTCGCCTCAAAGAGAGACAATTTCCCTATCTATTTAACTATTACTAAACAATGCTGTCTGGCGGGACCCAGGGGAAGAATGTTGTTGCGGTTGTGCTCTTGTGTTGTTGTGGTTGAAGTTGAAGTAGTCATTGACAGGCAAGACGTTGCAGCATATGAACCTGTGGGCAATACTTAGATCGTGTTTAAGGCATTGTAGTTCCAGGAGAGCAGGGAAAAAAAGGCAGAGGTGTCGGGCTGCTGTTTTTAGGTTGTGTGTCGGTCCAACTTAGAGTCCTGCACAATCCAGATGTTTGGTTTGCCTCCCTGCCTGGCTGTCTCTGCAAAGCCTCCCTCCCTTCCTGGGCGGGAAGGAGGAAGCGGTGATGCCTACTCCTCCTGGTGGCATAATCTGGGTCAGAGTGTCAGGAAGAAAAAAAGCGAGAAAAGAAATAACAATAACAGTGAGCCAGGAACACACCTGTTCTCTGTGTGTGTGTATGTGTGTGTTTCCCCCCCTCTCTCTCTCTGCATCTGTATAGGCCAGTGATGGCGAACTTATGGCACAGGTGTCACATAGAGCCATATCTGCTGGCACGCGAGCCGATAATAATTAATAATAATAATAATAATAATAATAATAATAATAATAATAATAACAACAGATGAAACAATCGATCACATACTCAGCTGCTGCAAAAAGATGGCACAGACTGACTACAAGCATAGACATGATGCTGTGGCACAGATGATCCACTGGAACTTGTGCCAGAACTACCATTTACCAGCGGCAAAAACTGGTGGGATCATAAGCCCGAAAAAGTGGTCCAAAATGAGCAAGCAAAACTACTGTGGGACTTCCGACTTCCGACTGACCGAATTCTGAAGCATAACACACCAGACATTGTGATCCTGGAGAAAAAGAAAGTATGGATCATCGGCATCGCAATCCCAGGAGACAGCAGAATTGAGGAGAAGCAGCTAGAGAAATTAGTGAAATAGGAAGATCTAAAAATCGAGCTGCAACGACTCTGGCATAAGCCAGTGAAAGTGGTCCCAGTGGTACTTGGCATGCTGGGCGCAGGGCCAAAGAATCTCAGCGGACATTTGAAAACCATCGGAATTGACAAAATCTCCATCAGTCAATTGCAAAAGGCCGCTTTACTGGGATCGGCAAATATAATTCGCTGCTACATCACGCAGTCCTAGGTGCTTGGGAAGCGCCCGACTGGTGATGAAATATGAAATCCAGCATAGTGATCTCATTTGCTGTGTCGTACTGACATAATAATAATAATAATAATAATAATAATAATAATAATCATCATCATCATCATCATCATCATCATCATAATTTATTAGATTTGTGTGCCGCCCCTCTCCGAAGAATCAGGGCGGCTCACAACACAATACACAATCTACAAATCCAATATTAAAAAACAGATTAAAACCCTTATCATAAAAACTAATCACACAACCCAGGCAAACCATACATAAATCATAGCAGTTAAGGAGAATATCAGCTTCCCCAAGCCTGGCGAGATAGGTGAGTTTTTAGGAGCTTGCGAAAGGCAAGGAGGGTGGGGGCAGTTCTAATTTCCAGGAGGAGTTGATTCCAGAGGGCCGGGGCCGCCACAGAGAAGGCTCTTCCTCTTGGTCCCGCCAGACGGCATTGCTTAGTCGACGGGACCCGGAGAAAGCCAATTCTGTGCGACTGTTTTTTTGCTTTCCGGGGCGAGAAGACCCAAATCCTTTGCATCAAAAGAGAACGGCGGTGGGTTCTCTCCAAAGGAGCTGAAGGATTTGGTGGGAATTTGCGTGAATTTCTTTGCTCTCCGGGAAGAGTTGAGGAGCCAAAGAGAAGGCCCAGACGTCTTGCCAAGCAGTTTCTCTTCCTTCCTGCTCTCGGGAGAGGAACGCCAACCAACGGAGAGGAAGTGCAGCTTTTAACCGAAGGAATGGGGAACCCTGGGTGGCTCAGCATGACTAAGTTGGGGAACCGCTCCAACCTGTCTTTCTCCTTTTATGGAGTTGGGCTGGAAGAGAGGATCCACCAGAGATCCACCTGGAGAGGCAAGGGACACACCTTCCTGGCTGTCCTTCGAAGCTGCCGGTAGCCCTGGTGACGTTCCGTCAACAGAAATCAAAAGAGAAGCTGAGGAAGCCTCTGGGGTGAGAAGGGAGGAAATGTCTAGCAAGGAAAAGGAAGGGAGGGAGGGAGGAAGGAAAGAAAGAAAGAAAAGGCAGGCAGGCAGGAAGAAAAAAGGAAGGAAGGAAGGAAGGAAAGAAAGAAAGAAAAAGAAATAAAAGAGGCAGGCTGGCTGGCTGGCTGGCAGGGAGGAAGAAGAAAAAGGAGGGAAGGAAGGAAAGAAAGAAGGAAGAAAGAAAGAAAGAAGGAAGGAAGGAAGGAGAGAAGGAGGAAGGAAGGAAAGGAAGAAAGGAAAGAAAGAAAAAAGAAAAGCAGGCAGGCAGGAAGAAAAAATGAAGGAAGGAAGGAAGGAAGGGAGGAAAAAAAAGAGGCAGGCTGGCAGGAAGGAAGGGAGGGAGGGAGAAAAAAGGAAGGAAAGAGGGAAGGAAGGAAGGAAGGAAGGAAAGAGGGAGTTGTCCCAAAGGTGCTTTATTCCTTCCTTCCTTCCTTCATTCATTCATTCCTTCATTCCTTCCTTCCTTCCTTCCTTCATTTATCCAACTTCTATTCTGCCCAACTCCCAAAGGACTCTGGACGGCTTCCAACAAAGACCAAAAAAAAAAAGGCAGTTTAAACTACTTAATTAAAAACCCTAATAAAAACATACATATTTTTACAAGTTTCCGGCCCTTAGGACGGCTGAAGAAGAATAGAATCCTGAGCTAAATGTAGAGAGATGACAAAATGGTGCAGCTCGCTAGCATGTTAAAACATTATTGCGGGCTTGCAAAAATCAGTAGCCCTATCTGGATGGTTAAATAGCAGCTATCTTGAGGGATACTATCTGGAATGGACGTGTGCCAGGACTCCAAGAAGTGGCTTAGTCGAGAGATTGCTAATCTCGCTTTCTACACTCCTGGGTCAGCAACGTCACCCTTCTTATCGAGCGAGGGTCAAACCGACTTTCAGCACCCTCTTGGGAAGTACCCAGGAATCCAGGAATAGCAGAGCCAAGGTTTAACAGAAGAATGCTGGCTGGGGAATTCTGGGAGTTGAAGTCCAGATATCTTCAAGTGGCCAAGGTTGGGAAACACTGCGGTAGGGAAAGCAAGTGGACTAGAATATCTCCGAGACCGCCTTCTGCCGCACGAATCCCAGCGACCGATTAGGTCCCACAGAGTGGGCCTTCTCCGGGTCCCGTCAACTAAACAATGTCGGTTGGCGGGCCCCAGGGGAAGAGCCTTCTCTGTGGCGGCCCCGACTCTCTGGAACCAACTCCCCCCAGAGATTAGAACTGCCCCTACTCTCCTTGCCTTTCGTAAGCTCTTTAAAACCCACCTTTGTCTTCAGGCATGGGGGAACTGAGACATCTCCCCCGGGCTTATACAATTTATGCATGGTATGTTTGTATGTATGTTTGCTTAGTAAATGGGTTTTTAAAAAAATATTTTAAACTATAATTTAGATTTGTCATGAATTGTTTTATTTTGGTGTGAGCCGCCCCGAGTCTGCGGAGAGGGGCGGCATGCAAATCTAAATAATAAATAAATAAATAAATAAATAAATAAAATAAAATAAAATAAGTAGAATGCTTGGCTGCATAGCTAGAGGTATAACAAGCAGGAAGAGGGAGACTGTGATCCCGCTGTATAGAGTGCTGGTGAGACCCCATTTGGAATACTGTGTCCAGTTAGAAACATAGAAGATTGACTGCAGAAAAAGACCTCATGGCCCATCTAGTCTTCCCTTATACTATGTCTTGTATTTTATCTTAGGGCGGATCTATGTTTATCCCAGGCATGTTTAAATTCAGTGACTCTAGATTTACCGACCATGTCTGCTGTAAGTTTGTTCCAAGCATCTATGACTCTTTCAGTAAAATAATATTTTCCCATGTTGCTTCTGATCTTTCCCCCAACTAACCTCAGATTGTGCCCCCTTCTCCTTGTGTTCACTTTCCTCTTAAAAACACTTCCCTCCTGAACCTTATTTAACCCTTTAACCTATTGAAACGTTTCGATCATGTCCCCCATTTCCCTTCTGTCCTCCATACTCTACAGATGGAGTTCATGAAGTCTTTCCAGATACATTTTATGCTTTCTTTCTTCAGTTATGGTGACCTCACCTATAAAAAGATATGGATCAAATTGAACGGGTCCAAAAACGGGCTACAAAAATGGTGGAAGGTCTAAAGCATAAAACGTATCAGGAAAGACTTCATGAACTCAATCTGTATAGTCTGGAGGACAGAAGGAAAAGGGGGGACATGATCGAAACATTTAATTAAATGAACTCCTTGTCTCCTAGTGATTGGATCAAAGTCAGGCAGCTGTCTTTCTTACCTAAGGCGGGACTAGAACTCCCTGTCTCCTGGTGATTGGTTCAAAGTCATGCAGCTGTCTTTGGTGCCTAAGGTGGGACTAGAACTCCTAGTCTCCTGGTGATTGGGTCAAAGCCATGCAGCTGTCTTTCGTGCCTAAGGCGGGACTAGAACTCCCAGTCTCCTGGTGATTGGGTCAAAGTCAGGCAGCTGTCTTTCGTGCCTAAGGCGGGACTAGAACTCCCAGTCTCCTGGTGATTGGGTCAAAGTCATGCCATTGTCTTTCCTGCCTAAGGCGGGACTAGAACTCCAAGTCTCCTGGTGATTGGCCATGTTGTCTGGGGAATTCTGGGAGTTGAGGTCCGCAGGCCTTCAAAACGGGCCAACGTTGGGCACTGTGGCTCTAGAGCCGTCCACCCATCCTCCAGGTCCAAAGGCCAAGCAAAGACAAGGAAGAAGGATCTGTTTTTCTTCTCTGTCTTTCACAGCACTGGGTGACACATCATACCTGAGAAGGGCAGGAGCCACCTCGCCCCACGTCACCGGGTGCCAAAGCAACCTTCCCTTCTGCTTGTTGTGTTGTTTGTGCATCACAGCTGAGCCCGAGACACTTGCTCTAGATCAGAGTGAGGAAGGCCAGCCCTCTTTGGCTCACCTCCTCTCCATAAAAGGTGCCCTCTCGAACACTTTTCTTTCTCCAGAGGGGCCGGGAAGGAAGAGTTACCAACTACGCCGAGAATCAGACAGGCGGAGTTTTCCATCTAAGAGCATCGCGGGTCTCCTGCAGTGGAAAATTCCTGATACCTGGATGAGCTCATCACTTCCTTCCCTCATTCTTCCTTCACCCATTCAGGGTGAGAATCGGAGAAAGCCCAACCCCAAACCTTTAGACTATTCGGATAAGGAAGGAAAGAAGAGAGGGAGGAAGGAAGGAAGGAAGGAAGGGAAAGTAAGGAAGGAAGGGAGGAAGGGAAAGGAAAGAAGGAAGGAAGGAAGAAAAGGTAAAGGAAAGAAAGGAAGGAAATGAAAGGAAGAAAGAAAGAAAGAAAGGGAGGGAGAGACAAAGGAGAGAGAGGAAGGAAGAAGAAAAGAAAAGAAGAAGAAAAAAGGGAAGGAAAGAAAAAGAAAAGAAAGCAAAGGAAGGAAGGAAGAAAAGGAAGGAAGGAAGGAAGGAAGGGAGAGACAAAGGAGAGAGGAAGGAAGGAAAAAGAAAAGGAAAGAAGGTAGAAAAAGAAAAAGGAAGAAAAAGAAAGAAAGAAAGAAGAAAGAAAGAAAGAAAGGGAGAGACAAAGGAGAGAGGAAGGAAGGAAAAAGAAAAGGAAAGAAGGAAGAAAAAGGAAGAAAAGAAAGAAAGAAAGAAAGAAAGAAAGAAAGACGTTCCTTTTAGTCTTCTACAGGCCTTGAACCTGAGCAGACTGAAGCTTCAAGGACTCTGGCGAAAAGCAGAAACTAGTCTGGAGGACAGAAGGAAAAGGGGGGACATGATCGAAACATTTAAATACAAAATTGAACGGGTCCAAAGACGGGCTACAAGAATGGTGGAAGGTCTTAAGCATAAAACGTATCAGGAAAGACTTCATGAACTCAATCTGTATAGTCTGGAGGACAGAAGGAAAAGGGGGGACATGATCGAAACATTTAAATATATTAAAGGGTTAAATAAGGTCCAGGAGGGAAGTGTTTTTAATAGGAGAGTGAACACAAGAACAAGGGGACACAATCTGAAGTTAGTTGGGGGAAAGATCAAAAGCAACATGAGAAAATATTATTTTACTGAAAGAGTAGTAGATGCTTGGAACAAACTTCCAGCAGACGTGGTCGGTAAATCCACAGTAACCGAATTTAAACATGCCTGGGATAAACATAGATCCATTGTAAGATAAAATACAGAAAATAATATAAGGGCAGACTAGATGGACCATGAGGTCTTTTTCTGCCGTCAGACTTCTATGTTTCTATGTTTCTATGTTTCTTTCCAAAGCGAGAGAAGAGAAAGTGAAGGAACCAAAAAGAAAAGAAAGAAGCTTCAACTTATTCATTTGGAGAGAAGTAGCAGAAGAAGGACAAAACGAAAGAGAAGGAACGCCCAACCTCGGATGGAAAGTCCCAGAGAAATCAGGAAGGAGGCGGGGAGGAAGAGAGACAGAGAGAGAAAGAAAAAAAAGGAACAATATTTTGGCCCAGCCAGATTCTCTTTGGCTGACTTTACCAGAAATTTCTTGGGGCCTCTTGGCTCCTAAAGCTTTTGAGGGAGGTGGGGGGGAAAGAAAGAGTCTTCTCCCCCCCCCTACCCCCAGCAGACCCACTGGAAATGCATCACACATGTTGTATTCCACATTCCTGAAATTCTCCACAACTTCCCACTTGCTTTCAACCGGGGAGTTGCAAATTGCGACCATTTATGGTGAGGAGTGAACTGTCAGACAGACTGGTGTGGCCCAGGCAGAAGCCAAAAAGATAGGGAGCTGAGTCGATCGATTGGGGTGATAAGGGGGGCCACCCCAGAAGGAGCCTCCTCTTTGCAAAGGAAGGGTGTGTGTGTGTGTGTGTCTCCAACAAGCCTGGCGGAAAAGCTGCACCGAATCGGTCCAGTCTTGAGGGGCAAGGAGAGAAAGTCCTCAGTGGCTGTAGGGGTTTTAGAATAGAAGAGAATTCTTTATTGGCCAAATGTGATTGGATACACAAGGAATTTGTCTTTGGTGCAGATGCTCTCAGTGTGCATAAAAGAAAAGATACATTTGTCAAGAATCATGAGGTCAAACACTTAATCATTGCCAGAGGGGTCAAATAAGCAATGAAGAAACAATATTAATAAAAATCTTAAGGAAGCAATCAACAAGTTACAGTCATACAGTCCTAAGTGGGAGGAAATGGGTGATAGGAATGATGAGAAAAAACTAGTAGTAATAGTAGTGCAGACTTAATAAACAGTTTGAGAGTGTTGAGGGAATTATTTGTTTAGCAGAGTGATGGTGTTCAGGGGAAAAACTGTTCTTGTGTCTAGTTGTCTTGGTGTGCAGGGCTCTGTAGCGACGTTTTGAGGGTAGGAGTTGAAACAGTTTGTGTCCAGGATGTGAGGGGTCAGTAAATATTTTCCCTGCCCTCTTTTTGACTTGTGCAGTACACAGGTCCTCAATGGAAGGCAGGCTGGCAGCCATTGTTTTTTCTGCAGTTCTGATTCTCCTCTGAAGTCTGTGTCGGTCTTGTTGGGTTGCAGAACCAAACCAGACAGTTATAGAGGTGCAGATGACAGACTCAATGATTCCTCTGTAGAACTGGATCAGCAGCTCCTTGGGACCTCAGGGACCTCAGGGACCACCAATGTTATGTTTTTACATCCCACGGACCACCAAATTCGTAATTTTACATCCCACAGACCACTAATATGATTTTTTTAATTTATTTTTTTTAATAGTCTTTATTAAGTATATACATTAAAAATGAAACAGGAAATAAATGTAATGCGTGGTATAACAATCATATAAATTATTTTATTAATGTGAAATGCACCTATTTAACGCAACAAAATTATAAATGCTTATTTAATTGTAACAAAATCAAAAATGCTTGTTTGATTGTAGCGAAATCATAAATGCTTGTTTGATTGTAACAAAATCATATATGCTTATTTAATCATAACAAAATCTTTAAAGGCTGTTTTAATTGCAACAAAATTATTAAAGTGAATGTAATTATTGCAAAACACTTGAAGCTTATTGGATGGTAACTTGCTGATGTTGTTGGGAAAGTCAGTTTCGTATTCAAAGTTGTAGCCCTATTCCTTTCCCTCTTCCCTTCCCTTCATTATTCCTTCTTTCCTTCTCTTCCCTTCTTCCTTTCCCTTCAATATTCCTCCTTTCCTTCCTTTTTCCCTTCCCTTCATTATTCCTCCTTTCCTTTTTCCCTTCCCTTTGTTATTCTTCCTTTCCTTCCCTTCTTCCCTTCCGTACATTATTCCTCCTTTCCTTTCCTTCTTCCCTTCCCTTTGTTATCTTTCCTTCCCTTCCCCTCCTCTCCTTTCCCTTCCTTTTTTCTCCCTGGACTGGAATAATTGCTCTCAGCCATATCTGGCCCAGGGGCCATGATTTCTCCATGGACCACCCACATTTTCTCGTGGGCCACCAGTGGTCCAGGGACCATAGGTTGGTGGACTGTGTTCTCGACATTCCCATGCAACGTCGTGCCTCGTTGCAAGGGTGGGAGAAGAAGAACGAGGAAGACCGAGATATAAGAGTTGAGTTGACATGCAAAGAGAGACTGAGGGAACTGGGCATGGATAGCCTAGAGAAAAGGAGGGCCGGAGCGGACATGATAGCAGTCTACAAGTATACGAGGGGATGTCACAGAGAGGAGAGGATCACTTTATTCTTCAGGGCACCAGAGGGCCGGACAAGGAACAACGGCTGGAAGCTGACCAAGGAGAGATTCAACATGGAGATAAGGAGGAAATTCCTGACGGTCAGAGCGATCAACCAATGGAACAACCTACCAGCGGACGTTGTGAACTCCAACACTCTGGACATTTTTAAGAGAAGATTGAACTGCCACTTGACTGGTGTACTATAGGGTTCCTGCTTGGGCAGGGGGTTGAACTCGATGGCCTTCATGGTCCCTTTCAACTCTAACAATAAATAAATAAACTGGTATCCTGTAGTTGGGTTTGTCTCACTGATAGTAGACAAGGAGGAAAACCAGCAACTTGATCACCCAGATCAGCGGTGTTAGAGTTTCCGACAGAGTTTCAACAGGATGAACCTCCTGGTAATATGTGGACCTCCAAAGACTAAGCTCAACCACATTCCAGCCACATGCATTCATCTCCAGATGGGCCGGGGAAGATCCATCCCATCTGGAGATACAGCCAAGGAAGATCCCAAAGGACTCATCCGTCTCAGTCGGGAAATATAAGGAGAGCAACTTATTTTTTTCCACCCCGCTTCTAGTTTTTGGTCTTACATCTTCCGTCCCCTGGAGAGGAGAAGGCCTGGCTGGGGGGCAGAGGTCGCTGTCCATTCCTGTTGCAGGACTTCTCCTTTCGTTGGGCAAACACTTCCTTTTCAGGAGACATGTACAGAAATTGCACACGCTGGCCAATAGGGAAATGTGGGGTTTCTTTTGACTCAAAGACGTCCGAGCCGGCTCCACCCTTCTGGCATCCTGCCGTAACCCTTGCATCCAGGGACAACTGGGGGGCCTTTATGGAGGCTCTTTCTCCCCCCCCACCCATTGCAGAAGGAAGATGCTGATACGATGACTTTTCAAGGGCCTTCCGATGGTGAAATAGTTATGATTCATAGGCATGTTTTAAAAAATATTGAGATTCCACCCAAAAATGCCTGCCTGCCCTAGGCCAGATTTCTAGCTGTTCAGGAGACAGGATAGAACAGAGAAGAGAAGACAAGAGAAGAGAAGAGAGAATGGAATGCAATAGAATAAGAAAGAAGAATGGAATGGAAGAAAGGAGAGAATAGAACAGAACAGAGAAGAGAAGAGTAGAGAAGAGAGGAGAAGAGAAGAGAAGAGAGAATGGAATGCAATAGAATAAGAAAGAAGAATGGAAGAAAGGAGAGAATACAATAGAACAGAACAGAGAAGAGAAGAGAATATAGAGTAGAATAGAGCAGAATATAGTAGAATATAGAGTAGAGTAGAGTAGAACAGAACAGAACAGAATATAGAATATAGATAGAGTAGAATAGAATATAGAATAGAACAGAATATAAAATAGAATAGAATAATTTATTGGCTTAGGGCTTGGAAAACATTCTTTGCAGAGAGTAACAATGAAAGAGCTTGCAAGCCGATACGAGCTGGGAACATTGTTAGCACCTGGTTAGGGCTGGAAAGAAAGAAACTTATTCAGAGCACGTTAGAGCAATGGGGGGAAAAACCCTGCAAAGACTTAGGGCTTGGAAAACATTCTTTGCAGAGAGAAACAATGAAAGAGCCTGCAAGATGTGAGTTGGGAAGATCATTAGCAGCTAGTTAGGGCTGGGTGTGTATGACTACATCCAGAGTATAAAATGCACCCAAATTATCAGTCTCTCTTAGGCGTCTTATACTCCAAAAATACAGTAGATGAAATAGAATTAAGCCACAGTTCCATCCGGCTTCGGTGGGGCCTCCCAACAGCAGTTACTTCATAAAGAGACCAAAGAAGTCCTTCTCGGTTGTTTGCGATTTCCAAATATGTCCCTGCCTTGCAATACCTGCTCCGAAACGGCCAACCCCCCCCCTGTACTCGGCGTAAACCACTTCCTGTATCATCTGAGAAATGACGGAGCCACGCAGAAGCTGTCCCTGAGGTTAGCGCAAAGCAGCTGACGTTCACTTCTGCATGCGGAGAGAAGAAACAGAAATTGGGCAACTGTAAAAAAAAAAAAGAGCGTCTCTTTTAAAAAATAAAAATAAATTATTATTATTATTATTATTATTATTATTATTATTATTATTATTATTATTATTTATTATTTATTGGATTTATATGCCGCCCCTCTCCGCAGACTCGGGACGGCTAACAACAATGAAACAAAAACAACATGTAACAATCCAATTTAATAAAACAACTAAAAACCCTTATTATAAAAACCAAACATATACACAAACATAACATACATAACTTGTAATGGCCTAGGGGAAGAATATCCTAACTCCCCCATGCCTGGCGACAAAGGTGGGTCTTGAGTAATTTGCGAAAGACAAGGAGGGTGGGGGCCGTTCTAATCTCTGGGGGGAGTTGATTCCAGAGGGCCGGGGCCGCCACAGAGAAGGTTCTTCCCCTGTTTGATCGACGGGACCCGGAGAAGGCCAACTCTGCGGGACCTTATGGGCCGCTGGGATTCGTGCGGCAGAAGGCGGTTCTGGATGTATTCTGGTACGATGCCATGAAGGGCTTTATAGGTGATAACCAACACTTTGAATTGTGACCGGAAACCGGTCGGCAACCAGGACACCCCCTTCCTTCCCTGGTTGCCGACATCGGAGACGGCTCTCATGCAAGATGGTGAGGTCCCATGGGGAAGTGGAGGAGGAAGGAAGGCTGACCAGGAAGCTGAAAACGATGTCTCAGCTTTTGTATGTGCAAGAGAAGAAGACACAGCTCTTGGTCTCCAAGGGAAAGGAACGAGGGGTGCTATCTTCTGTTCCTACACAGAGTCTTTGGGCCGACAGTTGGAGAGGGTGCGTCTTGGTGGACAACCAACTAGATTTGAGCCGGCAATGTGCAACAGCAGCCAAAACAGCCAATGCAATCCTAAATTGCATTAACAGAGGGATATAATAATAATAATAATAATAATAATAATAATAATAATAATAATAATAATAATAATTTATTAGATTTGTATGCCACTCCTCTCCGAAGACTTGGGGTGGCTCACAACAATAACAAAAACAATATAATAGTAATACAAATCTAATATTTAAAAAAGTATATATAAAACCCCAACAATTAAAACCATACAACACATGCATACCAAACATAAAATATAAAAGCCTTGGGGAAGTGTCTCAGTTCCCCCATGCCTGGCGATAAAGGTGGGTCTTGAGTAACAATCTAGGACAATGACGGCAAACCTTTTTTTCCTCCGGTGCAGCTAACATTAGAATACCATTTTTAGTAGAGATGACTAAACTTACTCAAGAACCACAGGATAAGAGTTGGCCTTCTCCGGGTCCCGTCGACTAAACAATGTTGGCTGGCGGGACCCAGGCGAAGAGCCTTCTCTGTGGCGGCCCCGACCCTCTGGAACCAGCTCCCCCCAGAGATTAGAATTGCCCCCACCCTCCTTGCCTTTCGTAAACTTCTTAAAACCCACCTCTGCCGTCAGGCATAGGGGAACTGAGACATCTTCCCTGGCCTATGTAGTTTTATGTATGATATGTTTGTGTGTATGTTTTTTAAATAATGGGGCTTTTAGATTTTTTTAATGTTAAATTGTTATTTTAGACTTTTAATATTAGATTTTCTTGTTATATATTGTTTTATCACTGTTGTGAGCCACACTGAATCTGTAGAGAGGGGCGGCATACAAATCTAATAAATAATAATAATAATAATAATAATAATAATAATAATAATAATAATAATACATTGTGATCGTGGAGAAAAAGAAAGCATGAATCATCGACATCGCAATCCCAGGGAACAGCAGAATTGAGGAGAAGCAGCTAGAGAAATTAGTGAAATACGAAGATCTAAAAATCGAGCTGCAACGACTCTGGCATAAGCCCGTGAAAGTGCTCCCAGTGGTCCTTGGCACCAGTGTTTCCTCTAATTTTTTTGGGGGGTGGGTGGAAAAGTATAGTGTCTGAGCGGCAGTCCCTTCGGGACTGGGCGGCACAGAAATAATAAATAAATAAATAAATAAATAAATACTTAAATAGTTGAGCTAGTTTCAAACTAGATTTTGATTTTCTTTCTCTCTTCCTTACTCCCATTCTTCTTCTTTCTCTTTTCCTTCCTCTCTTTTTTCTATCTGTTTCTCTCTCTTCCTCTCTTCCTCTCTCTCTCCTTCTCTCTCACTCTTTCCCTCTCGGCTTCTGGGCAGGTTTGGAAAACTCTGAGTTGATGATGATTTTTAAGTGAGCGATTGCTCACTGCTCAGCTTAGAGGGAACTATGCTTGGCACACTGGGCGCAGGGCCAAAGGATCTCAGCGGACATTTGAAAACCATCGGAATTGACAAAATCTCCATCGGTCAATTGCAAAAGGCCGCTTTACTGGGATGGGCAAACCTAATTCGCCGCTACATCACGCAGTCCTAGGTGCTTGGGAAGCGCCCGACTGGTGATGAAATACGAAATCCAGCATAGTGATCTCGTTTGCTGTGTTGTACTGACATAATAATAATAATAATAATAATAATAATAATAATAATAATAATAATAATAAAGACATTAAGGAATTTCACAGTACCTGGGACAGGTGGTATGTCTGGATAACTAAAAAAAAATTCCTATACAAATAAATAAAATCATAATTGTGAATACATATTCAAAATGAAAAAGTGGAGAAAAAATGGAGAGAAAATACAAACTGTTGCCAAATGTAAATATAGTTTATTCAAGGTACCATTATACCACAGAATAAATACAGTCGAAACGAAAGGAAATGTAGAAAAACAGATATTAATAACATAAGCAGATTAATGTATATTAGCATGTAGGAACTGAAATGGTTGCAAATGAATAAGCTGCAAAAACAAAATATCATGCGACATAGCAGGTACTTACATTAAGTTCGGACACCAAATTAACTTATGTATAAAGCATAATGTTTTATCATGTCTTGATTGTATGTATGTTTGTATGCCTTTTTTTCTTTCTATGTCATTTTGGGCTTATTAATGTAAATAATTAATAAAGATATTTTTTTTAAAAAGAACACCATCTTTCGGCTGTGTCGAGGAGGGCGTTTGCCCAAGTTCGCCTGGTGCACCAGTTGCGGCCCTATTTGGACCGGGAGTCACTGCTCACAGTCGCTCATGCCCTCATCACTTCGAGGCTCACCCCCCCCTGGAGGCTCTCTGGAAGCCAAAAACGCCCTCCCAGAGCCTCTGGGAGCCAAAAATCAGCTGGACGGCACACCCATGCATGTTGGAGTTGAGCTAGGGCAACGGCTCGCGTACCTGCAGATATGGCTCCGTGTGCCATCTGTCGACTTTCATTGAGTGTCTTCCAGATAGTGAGTTCTGCCTTTTCTAGGATGTTTGGTCTTTTGAGGGCCTGGTACAAGTTGACCTCCGAAAGGAAGATAAAGCTATCAGCCAGAGCCACAAAACCGAGGAGGCGCTTCAGGGTCACTGTGATAGATTCAAGTGGAGTTTGAATGGGTGAGATGGAGACCCTGGAATGTCTCTGTTTTATTTGCTAAAGCTCCCATGGTCTCAAAAAGATAGAAGGGGGTTAAGGGATGTTCCTTCAGACCAGGAGAGTAGAGTTTTTCCCCATGTGGCTTCAATTGGCTGAACCTCCTCTTCCTCTTCCTCCTTCTCCTCTTCCTCTTCCTCATCCTCTTCTTTCTCCTTCTCTTCTTCCTCCTTCTCTTCTTCTTCCTTCTCTTTGTTTTCCTTCTGCTCTTTCTTCTCCGTCTTTTTCCTTCTTTCTCCTCTTTCTCTTCCTTCTTCTCCTTCTGTTTCTCCTCCTCCTTCTCTTTCTCTTCCTCCTTCTCCTCTTCCTTTTCCTCCTTCTCCTTCCTCTTCTTCCTCCTCCTCCTCATTCTCCTTCTCCTCCTCCATTTTCCTTCTCCTCCTCCTGTTCCTTCTCTTCCTCCTTCTCCCTCTTCTTCTTCCTCCTCCTCCTCATTCTCATTCTCCTCCTTCTTTTCCTCCTTCTGCTCCTCGTCCTCCTCCTCTTTCTTCTTCCTCCTCCTTCTCTTTGTTTTCCTTCTGCTCTTTCTTCTCCGTCGTTTTCCTTCTTTCTCCTCCTTCTCTTCCTTCTTCTCCTTCTGCTTCTCCTCCTCCTTCTCTTTCTCTTCCTACTTCTCCTCTTCTTCTTCCTCCTTCTCCTTCCTCCTCATTCTCCTTCTCCTTCGTTTTCCTTCTCCTCCTTCTTCTCCTTCTCTTCCTCCTCCTTCTTCTTCCTCCTCGTTCTCATTCTCCTCCTTTTCCTCCTTCTGCTCCTTCTCTTCCTCCTTCTCCTTCCTCTTCTTCCTCCTCCTCCTCCTTCTCCTCTTCTTTTTCCTTCTCCTCCTCCTTCTCTTCCTCCTTCTCCTTCTTCTTCTTCCTCCTCCTCCTCTTTTTCTTTCTTCTCTTCCTCCTTCCCCTTCTCCTCCTTCTCCCTCTCTTTCCCCCCCCAAAAGTTGATCCACAACTGACCTAGCCCATGCCTTTTGCCTTGTCACATCCAATCTATCTTTAGGAGGCTATGAACAGCAACCACCAAAAACAGGCCCTCCGTAATTAGCACATGAAAGTAAAGGAAGGGAGAATTTGAGTTGCAGAATTCAGAAAGGAGATGCTGAGCCAAAGGAAGGAAAAAGAAGAGGTGGAGTTGGACACGGATGCGTTTCTGAGTTCATGAAATGTTACATCTGCGCCTTTGCGCTTCCGAGGAATTGGCGGCTGGATTTAGAATTCAAGCGAAGAATCTGAAATGCTTTCTTCTCCAACTTCCAGAGGCCTATACAGCCCCCATCTTTGTCAGACAGAATCAAAACTCTGGGGCCATAAATATAGTTTGGATTCTTTGAAGGGCCATTTGGACCCCTTCACCCCATGAAAATAAGTTTTAAGAAAGTTTGCTTCCCCCTCTGTCAAAAAAAGAGACTTTAAGAATAGCAGAAAATGTCGAACAATTGTGTGTGCATGTTCTTGCTAATAGAAAAAAAGATAAATAATTAAAGAAAGAAGGGAAGAGGAAGGAAGGAAGCAAGGAAAGAAGGAAGGAAAGAAAGAAAGAAAGAAAGAAGGGAGGAAAGGAGGAAGGAAAGAAAGAAAGAAGGAAGGAAAACAAGCAAGAAAGCAAGAAAGAGAAAGAAACAAAGAAAGAAAGAAGGAAGGGAGGGAGGAAGGAAAGAAATAAGGAAGGGAGGAAGGAAGGAAAGAAAGAAAGGAAGGGAGGAATGGAGGAAGGAAGGAAAGAGGAAGGAAGGAAAGAAGGAAGGAAAACAAGCAAGCAAGAAAGAAAGCAAGAAAGAGAAAGAAATAAATAAATAAAGAGAAAGAAAGAAAGAAAGAAAGAGGAAAGGAGACTTTTCACTACAGTCCTACCAGGGAAGTGGATGGAAAATGAAGACAAATCAAGTTTAGTTTAGTATAGTTCAGTTCAATTCAGTTCAGTTCATATTTTATTTTATTATTTTATTTATTTTATTTATTATTTTATTATAAAGTTATTATCTTCGGAGAGGGGCAGCATACAAGTCTAATAATTTATTATTATTATTATTATTATTATTATTATTATTATTATTATTATTATTAATTTAGCTCACTTCAGTTCAGTTTAGTTTAGTATGGTTTATTTATTTATTTTATTGATTGATTGACTTGGTCCATTACACAATGAGGGTTATAGTGGGTATACATATAGGAAGTATATAACGACGGTTATAGAGGATATACTCATAGAAAGATCTATCTAAGAAAGAAGAGAAGATATAGGAATAAAACATATCAATGAAAGAATAGAAGAAATATAGGAAAAGAAGAATGGTATAGGAGATATAGGAGAGCAATAAGACAGGGGATGGAAGGCACTCTAGTGCACTTGTACTTCAGTTCAGTTCATATTTTAGAAACATAGAAACATAGAAGATTGACAGCAGAAAAAGACCTCATGGTCCATCTAGTCTGCCATTATACTATTTCCTGTATTTTATCTTACAATGGATCTATGTTTATCCTAGGCATGTTTAGATTCAGTTACTGTGGATTTACCAACCACGTCTGCTGCAAGTTTGTTCCAAGGATCTACTACTCTTTCAGTAAAATAATATTTTCTCATGTTGCTTTTGATCTTTCCCCCAACTAACTTCAGATTGTGTCCCCTTGTTCTTGGGTTCCCTTTCCTATTAAAAACACTTCCCTCCTGAACATTATTTAACCCTTTAACATATTTAAATGTTTCGATCATGTCCCCCCTTTCCCTTCTGTCCTCCAGACTATACAGATTGAGTTCATGAAGTCTTTCCTGATAGGTTTTATGCTCAAGACCTTCCACCATTCTTGTAGCCCGTCTTTGGACCCGTTCAATTTTGTCCATATCTTTTTGTAGGTGAGGTCTCCAGAACTGAACACAGTATTCCAAATGGGGTCTCACCAGCGCTCTGTATAAGGGGATCACAATCTCCCTCTTCCTACTTGTTATACCTCTAGCTATGCAGCTAGAGGTATAACTTAACATAGAAACATAGAAGACTTAATATAGAAACATAGAAGATTGACAGCAGAAAAAGACCTCCTGGTCCATCTAGTCTGCCCTTATATTATTTCTTGTATTTTATCTTAGGATGGATCTATGTTTATCACAAGCATGTTTAAATTCAGTTTCTGTGGATTTGCCAACCACGTCTGCTGGGGAATACTGTCTCACCAGCACTCTATTTTGTTTTATCTTATTTTATCTTATTTTACTTTTTATTTATTTTATTTATTTATTCATTTGTCCAATACACAAATACTTAGGAAGAAAAATAGACATGCAGTAATACATATAAGGGTAAAGTGAACTTAGAGGAGAGGATATATGAAAGAAAGAAAATATATATGATAAGTTAGAGAAAGGATTATTTTTAGCTCAGTTTAGTTTAGCTTAGTTTAGCTTTTTGGAACCTGGTCAGTCCTGGCTGGCTTTTTTCCCCTTCTGTGGAAAGCGAGAGCAAGGGGGAGAGACGGAAGGTGATAAAATTGAGGCCTTGGAGCTCCTAACGCCCCCGCTCGCGAGCTCAGCCGTGTCAGCCTTGGCTCGGCACAAACTCTTCCCTCCCCGATGGTTTGGCCTTGAGCGAGACAGGCAGGAGAGAACAAGCCACGACCCCAAGGTTGCAAATCTCCACCCTGCCCCGATCCTCAGAGGTCATAAAAAAAAATTGCTCTCTGGAGCAAAAACCCTCCATTCCCTCCAAGGTCCAGATGGGAGATTTTAACAGCAATTACAGTACACTAAAGTTTTCGAGCAGTCACAATTTTTTTTTATGGGTTCCTTGACACTGGATAAGATTGTGTTTAGCAATGTGCAGCAGCTGCCAAAAAGGCCAACACAATTCTAAACTGCATCAACAGGGGGGTACACTCCAAGACCAGGGAAGTCTTAATACCACTCTACTACACCCTGGTCAGACCACATCTGGAGTACTGCATCCAGTTCTGGTCACCACACTTCAAAAGAGACATTGAAACTCTGGAGAAGGTGCAGAAAAGAGCAACTAAAATGATTAGGGGACTTGAAACCAAGACTTACGAAGAGAGATTGCGGGAACTGGGCATGGATAGCCTAGAGCAGTGTTTCCCAACCTTGGCAACTTGAAGATATCTGGACTTCACCTTCTGGAATTCCCCAGCCAGCATTCGCTGGCTGGGGAATTCTGAGAGTTGAAGTCCAAATATCTTCAAGTTGCCAAGGTTGGGAAACACTGGGCTAGAGAAAAGGAGGGCCAGAGGGAACATGATAGCAGTATGCTGCAATGTCCTGCCTGTCAACGACTACTTCAGCTTCAACCACAACAACACAAGAGCACATAACAGATTCAAGCTCAATATTAACCGCTCCAAACGTGACTGTAAAAAATACGACTTTAGTAATAGAGTTGTTGAAGCGTGGAACTCATTACCGGACTCTGTAGTATCATCCCCTAACCCCAAACATTTTACCCTTAGACTGTCCACGGTTGACCTCTCCACATTCCTAAGAGGTCAGTAAGGGGCGTGCATAAGTGCACTAGAGTGCTTTCAGACCCCTGCCTGTTGTCTCTCCTATATCCCATATATCTTCTCTTCTATCCCTATATCTTTCTTCTATTCTCTCATTGATTATTTCATCCTATACTCTCTCTTCTATTCTTTCTCTAATTCTATTTCCTCAAAGGTGTCCTCTATTACCTTCATTGTATATTATTGTGTATTGGACAAAATAAATAAATAAAATAAATAATAAATAAAGTATACAGGTATATGAGGGGTTGCCACAGAGAGGAGGGGGTCACTCTATTCTCCAGGGCACCAGAGGGCCGGACGAGGAATAACTGCTGGAAGCTGACCAAGGAGAGATTCAACCTTGAAAGAAGGAAGAACTTCTTGACGGTCAGAGCGATCAACCAGTGGAACAATATGCCTGCGGAGGTTGTGAACTCCCCCAACTCTGGACACTTTCATGAGGAGATTGGACTGCCATTTGGCTGGGGTGCTGTAGGATTTCCTGCTCAGGCAAGGGGTTGGACTTGACCCTTTCAACTCTAACAATAAATAGATAGATAGTGTTCTGCCTGCGCCTCCCAACCGTCCGTAATTACAGGGTAATTAGTCCAAAAAGACACACACCACACGATAAAAGGAAAACCAAAAGTCTTTATCAACAGAAAAGCAGAAAAAAACCTCCCTTTTTAAACGTCAAAGGGATTTTCTGGTACACACAAAGCACAGGTTAAATGCAATCCAATTTCTAACCCAGTAGCTGGGAAATTGAGTCCAAATTCCAAAATCCAGAAAGTCCACACACAGTCTTGAACGGGGAAACAGCAAAACCATGATCTTGATGAACTATCAATCAGATAAACTTCCACAAGGCTAAACCAGCACATTGTTCTTTTTATCTGTAGCACTAATTACAGCAGCCCCACCCAACCACAGGTGGCCTCACTTATCTCCTGTAATAATCCTTCAGTTGTTTTCTCCTATGCATCACTCTATACATGCGTGGGTCCGTCATAAGTTCTTGTTCAGAATCCAGGGATGATAATGATGATTGATCTCCTCCTGGGCTCTCTGCCAAACTCCCCTCTTCCCTGCTACTCACGCTTCCTTCGTCAGAGGAGCCTTCGTCAGGAGATTCTATCGGGAGCTAAACAGGCCTGTGGCATGTGGATGTTTCCCCCACCTCCACTTCCACATTCCTTGGGGCAGGAGCTGGGCCAGAGACAACCACAACAGATAGATAGATAGATAATGATAGATAGATAGATAGATAGATAGATAATTCCCTCCCTCATCGCCATTGCTAGACAACATCACATCTTCTGCTGTCCTCCTGGTTGATTGGATGGAGAATCCTTGTAGCTATCTTCTGGGTGGGCTGGGAAAGGAGGCGAGGCTATGGAGGTCGGACAAGATGACCTACAAGGTCCCAATTCTGTTAATCTGCTATCTGTTACCTACCAGTATTGGCTTCCACAATTCCTTTTTTTAAAAAAAAAATATTTTTATTGATTTTATAATAATAATATCTGGGAAGGCCCATGACTGCTTGCCTGGCCGCATTCTGAACGATCTGAAGTTTCCGAACACTCTTCAGAGGTAGCCCCATGTAGAGAGCGTTGCAGTAGTTGAACCTCAAGGTGACAAGGACATGAGTGACTGTGAGTAGAGACTCCCTGTCCAAATAGGGCCACAACTGGTGCACCAGGCGCACCTGGGCGAACGCCCCCCTCGCCACAGCTGAAAGATGGTGCTCTAAAGTCAGCTGTGGATCGAGTAGGACGGCCAAGTTGCAGACCAATAGTCCCCCCCCAAATTGATGGACAGACAGGTGGGATTGTCCTTGGGAGGCAAAACCCACAGCTACTCCGTCTTGTCAGGGTTGAGTTTGAGCCTGTTGACACCCATCTGGACCCCAACAGCCTCCAGGCACCGGCACATCACTTCCACTGCTTCGCTGAGTGGACATGGGGTGGAGATGTACAACTGGGCGTCATCCGCATATTGAGGTGTCATCAGATGATGGCACCTCACCCCATGCCCTTGGATGTTCTCATACGCATAAACACGCCCTTTTCTTGCTACCTGTGCCAACAGGTATGCTTCACATTCTGCTGAAAGTATGCAAGTTGAACGGGTGTGTGTGATACCACTTATGTAATATTTTCCTTCTCATTTCCCTAACCCTTGTATTCTTAATTTTCCTTATTATTTTCTCTAACTCTATCTCCTCCCTAAGTGGTGCTTCTTTATTCTCCCTTTCATTCAGATATTTGCATATTGCATTTATTTGTAGCCATCTTCCCTTGCCCAACCACCATTCTATACGATTTCTACTTTGCCTCCCAAGTAAGATGGGAGGCCAAGGCTTCCACAATTCCTGACTGAGCCTGCTGGTTTGTTTGTTTGTCCGTGCGTTCATTCATTCATTCATTCATTCATTCATTCATTTTTCTATGCCACTTCCGAAGTGGGTAAAATGAGGCTCCAGATTGCTGGAGGCAACAGGTTGACTCTGTAAATGCCTTAGAGAGGGCTGTACAAGCACTGTGAAGCAGTATATAAGCCTGCTATGGCTTGCGGAGGGACGAAGGAAGGGAGGAAGGGAGGAAGGAAAGAAGGGAGGGAGGGAGGAAGGATAATAATAATAATATTAGATTTGTATGCCGCTACTCTCTGAAGACTCGGAGGAAGGAAGGAAGGAAGGAAGGAAGGATGGATGGATAATAATAATAATAATAATAATAATAATAATTATTATTATTATTTATTAGATTTGTATGCCGCCCCTATCCGAAGACTCGGAGGAAGGAAGGAAGGAAGGAAGGAATGATAATTATAATAATAATAATAATAATAATAATAATAATAATAATAATAATAATATACTAGATTTGTATGCCGCACCTCTCTGAAGACGTGAAGGAAGGAAGGAAGGAAAGAAGGAAGGAAGGATAATAATAATAATAATAATAATAATAATAATAATAATAATAATATATTAGATTTGTATGCCGCCCCTCTCCGAAGACTCGGAGGAAGGAAGGAAGGAAGGAAGATAATAATAATAATAATAATAATAATAATAATAATAATAATAATAATTTGTATACCACCCCTCTCCGAAGACTTGGAGGAAGGAAGGATGGATAATAATAATAATAATAATAATAATAATAATAATAATTTATTAGATTGGTATGCCGCCTCTCTCCAAAGACTCGGAGGGAGGGAGGAAAGAAGGAAGGAAGGAACCCAGTGATGCAGTTGTTATAATGCCGCATGGCAGGCTATCTCTGCCCACTGCCAGGAGTTCAATGGTGACCAACTCAGAGTTGACTCAGCCTTCCATCCTTCTAAGGTGGGTAAAATGAGGACCCAGATTGTTGGAGGCAACAGGCTGACTCTCTGTAAACCGCTTAGAGAGGGCTGCGAAAGCACCGTGAAGCGGTATATAAATCTAAATGCTATTGCTATAACCTGCCTTGTTTTTACAAATAACTCAAGGAGTTATTTGCAAAAGAAATAAAATAAATCTCTCTTGCACGCACGTCCTCTCGCAAGATTTTGCCTCCTGCAAATCGGTGATTTTTTTTGCTTCTGCACATGTGCAGAAACGAAAAAAAAATTACCGAAATCTCTTGCGTGGACGCGTCTTCTCGCGAGATTTTGCTTCTTTTGCATGTGCAGAAGCGAAATCTCGCTGGGATGCACAGAAAATTTAAATACTTTGAAGTCCACCGCTGCATTTAATATCCTTAGATGTGTCCTACAATTTAACTATTTTCAGGAGAGGTCATTTGAATAGAGTTCAAAGGAGGGATCCTTGACCTCTGGGCAGTGAAGGGCTGCAAAAATTTTTTACTACCACACTGTGGGCAAGGCTTATTTTGTGGGTGTGGCTTGTCGGCCATGTGACCAGGTGGGAGTGGGTTGGTGATCATGGGACCACTGGGTGGCTTAAAGATCATGTAAGTGGATTAAAGATATCGAAAGATGTCCAAAGATATTTCACCAGAAGAGCCCTTCACTCCTCCACTCGAAACAGAATATCCTACAAAAATAGACTAACAATCCTGGGCCTAGAAAGTTTAGAACTACGGCACCTAAAATACGATTTGAGTATTGCCCACAAGATCATATGCTGCAACGCCCTACCCGTCAATGACTACTTCAGCTTCAACCGCAATAACACAAGAGCACGCAACAGATTCAAACTTAATACGAACCGCTCCAAACTTGACTGTAAAAAATAAGACTTTAATAATCGAGTTATCGAAGCGTGGAACTCATTACCGGACTCAATTGTGTCAACCCCTAACCCCCAACATTTCTCCCTTAGACTCTCCACAATTGACCTCTCCAGGTTCCTAAGAGGCCAGTAAGGGGTGTACATAAGTGCACTGGTGTGCCTTTCGTCCCCTATCCAATTGTCTTTCCTCTCTTTCACCTATCATATATATTCTCTTCCTTTCATATATCCTCTCCTTTAAGTTCACTTTTACCCTTATATATATTACCACATGTTTATTTTCTTCCTATGTATTTGTGTATTGGACAAATGAATGAATAAATAAATAAATAAATAAATAAATAAATAAATAAATAAAGGTGGCCAACTTGACGTCACTCACATCAGGAATTAGGGTTAGGGTGCCTGGCCTCTCCTCACCTCAAAGAGAGACAATTTCCCCATTTATTTATTATGACTGAACATCCAAAATATACTATTTAATTCTATGTATATATGCCATACGTGCACATACATATTACACACAGGCACACAAAAATATATGCTATATAAACTGTATGTGTATGTACACACACACGCACAGCTCTTCTAAAATTATACACATTCAACCTCATTGATTGCGATAGGAAAAACATACCCAGAGCCCAGAAGGGAAAAAAAGAAAAGAATTCAAAATTTTTCTACCAGTTTTGCGTCCCTGACCAATAATTTTCTACCGGTTCTGCGTCCCTGACCGTACCCGTAGGAGCCCATCACTGCCACAAAAAACAATTGAAGCCTTTCCATAAACCACTGTCTGGTTTGGTGCTGTAACCAAACAAAACCGACTTCAGAGGACAATCAGAATTGCAGAAAAAGCAATTGCTGCCAACTTGCCTTCCACTGAGGACCTGTATACTGCACAAGTCAAAAAGAGGGTGGGTGAAATATTGACTGACCCCTCGCATCCTGGACACAAACTGTTTCAACTCCTACACTCAAAATATCGCTACAGAGCACTGCACACCAAGACAAAATTTTTCTACCGATTCTGCGTACCTGACTGTACCTGTAGGACTGTACTGTACTAGTATTGGATTTTTACATTCCGTTTTTGTCACTATTGTTAGCCGCCCCGAGTCCATGGAGAGGGGCGGCATACAAATCCAATAAATAAATAAATAAACCCATCACTTGATTCCAGAGGGTCGGGGCCGCCACAGAGAAGGCTCTTCCCCTAGGTCCTGCCAGACAACATTGTGTAGTCGACGGGACCCGGAGAAGGCCAAATTTAAACATGCCTGGGATAAACCTAGATCCATCCTAAAATAAAATACAGGAAATAGTATCAGGGCAGATTAGATGGACCATGAGATCCTTTTCTGCTGTCAATCTGCTATGTTTCTAACCACTGCCAGTTACTCTGCAACAAACCCAGGTAAAGGCTCCTTGAGCTGCTTTGTTTTCTTGCAGATGTCTCATGACCAAACTAGGAAACATCATCAGGGCTAGAAGGGAGTGGAGTTTGGGAGTGAGGAAGAGGAGATGGAGCCCTTGCTGCTCTCTGAGTCTTGCCTGTTTTCTTTCAGACGTCTCCATACCCAGACTAGATAACATCATCAGTACCAATTTTGGGCCGTGAAACATCTGCAGGAAAGCACCCAAGCTCAGAGACCACCCAGGACCCCAAAGTTCCCTAGTTTGGGCCACAAAACTGTGCCAGAAAACGAGGCCACCGAAGACCCCTCACGTCAACTCCGAACTCCCCTTCCTTCTCTCCCACCCATCTATCCATCCAAGCTCCTCCGCCTCTCCCTCTCTCTCCTACTTTGGGTACCAGTTTGCAGGACCCACAGAAGCCCCTCTGAAAAGGGGATCCATTCCTTCCCACCCACCCATCTATCTATGCTCCTCTCTTCCGCCTCTCCCTCTCTCTTCTACTTTGGGTACCAGTTTGCAGGACCCAGAGAAGCCCCTCTGAAAGGGGATCTTTTATTTCTCACCCATCCATCTATCCACGCTCCTCTTCCTGTCTGCCTTTCTCTCTCTCCTACTTTGGATAGTAGTTTGCAGGGCCCAGAGAAGCCCCTCTGAAAAGGGAATCTGTTCCTTTCCTCTCCCCCATCTATCCATCCAAGCTCCTCTCCTCCCTCCCTTCCTCTACACCCCCCTCCGACTTTGGGTACCAATTTGCAGGACCCAGAGAAGCCCCTCTGAAAAGGGGATCTGTTCTTTCTCACTCACCCACCCATCTATCTATGCTCCTCTGCCTCTCTCTCTCTCTCTCCTACTTTGGGTACCAGTCTGCAGGACCCAGAGAAGCCCCTCTGAAAAGGGGATCTGTTCTTTCTCACCCACCCATCCATCTATCCATGTATCTATGCTCCTCTGCCTCTCTCTCTCTCTCTTTCTCTGTCTCCCTCCCTCTCTCTCTCTCTCCTACTTTGGGTACCAGTCTGCAGGACCCAGAGAAGCCCCTCTGAAAAGGGGATCCGTTCCTTCCCTCCTACCCACCCACCCACCCATCTATCCATCCATCCTCCGCCGCCTCTCTCTTTCTCTCTCTCTTTTTCAAAGGCGAGAAAGGAGGAAGGAATCGGGCAGAAAGAAACTGCAGCAGCCAGACGGCGGCGAGCGAGTCAAGGCGAGCGAGCCGAGAGGCGCAGCCAATCCGGACGGGCCGTTCCGAAGTTTGCCTTTTATGGCGAGAGCCGCGGCGGCCGGCCGGTATAAAACCCGACGCGCGGCGGCCGAGCGCGCAGTCGTCAAGGCGCCCCCACGGTCCTCGGGTTTTCTCTTTTTTTCCCTCCGCCCTCCGCCGGTGGATCGCTCAGCCGCCTCGCTTGCCCCCCTCTCCCGCCCCGAGCCTTGAAGGGTCTCCGGAAAGCCACCGCCGAGCCTCTTTTTCCAACAGCCGCTAACCCAAAAAAAGGTAAGAGCGCGGCACCGGGTGGTCGCGGGCGCAAAAAGGCGAGAAAAGTGGGCGCAGCGTTTGGGTTGCAAAGGGGTGGCAGGGGCGCGGGCAATACTGAGGAATGGGGGGGACTGGGAGGTTGGAGGGGGGGTTCGGATGCGCCTTTTCATGGAGGACGGTGTCCCTTCCCTTCTCGGGTCCCCCCAGTTTTGAGGGGGAGACGCTCGGCTCTCCGGGGCCTTTTTGGAGACGCCAAGTCTTTGCGCAAAGATTTGGAGAGCCCGCGGATGGAATTTGGGGAGGCGCCCCCCTGTCCTGGTGGGGTGGGGCCCCTGCTCTGGGGGGGCAGAAGGGACCCGGCGGGGGAAAAGGTGTATAGGTGGGAAGGGGGGGTTTGCAGAGACCCTCCCTTTAAATGCTTTTGGGGTTTGGGTGGGTGGGGGGCGCGCCGGCCGGCCTCGAGCGGGACCCGCGGGGCTTGGGGCAAAGCGGCCTCGCAATGTTGGCCCCTAGGAAAGAAGGAAGGGGGGGGTTATGCGTTTGGAAGAGTAGGGCGGCGGCGGGGTGGTGGTGGAATTCAGCCAGGTGCTGAGTTCAAATTGAAAGGCGCAGGGCGAGGCGGTTGGGCGCTCCCGGCTTGGCGGGGCTTAACGGCTTAAGGTGGGGAGGGGGGGGACATACGAAAGGGGGGGGGGGGTTTGGAAGTCGCAGCCCCCTGGAGTCCCAGCCGCGGAGGGCTTCTTCCAACGGGACGGAAAAGGGTCTCTTTTCTGGGGGGAGGGGGGGGGTTGAGTTGCAAAGCCGGTTTTTCCATTGTAAGGATCAGCACGTGGGTGGCGAGAAGAGGAGGGGTGAGGCAGCCATCAATCAAAAGTCTCGAGGAGGGTCTCTTTGTTTCCTGGGTCTGTTGGCCGGACGGGGGGTGGGTGGTACAGAGGGGGGTGGGGGTCGCACTCCCCTTAAGGGAGAAACCGCTGCAGAATTTCCCTCTTCTCTGGAGCGTTGGAAAAACCAGCAAGCGGCTAGTCCTCATGAAACGGGAGGAAGGGGGAGAATGCAAGAAGGATCCCATGGCTTCCAAAACCCCCTCGTGTCGGGGGAGATAATTCTGTTGTCGTTTCCTTTTTTAAAAAATAAAATAAAAATTCAATTCAATTTAAGCCTCCTTTTGGCTTGGTGTGGACCCTGCTGTGGTTTTCTCTCTCCCCCTTGCCCACCCCCGTTCACCCGCTTTGGGCCTGGGGTTCACGTTCCTTCTTGGGGTGGTTTACCCGGACCTTGCACGTAGCCTGTTGATCCGGAGCTAATCCAGATCGTATCTTTTTGGGTTGGGGAGGGGGGAGGAAAAAAAAAATACAGACGGGTCTTTGAGTGGGGCAGCCTCGTGCGCTTGGGCGTGGGCGTGCCTCGCCCTGGTGTAAAGCTTTTGCAAAGCCTGGTTGGGCGAGTAGCAATGCCTTAGGAGCCCCCCGCCCACCCCAAAACTGGTGGCCAGGCAGTTTGGGGAGGGGTCTTCCCTTTGGTGGTCTTGTCTGGAGGGAGGGGGGAGGATAAGGAGATCTTGCCTTTTGGGCGTGGCCAGGGGCCCCTCCCTATTTGGGGGGGGGGGGAGGAAATGGGCAGGGCGTGGCCAAGCGCCGCGGAGAGAAAGCTGGCTGCCGGCTGCATCTTCGCGATTGCCTTTTATGGTAAAAGTGGGAGCCGCGCCGCCGCTTGGCTTCGAAGGCTGCCTGAGAGCGCCACCTAGTGGCCGCGGGAGGCATTGATAAGAAGGCAAAGAGGAAGTAGGTGGGGCGGTGCCGGCTGCGTTTGTTTGTTTGTTGGTTGTTTGGTTTAGTTTATTTAATTCGACTTCTATGCCGCCCAATTGAAAGAGGACTCTTTCAACAACAGATACAAAAAAACAACAATATTGCTACTGGCTTTGGCTGTGCCTTCAATGGTCTTTCTCTCTCTTCCCCCCTTTTAAAATCCTTAGATTCGCCATGGATGATGATATTGCTGCGCTCGTGGTCGACAACGGCTCCGGTATGTGCAAAGCTGGTTTCGCGGGAGACGATGCGCCCCGAGCCGTCTTCCCCTCCATCGTGGGTCGCCCCAGGCATCAGGTAAACACTGGCCCCCCTTGCCACCCTCTATAGTTTGCAATCGATAACAGGCAGGCTTCGGAGCCAAACTTTGAACAAACTTGTGGCTTTCCTCCCATGATACCACAAACAAGACTAAATCTTCTCCACCTAAAATTGAAAGATGACTCTGCAGAATTCTTCCTGTCCAAATTTTGGGGAGTTGGAAGTCCAGGAAGGGTTGGCAGCTCCTTCCAAGTCTGGGGAGTGTGGAAATAAGTTGCTAGATCTCAAGGTCATCTTTCTAGCCTCGTTCATGGCCTTGCAGGTGGAACCTAGGTTTTATCCTAGTTTGGTCCATGAGTTTAACTCTACTTGAGCTTCTGCTCATTCTTAACACATCTCTCTTTGGTCTTTTCTTGACCAGCTTAGAAATAGCATTTAGATTTATATACCGCTTCCTAGTGATTTTACAGCCCTCTTTAAATGGTTTACGGAATTAGCATATTGTCCCCAGCAATCTGGTTCCTCATTTTACCCACCTTGGAAGGAAGGCTGAGTCAACCTTGAGCCTGCTGAGATTCGATCTGACAAACTGCGGGCAGCCAGTGGTGGTCAGTAGAAGTAGCCTGCAGTACTGCACTCTAACCACTGCACCACCGAGGCTCTTATTGAGGAAGGAAGGAAAGAGAGAGAGTGTGAAAGAAATAGTAATAGCCCTCTCTAAGCGGTTTATACAACAATCTGGGTCCTCATTTGACCCACCTTGGAAGGATGGAAGGCTGAGTCAACCTTGAGCTTGAAATTTAGGAAAGAAATGTTAAGGAAAATCAAACCCAGTTTAACTAACCAAATCGAGGTTTTCTTGACCAAGCCATGATATGGCATGGCCACCCTCTAAACCAGGAGTCTCCAACCTTAGCAACCTTTTAGACTTGCGGACTTACAACTCCCAGAGTTCCTCAGCCAGCTTTGCCGAGGTTGGAGGACCCCCACTCTAAACCATGATCTGCAATTGATAACAGGCAGGCTTCAGAGCCAAACTTTGAACAAACTACTTGGTGGGCTACTCCTGTGATACTAGAGACTAGAGATCTTCTCTACCTAAATTGAAGGATTCCTCCTGTCAAAATATTTGGGAGTTGAAAATCCAGGAATGGTCGGCAGGGGAATTCTGGGAGTTGAGAATCCACAGATCTTCAAGGCATCCAGGTTTCTTAAACCTGGATGGCTGCAAGGGCCTTGTGTTCCAAAGGTGTTTGTCTCTCTCTCCCACACACACACACAACCCCCCCCCAACAACTGGACTTCCTTGATTTTTCCCCCCAAAATATGTTTTGCTTCAAGTCCAAAAAGCTGCTCGGTTTTAGCGATTTGCAAAGAAAAAAAACTAGAAAGTTCAGTTGCCTTTTTTTTTAATTGGGGTGGGGGATAAAAGCACTTTTCAGCCAGCCATGATTTGAATCTCCATAGAATCAGAGGTCTTCAAACTTGGCCAACTTTAAGACTTGTGGAGCTATGCTGGCTGGAGAATTCTGAGAGTTGGAGTCCACAAGTCTTAAAAGTTGCCCAAATTTGGAGACTCCTGCCAATGATAGACAAAGGTGCCTTCTGCTTATCCATCCAAATAATTGTCTCGAAACCTAAGCCAGCTTTTGAGCATGTTGGCTTGAGCTGGTCCATCTGCCAAGGGCTTTCTTTCGTCAATGGCTGTGTGGTTCAAAGTCTTGCTTTTCAAACACGGAATAAATGGTACGATTGGATTAAGGCAAGGGTTGGCAAAGTTGGCTCTTCTATGACATGTGGACTTCAACTCCAAGAATTTCTGAGCTAGCATGATTGGCTCAGGAATTCTGGGAGTTGAAGTCCACAAGTCATAGAAGAGCCAACTTTGCCTACCCCTGGATTGGGGGGGGGGGGAGAGAGAAAGGATTGTAATACAATGTGAACTGACTGATGAAAAATAAGAACCATGTAAATATAAAATTTAATGTGTATAATTAAGTAGATATAATGTAAGAAAATGGGCCTGGGTCTGTGTTGAATTATTGTGATGTTCTTGTGTTCTTGTTAGTATATTAAACGTAACCTGCTTGGGTGTTGCTAACAATGTCAGCTTGTATAATGTGAAGACTACCTTTAAGGAACTTTTACTGGTTGTCCATAAGAGGGCGCCAAAACGGTTCCCTTTGGGGAGGAGTTACTTTATTAGAGAGATTTTTTGCCATGGGCTATATTCTTGCTTGGTTTGTAAACTATTAGTAGTATTATATGTGTATTGCTTATTCTGTATATTTGTAAATAATAATATTATTATATATACATTAATGAATCATTGTCTGACTAACCCACATTTCCTACACCAAAAACTCTTGTTTAATGTGTGCTGAAGGTTTCATACATACTAACATACTAACAGTTCTATAAATGAAAAAATTAATAAATGCAACATTAAAAAAACACGAAGTCTTCCTTTCCTCCGTTTCCCAGGGTGTGATGGTCGGTATGGGCCAGAAAGACAGCTACGTTGGAGACGAGGCCCAGAGCAAGAGAGGAATCCTGACACTCAAATACCCCATCGAACATGGCAT
This sequence comes from Erythrolamprus reginae, assembly GCF_031021105.1. Classification (NCBI taxonomy): domain Eukaryota; kingdom Metazoa; phylum Chordata; class Lepidosauria; order Squamata; family Dipsadidae; genus Erythrolamprus; species Erythrolamprus reginae. Next base: position 47,125 of record NW_027248484.1, on the reverse strand, counting down.
TGTCACCAACTGGGATGACATGGAGAAGATTTGGCATCACACCTTCTACAACGAGCTCAGGGTTGCCCCCGAAGAACATCCTGTCTTGTTGACAGAAGCTCCCCTGAACCCCAAGGCCAACAGAGAGAAAATGACTCAGGTATGTGTATTTGTCTACACACTGTCGGGTCCTTTTTGCAAACCTGCCTATCATTTCCCTTCTGTAATTTCATTTATTTTCTCCTGCCTACAAGAAAGAATCCTTTGCAATCTTTTCATCCTTCTTTGTTCACCTTTTACTTCTCTCTTTTTTTTTTATCCTTCCAGCTCTGCAGGATTTTAACTTTTCTGATCTCTGAGTCTCTCATGCTGGACCTGGAAAGGTTTTTATCTGCTTTTTTCAAAACAAAAATAAGTTTTCTCTCTCCTGTTTGTCTACTCGGCTTCACCACTTCTTTTCTCTCTCACTCACTCACCCGCTCGCTCGCTCTCTTTGTCTCATTTTCCCCCTCCCTCTAAACTAACTTTGTTCTTGAGTGATTTCTGTCGTGTTCTTTCACTGGGTGAAATTGCAAAATTGAAATAACACAAATACGGAGGAGGAAGAGGGGTGGTTTGCTTTAACATGTGGGGCGATGAAGGTTTGTATGTGTCTAGCATGTGTTTGGTTTTCTTTCTGGGAGAGTGTTCTGCGCATGACGTTGACGAGGACCTCTGTTGGGCCCAGATCTTCACGTTTGTCTCTTTGTCTCCAATCTCTAGATCATGTTCGAGACCTTCAACACCCCAGCCATGTATGTCGCCATCCAGGCTGTACTCTCTCTCTATGCCTCTGGCCGTACCACCGGTATTGTGATGGACTCTGGTGATGGTGTCACCCACACTGTGCCCATCTACGAAGGTTACGCCTTGCCCCACGCCATCCTCCGTCTGGACCTGGCGGGCCGCGACTTGACCGACTACCTCATGAAGATCTTGACCGAGAGAGGTTATAGCTTCACCACCACGGCTGAGCGAGAAATTGTCCGCGACATCAAGGAGAAGCTGTGCTACGTCGCCCTGGACTTTGAACAGGAGATGGCTACCGCCGCGTCCAGTTCTTCTCTGGAGAAAAGCTACGAACTGCCCGATGGGCAAGTCATCACCATCGGCAATGAGCGGTTCAGGTGCCCAGAAGCTCTGTTCCAGCCATCTTTCTTGGGTAAGTCCTTGAAGGACCACGATTCTTCTAGTATAGGGTTATGCGAAGTTGGCTCTTCTATGACATGTGATGATTGGCTCAGGAATTCTGGGAGTTGAAGTTCACAAGTTACAGTAGAGTCAACTTTGCCTACCCCTGTTCTAGTAGAATCTTTGAACTTTGGTTGAAGGCCATGTGGAACGGAAACGAGGGTGGGATTTTGGTGTCCAGTTGTCTTCATAGAGGGGGCATCTTCTCTTGGCAGGCATGGAATCCTGTGGCATCCACGAAACCACCTTTAACTCCATCATGAAGTGCGACGTTGATATCCGTAAGGACCTGTATGCCAACACCGTCCTCTCTGGTGGCACCACCATGTACCCTGGCATCGCTGACCGGATGCAGAAGGAAATCACTGCCCTGGCACCCAGCACAATGAAAATCAAGGTGAGGCTTGGAGCCGTGAACAACTTGGCAACAAAGGGACCAGGTTGAGTTGTGGTTCCTTCTGAAAGCTTGTAACATTGTGATGCCCCCCAAGCAGCAAGCTGTGGGTTAGCAACCACAACTTTTGCTTGTCCCTATTGTAATTATTATTATTATTATTATTATTATTATTATTATTATTATTATTATTACATGGGGCGGCTTGTAACATATAAAAAAGATATAGTTAATTTGAATTAAAAGTTAAATTTAGTAACTTACATTTAAAAACTAGAAAAAAAACTTTTAAAATATTCATACAAACTCATTAAACATTATACTTCATTCATTCATTCATTCGACTTCTTTGCTGCCCAGTCCCGAAGGACTCAGGGTGGCTTACAATAATATAAATACAAATAGATATAGAAAAATGAAAAGAAGTTGAATATAATCTATAACTATAAAACCCATATTAAAAAAACCACATTAATGATAAAGCAGTCACATACATTATATGTCCAAGCTGGTTGGTAGATTATGGAGGTTTGGGTCAAGAATTGGGAGCAGACCAATGGTTTGGCCCCACCTGTCCTTTAACTAGCAGAAACTGGTGCATTGGATGTGATGCCGTGGCCTAGAGGTGGAGCTCTCGCCTCACAAGCAGGAGGCTGTGAGCTCAATCCTGGGTAGTGGCAGATATTTCTCTCCCTGGACACAATAAGAATATCTACTGAACAAAAATTCCACATTGGCAACAGGAAAGGCAATGGGCCAGTAAAACATTCTGCTAGCTCCATTCAGCGGCCCAGACTCCACCCCGCAAGGGATTATGGGATCATTTTAAAAAATGCGATGCCTTGGATCTTGAAGGACTAGTAACTTGATTCGGCTTTGGTTCTAATTGCTTCCTCTTTTTCCCTTCCTCCAGATCATTGCCCCACCTGAGCGGAAATACTCCGTCTGGATCGGAGGGTCCATTCTGGCTTCTCTGTCTACCTTCCAGCAAATGTGGATCAGCAAGCAGGAATATGACGAATCCGGCCCGTCCATCGTCCACCGCAAATGCTTCTAAAAAAACAAACAAACCAGGACTCAAAATTTACCACGATAGCAATTTTTTTCCTTCTTTTTTTGACAAAAAAAATAATAATTCCTTCCCCCCTTCCTCCCCCCCCTAACTTGCGCATAAGTGAAAAAAAAACCACGTTTTTTTGAAATTTGGCATGGCTTATTTGTTTATTTGGCGCTTGACTCAGGATATCAAAACTGGAACGGTGAGAGAAAAAGGTTTTGAACGGCGGAAGCCTTTGTTTAAAAAGAAAAAAAATGCAAAAAAAAAAGTGTTGGAGCGAACACCGACCCCCTCCCCATCGATCACCCCTCCCCAGTTCTGCAGTGCATCTGAGAACTTCGATTGTATGTGTGTTGTTTCTTCTTTCTTTCTTTTTTGAAAACAAAAATAGTCATTCCAAATAATTGTAAAAAAAAAGCAAATCTCATTGAGGGGAAGTTAAAACCAGCCTCTGTGAAGGCAGCAGCCCGGCTCTTTCTCAAGAGCGCACACACACACAAAAACAGTCCCGAGGTTTATTATTCTGTTTTTTTTATCGGAAAACAAGTATTAGCTTTGCCTATGAATCATGATTCAAGTGTCTCTCTTGTCTTCTTGCGCCTTAAAACAAAACTTTAAAAAAAAATAGCCACACTTGATCGTCCATCTATTATTTTTTTTTTAAAGATTATTTTGGGTCAAGTCCAAAATAATAATAAAACACAAAAGATGAATGGGCTGCTCGTGTTTTTTGCACCGCCTGAAGGGTTTTACAGTCTTTCCTCTTGTATTCCCCTCCCCAGTTCCCAGTGGGGAAGGACCATTTGCACCCCTTTTGATGCCAGTATGTGTAAGGGGGGGAGGGGCAGGCAAAACTGTATACACTGACTCTCGGAAAAGTAAACCAATCCCCCCTCTCCCCAGTTTCAAATAAAGATGCACAACCATAACTTTGGATTGCTTTCGTTTGTTAATTTAAGTATTAGAAAGTTGGTTACAAGTTAGTTTATTTATTTGACTCGGCGTACATTATAAATGCAACAATAGATACAAAGAAGTCTAAATTACTTTAAAAAGAAAATATGACTTCAGCAACAGAGTGATTAATACCTGGAACTCGCTACCTGACTAAGTTTCTTCACCTAACCCCAAGATCTTCAACCTTAAATTTTCTACTGTTGACCTCTCCCCTTTTCTAAAAGGTCAGCTCCCAGTCTTTGGAGAGGGGCAGCATACAAGTCTAATTTATTATTATTTTTATTTTATTATTATAAGGGCGTGCACTAATGTGCCTACCGTCCTTTCTGTCCTATTATCCTTTTTATCACTTGTTTATACTTTGTTATGTTAATGCAAACTATGACCTGGATTTTGGTCCCCACACTATAAAAAGGATGTTGAGACTCTAGAACGAGTGCAGAGAAGAGCAACCAAGATGATTAGGGGACCGGAGGCTAAAATACCTGAATGGTTGCAGCAACTGGACATGGCTAGTTTAATGAAAAAAAAGGACCAGGGGAGACATGATAGCAGCCTTCCAATATCTCAGGGGTTGCCACAAAGGAGATGGGAGTCTTCAAAGCACCTGAAGGCAGAACAAGAAGCAATAGGTGGAAACTAAACAAGGAGAGAAGCAACTTAGAATTAAGGAGAAATTTCCTGACAGAACAATTAATCAGTGGGACAGTTTGGACTCTAGAAAGAGTGCTGAGAAGAGCAACCAAGATGATTAGGGCAGTGTCTCCCAACCTTGGCAACTTGATATTTGGACTTCAACTACCAGAATTGCCCAGAATGCTGGCTGGGGAATTCTGGGAGTTGAAGTCCAGATACTGTATCTTCAAGTTGCCAAGGTTGGGAAACACTGGATTAGGGGACCAGAGGCTAAAACCTATGATGAACGGTTGCAGGGAGTGGGCATGGCTAATCTAGTGAAGAAAATTGACCAGCAGTGTTCCAATATTTTAGGAGCTCAGTTGTTCTAGAGAGGAAGAGGTCAAGCTATTTTCCAAAGCACCTGGAGGTTAGAGAACAAATAATGGATGGAAACTAATCATTCATTCATTTATTCATTCAAGTACATAACAGTAGTATACAAAGATATAACAATATCCGTATTCAAAGCAGCACGAAGCCAATAACTTCAGCCTGATGATGGGAAATATGATTTTGCCAAAATGTCGCAAAGACACTGAAAATATTACACGGGGGGGAAACCCAAACTCACAACAGTCTACAGTATCAAGGAGAGATTGAAGCTGGAAATAAGACATTTTCTGACACTAGGAACTATTTTTTTTTTTAAATGGGAAGACCCTGCTTTTAGAAACTGGGAGCTTTATGCCTGCAAGCTTTCAAGAAGAGACTGGATTGCTGTCAGAAATGGTGTAGGGTCTCCTGCTTTTGGGGGCCGGGGGTTGGACTAGATGACCTCTAAGGTCCCTTCCAACTCTTGTTAATTCTATGGATGACTTGACAAATCTCCATAGACAAATGTGGGAGCAACCCAAAAGGCTTTAAAATGGAAATTGAGCTCAGATTTGAGCTCAGGATCTGCAGATAACCCACAGACACATCTCGACCCACGTGCAACTGTAGGGGAGCCCCCCAAATTCAAAACCAGGAGTTTGAGCGCGTTGGAAAAACCAGGGGCAGTTTTGTCCCACCCCCGTGCTGCGCTGCATAATTGGAACATCCCAGCTGCATCTGAGGCCACGCCCAACACGGCGCTGCCGCTCGCAGCGCCTCATCTAAGATGGCGGCCGCCCGGAGCGGAAGTGACGTCGCGGAGGCGCCGGAAGTCCCGCGTCGCTTCGGTGTGTGCCGGCTGAAGGGAAAGCCCTATGAGACGAGGAGACGGGGGGCGAGTGTCTCAGCTGGCTCGGACGAGGGTCTTTGCCGGACCATGGCGTCCTCCTCCGGTGAGGTAAGCCCGGCTCGCCGAAGAGCCCTCCTCCGCCTCCTTTCGGACCACGGGCCTCGCCTTCCCCGCCAGCCTCGGCGTCTCCATGGCAACCCCTGACTCGCAGGGCACGTCTGAACCCGGGAGGCCGCGTGTCAGGGCTGGGGGAGATGTCTTCGTTTGGCAGAGGCGATTTTGACTGGGCCTGAGTCGGGCGGGGAGGAGTCTTTATTTCTGGCAAGGGGCCCTGTGCTATTGGACGGCCATTAAATTGTGGGTGGGTGGGTTGTCCCTTCGGGGGCTTGTGGCTTTTTTTGCAGATTAATGAATGTTGAATGACATTCTGCCCCCCCTTCCAGATGTGCTGGACACCCCTGTTTGGAAAGCTTGCATTTAACGAGAAGGACTTTCAAGGCAGCCTTTTGGGCAGGGGTCCCCAACCCAAGTGCAAAGTTATGCATATCAGGGCAAAGAACCCCAATTATACCTACCAACTGATGGGGATCAAGCTTTCTGAGACAACCCAAGAAAGGGATCTTGGGGTTTTGGTGGACAGCTCAATGAAGATATCAACTCAGTGTGCAGCAGGTGTAACAAAAGCAGATTCCATGCTTGGCATAATTACGAAGGGAATCGAAAACAGGTCGGCAAGTGTTGTATTGCCTCTGTACAAATCAATGGTGAGACCACACTTGGAGTACTATATACAGTTCTGGTCACCGCACCTCAAGAAGGATATAATGGAACTAGAAAAGGTGCAACAGGAATGATCAAGGAAATGGAGCACCTCCCTTATGAAACCAGGTTACAATGCCTTGGTCTCTTCAGCCTCGAAAGCGTTTAAGAGGTGACTTGACCAAAGTATATAAAATCATTCATGGGATAGAAAAGGTGGATAGAGAAAAAATATTTTCTCTATCACACAATACTAGGAGGAGGAGGCCCTCCCTAAAGCTCAGAGGTAAGAAAGTGAGGACAAATAAAAGGAAATATTTCTTCACCCAGAGGGTCATTGGTTTATGCCATGACAGCTGTCAGCCTGGATAGCTTCAAGGCAGGATTAGACAGATTTGTGGATGGCAAGTGTATTGGTGGTTATTGAAACGGATGTCCAAGTGCCGCCTCTATGTTGGTTGAGGCAGGCAGGGTTCCCTTGAGTACCATTTGTACCATTTGTTGGGGGTCAAGGGAAAGGGAGGGTCTTGCCTTCTCTTTCTGCTCAAGATCCCCATGTACAATTGGTGGGCCACTGTGGGACACAGAATGCTGGACTCGATGGGCTTTGGCCTGATTCAGCATGGCTCTTCTTATGTTCTTATGCTCTTATGTTCCCAACCTTTAAGATTTGTGGACTTCCAACTTCCAGAATTTTGGGATTTGAATTGTGGGAGTTGAAATCCACAAGTCTTAAATTTTCTAAGTTTGGAGACCCTCTGCTTTAGGGGGACTGTCTCTCCCATCATCCAGAGCCTGCCTGGCCAGTATGTCCTCCTGGATCCACAGTTGAGCCTTGATCATCACCTCTCGGCTGTGGCCAGGGGGACCTTTGCCCAGGTTCGCCTGGCATACCAGTTGCGGCCCTTTCTGGGTCAGGATTGCTGCCAGCTTCTTGGGTATCAACTAAGAACCTTCTTAAAATGTATTATATTGTATAATATTGACACCAAACTGTCTTTTTAGAGCAGGGTTCCGAAGACGGATAAACATTGATTGAATCCCTTCAGAAATCGGACCAATTCCTTCCCCAGCTTTTCATTTATACTGTGCCTTGTTTTTTCCTGCAGGACATAACCAGCGAGGAGAACCAGGAGGAGAATATCGGCATGAACTTAATGGAGTTTTCAGATGAAATCCTCTTACACATCTTGCGATATACTCCCGTGTCGGATCTTGTCTTGAACGTCCGAAGCGTCTGTCGGAAACTTTCCACCCTCAGTCTTGACAAAAGCCTCACTCACACTGTGATCCTGCATAAAGATTACCAGGTGAGCAGGGGCTGCCAGAGACGATCCAGAATGAGCGGGATGAAAATGTAGTGTTTAAAAAATCTTGAGTTTTCGTCAGTGAGTCTCTGGCTCAGACAAGGATTGCAGTAAGAGGAGACTGAAGACATCACCCTAAAACGCTCTTTGTTTGAGAAGCTTGAAACAATTGAAACATTTAAATAGGTTAAAGGCTTAAATAAGGTTCAGGAAGGAAGTGTTTTTAGTAGGGAAGTGAACACAAGAACAAGGGGACACAATCTGAGGGTTGTTGGGGGAAAGATCAGAAGCAACGTGAGAAAATATTATTATAGTAGATGCTCGGAACAAACCTTTGGCAGACGTGGTGGGTAAATCCACAGGAACTGAATTTAAACATGCCTGGGATAAACATATATCCATTGTAAGATAAAACACACGAAATAGTATAAAGGCAGACTAGATGGACCATGAGGTCTTTTTCTGCTGTCAGTCTTGAAAGTTTCTATGTTTCTACTCAGGTGGACAAAGACAAGGTGAAACAGCTGATGAAGGAGATCGGGAAAGAGATCCACGAGCTGGACATGACCGGCTGCTATTGGTTGCCGGGCTTGACCGTCGACCAGGTGACCCGCTGCAAGAATCTGGTGAAGCTGAACCTCTCCGGCTGCCACCTCACCTCCCTCCGCCTTTCGAAGATGCTCTCGGCCCTGCAGCACCTCCGCTCGCTGGCCATCGACGTGAACCCCGGCTTCGACGCCTCCCACCTGAGCAGCGAGTGCAAAGCCACCCTCAGCCGGGTGCTGGAACTGAAGCAGACCCTCTACACGCCTTCCTACGGGGTGGTCCCCTGCTGCACCAGCCTGGAGAAGCTGCTCTTGTACTTCGAGATCCTTGACCGATCCCGGGAGGGACTCATCATCTCCGGGCAGCTCATGGTAGGGGAGAGTAACGTGCCCCATTACCAGAACCTACGGGTTTTTTACGCCAGGTTGGCGCCAGGCCCGGTCAACCAGGAAGTGGTGAGGCTGTACTTAGCGGTGCTGAGCGACCGGACGCCGGAAAAACTTCACGCTTTCCTCATTTCCGCCCCGGGCGGTTTCGCTCAGAGCTGCGCCGTTAGAAACCTCCTGGATTCCATGGCCCGGAACGTGACGTTAGACGCCCTTCAGCTGCCGCGCTCCTGGATGAACGGCTCCAGCCTGCTGCAGCACTTGAAGTTCCGCAACCCTTTTTACTTCAGCTTCAGCCGCTGCAGTTTGTCCGGCGGGCAGCTGGTCCAGCGGGTGTTGAACAGCGGCAAAGACTTGGGCAGTTTGGTGGGCTTGAACCTGAGCGGCTGCGTCCACTGCCTCTCGCCCGATTCCCTGCTGCGGAAAGCGGAGGACGACATCGATAGCGGGATCGCCGAGGCCCTGGTGGGCTCCTGCGGGAACCTGAAGCACCTCAACCTCTCCGCTGCCCACCACCACAGCCCCGGGGGCCTGGGGAAGCACCTTTGCCAGGTCCTGGCTCGCCTGAAAGGCCTCCTGTCCCTGGCGCTGCCGGTTTGCGCCGTGGCTGACGTCGCCGCCGCCTTGCTGACGGCCGACAAGCCTTCGGTGCAGCCGGTGGCTCATTCGGTCTCTCAAGGTTTCGGGAAGAAGCTCCGGATCGGGGTGCAGGCGTACCCCAGGAACTGCTTGGAGCAGGGCCACGCCAGGCCGCCTTCCTCCGTCTTCTGGACTCTTCTGGAGAACCTCCCGTTCCTGGAGAAGTTGGAGCTGATCGGCTCTAGTTTTTCCTCGGCCATGCCGCGGAACGAACCAGCCATCCGGAACTCTCTGCCCCCCTGCAGCCGGGCCCAGCACATCGGGGACGTTGAAGTGGCCGCCATTGGGCAGCTGGCCTTCCTGCAGAACCTCACCTTGGCTCAGCTGCCCAATATTCTCACGGGCTACGGGCTGGTCAACATCGGGGTGCAGTGCCAGCGGCTGCGGGCGCTCTCTTTGGCCAACCTGGGCCTGATGGGGAAAGTGATGTACGTGTCAGCTCTGGTGGAAATGCTGAAGCATTGCAGGTGCCTGCAGGATCTCAGGTGAGAGAAGCCCAGAAGATCCCCCCCCTTTGCTTTTCCTGTCTCCTGGGAATCCTTCTGGGTCATTTTATTGGACCAGAGTACCTACGGAACCGCCTGCTACCGCACAAATCCCAGCGACCGATAAGGTCCCACAGAGTTGGCCTTCTCCGTGTCCCGTCGACCATACAATGTCATTTGATGGGCCCCAGGGGAAGAGCCTTCTCTGTGGCGGCCCCGGCCCTCTGGAATCAACTCCCCCCGGAGATCAGAACTGCCCCCACCCTCCTTGCCTTTCGTAAATTACTCAAGACCCATCTATACCGCCAGGTATGGGGGAGTTGAGACACCTTTCCCCCAGGCTTTTTTATATTTATGTTTGGGTATGTGTGTGTTGTTTGCTTTTTAAAAATATGATAGGGTTTTATGTGCTTTTTAATATTAGATGTGTTTTCGCTGGAATATTGTTTTCATTATTGTTGTGAGCCAAGCCGAGTCTTCGGAGAGGGGCGGCATACAAATCTAATAAATTGAATTGAATTGAATTGAATCACATTTATAGGCCGGCCTTCTTCAGTGGACTCTGGTGGGCGTACAGAAGTTTAAAAAACAAAATACATTATAAAAACCCCACAATATTAATACCCCACAATTTTTTAATCAGGACTCTTCAGAAGAGGATAGAGCAACATTGCCATCTGGCGGATCAAACAGCCAATTACAAGATGGGATTTTTCAGTCTTTAAATTGTTTTTAAATTTTTTTCTCCTATTTCCATATACAGTGGTACCTCTACTTACGAACTTAATTCATTCTGTGACCAGGTTCTTAAGTAGAAAAGTTTGTAAGAAGAAGCAATTTTTCCCATAGGAATCAGTGTAAAAGCAAATAATGTGTGCGGTTGGGGAAACCACAGGGAGGGTGGGGGCCCTGTTTCCTCCCAAGAGATTCCTAGAGAGGCCCCACAGAGGCTTCTCCCTGCCTTTTCTGGCCCTGTTTCCTCCCAAGAGATTCCTAGAGAGGCCCCACGGAAGCTTCTCCCTGCCTTTTCTGGCCCTGTTTCCTCCCAGGAGAGAGGCCCCACAGAGGCTTCTTTCCACGTTTTCTGGCCCTCTTTCCTCCCAGGAGATTCCTAGAGAGGCCCCAGGGAGGCTTCTCCACGCCTTTTCTGGCCCTGTTTCCTCCCAAGAGATTCCTAGAGAGGCCCCACGGAGGCTTCTCCCTGCCTTTTCTGGCCCTGTTTCCTCCCAAGAGATTCCTAGAGAGGCCCCACGGAGGCTTCTCCCTGCCTTTTCTGGCCCTGTTTCCTCCCAGGAGAGAGGCCCCACAGAGGCTTCTCCCCAAGTTTTCTGGCCCTCTTTCCTCCCAGGAGATTCCTAGAGAGGCCCCAGGGAGGCTTCTCCACGCCTTTTCGGTTACAGTTTCGGAGGCTCAGGTTTGTAAGTGGAAAACGGTTCCTGAGAAGAGGCAAAAAAATCTTGAACACTCGGTTCTTATCTAGAAAAGTTCATAAGTAGAGGCGCTTGTAGGTAGAGGTACCACTGTATCTGTACTTATTCTTCTGAAATGTCTCTGAAAACCTGGTCCAGCTCTTTTTCCAACCTTCTCCTTCCTCCTCCCTGCCAGGCTCGAGCAGCCCTACTTCCACGCCAACGCCCAGTTCTTCCACGCCCTCAGCTGCTGCTCCTCCCTGCAGCGCCTCTGCATCATCTCCCGGAGCGGGACGCTGCAGTCGGACGCGGTGATGTCGTTCATGGCTGCCTGCCGCGAGGTGGTCATGTGCCACATGTTCACGGGGGAGTCGCTCACCCTTTGCAAAAGCCTGCAGCAGACCCTGATACGGAGGTGAGTGCCAGAAACCGCACCCGGTTCTCCTTTCGGCGCATCCCCGTTGCGCCGTTAATCTGGAGAGCGCATTTTTTTGGAAGGGCAAACATGACCGTTCGGCTACTTTCTTCGTTGCTTGAACTCCGGGGTGTCAAACTCAAAGCCTGTGGGGCCGTCCTGGGAAATATAAGGGGTTGTCCCACGTCACTTCGGGCCAGTATACCCAATGCAAAGGGGAAGCATGCCAGCAAGCCCCGCCCACCCAGTCAGTCCCGCCCAGTGAGTGATGTCAAGCTGGACACGCCCACTCCGTCGGCCATGCCAAGTAAGTGGTGTCAAACTGGACACGCCCACCTTCTCTGTCATGTCCAGTGAGTGGTGTCAAGCTAGCCCTCCCCAGCCAGTGAGTGGCAGCAAGCTGGCCACGCCCACCCAATCAGCTCCACCCAGTGAGTGGTGTCAAGCTGGCCACACCCACTTTGTTGGCAATGCCAAGTGAGTGGTGTCAAGCTGGCCACACCCATTTAATTGGCCACGTCCAGTGAGTGGCATGCTGGCCACGGCCACCCAGTCAGCCAGGCCCAGTGAGTGGCGTCAAGCTGGCGATGCCCACCCAATCAACCACGCCCAGTGAGTGGTTTGTCAAGCTGTCCCCGCCCACCCAGTTGGCCCCACCCACCTGGTCCCCCGAGGTCAACCACAGCCCTAATGCGGCCCTCAATATAATTGACTTTTGACACCCCTGCCTTAACTTATGGGTGTCCAACCTTGGCTTATAGACTTCGATATTCTGGGGAATTCTGGGAGTTGAAGTCCACCAGTCTTCGTCCATGGGGAGCTTTCCCGCCACACCCCCAAGTTATCCAGAAATTATGTCTCCATTACAGGTAGTCCTCAACTTACAGTGGTTCGTTTAGTGACCGTTCAAAGTTACAGCGGGCTCTGAAAATGGTGACTTACGACTGTTTTTCAGACTTACGACATTTGCAGCATCCCCTCGGGTCCCCTGATCCAAAATTCAGAGTCTTTGTCAATTGGTTCGCATTTATGATGGTTGCAGTATCTGGGGTGGGGGGGAGTCACACGGTCCAGTTTTCTGATCTCCCGACAATCCAAATCTATGGGGAAGCTTCCCGATTCACTTAACAACAATGTTATTAGCAACTTCAATGATTCGCTTCCTCACTGTGGCAGGAAAGGCTGTAAAGTGAGGCAAAAGTCACTTAAGCCACAGTGATGCAGTGCTCAGAGTGCCGCTTGCGAATAACACCAGGCTTCAGGTCGACTCAGCCTTCCATCCTTCCAAAGTCGGTAAAACAAGGACCCAGATTGTGGGGGCAATTTGCTGACTCTGGAAATCGCTTGGAAAGGGACGTAAAGCACTGAGAAGCAGTATATACCATGTTTCCCTGAAAATAAAACCCTGTCTTATAATTTTTTGAACCCTGAAATAAGCACTTGGCCATTTTGCCATGCACTCAAAAGCCTGATTGGGCTTATTATCAGGGGAGATCTTATTTGTTTGGGGGGAAAGGGGTACATCTGAATGCTATTGCTAAACATTTCACTTAACAACATAAATTTTGGCCTCAATTGTAGTTGTACCTCAAGGACTATATACATTCCTTCACCTGCCCAATGTCTAGTAACATCTTTTTCATTGCTATTCCCTCCGAATAATGTTTTTTCCAGCTCTAAGTTTTTGCAGGGTTTGTTTTTCATTATTATTCTCTCCAAAAGTAAGGTTTTTTTCAGCCCTAACCAGGGGATAAAATAATGTGATGAAGCTGACCATACTAAGGATGCTAGTCAGATGAATATGTGGTCAGCAAATCCCCCTCCCCCTATTTTCCTCTTCAAAAACTGAGGTGCGTTTAAAATACTCCGAAAAATACGGTGCCTATTACGTCTGAACCTTTATCAATGCCCAAAGCCTTGACTCAGCTGCAGAAGCCAAACACCTTTAGATATTACGAACAAGAAATTAGATGTCCATTAAGGAAGGCAACTCCTGATTCATTGACCAGTCAGAGCTAACCAAGATGCTATTAATTTTTAATCTCACGTAATAGCACAAAGGACCACGGCAAAGAATCAGATGCAAAGAATAATGTTCGCAGCTTGCACGGATTGTTATTGTTTTTTAAGGGAATCAGAGTTAGGAACGTGGAAGAGAACAGCTGAAGAGCTGGTGGCTACGGAGAGCATCGGCAAAACACTTGAAGGAGATTCCAGTTTAGCCCGGCAGCAGGAATTTTGACTATTCCGGAGAACTGGTAGTGGAAATTTTGAGTAGCTCAGAGAACAGGTAGTATAAATTTTGAGTAGCTCAGAGAACAGGTATTGAGTAATTCGGAGAACCGGTTGTGGAAATTTTGAGTAGCTCAGAGAACTGGTAGTGGAAATTTTGAGTAGCTCAGAGAACAGATAGCTGGAATATTTAGTAGTCCAGAGAACCGGTTGTGGAAAGTTTGAGTAGTTCGGAGAACCGGTAGTAGAAATTTTGAGTAGCTCAGAGAACAGGTATTGAGTAATTCGGAGAACCGGTTGTGGAAATTTTGAGTAGCTCGGAGAACTGGTAGTGGAAATTTTGAGTAGCTCAGAGAACAGGTATTGAGTAATTCGGAGAACCGGTTGTGGAAATTTTGAGTAGCTCAGAGAACAGGTAGTGAGAATATTGAGTAGTCTGGAGAGCCAGTTGTGGAAATTTTGAGTAGGTCAGAGAACAGGTATTGAGTAATTCGGAGAACCGGTTGTGGAAATTTTGAGTAGCTCGGAGAACTGGTAGTGGAAATTTTGAGTAACTCAGAGAACAGGTATTGAGTAATTCGGAGAACCAGTTGTGGAAATTTTGAGTAGCTCGGAGAACTGGTAGTGGAAATTTTGAGTAGTTCGGAGAACAGGTATTGAGTAATTTGGAGAACCAGTTGTGGGAATTTTGAGTAGCTCGGAGAACCGGTAAACTTGGGACTTGGGTCAACTTGCAACATATTAGAAACAGTAGATTACAATAAAACTAAATCCAATTAAATTAAAAACTACATAACTATCTACAGATAAAATCCCTAGTTATATTAAAAATCAATTTCACCCATTTATGCAGCAACCATACAATCATTCCTTGGTCAGGGGCTAAGGTCTAATTGGCGACATAAATGAGTCTTAAAACTCTTATGGAAGGCGAGGAGGGTGGGGGACAGTACGAATCTCCGGGGGGAGCTGATTCCAGAGGGCCGGGGCCCCCACAGAGAAGGTTCCGCCAAGCGACATTGTCTAGTTGACGGGACCTGGAGAAGGCCGACTCTGTGGAACCTAATTGGCTGCTGGCAGGAGGCGGTCTCGCAAGTAATCTGGTCCGATGCCATGTAGGGCTTTTTAGGTCATAACCAACACTCAGAGCCCCTTTGTCCTTTGTGACGATGTCCGTTTAAGCCTAATAACAACTTTTTCGAGGTGGGCCGGCCTGATTGTGACAGCTCCACATTCCTCACCCATCCTCCTGTATTTTCTAAGCTTATTCTGGTTGTCATCACTACACCGGAGAGTAGAATTCAATAGACCGTACTTGTCTCTAAGCGTATATATAGAGGAGCTTTTTAGAGCAAAAAAAATATAAGAAAATAATATTGCATGTGGCTAAGTGCTTTAAATGGGGTGGCAGATGACAGCTGGAACAATACGGGAGATATTACATGTGGTGCTCCTGCCAGAAATAACATTCGCGGCGGCTTATCCTGTGTCTTAAAACAGCCACCCGGACCATTTTTTTTTGCTCCCCTGACGCCTGATTCAAAAAGCACAAAGAGGGCAGAATGTGGTCTTTCCACTTTCTCAGCCAGGAGGGTGAAGGGGGCTGGAGTTAATGAAAACCTCCACGGGAGGCGAACCTTCCTGTGGGTCTTTTGTGTGGCTGTTAATTTAGGTGGCGTAAAGAAGGGAGATTAGGAAAGAGACTGTCAAAAGAGACAGCTAATCCTCACGACTATATATTCAGCATCGGCAGCCGGGCCCAAGAGAAACTGTCTTTCGCTACTTTCTCTGGTTCATCTCCACATCTCTACTTGATGTGACCTGCCAGTGGACCTCAGGGATTCCCGCGAGGGTCTTTCCCAGCTTTACAGGTCATTGTGGCCTCTTTGACTGATTGCCGGTGTCAAGGTTTCAGGTGGTAATAATAATAATAATAATAATAATAATAATAACAACAACAACAACAACAACAATTTATTAGATTTGTATGCCGCCCCTCTCCAAAGACTCGGGGCGGCTCACAACAATAATAAAACAATGTGACAATGTCAACAAATCTAATATTAAAGAAGCATCTAAAAACCCCTCATTTAAAAACCATGCAACACGCGCATTCCATACATAAAACTATAAAAGCCTGGGGGAGATGTCTCAATGGACATTTGAAAACCATCGGAATTGACAAAATCTCCATCGGTCAATTGCAAAAAGGCCGCTTTACTGGGATCGGCAAACATAATTCGCCGCTACATCACGCAGTCCTAGGTGCTTGGGAAGCGCCCGACTGGTGATGAAATACGAAATCCAGCATAGTGATCTCGTTTGATGTGATGTATTGGAATAATAATAATAATAATAATAATAATAATAATAATAATAATAATAATAATTTATTAGATTTGTATGCCGCCCCTCTCCGAAGACTCGGGGCAGCTCACAGAAATAATAAAACAATATTACAATGAAATTACACTAATGCTAACTCCTAAGATCTGCGGGTCAGCGGTTCAAATGTCATCACCGGCTCAAGTTTGACTCAGCCTTCCATCCTTCCGATGTGGGTCAAATGAGGACCCGGATTGTGGGGGCAATAGGCTGGCTCTGTTTTTAAAAAGTGCTATGGCTAACAGGTAAATCCACAGTCACTGGATTTAAACATGCCTGGGATAAACATAGATCCATCCTAAGATAAAATACAGGAAAAAGTATGAGGGCAGACTAGATGGACCCTGAGGTCTTTTCCTGCCGTCAATCTTCTATGTTTCTATCCAACTTCAGAGGCTTAGCAACTGACATGTACTTATGCCAGTTGCAGTCTCCCAGGGTCACATGATCCTCTTTTGCCACCTTTGGATGAGCAAAGTCGGGGGTGGGCGGTGGGAGGAACCCAATTCACTTAACAACCTTGTTGCTAACTTAACAACGGCCGTGATTTGCTTAAACAGGGATTATATCAAGGATCTCCAATCTTGGCAACTTTAAGACTTAAAGACTTCAACTCCCAGAAATCTGTAGCCAGCTATATTGGCTGCACGACACCATCACAATTCAAAGTGTTGGTTATGACCTATAAAGCCCTTCATGGCACCGGACCAGATTATCTCAGGGACCGCCTTCTGCCGCACGAATCCCAGCGACCAGTTAGGTCCCACAGAGTGGGCCTCCTCCGGGTCCCGTCAACTAAACAATGCCGGTTGGCGGGCCCCAGGGGAAGAGCCTTCTCTGTGGCGGCCCCGGCCCTCTGGAACCAACTCCCCCCGGAGGTTAGGACTGCCCCTACTCTTCCTGCCTTCCGTAAACTCCTTAAAACCCACCTTTGCCGTCAGGCATGGGGGAACTGAAACATCTCCCCCTGGGCATGTTTAATTTATGCATGGTATGTCTGTGTGTGCGTCTGTTAGCATATGGGGTTTTTTAAATATTTAAATATTTTTAAATTTGTCTGTTTACTTATGATTTGTTTCTACATGTTGTGAGCCGCCCCGAGTCTTTGGAGAAGGGCGGCATACAAATCTAAGTAATAAATAAATAAATAAATAAATAATAAACCTCTCTGCCTAAGAGAGGTTTTAACTTGCTTCCCTCCCTTTCTGATTCGACATGTGGCATCTCCAGGCAGGTGAGGACTCCTGTCCCATCCTGTTTCTAGGCCACACCTGTAGCTCCATCCCCAGGTCATCTTCCTTTTCATAAGAAAATGAGTCTGTGTTAAATTTCCCATTAGGTGGAGCTGTGGCTGTTCCTTAAAACATCCCCACCATCTTGCCTGTACGAATCATCCTCCCTCCCTTCCCATTCTGCAGGAAAAGTTGTTATCACCTCGGGTCCTCTCCCTCCCCCCCCCCTCCCCACCTTGCAGAAGAATTTCCACAGTGGAGCTACTACCCCTGGGTGCCAAGGCTTAAGAAAAAGCAGCTTTCTACTCATTACAGAAGGAGCTAGGGGAAACAAGGCAATGTTAAAAGAAATGTTTAGCTTTCTTTGGACCCTCGTGGTGCATTTCTCCTCCCTACCCTTGTAAATAAATAAAATTTATATCAAGCAGCAGTGTTTGCATTGCTTCTCAAGATCCTCTGTTCATTCTCTTATCCACCAACCCTTGGAAAGAGTAGCTCATATCTGCCTGGCTGCCTGTCTACCTATCTATATCTATAAATCCAAATAATAAAATAAAACTAAAATATTTATCTCTCTCTCTCTCTCTCTCTCTCTCTCTCTCTATCTATCTGTTCTGCCATCGTGTTTCAACCGCCTGTAATTACAGGGTAATTAGTCCAGGAAGACACACACCACACGATAAAAGGAAAACCCAAAACTTTTTATAATAATAATAATAAATCGCTATATCGCGATTTTTAAAAAAATATTAATTTTTTAAAAACCCACTTCCGCGTTTGGCTTCGGGAGTCAGCTGGGAAGCGGCGCGGCTGTTTTAAAAGGTCGCAGCCGGCATGGGGGACTTCCCAGCACCCCCCCGAACCCCCAACCTGGGTCTTCCCGGCCGCCCACGCAAAGGGGAAACCCCGGCTCCTCGCTGATGCCCGCCGCTCGCCCGCCCGCCAGCAAGAGGGGGAAGACCCAGGGAAGGTTCCTTCGGCCGCCCAGCAGCTGATCTGCTCGGTAGCGCAGCAGCAGCGAGGAGCCGAATTGGGGTTTCCCCTTTGCGTGGGCGGCGGGGAACGCAAACTCCACCATCTACGCATGTGCGGCCATAGGGAAAAAAAGGGGCGCGCATGCGCAGATGGTGTTTTTACTTCCGCAACCCTACATCGCGAAAAATCGATTATCGCGAGGGGTCTTGGAACGGAACCCTCGCGATAATCGAGGAATCACTGTATTTAATCCTGTTCTTCCCTCTCCTCAAACCCCCCTCCCTTTTCTACTTAGAGTGGGTCCCTCCAGCTCATTAATCACCATCGATGCTTCTTCTCCGAAACGGCCTCCTTCTGGTTTGACAATCTCTTTCCAGCCAGCGAGACACACTCGAGTAACACTTGGGTTTTTAAATCCTTGGGGTGGGGGGGATTTCAGCCTCAAATTCTAGGTCACAGGCAGGACTCACACCTCTGGGGACAAGCTAAGGTATCAATGACCGAACCTGCTTGGCTCCAGAACCGAAGTGAAATTGGGAGTAGGAGCAGGGTTATTTTTAGGTTTTTATTAATAGGATCGGGTTTTTTTTTTTAAAAAAATTCCTTGTCGGCTTGGTGACAAATGCATGTGAGACGAGACCTCTTCTTTATGAATTGTTGTTGAAAAAGGAAGCACTTTGGTCTGTGCTAATTGTCTGGACTGGGAGTCTTTTTTGGACCCCAAAACCTCCAAGGTGTCTTCCAACTAATTTGTTCTATTCTAGTCCTAGTCCTGTTCCTGTTCGGTTTTCTGTTCTGTTCTATTCTATTCTTCATTCCATTCTACTCTACTCTACTCTACTCTATACTCTTCATTCTATTATTCTAATCTACTCTACTCTACTCTAATATACTCTATACTCTTCATTCTATTATTCTAATCTACTCTATTCTACTCTATACTCTTCATTCTATTATTCTACTCTACTCTATGCTCTTCATTCTATTATTCTACTCTACTCTACTCTATACTCTTCATTCTATTATTCTACTCTACTCTACTCTACTCTACACTCTTCATTCTATTATTCTACTCTACTCTATACTCTTCATTCTATTATTCTACTCTACTCTACTCTTCATTCTATTATTTTACTCTACTCTACTCTACTCTACTCTCTACTCTTCATTCTATTATTCTACTCTACTCTACTCTACTCTCTACTCTTCATTCTATTATTCTACTCTACTCTACACTCTTCATTCTATTCTACTCTACTCTATTCTACTCTATACTCTTCATTCTATTATTCTACTCTACTCTACACTCTTCATTCTATTCTACTCTACTCTATTCTACTCTATACTCTTCATTCTATTATTCTACTCTACTCTATACTCTTCATTCTATTATTCTACTCTACTCTACTCTATACTCTTCATTCTATTATTCTACTCTACTCTGTACTCTTCATTCTATTATTCTACTCTACTCTACTCTACTCTATACTCTTCATTCTATTATTCTACTCTACTCTACACTCTTCATTCTATTATTCTATTCTAGTATACTCTACTATACCCTACCCTCCTCTAATCTATTCTGTATTCCATTATTCCATTCCATTCCTCTCCTCTCCACTCCGTTCTATTCGGTTCTACTACATTCTATATAAAAACCACTACCATTTTTTAAAAAAAATCACTGGAAAGCAAGAACTAGATGCTTTGCAGGCCTTTAAGAAGAGAGGGGTGGGTGACTTTTAATGGGTCCCTGGGAGGTGGGAAGACAAAGACCATTTTCCTCAGCAGCCTTTACCATCAGCTGCTTGGTCCCAAAGGTCTTGTTTTCCAAAAGACGACTGGGCCTTCTTGGAGGGGTTTTCCCCCTTCCCCCTTTTTCTCCTTTCGCTTCTCATTCAAGAAGCTGTCTGAGAATCTCCATTGTTCTTTTTTTTTGTGTGTGTGTGTGTGTGTGTGTAATAGAGTAGAATTAGAATAGAAAAGAATTCTTTATTGGCCAAGCGTGATTGGACACACAAGGAATTTGCCTTTGGTGCAGATGCTCTCAGTGGACATAAAAGAAAAAGAGACATTTGTCAAGAATCATGAGGTCCAACACTTAATGATAGTTCAGGTGCATACAAGCAATAAAGTAACATCCGGGACCCTTAGCATTCTCCAATGAATGCATTCCCAAGCTCAAAGAGTAGAGTACCTTCTGCCAGTGGCCGTAGTTAGCTAGATAAATGAAATAAATGTTAGAACTGAGCGGATTCCGAATTTGCAGAAACCTGCAGGTGCACAGGTGACGTAAGGAATTTTTACTCAGGGCTACAGGTAAAGGCTGCAAATTTTGCAAATTTTCCCCCTTCTTCAGCCCTCCTCCTCCTGTTTCCCATTCTTCTCTTTCTTCTTTCTTTTATTTTTCCTCCCCCCTCCCCCTTCCTCCCTGTTCTCTCCTCTCCTCCTGTTTCCTATTCCTTCTCTTTTCCTCTCTTTCTATTTTGCCTTCTCCTCCTTTTGTCTCCTTTCCTCTTTCCTACCCCTCTTTCTCTTTCTTCTATTTTGCCTCCTTCTCCTCCTTTCTTTTCTCCTTTCTTTTCCTCCCCTTTCCTATTCCTCCTCCTCTCTCCTTCCTTCTATTTCTGCCTCCTCTTTCTCCTCCTTTCTTCTCTTCTTTCCTTTCCCCCCTTTCCTATTCCTCCTCCTCTCTCCTTCCTTCTATTTTTGCCTCCTCCTCCTTTTTTCTTCTCTTCTTTCCTTTCCCCCCCTTTCCTATTCCTCCTCCTCTCTCCTTCCTTCTATTTCTGCCTCCTCTTTCTCCTCCTTTCTTCTCTTCTTTCCTTTCCCCCCTTTCCTATTCCTCCTCCTCTCTCCTTCCTTCTATTTTTGCCTCCTCCTCCTTTTTTCTTCTCTTCTTTCCTTTCCCCCCCTTTCCTATTCCTCCTTCTCTCTCCTTCCTTCTATTTTTGCCTCCTTCTCCTTTTGTCTTCTTTCCTCTTTTCTACCCCTCCTTCTCTTTCTTCTATTTTGCCTCCTTCTCCTCCTTTCTTTTCTCCTTTCTTTTCCTCCCCTTTCCTATTCCTCCTCCTCTCTCCTTCCTTCTATTTTTGCCTCCTCCTCCTTTTTTCTTCTCTTCTTTCCTTTCCCCTTTCCTATTCCTCCTCCTCTCTCCTTCCTTCTATTTTTGCCTCCTTCTCCTTTTTTCCTCTCTTCTTTCCTTTCCCCCCTTTCCTATTCCTCCTCCTCTTCTCTCCTTCTATGTTGCCTCCTCTGGTCTCCTTTCCTTTCCTCCTGCTTATTCCTCCTCCTCCTCCTTTTCTCCTCCTCTGCCCCTCCTGCTGACCTTGAAAAGGCTCTGCCACTCTCCAGCGATGGCTGGTGACGAGCCCGTTGTTGGTACATGGGCTGCCAAGCCCTCTTTGCTTGCCTAAGCACGTTTGCTGGGCCGGCTCCCCACCTCCGATTGCTGGCGGAGGGCTTAATGCAGTGAATCATTTAAGATCTCGTTCCAGCGTTCATTGTCTGTTTGGCTTCCTGCTCGCTTGGAACCCTCGAATCCTCCGTCTGTCAGCTTGAATGAATAATAAATGGCCAGGCTGCTTTCTTGGTGTGCTGCGTTCCTTGAGGGTGGAGGAAGCACTTGTTGGCTTTGGATTCTGCTCTGGGGAGAGGGAGTGGGGGTGAGAGAGGGGGAGAAAGTGAGGGAGGACAGAAACAAGAGGAGAGGGAGAAAGATTTGGAGAGAAAGAAGGTTAGAGAAAGAGAGCGAGGGAGAGACAGAGGGGGGGAGAGACAGAGAGGGAGGGAGATTAAGAGAGAGAAAGGGAGGGAGGACAGAAACAGGAGGAGAGGAGGGAGAGAGATTGAGAGAGAAAGAAGGTTAGAGAAAGAGGAAGGGAGAGAAAGAGGGAGGGAGAGACAGAGAGAAAGAGAGGGAGGGAGATTAAGAGAGAGAAAGGGAGAAAGGGAGGGAGGACAAACAGGAGGAGAGGAGAGGGAGAGAGATTGAGAGAGAAAGAAGGTTAGAGAAAGAGAGGAAGGGAGAGAAAGAGGGAGGGAGAGACAGAGAGAAAGAGAGAGATTAAGAGAGAGAAAGGGAGAAAGGGGGGGAGGACAAACAGGAGGAGAGGAGAGGGAGAGAGATTGAAAGAGAACGAAGGTTAGAGAAAGAGAGGAAGGGAGAGAAAGGGAGGGAGAGACAGAGAGAGAGAGAGAAAGAGAGGGAGGGAGATTAAGAGGGAGAAAGTGAGAAAGTGAGGGAGGACAGAAAAAGGAGGAGAGAGAGAGAGAGAATTGAGAGAGAAAGAAGGTTAGAGAAAGAGGGAAGGAGAGAAAGATGGAGGGAGAGAAAGAAAGAGAGAGGGAGGGAGATTAAGAGAGAGAGAGGGAGAAAGGGAGGGAGGACAGAGAAAAAGGGAGAGAGAGGGAAGGAGAGAGATATAAAGATCTTATATCGATCTATCCAGCCATCCATCTTATATCTATCCAGCCATCTTATATCCATCCATCCATCTTCTCTCTCACTCTCCCTCCCTCCCTCCTTCCTTCCTTCCCTTTCTCTCTCTCTTCCTTTCTCCTTCCTTCCTTTCTCTTCCTCCTTCCTCCTCTCTTCCCAAATGTTTTCTCCCATCGAAAGCCTAGTTGTCACGCTTTGTTTGTGCCAACGTGTACCACTTGATGCACGAATGGGTGGCAAGAGGAAGAGGTGGGGAGGGGGGGCAGAACAAGAGGCTTAAACCATTAACGTGTTTCCCATGTCTAAATTAGGCTTAATTGGCCAATTATTGAAATAACTTCTTAATTTGCAGAGATGTTGGGGGTGGTGGGGGAAGCAGCTTCCCCAGGGCATTTTTTTCCTGCCTGCCATAGGGGTCCCTGAGCCTCCAGCCTCCGAGGGGCCGTCCTGCCTCTTCCCATCCTTGCCCTCTCGTGCCAACTCTTCCCCTTCAACTCCACGGGATGGTTGGCACTTAGCCAGCTGCCATATATTCTGGGGCTTCAAAGCGCTCAGTATGAATTTACTGCAGGCCACGGCAGGGTAGCCAAGCCAAAGGGAAGAGAAATACTGGCCTATCTATCTATCTATCTATCTATCTATCTATCTATCTATCTATCTATCTATCTATCTATCTATCTATCATTGATCAATCATCTGTCTGTCTGTCTGTCTGTCTGTCTGTCTGTCTGTCTACCTATTACTTGCTTACTGGCTTGCTCACTCACTCACTCACTCACTCATTCATTCATTTATTTCTTTTATTCACCCACCCACCCACTTATTTATTTACTTACTTATTTACTCGCTCGCGTCGCTCATTTATTTATTTATTTATTTATTCACTCACTCACTCGCCCATCTGCTTGCTTATTTATTTATTTCTTTATTTATTTACTTTCTTATTTACTCACTCATTTATTTATTTATTTACTCACCCACTAACCCACCTGCTTGTTTGTTTGTTTGTTTGTTTATTTATTTATTTATTTACTCACTCACTTATTTATTTATTTATTCACTCATTCATTTATTTATTTACTCACTCAGTAAACCACCTGCTTGCTTGCTTGCTTATTTATTTATTTACTCGCTCATTCATTTATTTATTTGCTCACTCATTTATTTATTTATTTACTCTATTTATTTATTTATTTATTTACTCACTCTATTTATTTATTTAATTGATCAATCAATCAATTAATTTGATTGATTTCTATTCTGCCCTTTTCCTCACACTCAGGGCGGCTCACCATAGAAATACTGTATGTACATACAAAGCATGTAGAATTCTAAGTCCGAAAACCCTAATTTCTAAAATCAGTCGCTCACACTCACTCATTCAAACAAACATATACAGTAGCTCATTCTTCAGCCGGGGCTAGATGTTAGACTTAATGGCCCCAGGCCTGTCGGCAGGGAAGTGTCTTTAGAGCTTTGCAGAAGGAAGGGAGGGTGGGGGCAGTACAGATCTCCGGGAGGGAGCTGATTCCAAAGGGCCGGGGCCACCACAGAGAAGGCTCTTCCCCTGGGTCCCGCCAGGTGATCTTGTCTAGCTGATGGGACCCGGAGAAGGCCAAATCTGTGGGACCTGACCAGCCGCTGGGATACATGAGACAGAAGACGGTCCCATAAGTAGTCTGGTCCGGTGCCATGTAGGTCTTTTCAGCTCTTCTTCCAGGTGGCATCTCCCTGGCATCAGGACTTGGCATCTGTATCCCAATTCCCATTTCCCTGTTGTTGTTTTTTCCTTGAGAAGTTCAGCTGCTGAAGAAACAAGCCAGCAATGACCGGAGAGGTGGAATTTCCATGTTTGAGCAATCAGCTCCTGGACGTTCATCCCTTAAGATTGGCAGGGATTCATATGTATTTTATTTTTATTTCAATTTCATTGATTAAGCAGTTGGAAAGAAGACATCATTGGAAGGAGTGGGTTTTTTCTTTCTGCTTTGGCGCTGTTTAACCTGATGAGATAAACCGGCCAATTGTTTCCGTGCACTTTTTGCTGATTTATGGAAATAGATTCCAACAGCTACCTTTAATTTCAATTAATGTGGAGCTGGGAGTAAAGCTGGGTCAGTTCTCTCTCCCCCTCCAACCTTTTCTCAAAAGCTGCAGCTGGCTGGTATGAAAACAATACAGGCCTGCAATTCCCAGCAGCCTTCAAATGCAGTTGGGACTACAATTCCCAGACTTCCCCAGGCTGCATGGCCATTGCTGAAAGGATGGGAGTTGGCCCACACAGCTGGAAATTAACCAGGAGATGGGAGTTGTAGTCCCGTCTTCGGCCCGAAAGCCATTTGGGTGACTTTGGGCCAAACACTAGGAGACTGAAAGTTTTAGTCCTACCTTAGGCACGAAAACTGTCTGGGTGACTTTGGCCCAATCACTAGGAGAACTGTGAGTTCTAGTGTTGTCTTAGACTTGAAAGTTTCTATGAGTGACTTTGGACCAATCACTAGGAGACTGAAAGTTCTAGTCCCGCCTTAGGCATTAAAGCTATCTGGGTGACTGGACCAATCACTGGGAGCAATGTGAGTTCTAGTTCTGTCTTACGTACGAAAGTTGTTTGAGTGACTTTGGACCAATCACTAGGAGACTGAAAGTTCTAGTCCTGCCTTAGGCATGAGAGCCAGATGGGTGACTTTGGGCCAATCACTAGGAGAACTGTGAGTTCTAGTTCTGCCTTAAGAACAAAAGCCATCTGGGTGTTTTTGGCCCAATTGCCTGGCGATAAAGGTGGCTCTTAAGTAATTTGTGAAAGACAAGGAGGGTGGGGGCTGTTCTAATCTCCGGGGGGAAGTTGATTCCAGAGGGCCGGGGCCGCCACAGAGAAGGCTCTTCCCCTGGGGCCCGCCAAACGACATTGTTTAGTCGACAGGACCCGGAGAAGGCCAACTCTGTGGGACCTAATCGGTCACTGGGATTCGTGCGGCAGCAGGCGGTTCCGGAGGTAAGAAAGAAAGAGAGAGAGAGAGAGAGAGAAAAAGAAAGAAATAAATAAAAAGAAAGAAAGAAAGAAAGAAATTTACACTGTGTAGTTGCACAGATTTTAATGTCCATTTCACAGTGTGGGGTGGGGGAGAAGATTGCATCCTACTCTCTGCCACAGGGATGGCATAACGTTTGAGCAAGAGGCAACAGAGAAAGAAAGCAACACTGCAGTTATTCATTTTTTTATTTTGTCCAATGCACAATGAGGGTTTTAGTGGGTATATATCTATATACACATAGTAAAATACATGATGAAGGTTATAGAGGAGATACTCATAGTAAAATATATCTAAGAGATAATAGAAAAGAAGATATAGTAATAGAACATATCAATGAAAGAATAGAAGAACAGATATAGGAATAGAAGGAAGGTATAGGAGATATAGGAGAGCAATAGGACAGGGGACGGAAGGCACTCTACTGCACTTGTACTCGCCCCTTACTGACCTCTTAGGAATCTGGATAGGTCAACCGTAGATAATCTAAGGGTAAAGTGTTGGGGGTTTGGGGATGACACTACGGAGTCCGGTAATGAGTTCCACCCTTCGACAACTCGGTTACTGAAGTCATATTTTTTACAGTCAAGTTTGGAGCGGTTAATATTGAGTTTAAATCTGTTGTGTGCTCTTGTGTTGCTGCGGTTGAAGCTGAAGTAGTTGCCGACAGGCAGGAACGTTGCAGCATATGATCTTGTGGGCAATACTTAGATCTTGTTTAAGGCGTCTTAGTTCTAAGCTTTCTAGGCCCAGGATTGTGTCCAGTGTGTGTGTGTGTGTGTGTGACAAACGGCCTCCTTTCTCCCCTCCTCCCCAAAAAAGAGATGTAACCTGCATTTACTCCACTGGCATCCAAGGCCAAACATTGTGATTTACTCCACCCGTGCATTTGCAGGGTATAATATATCCAACATCTGCTTCCTTCTTGGCTCACCTCCCCTTCACCTTTCACGCCCTGTCCTATTTAACTGTCGTTATCCTGTGAGACGGCTGCTTGCCCCGGCTTTTGGAATACAGGTATATAAATGTTCCCCCTCCTGCAATTTCATGGACATTTTCCTTGAGGAAAAAAAACTCTGGATGGATTTTAAGTTGCCGCAGCCTCTCTCTCTCTCTCTCTCCTTGCTGCGGCAGTGTGTACAAGCACACTTTTGCTGCAGTGCCTTTTCCTGTTGCATTAATTAACATGCCTGCAGCCTGGGTGTGTGTGGATACGAGAGAGAAATTTACGGCGGTCCCTTTCTTCTTTTTTTTAATAAGGGAAAATTAACGGCACAGGCAGAAAATTTAAGGCAGCGGGTTCTTGAGTGATGGGGAAGAAGGCAGACTAACAATGCCTAAAAGAACTAGAAAAAGGAGAATAAATACAGGCTATCTATCCTCTTTTGGGGCATTACCAAGGATAAATACGAGGGTCGCCCAGAAAGTAATGCACCACATTTTTTTCCTCCAAAGACAGACTACAAGAATGGTGGAAGGTCTTGAGCATAAAACGTATCAGGAAAGACTTAATGAACTCCATCTGTATAGTCTGGAGGACAGAAGGGAAAGGGGGGACATGATCGAAACATTGAAATATGTCAAAGGGTTAAATAAGGTCCTGGAGGGAAGTGTTTTTAACAGGAAAGTGAACCCAAGAACAAGGAGGCACAATCTGAGGTTAGTTGGGGGAAAGATCAGAAGCAATGTGAGAAAATATTTGACTGAAAGAGTAGTAGATGCTTGGAACAAGCTTCCAGCAGACGTGCTTGGTAAATCCACAGGAATTGAATGTAAACATGCCTGGGATAAACATATATCCATTGTAAGATAAAATACAGGAAATAGTATAAGGGCAGACTAGATGGACCAGGAGGTCTCTTTCTGCCGTCAATCTTCTATGTTTCTATGTTAAGTCTTCAATGTTTCTATGTTAAGTCTTCTATGTTTTTATGTTAAGTTATACCTCTAGCTGCATAGCTGGAGGTATAACAAGCAGGAAGAGGGAGATTGTGATCCCCTTATGTAGAGCGCTGGTGAGACCACATTTGGAATAATACTGTGTCCTGTTCTGGAGACCTCACCTACAAAAAGATATTGACAAAATTGAACGGGTCCAAAGACGGGCTACAAGAATGGTGGAAGGTCTTAAGCATAAAACGTATCAGGAAAGACTTAATGAACTCAATCTGTATAGTCTGGAGGACAGAAGGAAAAGGGGGGACATGATAGAAACATTTAAATATGTGAAAAGGTTAAATAAGGTTCAGGAGGGAGGTGTTTTTAATAGGAAAGTGAACACAAGAACAAGGGACACAATCTGAAGTTAGTTGGGGGAAAGATCAGAAGCAATGTGAGAAAATATTTGACTGAAAGAGTAGTAGATCCTTGGAACAAACTTCCAGCAGACGTGGTTGGTAAATCCACAGTAACTGAATTTAAACATGCCTGGGATAAACATAGATCCATCGTAAGATAAAATACAGGAAATAGTATAAGGGCAGACAAGATGGACCATGAGGTCTTTTTCTGCCGTCAGTCTTCGATGTTTCTATGAATGAAGAAGGAAGGAAAGAAAGAGAAGGAAGGATGAGATGGAAGGGAGGGAAGGAAGGAAGGAAGAATCCACAGGAACTGAATCTAAACATGCCTGGGATAAACATATATCCACCCTAAGATAAAATACAGGAAATAGTACAAGGGCAGACTAGATGGATCATGAGGTCTTTTTCTGCCGTCAATCTTCTATGTTACTATGTTAAGTCGAGGATTCCCTGTGCTGGGAATCGATCGGAGCTCTCTGAAATTGTCACCCTAACCACCGCCCCATTCCGACATCCCCCCATCTGATCTTAACACCTCTTGTCTCTGGGTTAGTTTCCAGGCCGAGCGCCCAGCGCTGAACGTGGTCGTCTTCCCTCTCCTGCACGAAGACCTAACTGAGGTCATCCGCGACGTCCCCATGATGCACCTGGACGAGATCACCTTGTTCAAAAGCCGAGTGGCCGAGGAGCCGCCCAATTTGTGGTGGTGATGGGCGCGAAGCCCATCCAGAACAGGACCCGGAAGCCGGAAACTTTTCCTTCTCCTCCGTGGTTGAGTGTCGCTGCTTTTGGAGCCTCGCGGCTGTCTTTGAAACGCTCGATGCTGCTCCGAGAATCCCGCTTGGGCAGAATTTGCCCTGGGAGAAAAGTTGTAACCACCATCACCCTTATTATTATTATTATTATCATTGTTTTAAAAAAGAAATTCTAGCCCTTGTTTCTGCAGAACGTGGGAATGGGCGGCTAATAGAAAAGGGACCTTTGCCGTTTGTTTTCTTCCTTGCTATTTAATGTCTGAAATTCTCGTTTTAACTTGAGGTGGGATTCAAGGTAAGCAGAAATTTCAGCTTGGAACGAATGTACTCTTCCGCTTCCCCATCGCATCAGTCCCTGGCGACCTCATTTTCCCCGTCTTCGTCCCTCGCGTGGTTTTTTCTCGCAGCCCGAGGCACTTGAAGCTGTTGTGGACTTCAATTCCCAGAATTTTCTCCCAGCCAGCGTGGAGACGAAGTCCACATACCTCTCACACTTGCTCAGAGTTGAGAAAACGTCGCACCTCTGCTCCAGGATTCCTGCTTTACCGTCGCTCGTTAAGGCGCTCCCAAAAACGATGGCAAAAAAAGACAAACTTGTGAGAATCCAGATGAATTTGGGATTTTTTTAGCCATTGCATTAATGCCGTTTGCATAGCTGCTTTATCTGACAAGTGTGTCCTTCCTTCTGTTTTCTTGAATGTCCCTTTCCTGGGGGGGGGAGTCAAAAAGAGATTTAAAAGCGGTGTTTAAATAGCGAGAGGCAAGAAATGTTCCCATCAACGCTAAATGCATGGAATGGATTGTTCAAATGGCTCTTAATCAGTCTGCCTTTTTTTTTTTTAAGTTTATTTTAGCAGGAGCAACCAGGCTTCTCTGGACTAAATTCCACCAGCCAGGAGCATTTGCAGTTCTAAAAATCAAGAATATAATCGTGGAGAGCAGAAGCCCTCTTGTCTCATGGGGGGTTCGCCTAGAGCACAGATAGAAGTTCTTCTGGTCTCGCTTTTCTAGGTTTTAAAGTAAGAGGTGTTCAAACGTGGCCCCTTTAAGGCCTATGGACTTCCACGCCCAGAATTCCCCAGCCAGGTGGAATTCTGGGTATTGAAGCCCACGTGTCTTAAAGGGGGCGCCCCTGTTTTAGAGGATCTTGCCTTAGGGGCAGGGGTAGGCAAAGATGGCTCTTCTGTGACTTGTGGACTTCAACTCCCAGCATTCCTGAGCTAGCATGATTGGCTCAGGAATGCTGGGAGTTGAAGTCCACGTGTCCTAGAAGAGCCAACTTTGCCTCCCCCTGCCTTAGGGGGGACTGTGTTCCACCTGTAACTGCTCCGCCAGTAACTTTGTCCTGGTGTGTGTTTGTGTGTGTGCCACTCAGGCAGGCTGCAGAAGACATTTTGGGAAGGAAGTTGCTTTTCCAAAGAATGGTCCGACGACCTGGAGGCCAGGAATGTTATGGCACCCCCTTGCCTTTTGTAGATTTTTTTTCTTCCTCCTCGCCCCTCTCCGCCTCCCAATCCTTCACGACTCAACTCGGGCTGCTCCGTGCCCAAAATCACCAGCCAGCTTGAGTATCCGTAATAGTGTGTGTGTGTATGTATATACCCGGCGTGCCCATTCAGTGTTAAGTGGTTTTAACCATGGCTTTGCCTATCCAGATGGCATATAAACATTTCTTTACACATTTTTTGGGGCGGTCCTGTTCTTCCTTTTTTAAAAAAATAAAAATAAAAACAACCACTCTGGGAGAAAAATGTGTGTTTGCGTGTTTTTATTGTTTTATTGAAACTGTTTTTATTTATTTAATGTGTTTATTTATTTGACTCGTATGCCACCCCTCTCCGTGGACTCGGGGCGTCTCGCAACCTATCAGTGTCCAAACAGCATACAATAATACAGCCAGATCCAATTTAATATAAACAGATAATGTAAAACATTATAAAAAAAAGCTAAACATTAAAATCATTCATACAATTACAACCGTAAACATACTAAAGCTTCAATGGCCAGAGGCTGGGATCTGATGTCCCCAAGCCTGACGGCATAAATAGGTTTTCAGGTTCTTACGAAAGGCAAGGAGGGTGGGGGCAGTGCGAATCTCCGGGGGGAGTTGATTCCGGTTTTTGCCCTCCCCAGGCCTTGAATTATTTATTTTATTTATTTATTTTGTCCAATACACAATGAGGGTTTTAGTGGGTATATATCTATATACACGTAGTAAAATACATGATGAAGGTTATAGAGGAGACACTCATAGTAAAATATATCTAAGAAATAATAGAAAAGAAGATATAGTAATAGAACATATCAATGAAAGAATAGAATAGAATTTTATTGGCCAAGTGTGATTGGACACACAAGGAATTTGTCTTGATGCGTATGCTCTCAGCGTACATAAAATAAAATATACATTTGTCAAGAATCATGTGGTACAACACTTAATGATCGTCATAGGGGTCAAATAAGCAATGAAGCAATATTAATAAAAATCTTAGGATATAAGCAATAAGTTACAGTCATACAGTCAACATGGGAGGAAATGGGTGAAAGGAATGATGAGAAAAAGTAGTAGAATAGAAGTGCAGATTTAGTAGAAAGTCTGACAGTGTTGAGGGAATTATTTGTTTAGTAGAGTGATGGCGTTCGGAAAAAAACTGTTCTTGTGTCTAGTTGTCTTGGTGTGCAGTGCTCTATAGTGACGTTTTGAGGGTAGGAATTGAAACAATTTGTGTCCAGGATGTGAGGGGTCAGTAAATATTTTCCCCGCCCTCTTTTTGACTCGTGCAGTCTGCAGGTCCTCAATGGAAGGCAGGTTGGCAGCAATTGTTTTTTCTGCAGAAGAAGAGATATAGGAATAGAAGAAAGGAATAGGAGATATAGGAGAGCAATAGGACAGGGGACGGAAGGCACTCTAGTGCACTTGTACTCGCCCCTTACTGACCTCTTAGGAATCTGGAGAGGTCAACCGTAGATAATCTAAGGGTAAAGTGTTGGGGGTTTGGGGATGACACTATGGAGTCCGGTAATGACTGGGCACTCGCGCACCCATACTCTTTCGGCACCCGAGGGAAAAAAGGTTTGCCGTCACTGTCCTAGGGGGTGTAAGCGGTGTGAAAACGGTCAAAATGTTCCTTCTTTTTCCTCCCCATCGCAGGGGTGGGCTTCTGCCCAGATGGGGTGGAACGCAGTGGGGTAGCAAAATTGGAGCTCCACCCCAGAGCACCCAATTTGCACTGAAAGATGTTGAAAGAAAACGCAGGGCGTCCTTCCTAAGCCACGGCCACAGTGTGGTAGTAAAACATTTGGTAGCCCTTCACTGCCCCAACAACGCCATTGTAACTCCGAACGGTTGCAAAATGAACTGTCATAAGTTGAGGACTGCCTGTGCCCGTATACAACGCCACTGGGGTGGGCACACTCCCTAGTCTTTTGCTGCCTTCGAGCCGCTCCATCACAAGCCTTCGGCATGCAAGAAGAGCGTTTGAGAGACCCAGGGAGGGGGCTTGGGGGGGTCTCTCCAGGCAGGCTTCAGCAGATGTTAATCCCCTGCTTATTTTCTCCTAAGTGCCGTTGTTTTGGCATCGGTGTTAATTACAATTTATATTCGGGCTAGAAAGTTTAGAACTAAGACGCCTTAAACAAGATCTAAGTATTGCCCACAAGATCATATGCTGCAACGTCCTGCCTGTCGGCGACTACTTCAGCTTCAACCACAACAACCCAAGAGCACACAACAGATTTAAACTTAATGTTAACCGCTCCAAACTTGACTGTAAAATATATGACTTCAGTAACTGAGTTGTCGAAGCGTGGAACTCATTACCGGACTCTGTAGTGTCATCCCCAAGCCCCCAACACTTTACCCTTAGATTATCCACGGTTGACATGTCCAGATTCCTAAGAGGTCAGAAAGGGGCGAGTACACGTGCACTAGAGTGCCTTCCATCCCCTGTCCTATTGCTCTCCTATATCTCCTACACCTTTCTTCTATTCCTATATCTCTTCTTCTGTTCTTTCATTGATATGTTCTATTACTATACCTTCTTTTCTATTCTTTCTTAGATATATTTTACTATGAGTATCTCCTCTATAACCTTCATCATGTATTTTACTATGTGTATATAGATATATACCCACTAAAACCCTCATTGTGTATTGGACTAAATAAATAAATAAATAAGTAAGTAAGTAAATAAATAAATAATAAATTGGCTCTGGGAGAAGGGAACAGGTAGACCCGCAGACCCCCTGCCCGAAATGGCCTCCCGATCGATGGGGTGAGGATTGTAAAGCATGGGGCCATATGTTCCCTACGCCGAGAAGAGAATGCCAGGATACCAGGCAGAGTTGGCGACGATGCCGGCTTTTCCTTGCTCTATTTCTCCATTGTTGCTTCCTGGTTTAATTTGGCTCTGGAGCCACCAGGACCGCATTACCTTCACAGCCCCTGGGTCGCTAACAGGATTGGAGGGGGTGGTGGTGGTGAGAGGTGCAATGGCTTTTTTTGCCACACACACCCCCGTCCCCTAAACCAGTGGTTTTCAACCTTTTTTGAGCCGCGGCACATTTTTTACATTTACGAAACCCTGGGGCACATTGAGTAGGGGGGGAGGGGGGCTAAAAAAAGTTTGGACAAAATAATTCTCTCTCTCTCTCTTCCTCCCCTTCGCTTTCTTTCTTTCTCCCTCCCTCTTTCTCTCTCTTCCTTCCCCTTTCTTTCTCTCTCTCTCCATCCCTCTTTCTTTCTCTTCCTTCCTTCCTCTCTTTTGCTCTCTTTCTCTCTCCCTCCCTATGTCCCTCCCTATGTCCCTCTTTCTCTCTCCTTCCCTCCCTCTCTTACTCTCTCTCTCCTTCCCTTCCTCTCTTACTCTCTCTCTCTTGCTTTCTTTCTCTCTCTTGCTCTCTCTTTCTCTTTCTTTCTCATTCTCTTTCCTTCTCTCTTGCTTGCTTTCTCTCTTTCTCTCTCTCTTGCTTTCTTTCTCTCTTGCTTTCTCTCTCTTTTGCTTTCTTTCTCTCTGACCTTCGCGGCACACCTGACCATGTCTCACGGCACACTAGTGTGCCACGGCACACTGGTTGAAAAACACTGCCCTAAACCCACCCAAAGGATTGGAAGACCCTCAAGCCCTTCCCTCTTGTCTTGTCTGAGCCTTTGGACTATTTTCCCTCCAGAACACTGAGAATATTATCTAGAAATATTATTTTCTATTATCTCTTAAATATATTATTATTATTATTATTATTATTATTATTATTATTATTATTAATTAGATTTGTATGCCGCCCCTCTCTGCAGACTCGGGGCGGCTCCCAACAGTGATAAAAAACAATATGTATTGACAAATCTAATAATTTAAAATCTAAAATAACAATTGTACATTTAAAAAATCTAAAAACAAGGAACCCCAATATAAAAAACATACATACAGTCATATCATGCACTAAAACTACATAGGCTTTATCTGACAAGTTATATTTTACTATGAGTATCTCCTCTATAACCTTCATCATGTATTTTACTATGTGTATATAGATATATACCCACTAAAACCTTCATTGTGTATTGGACAAAATAAATAAATAAATAAAATAAAAATAAATAAATAAATATATACCATAGAATAGTATATATATACAGCATATCGAATAGAGTAGAATAGAATAGTATATAGAATAGAATAGAGAGAGAGTAGAGTAGAATAGTATATAGAATAGAATATATATAGATAGAATATATACTGCTCAAAAAAATAAAGAGAACACTCAAAGAACCCATCCTAGATCTGAATGAATGAAATATTCTCATTGAATACTTTGTCCTGTAGAAAGTTGAATGTGCACAACAGCAGGTAAAATTGATTGTCCATCAGTGTTGCTTCCTAAGTGGACAGTTTGATTTCACAGAAGTTTGATTTACTTGGAGTTATGTTGTGTGGTTTATGTGTATATAGAATATATATAGAATAGAATATAGAATAGAGTAGAATAGAACAGAATACACAGAGAACAGAATATATCGAGAGAGTAGAATAGAATGGAATAGAATAGAATACATATAGATTAGAATACATAGTGACATAGGGGAAGGTTTGGTAGGAAAGGTTTGCCTATTTGCCGATGACTCTAAAGTGTGCAATAGGGTTGATATTCCTGGAGGGGTCTGTAATATGGTAAATGATTTAGCGTTACTAGATAAATGGTCAAAGCAATGGAAACTGCAGTTTAATGTTTCCAAATGTAAAATAATGCACTTGGGGAAAAGGAATCCTAAATCTGAGTATTGCATTGGCAGTTCTGTGTTAGCAAAAACTTCAGAAGAGAAGGATTTAGGGGTAGTGATTTCTGACAGTCTCAAAATGGGTGAACAGTGTGGTCGGGCGGTAGGAAAGGCAAGTAGGATGCTTGGCTGCATAGCTAGGGGTATAACAAGCAGGAAGAGGGAGATTGTGATCCCCTTATATAGAGCGCTGGTGAGACCACATTTGGAGTACTGTGTTCAGTTCTGGAGACCTCACCTACAAAAAGATATTGACAAAATTGAACGGGTCCAAAGACGGGCTACAAGAATGGTGGAAGGTCTTAAGTATAAAACGTATCAGGAAAGACTGAATGAACTCAATCTGTATAGTCTGGAAGACAGAAGGAAAAGGGGGGACATGATCGAAACATTTAAATATGTTAAAGGGTTAAATAGGGTTCAGGAGGGAAGTGTTTTTAACAGGAAAGTGAACACAAGAACAAGGGGACACAATCTGAAGTTAGTTGGGGGAAAGATCAAAGGCAACATGAGAAAATATTATTTTACTGAAAGAGTAGTAGATCCTTGGAACAAACTTCCAGCAGACGTGGTTGGGAAATCCACAGTAACTGAATTTAAACATGCCTGG
The DNA here is from genome assembly GCF_031021105.1 of Erythrolamprus reginae. Classification (NCBI taxonomy): domain Eukaryota; kingdom Metazoa; phylum Chordata; class Lepidosauria; order Squamata; family Dipsadidae; genus Erythrolamprus; species Erythrolamprus reginae. The sequence goes on along the minus strand of NW_027248484.1, from coordinate 11,486 downwards.
GATAAACATATATCCATCCTAAGATAAAATACAGGAAATAGTAAAAGGGCAGACTAGATGGACCAAGAGGTCTTTTTCTGCCGTCAGTCTTCTATGTTTCTATGTTTCTAATACGTATAGAATATACAGTATACTATTCAAAAAAAAAGAAAGGGAACACTTAACACAATATAACTCCAAGTAAAGGCAGAATCCCCATCGTTGAAACAATCAAGAATATTTGCAATCCTGCTTCCAGGGCAAAAATTAAAAATACCAAAACAGACACCCTTTCCCAACCCCTCAAACATTAGCTGAAGCTCAGTGGAAATAATTGAGAATTACCGGCAGATCTGACATTAGACAAAGAAATTTCGTTTTAAATGTACAATTAAAAAAAACACACAAAAGCAATTTTTTTTCCCTCTGTTAACTATCGAGGCAAGCTGCTCAGCCGCCACCTTTTAAAGTTATTTATTTTCAGCTGGTCTCCTTTTGCCTTAAAATAGCTCCCTTCCATAAGGATAGTTTCTTCCTGAACATACAGAGAATGTTAAATTAAGCATTGCTAATTAGCTGTTTGATAATTAAATAATACGGTCGCGAAGCTACTGGGGCCTTTCGGATTTGAGCTTTCTGTATGTATTTGCGAATTCTCCTCCTACCGTAATGCTTTGAAGTCAACGCTTCCCTCCAAAGATGCAAGATAAAGGTTTTTTTTCTTCTCTCTTGCGAAAACTTTGAAAAACGGCTGTCTGAAAACATTAAAGGAAACAAAAAAAGAAAAAAAAAAAAGAAATACTGCTCTATTTTGGAGCGCCGAATGTTCAAAAACGTGATATTTGATGGAGGGAGAATTTTTATTAAAAAGCATAAAAGAGCTAGGCTGGGTGTGCTTTATCTCCTATTTTTACTTCTTCTAAATGCTTGAAAGGAGGAGAGCGTTGGGGTTCACTTGTAAAAGATGTTGGAATGCAGTGGCAGGGTTTTTTTCTTTTAAGTTCTACCATTTTATGTGGGGTTGGAAACTACGGGCAGGACCAGAGGTGGCATTTAGCCAGTTTGGGTGAACCGGTAACAGCGACTGCACCCACCCACCTGCCCGGCTGTAATGCCATCAAATTTATTATTATTTTTGAATCTATCTTTCTCTCTCTCTCATCTATCCATCTATCTATCTGTCTGTCTGCCTGCCTGCCTGCCTGCGTGCCTGTCTGTCTTTCTGTCTGTCTGCCTACCTACCTGTCTGTCTGTCTGTCTGTCTCTATATCCAGGGGTAGGCTACTACTGGAGGGGGGGACACAGTGGGGTAGCAAAAATGGAACTTCACCCCAGAGCACCCAATTTGCATTGAAAGATGTTGAAAGGAAATGCAGGGTGCCCTGCACAAGCCATGCCCACAGTGTGGTAGTAAAAAGTTTGGTAGCCCTTCTCTCTCTCTCTCTCCATCTATCTTTCTGTCTGTTTATCTTTCTATCTCTCCCCCCTCTCTCTCCCCCTCCCCCTCTCCCTCCCTCTCTCTCTATCCCTCTCTCTCTCTCTATCTCCATCTGTCTGTCTGTCTGTCTGTCTGTCTGTCTGTCTGTCTGTCTCTCTCTCTCTCTCTCTCTCTCTCTGACCCCCCCTCTCTATCCCTCTATCTATCTATCTCTCTCTCTATGACCCCCTCTATCTATCTATCTATCTATCTATCTATCTATCTATCTATCTATCTATCTATCATCTATCTATCTATCTATCTATCTATCTATCTATCCACTTCTCTATCTATCTCTCTATCCCTCTCTCTCTATCCCCTCCCCCTCTCTCTCTTTCTCTATCCCCCTCTCTCTCTATCTCCATCTATCTATCTATCTATCTATCTATCTATCTATCTATCTATCTATCTATCTATCTATCTATCCCTCTATCTTTCTATCTATCCCTCTCTCCCCCCCTCTATTCCCCTCTCTCTCTCTATCCCCCCTCTCTCTATCCCTCTCTCTCTATCTATCTATCTACCCCCTCTCTATCCCTCTCTCTCTCTATCCCCTCCCCCCCTCTATCCCTCCCCCCCTCTATCCCTCTCTCTATCTATCTATCTATCTATCTATCTATCTATCTATCTATCTATCTATCTATCTATCTATCTATCTATCTATCTACAAGGGTCGCCCAGAAAGTAATGCACCACATTTTTTTTCTCAGCCTACAGTAATGGTGTGAATGCGAAACTTTAGATATACAGTACATTATTTGAATGGTCAGGAGTACGTGAGTTAATTTTGTGTTTCTTCCAACTGCCCAGAATTCCCCAGCCGGTCTTGTATGGATAAGCAAATTAACCTGTCTGTAATTTCTGCAGGCTCACCGTGTTCACAAAGGGAAGAGACTGCAGTCAGTAAGGAGTGAGCGTGTCCTAACACACACACAAACACACACACAGGACATTTCCCAGGGTAAAATCTACCCACCCTCCATTTTTCCCCCTTCTTTTCCAATCTTAAAACCACAAAGTTTAATTTTAACTTGGGGATTAAACATTGAAAGCAGCTGTGACAAATGAAGAGCACCTGAGGGAGGCAGGTGTCACAAGATGTTTAATCTGGTTTTCTTGTGAGAACAGAAAAAGGCTCCACTGTGTTTCTCCTGGTGCAACATCTACATTGACCTTCCTTGAATAGGGCACCTTTAGGCAGTCACTCCTATGTGAGTCCACTCAGCGTAGTTGTTTCGTGGCAGCTGCAGACCTGGGCTGTCTTCGTTCTACCTGATTTAAAGGTAAGAAATTGGGTTCAAACTATACAATAGGGCTTGAATTGTTGAGATATAGAAACATAGAAGACTGACGGCAGAAAAAGACCTCATGGTCCATCTAGTCTGCCCTTATACTATTTTTTGTATTTTATCTTAGGATGGATCTATGTTTATCCCAGGCATGTTTAAATTCAGTTACTGTGGATTTATCTACCACGTCTGCTGGGAGTTTGTTCCAAGGATCTACTACTCTTTCAGTCAAATAATATTTTCTCATGTTGCTTTTGATCTTTCCCCCAACTAACTTCAGATTGTGTCCCCTTGTTCTTGTGTTCACTTTCCTATATGTAAAAAGGTATATCAAGAAAACAGGAATCCACAATCTGAGTATTGCATTGGCAGTTCTGTGTTAGCAAATACTTCAGAAGAGAAGGATTTAGGGGTCGTGATTTCTGACAGTCTCAAAATGGGTGAACAGTGCAGTCAGGCGGTAGGGAAAGCAAGTAGGATGCTTGGCTGCATAGCTAGAGGTATCACAAGCAGGAAGAGGGAGATTGTGATCCCGCTATATAGAGTGTTGGTGAGACCACATTTGGAGTACTGTGTTCAGTTCTGGAGACCTCACCTACAAAAAGATATTGACAAAATTGAACGGGTCCAAAGACGGGCTACAAGAATGGTGGAAGGTCTTAAGCATAAAACGTATCAGGAAAGACTTCATGAACTCAATCTGTCTAGTCTGGAGGACAGAAGGAAAAGGGGGGACATGATTGAAACATTTAAATATCTTAAAGGGTTAAGTAAGGTCCAGGGGGGAAGTGTTTTTAATAGGAAAGTGAACACAAGAACAAGAGGACACAATCTGAAGTTAGTTGGGGGAAAGATCAAAAGCAACATGAGAAAATATTATTTGACTGAAAGAGTAGTAGATCCTCGGAACAAACTTCCAGCAGACGTGGTAGATAAATCCACAGTAACTGAATTTAAACATGCCTGGGATAAACATATATCCATCCTAAGATAAAATACAGAAAATAGTATAAGGGCAGACTAGATGGACCATGAGGTCTTTTTCTGCCGTCAGACATCTATGTTTCTATCTGAGTATAAAATTGCTTGCTTGTCAATTCCTTCTCTGTGTATAGGAGTACATGTATTTGTGTCCTACGTATGATTTATGATTCCATAAAGTTGATCTTTTGGTCAAGATTTCATAGAGGTTTGGTCAAGATGCCGTAGAGTTGATTTTATGGCCCAGGTTCCATAGAATTGGATTTTTGGTCAGGTTTCCATAGAGTTGGTCTTATGGTCAAGATTCCATAGAGTTAATCTTTTGGTCAAGATTCCATAGAATTGGACTTTTGGTCAAGATTCCAAAGAGTTGGTCTTATGGTCAAGAGTCCGCAGAATTGGACTTTTGGTCCAATTTGATTGTTTGGTCAAAATTCCATAGAATTGGAGTTTTGGTCAAAATTCCATAGAGTTGGTCTTATGGCCAAGAGTCTATAGAATTGGACTTTTGGTCAAAATTCCATAGAGTTGGTCTTATGGTCAACATTCCAGAGTTGATCTTTTGGTCAGGATTCCATAGAGTTGATTTTATGGCCCAGGTTCCATAGAATTGAACTTTTGATCAGGATTCTATAGAGTTGGTGTTATGGTCAAGATTCCATAGAGTTGATCTTTTGGTCAAGATTCCATAGAGTTGGTCTTTCGGCCAAGATTCCATAGAGTTGGTTTTATGGTCAAGACTCCATAGAGCTTTGGTCAAAATTCCACGGAACTGGACTTTTGGTCACGTTTGACGCGAAGACTGATGCGAGCCTCCAAAGAGTGGGATCCAATCTAAAATGGGGATTATTATTCCTATTTAGGAGCCCACGATCGATTCTCATCCCTCCCCCTCCCTACACACTGAAAATTTCCAATATTGGATCAGTGGGTGACCAGGCAATGGATGTCATGTATTTTGTTTGTTTATTTATTTATTGCACATCAAATGCACACACCCTTGCAGAATGCTAATGCCAGGAGTTAAATGACTCTCGGAGGCAAAATAAAGATCTCTTCCCCCCCCCCCTCCACCTTCTTACTAGCTGTAAAGGTTGCTTTGCCCGGCACATTTCAGTTTGACTTACGATCCATCGTAGCTTTCAAAGGGGACCCTGGAGAGAGATCATAAATGTGTGTGTCGGGTGGACAGGGGAGGGGGAAATGGGCAGCTTCCCCTTGTATTGCATGCTGCGGTGCTTTGCCCCCTCCTCGGCTTGGCCCGTGCCCAGAAGAGCGAAGGATAACCGTCAGCTTGCTTGCTGCAATCATGCGGTGGATGAATATGGATGCCAATATGGAAGGCGGAATTAGAACGCTCCTAGAGAGGCCCCACGGAGGCTTCTCCCCGCCGGCCCTGTTTCCTCCCAGGAGATTCCTAGAGAGGCCCCATGGAGTCTTCTCCCCGCCTTTTCCGGCTCAGTTTCCTCCCAGGAGATTCCTAGAGAGGCCCCACAGAGGCTCCTCCCTGCCTTTTCCGGCCCTGTTTCCTCCCAGGAGATTCATAGAGAGGCCCCACGGAGGCTCCTCCCTGCCTTTTCCGGCCCTGTTTCCTCCCAGGAGATTCCTAGAGAGGCCCCACAGAGGCTTCTCCCTGCCTTTTCTGGCCCTGTTTTCTCCCAGGAGATTCCTAGAGAGGCCCCACAGAGGCTTCTCCCCACCTTTTCTGGCCCCGTTTCCTCCCAGGAGATTCCTAGAGAGGCCCAACGGAGGCTTCTCCCTGCCTTTTCCGGCCCTCTTTCCTCCCAGGAGATTCCTAGAGAGGCCCCACAGAGGCTTCTCCCTGCCTTTTCCGGCCCTTTTTCCTCCCAGGAGATTCCTAGAGAGGCCCCACAGAGGCTTCTCCCTGCCTTTTCTGGCCCCGTTTCCTCCCAGGAGATTCCTAGAGAGGCCCCATGGAGGCTTCTCCCTGCCTTTTCTGGCCCTGTTTCCTCCCAGGAGATTCCTAGAGAGGCCCCACAGAGGCTTCTACCTGCCTTTTCCGGCCCTTTTTCCTCCCAGGAGATTCCTAGAGAGGCCCCACAGAGGCTTCTCCCCGCCTTTTCTGGCCCCGTTTCCTCCCAGGAGATTCCTAGAGAGGCCCCACAGAGGCTTCTCCCTGCCTTTTCTGGCCCTGTTTCCTCCCAGGAGATTCCTAGAGAGGCCCCCCAGAGGCTTCTCCCCGCCTTTTCTGGCCCTGTTTCCTCCCAGGAGATTCCTAGAGAGGCCCCCCAGAGGCTTCTCCCTGCCTTTTCCAGTGCAGTTTCGGAGGCTCGGGTTTGTAAGTGGAAAATGGTTCTCGAGAAGAGGCAAAAAAACTCTTGAACACCCGGTTCTTATCTAGAAAAGTTCCTAAGTAGAGGCATTTGTAGGTAGAGGCACCACTGTAGGTGGAAGGCCCCATCCGCCAAGGTCAGAGCTGTTTGGATTGCAAAAGACACTGTTTATTTTTCTCCGCTGGGGTTTGCCCAGAGTTTTATGAGTCATGCTTTGAGAGGCCGAGCCAAAAATTCATGTAAATAATTTCCCCGCAGACGGAGAAAACCATGCTGTTTGTGTGTGTGTCTGGGTGTGTGCGTGCCCACAAAACCTCACAGTCGGGTGAAGCTGGTGGAAGAAGGAAAACTCTTCCAAAGCTGGGTTTGAAGACCAACTGGCTGATTTGTAAACCTGCCCCTGCTTTTGCTTCAGAAATGGGCTGTTGAATAATAATAATAATAATAATAATAATAATAATAATAATAATAATAATAATCATAATCATAATCATAATCATAATCATAATCATAATCATAATCATAATCATAATCATAATCATAATCATAATCATAATCATAATCATAATCATAATCATAATCATAATCATAACCATAACCATAACCATAACCATAACCATAACCATAATCATAATTATTATTATTTATTAGATTTGTATGCTGCCCCTCTCCGAAGACTCAGGACGGCTCACAACAACGATAAAAACAATATTATAATGGCACAAATCTAATATGAAAAAAAACCCCTAAAAACCCTATCATAATTAAAAACCAAACAGCACATACATACCAAACATAAATTATAATAAGCCTGGGGGAAAGATGCCTCAAATCCCCCATGCCTGGCGGTATAGGTGGGTCTTGAGTAGTTACAAAAGACAGGGAGGTGGGGGCAGTTCTAATCTCCGGGGGGAGTTGATTCCAGAGGGCCAGGGCCGCCAGAGAGAAGGCTCTTCCCCTGGACCCGCCAAATGACATTGTTTAGTCGACGGGACCCGGAGAAGGCCAACTCTGTGGGACCTTATCGGCCACTGGGATTCGTGCGGTAGCAGGGCGGTTCCGGATGTACTCTGGTCCAATGCCATGTAGGGCTTTAAAGGTCATGACCAACACTTTGAATTGTGACCGGAAACTGATCAGCAGCCAATGCAGGCCACGGAGTGTTGTAGATATCAATTGGAATGCAGCTGGAAGATAACAGATAGCTATAACTTGATCAACAGATAAAGACAATTTGGCTGCATAGCTAGAGGTATAACAAGCAGGAAGAGGGAGATTGTGACCCCGCTGTATAGAGCGCTGGTGAGACCCCATTTGGAATAATGCTGTGTCCAGTTCTGGAGACCTCACCTACAAAAGATATGGATCAAATTGAACGGGTCCAAAGATGGGCTGCAAAAATGGTTCCCTGGTCCTTCTTTTCATCAAACTAGCCATGCCCAGTTCCTGCAACCGTTCTTTCATATGTTTTAGCCTCCAGTCCCCTAATCATCCTTGTCGCTCTTCTCTGCACTTTTTCTAGAGTCTCAACATCCTTTTTGCATCGTGGCGACCAAAACTGGATGCCGTATTCCAAGCGTGGCCTTACCAAGGCCTTGTAAAGCGGTATTAACTCTTCATGTGATCTTGATTCTATCCCTCTGTTAATGCAGCCTAGAACTGTGTTGGCTTTTTTGGCAGCTGCTGCACACGGATGGCTCATATTTAAATGGTTGTCCACTAGGACCCCAAGATCCCTCTAACAGTTACTATATATACTTTAAGCCAGTGTTTTTCAACCAGTGTGCCGTGGCACACTAGTATGCCGCGAGACATGGTCAGGGTGTGCCGCGAAGCTCAGCAAGAGAGAGAAAGGAGAGAGAGAGAAAGAAAGCAAGACAGAGAGAGAAAGAAAGCAAGAGAGAGAAAGAGAGAGAGAAAGAAAGCAAGAGAGAGAGAGAGAGAGAAAGAAAGAAAGAGAGAAAGAGAGAAAGAAAGCAAGAGAGAGAGAGAAAGAGAGAGAGAGAAAGAGAGAGAGAGAGAGAAAGAAAGCAAGAGAGAAAGAGAGAGAAAGAAAGCAAGAGAGAGAGAAAGAGAGTCAGGGAAGGAGGGAGAGATAGAAAGAGAGCAAAAAAGAGAGGAAGGAAGGAAGAGAGGAAGAAAAATGGATGGACAGAGGGGGAGGAAGGAAGAGAGAGAAAGAGGGAGAGAAATAGAGTGAAAGGGAGGAAGAGAGAGAGATAATTTTTTGTCCAAACTTTTTTTAGCCCTCCCCCCCTGGCTCAATGTGCCCCATGATTTTGTATATGTAAAAAAATGTGCCGCAGCTCAAAAAAGGTTGAAAATCACTGCTTTAAGCAATGTACCACATATATATACTGTTTCTTCGTTATTCCAAGTAAAAACAATTCCGGAGTAAATTCTATATCTCTTTCCATTACACCTTGCAACCAGTTATATATATAATAACAACTCCCCCCAGAGATCAGAATTGCCCCCACCCTCCTAGCCTTTCGGAAGCTCCTTAAAACCCACCTCTGTCATCAGGCATGGGGGAATTGAGATATTCCTTCCCCCAGGCTTATACAATTTATGCATGGTATGTTTGTGTGTATGTTTGATTTTAATAAGGGTTTTTAGCTATTTTAAATATTAGATTTGTCGTACGCTGTTTTTATTATCGTTGTTAGCCGCCCTGAGTCTACGGAGAGAGGCGGCATACAAATCTAATCAATCAATCAATATATTTTCCAGTAGCCCTTCGCTTTGGGACCTGTCCACTACATAGGAAAGAAGGTGCCTAACTCATTTTTACATTCCAACCATTTTGAATTAGAATTTGGTTAGATTTTTTTGCCAATCTTGACGGGGCTAAATACCATCTGTAGAACATTTTATAGTAGTTTTCTTTAAATGCTACTGATTTTTCTGACGAATTGCCAGTCTTTCTGATTGACAAGCTCAGTGTCTTAGCCACTGAGCCACCTAATCAAAACTTAAGGAAGGGACCTCGGAGGTCATCTAGTCCAACCCCCTGCCCAAGCAGGAGATTTTATTTGCTCCATGTATATGAATATTATTACTTCTAATGCTTTTCGTTCCAAGTTTTAGACTTGACTTATATTGTGTATTTAAATATATATATTGACAAAACAAATAAAAACAAATAAATATAACCATTCAGCATTCATCTAAAAAAACCCTCCAGGGATGAAGCACCCACAACTTCTGGTGGCAAGTGGTTCCACTGGTTAATTGTCTTTCCTGTTAGGAACTTAGAAACATAGAAACATAGAAGTCTGACGGCAGAAAAAGACCTCATGGTCCATCTAGTCTGCCCTTATACTATTTTCTGTATTTTATCTTAGGATGGGATCTATGTTTATCCCAGGCATGTTTAAATTCAGTTACTGTGGATTTATCTACCACGTCTGCTGGAAGTTTGTTCCAAGGATCTACTACTCTTTCAGTAAAATAATATTTTCTCATGTTGCTTTTGATCTTTCCCCCAACTAACTTCAGATTGTGTCCCCTTGTTCTTGTGTTCACTTTCCTATTAAAAACACTTCCCTCCTGGACCTTATTTAACCCTTTAATATATTTAAATGTTTCGATCATGGTCGAACTTTCTCCTTCATTCCAGGTTTGCGTTTCTCCTCGATTTAATTTCCATGCATGTTTCTTGTCCTGCCTTCTGGTGCTTTGGGGGGGGGGAATTTACGTTAATAATAATAATAATAATAATAATAATAATAATAATAATAATTTATTAGAATTGTATGTCGCCGCCCTCCGAGTTAGGTGTGTTGGCCCACTTGAGTTATTTTATAAAAATAAATTTAAAAAATAAATAAAGAGGAGATTTAAAAGCTAAAAAATTCTTAAGAAAAAAAAAAAAGCTTAGTTATTTTCTTTCTGGGCTTTGGGGCCAAAATTACAGACCAAGCCCGAGCCGGTAGATGTCACTAGAGGCTGAACGTTGGCGCGAGACAGAAGCGTGGGAAGCTGTAAATCCTTATCAAAACCTTGGATGTTCTCGGAGATAAATCCCGGCAGAAGGCCATTTCCCAAATGGCTGGACTGTTTTCTTAAAAAATGGATTTCCCACCCCCTCAAAATGACTATCATATTTAATACAGCATGGACAGTCCTAGGCTCATGGCCCCAAATATCTGTTACTAAACCAGGGCAGTTCTTAATTGGGTTTTGCCAAATTTTATGATATGTCTTGCCACCGTTGTTAAGTTTGTCACTGTGCTGCTTAAGTTAGTAAGCCGGGTTGTTCAGTGAATCTGGCTTCTCTGATGATGCCTGGGAGGTTGCGACAGGCATAAATGTGAACCATCTCTCACAATCGTTTCTTCTTCTTCTTCTTCTTCCTCTTCTTCTTCTTCTTCTTCTTCTTCTTCTTCTTCTTCTTCTTCCTCCTCCTCCTCTTCTTCTTCTTCGTCTCCTCCTCCTCCTTTCTTCTTTTTCTCTTCTCCTTTCTTCTTCTTCCTCTTCTCCTCCTTTCTTCTTCTTCTTCTCCTCCTTTCTTCTTCCTCTTCTCCTCCTTTCTTCTTCCTCTTCTTCCTCCTCCTCCTCCTCTTCTTCTTCCTCTTCTTCTCCTTTCTTCTTCTTCTTCTTCCTCTTCTTCTCCTCCTTTCTTCTTCCTGTTCTCCTCCTCCTTTCTTCTTCTTCTTCTTCTTCTCTTCCTCCTTTCTTCTTCCTCTTCTCCTCCTCCTTTCTTCTTCTTCTCCTTCTTCTTCTCTTCCTCCTTTCTTCTTCCTCTTCTCCTCTTCTTTCTTCTTCTTCTTCTTCTTCCTCTTCTCCTCCCCCCTTTCTTCTTCTTCTTCTTCTTCTCCTCCCCCTTTCTCCTTCCTCTTTTTCTCCTCCCTCCCCCTTTCTTCTTCTTCTTCTTCTTCTTTTTCTTCTTCTTCTCTTCCTCCTTTCTTCTTCCTCTTCTCCTCCTCCTTTCTTCTTCTTCTTCTTCTTCTTCTTCTTCTTCTTCTTCTTCTTCCTCTTCTCCTCCCCCTTTCTTCTTCTTCTTCCTCTTCTCCTCCCCCTTTCTCCTTCTCCTTCTCCTTCTCCTTCTCCTTCTCCTTCTCCTTCTCCTTCTCCTTCTCCTTCTCCTTCTTCTTCTTCTTCTTCCTTAAATGAAGTCACAATTGGTTGGCTTTTTCCCCTCCTGCTGCTCTTCCATGATTAATGACAGCTGCTATTTTATTTCATTTTATTTGGGGGGGGGGGCTGGCTGGTCCCAGTCCAAAATCAGCTTTGGCTGGCTGACAAGATCCTTCTGGGGGTCTGTGCTGGATCACTGGAAAACCGTAACACTACCCAGTCCCAGGGGGGCAGCTGGAAGGCGTGAGCAGAAATGCTTTGCTAGCTTTCAGAGTAGAGTTACAGGTAATGGATCTCACAGCCCCCCACAGATGTCCTCGGAATTTGCCCCAGGGCTGGCGTTGGGTGAGAGATAATCCAGGTTTCATCCAGGTTTCTTCTCCT